>NW_027071992.1:3670000-4870000 GCF_038088225.1 Cyrtonyx montezumae | reverse complement strand
GGCATGTGCTCTCAGCCACTCCCTTGGGAAAAATGAGCTAGCAGCTATAATACCTCTGGTGGTCAAAAGTGTCAAATGTGCAACAGTACTGTCAGACATTTTGCGTAGGTGTACTTTGACCACTCCTGGCATGGTAGGACTTCATGGAAGGAGGAACTCTGGTAAGCTCATGTCACTGGACAAAGCCCCTTTAAGGCAACTCTTAGATGCCACGATTGGAGCCTACATTAATACAACTCACTCACGTCTCACTCACATCAGCCCTCGACACTATAGTGAGTTTATAGAGTTCCTCAGCAAGGCTCGAGAGACCTTCTTAATGGCTCATGATGGACACATCCAGTTTACACAGTTCATTGACAACCTAAAACAAATCTACAAAGGCAAAAAGAAACTGATGATGTTGGTTCGTGAGCGGTTTGGTTGACAAAAATGTGTGAATGCGGGGGCAGAGGGGCTGGGAGAAGGAAGGGGATGTTTGTTTTTACTTGAGCCTGCCTTTGTATCCTTTTTAACTTAAAGAAACAGAGCCACACCGGTATTATATGTGTATAGTTATATTGAGTTTGCAAAAACTAAACTGTCATGTTGTGAAAGTTTGTGTGTTTAATTTTTTTCCTTTTTTCTGTTTTGTATGAGAGAGAGGTTAAAAAACGTTTGGTTTACACTGAGTATATGTTGTCAAGTGGCAAAAGCCCACATTGCTCTCCTGTTCTTTCTGTATACGTTCACAGCCTCAAAAAACAAACGTATATTGTAATGGCTTTAAAAACCAAACAGAACACCTCCATCCTGTGATAAGTACCTCGAATGGATTCAGCTTTACCCCTTTGTAACTCATCCTTACATTTCAGCATATTTAAACAAACCAACAAATGAAATACTAATTGTTAAAAGGCTGACCACGTGGCTTTGCAGTGCTGTTCATCCAGAAGCATGGCACACAATGCTTGTGCATGTGGAAACTTAGCGACTGTCAACATACATTCTCAGGGATTTATCAAAAAAATTAAAAAAAAAAAAAAGAATGAGAGCATTTATTGTACTGTATATATATTATAGTATATGTCTGAATATTGAAAAATATAACATTAACTAATTTATAAAAAAATCTATGTAATGCAAAATACTTGAAGCTGCAGTAGTTTGGTTTTAAACAGAAAAAGAAAACCTATCAGAAGGACTACAGTACGCCTTGCTTCAGGGTTGGCTCAGGTGGTGAACTATATGCTGGGCATCTATGCAGAGCCACCTTTTGAATTGCATGGTTGGACTGATAACTAATGGGGAATATTTTATATATATATATTTATACAACTCGTGTATACATATATATGTATACACACATACACACATGCTTGTAACAGGCACTATAGTAAAGAGGGACAACAAAAAATACACAGCCAGAGCAGCAAGCCTTAGCATTAAGAATACAGTATGCCAGAATTGGGGTTTGTGCCTCCTAGCCTAGGAAACTTAAAAGAAATATCCTTTTTGACACAAAACGCAAAATGTTTTCCAAAATGATTGACGTAATACATTACGCCTTTGCAGTGAGCTAATAATAAGCTAACCTTTGTGCACAAATAACATATATATATATATTATATATATATATTCTGCATAGGTATTTTGACTTTGTGCAGGACAGAAAGTTGTGTAGGTATGACTGTTCTACTTTTCAGTTTGTTTTTTTAATATATTTTATTTTCTCTAGAAATACTCAGACAAAAGCAGCCTTCTATCTTGCCTTGTCTTAATGCTTTAAAATAACCAAACTGGAGATCTAACTACCAAACTGTTCATTATATTATTAAATACCAACTTTGGTTACAGTGTAGTGTCTTTACTTTAGCTGATGGTTCTGTATCCTTGTGCTTTTTAAAGCAGTTTTTATGTTTTGGTGCAAAAGTTGTCCAGTGTCTCTTGTTCCCTTCATTAGAGAACATGCTAGAGGTATGTTTGTAGGTATTTTTTGTTTAGAAAATCTATTTCATTCTCTCCATTTTATTTATTATAATAGATAAAAAGGTTGTACTTCATCACCCATGTAAACATGCTCATGAAGTTGAAAGTAATTAAGATTTGATACACTGATATCAATTTATTTATGTAACTAAATCACTGTTTTATAAACTTGTTAATGATCAACAATTTTTTTGTTTTGATTAAAATTAGTTTTTTGAAAGTTGATTCTGTCTCCTTTATGGTGTCTGTTACTGGAGTTGAATCGTGAATGGAAGGTTTGAGGATCTTAAATGCTTAGCTTACAACTGGGGCATTGCAGTCTTAAGCATTATGGCCACAAAGAACAGGAAAGAATTCTGTTCCTCAAAAAACTCCAGAGGAGTTGCTGCAGCAGGTCCTGGTGCATCAGGAGGCACCAAACACTGCCTGCAATTGAAGGAATATGTGTGGGCTATACAGTGAAACCTTAAAACTTGACATATTGCCCTGGTGGGGTTGTTGTGTGACATCTTCCATCTCAAGGGATTGCTTTGGTGAGAGAGCTGGTGTGCTGCCAGTAAGCGCAAGAACAGTTCTTGATGTTCTTTGATTGGCTTCTCTAAAATATATTGCGTATTCTGGCCTGTGCAGGTTACTCCACCAGATTCAATGCTCAGAGTGAATGTTTCCACTTCTTGGAAACACTTGTTCTGTAGGGTTTGTGTAAGTTTTCCTGTCCTCAGTGAGTAAGATGTTATGGCATAACTGAAAATAGAATAGGAACTCTCTGCATTACCATGATCTTTTATCTTCATTATGTTACACGATGTCATACTTGACTATGTAATCTGTACACCTTCCCTTTCTTTTTCAGTATCTTCCGTGGAAAAAAGAACTGGCAAGCAGCTATCAGAGAGAAGCCAGTGTACCCGTGAATTCTGACAGTGAGACTTGAGTCACTGGAAGATTAAGAAGGAAAAGGTCTGAATCTTTGCACAGATTCTCATGTAAATTAGCCTTTCATGATGTCTCCCAAGTAACTCAAATGGTAGTTCTAATGTTCTGTACCTCAGAATCATAGAATGCTTGGGTTGGAAAGGACCCCAAGGATTGTCTAGTTCTAACCCCCTGCCACAGGCAGAGCCACCAGCCTCCGAATCTGGTACTAAATCAGGGCCCCATCCAACCTAGTCTTGAACACCTTCAGGGATGGTGCATCCACAGCCTCTCTGGGCAACTTGTGCCCACACCTCACCACTCTGTAAAAAACTTGCCCCTGCCATCCAATCTAAACCTTCCCTCCTTGAACTTAAAACCATTCTCCCTTGTCCTATCACTATCTACTTTTCTAAAACGTCAATTCCCCTCCTGTTGGTAATCCCATTTTGAATACTGGAAAGCTGCAATGAAGTGTCCTCACAGCCTTCTCTTCTCCAGGTTGAATAAGCTAAGCTCCCTCAGACTGTCTTTGAGCACCCCCTCCAGCCCTCTGGTCCTAACTTCTGTAACTTCTTTCCCTTCCTAGTAGTGGATTCTCACTGTATTTGAATTTTCTTAAAGTAGTTGTTGCAAATATTGTGGAACAATAGGATATTGTATTCTGTAATAGGGCCAGCATACTTTCCTTTGCCTTGTAAAAATTTACAATTCAGTGTTATGGATATTGAAGACTATGGAGATTGCAAAACCAGTAGTATGTTTGAAGACAGGGATTAGAATTAAATACAGTCTTGGTCATTCCAGCCTGCTTTTGGTGAGCAGAATGGCTTATTCTCCTATCAGAACTGATGGAAGTTTATTTGATGTATTTTCATGACTGATTGATATATCCTGTAGTCCTTAGCAGTGCTACTCAGTGAGAACTGTAACAAATTAAAAACCCCCAGAGACTAAGTGAGTCTTGGCCAGTATTTCTAGTTCATTTGTATACTGCTCTTTATTATTATTATTGTTGTGGTTTTTTTTTTTGTTGTTGTTTTGTTTTGTTTTGCGGAGCTGTAAGGTGCCTAGAAAAAAGTTTCCATGAAAAAAAAAGTCTGAGGGCTCTGTTGGTGAAAATTGTGATCAAATATTTCTGAAGTAATTTGTAAATCTATGTATTGGAATCCGTTTTGGAGCACAAGGAAGCCTAGCTGAAACATAGTGACTAAGAGTGCTTATCTTCATACCACGTCTTTGAGATCTGCAACGGAGTATTGCTGCTATCATTGTCTTAAAGTGCTAACATGCCTTTTGATATTCACTTAAATGGGAACTTACTTTTTTTTTTTTTTTTTTTAAATCCAGGACCTGTTTAGTAGTGAAGGGAACTGAAAATGATTCTCCAGTATCACAGACTGCCATTGAATCTTCACGCACTTGGTGAGTTGACTGAAATTCTGAAAGATGTGGTTTTGTTTCTGAATTACGAGATTCTGCCCTGTATCCCCCAAAAATGGCTTTTGTTTATAATTTCATGTTGAAAGTTCCTCTATAGACTATATTTTGCCAGAACAGAAGCCAGGAGAAATTCTTACCCAAACTACATTACTTCAGTATAGCTTTATAGTGTTTTGGCACTCAGTTTGCTTCTACATCTAGTTTTCCCTTTGGAGAAAACTGTTAAAGTTTTCTTCATGAAAGAGAAAAAGAGGCATGTGTGAGAGACTCAGGCTTTATATACTGAGGTGCAACTAAGTCCAAGACAGTTTAGCTTCCATCTGAATACTTCCTGTCTTAATCTCAAAATCATTTGGTTTTGATGCTATGATAACAGACCTAAAACTGGGCTGCATGTACATGACAAGGAACTTATTAGATTCTTTCTAAATTGTAGGGAGGGTTCTGAATCTAGTGCTGTGACTGGAAGACAGACTCTGTAGATTACTGTGGTTGTCTAGCAGAACAGATGGAGCTCTTTCAAAATGATGAATTTGCTAATATGTGCAATCAGTGCTTTGGGTGAACAAACAACAGTTTTTGAAGTACACTTGAAATTTTGTAGGCCCTTTTCTCTTTGTTTCCCTTTTTGTTTTCTCTCTCTCTTTTCTTTGTACATTTGTCTTAAATTTTATGTTATGAGCTTTCAAAAGTCTCTGAAAGTCACTTTTCAATAACACTTTAGTATTTTTGAAGCATTTGGTTTCTAAAGTCAATTTATTTTGAGCTCGGTTTTTTTTCAGGTTTGTTGAGTAGTAATTAAGATTTGATATAAGTAGGTATAAATAACCTAAATGCATCAAAACTGGAGTGCTGTTTATGTAGAGGAAATTTTGACTTCCTGAACTGTGCCAATCTGTATCTGTAGTTCCATAGAGTGAATTGACTTGAGAAGTAAATTTATCTCAGTGAGACATCTTCAATCTGATCTAAAATATGCATTTTTTACTGAAAGGTCAGGCACCTTTCCATTTTTTTGTTTCAAAAATAAAATAATAAAAGTCATGTTGATTCATTTTTTAATGCAGGATGTAACTTACAGAAATAGCAATATAATTGGTACGTTTACAAGACTGTGAAACACAATATCCTATTGCCTTAAGAATAAAATATGATGTGCTGGAAGACAAATATTTTTGTCACCTTTTTATGTGTTCATCTCCATGAAAGCATACTTCTTACAAGGATAAGAGATGAAGGAACACAAACTCCAGTCTTAAGTTTAAACTTTGCCTCAAGACAATGCAACAAGTAGTAGACTATTTTGCAACATTGCAGATCATACTGAATATAAGATAAAGGTAACTTTAAGAAATGGCTTTACTGATTATCCTCCTCGCTGTAGAAGCATAAGCTATATACCACACATTGGAAGCATAAGCATTGCCTCTACCAGTGCTCTGGAATGTTGACAGTAAGCACCTAGATCTAGAGGCACTAAAGGCAGTAAAAGTATAGCATTGTATGCTCTGAGAAAAAGAGCCTGCCTTAAAAATAAAATCATATCAGCTGCTATATTTGCAGACATCTGCAAGGTCACAGGAGCAAAGATTTCTATTAACATATCTTGGCTACAAAGCACAAGTTATTTCTGAAACCAACCCTGATGTATCTGTGCCTTTTCTAGTTGTAGAGAGTGATTATGACTAGATAATTAGTTCAATTGTCGTGAACTGCCTTAAAAACAAAAACAAAAAAAAACCAAACAGGATCTTACTACACAATGTGAAGAGCTCTCTCCGAATCTCTCCTTGTTTATCTAATTCAAATATTTAGTGCTTCTATGCATTTATTTGTTGTTTGATGTTAAGTCTCACAGTTTGAAACCAAAACTTACACATCAGTAACAGACTCCATGCTCCTACTGATTTTCCTGAGCACCAGTGCATTCTTTGGAATCAAAAGGTAGCAGAGGTGCAGGTGCCACATCCAAATCTTATCTGTCTAAGTCTATGCTTGTTATTACTTCATTTTCTCAGTCTTAGTCTTTCTGTAGATGTAATGTCAAGTCCTTTGTATTTGAAAGAATGCTTAGCTTTAAGATGATGACCTTGGCATTTCTTTCTTGGAATCTGGTATTGTGAAGTGAGCAGTAGAATGATTTCTTGGAAACTGTGTTCTGTGGCCAAGCTCATCTTAGGCTTTGTTGGAAGTATCCATGGAGCAGTGAGTGAGGAAGGTGAACCACTGGTTCTCAAGAGCTTGATGAGCTAAGACTCAAGGCAGCATGCACAGCTACCGTGTATATGTAGCACTGTCTGCCTTCCCAACTTGTCATTCTGACACTGGAATCACTTGTCTGACTGCAGAAAGTCTTGATTTGGTGTCCCAGGATTCAAAGGCAAATCACTGTTCGTAGAAGCATTCTGTAAAGTTGAAAAAAAAATAGATGGGGGTTATTCAGGACAAATCTAAATATTCATCTGGTGAAGCTGCTGGAATTACATCAAAGCTCATCTTGGCACAGAATGTAGTGAAGCTTGTTAGTTATAAGAACAACAGTGGTTAGAGAAGGAGTGCGAAATTCTGCCCAGTCAGTGGGCAGGAAAGATCATTTGGGGTTCGTGGCCTTCAATTCCATATGACCTGAATCTCATTAAACAGCAAAGAAACTAATTATAATGTGCTTTTTTTTTTTTTTTTTTATCACTTCATTTTTCCTGCACATGGGGAAACAAGTCAGACAGGCTGCAATTCATCTCATAGATGAGTTACCGATGGAGCAACTGAAGCCCTTCTGAAAATGAGTGGTCTGAGATAAATGTTGAAGTCACTTGTGCCGATTTGCTGACCTGTTAACAAACCTCTAGCAGCACAACTAAAGCAGTTTAGAAGGCAAGTATTGCAACAAGGAAAATTTCATGAAAGGCTCTCCCAGTTAGGTCTTATTCGTATGACACTAAACATCAACTATTTACTTAAATGAGTGGAAGCTGTGGTTTCTGAGGAAAAAAAGATTTGTTTTATCCATCTAATGGACATTTTAATAGATTGGTAAAGTAACTAAAAATATTCCAAAACAGCCATCAAAGTGAGAGACATGATTGTCCTCGTTGCTGAGAGGAATCAATTTATTTGCAGAAAAACTTCACAGTCATGGTCTGCATATCTCACTGTGAGGAAAGTTCATAAGTTCATAAGTTCATAAGGTTGGAAAGGACCTATAAGATCATCTAGTCCAACCATCCTCCTATCACTATCTCTACCCAACTACTAAATTAAGTCCTTTAGCACCTCATCTAAACGCTTCTTGAACAGCGCTAGGGATGGTGCCTCAACCACCTCCCTAGGCAGGCCATTCCAGTGCCTGACCACTCTTGCAGAAAAGAAATGCTTCCTCAGGTCTAATCTAAATCTTCCCCGGCACAACTTGTGGCCATTCCCTCTCGTCCTGTCATTACTTATCAGGGAGAAGAGGCCCACCTCCTCCTCACCACAACCCCCCTTCAGGAAGTGCTAGAGTGCAATAAGGTCTCCTCTGAGCCTCCTCTTCTCCAGACTAAACAATCCCAGCTCCCTCAGCCGCTCCTCAGAAGACTTGTGCTCCAGACCCCTCACCAGTTTTGTTGCCCTTCTCTGAACACGCTCCAGGGCCTCAATGTCCTTCTTGTAGTGAGGGGCCCAAAACTGAACACAGTACTCGAGGTGCGGCCGTACCAGAGCTGAGTACAGGGGGATGATCACCTCCCTGCTCCTGCTGGCTACACTATTTCTAATACAGGCCAGGATGCTGTTGGCCTTCTTAGCCACCTGGGCACACTGCCGGCTCATGTTGAGCCGAGCATCAACCAACACCCCCAGGTCCTTTTCCTCTCTACATTCTTCAAGCCGTTCTGCCCCAAGCCTATAGCATTGCATGGGGTTATTGTGGCCAAAGTGCAGGACCCGGCACTTGGTCTTATTGAACCTCATCCCATTGAGCTCAGCCCAGCTGTTCAGCCTATCCAAATCCCTCTGAAGGGCCTCCCTACCCTCAGGCAGTTTGACACATCCTCCCAGCTTTGTGTCATCTGCAAACTTACTGAGGGTACACTCAATTCCCTCGTCTAGGTCATCAATAAAGATATTAAACAAGATGGGCCCCAAAACTGACCCTTGGGGGACACCACTCGTTACAGGACGCCAGCTGGACTTAACTCCATTAAAAAGTTAGAAAGTAAGGCACTTACTGACAGTATGACGACAAGGGCTTCTCTGAAAGTACTGCCTCCTATTTTATTATTTTGGCTGACAACTTCAGAGAAGAGTGATTGTGATATGGCAGTAGAGAGTGAACTTTTCCACCAATATTCCATTACATTTTGGCAGCAAAGGGGCAGTCTGACAGAATTGGCGCCTGGCATGGGAATGTACATTTTACATGGGAATGTACATTTTACGCATGTACAATTACATGTGCATGTATCAAAAGTGTGTGATTGAATTCCTCTTTGTAGAAAAAATGGCACCCACTGATATTCGTCCATGCTATGGAGCCCAGAGCAGTGGATGTGAGCGCAGTGAGGTGGCGGGTGTTGCATTTCAGCAGTACAAACAGTGACAGTGTGTCACGTCTGCTGGCGCAGGCTTTCACAAGCATGAGATACAGGCTCTTGCTCATTGCTGAAAATGCACAGCAAATGGTGGTGACTGTGTTGAAAGATAGTGTTTTGTAGTTAAGAATTTGCTCTATCAGATAGTGTTATTGTACTCTTTGTATCTGTTGTAGTTTCCATGGAAATAGTTTCCCAGTTTCCCCAGCCTTTCTATGTAGGAGAGGTGCTTCAGCCCTCTGATCATCTTTGTAGTCCTCTTCTGAATCCACTCCAACATGTCCATATTTTTCTTATGCTGGGGGCCCCATATGTGGACACAGTACTACAGGTTGGCGCTCAGGAGGACAGAGAGAGGGAACAATCCTCTCCCTTGCCCTGCTGGCCACCCTTCTGTTGATGCAACTCAGGAGGCTGTCTGCATTCCTATTACACTGTGTGCTCCAGAGGCTTTTGGTTTTGAAAGCTGAGCTTCTCCAATCATAATTGGGAATCCAGGGGCTAAATTAAAACCACTAGGCATAAGACTTGGGGTAGTCTGATGTAAGCAGTGTTGCTTGCTTATTAGTCATTTGGAAGGTCTTTCATAGAACTCTTATCTAAATTGTCCAATTGGCAATTGAGAAGTCTAATGGGAATGCTGGGAAATTTAGTGTGAGATGAAAAAGAAACTTCAGCATTGCTCTACACAGAGATGAATGTAGAGGGGGATTGTACTCTTGCCCCAAGAGTTTTCAAGCTGCTCTGAACCTTTTAGTCTTTAAAGAAGGTTTTTCTGCATGCTAAGTATTAACATTTGTGGTAGAACACAGACTTTGATTTCATAGCTCACGTTTTACCAGCTGTTTCTACATTAGCCATGTGATCAAGGACTTTCTCCATATCTCAATCATTCTTTTTCCATTTCACTACTTGCAAGGCTTATACAGTGTCTCTCTGTGTTCCTCATACTGGACCACTTCAGCTTACTGTAGCAAATATAGCTTGACCAGTTTTGTTCTGGTTTTGTCTGGAATCTGAGCATTACAACACTCAGTTTCTGTCTTTCAGAGAAATTTTAAGGGCCATATGTGTTATTCTCTACTGAGGGAGATGTGACTATGGCTCATGAGGAGTGATATCATGCCCTTCAGTGGTTGATGTCTTGCATTTTGTGAGCATACTGACTTCCTTAAGCAGGAAATGCAGGAAATGTAGCTCCCCCTCCTTTTTTCTTTTGTTCTTTCTTTATGCAAAGATTTTCCAATGTTTGGTCTTTCATCAGAGAGGAATCAAGTCAGGAAAGCAATAATTTCCAACAAGATTGTGGAGAATATTGCTAAGCATATGCATTCCCGTGATGCAAAGTCCTCCACTCCTAGCAAAGTCCAGGCAAACCAGGCAGAGGTTTGATGCTTTGATCTTCTGGTTGCCTGTTGTTTGGAACACAGTTGGACTCTTTATCTCCTGTGTGTTTAGTGGGGTGGGAGGAGGGTATTTAATTGAATGCATTAAAATGGCACTGATTCTTTTTAGCCCAGTGTGAACATGCTGTTTTATGCACCTGTTTATCCCGCTGAACTACAGAATAACATGTATTTCTGGTGTGCTTGCCACATTGGCAGTCTCCTTGTGCTATCTTGCTGTTCACTCTGTGCTACTTACAATACATCCAGGCTACCTGATACCAGCAGCAATCCTGAGTCTCTCTTTCATACTGATGGGAAATAGAATGAAAGACATTTCTAACATGTGAACTGATGCTTGAGAAGTGCAGATGCATTGATAGCACTGAGCTGAAGTCTGACTCTAGGAACTGCTGTGTTTAGGGCCTGAATTTGCCAGTAATTTTGCAGAGGTTTTGCATTTGTTATTGTTCAGCTGTGTACTTGCAGGTGAGCATGTTCAACAGGAGCAGGCACAGATTGGCCCTGCAGCATAGGGATGAGAGGGGGGCTCAAATCAATCACGGCTGCACACCACAGGTCTGAGTTTTTCTCAGGGTACTGCACCTGGGTGAAACACTATTCACAGCTGGCTGGTCACTGCATGATAGCCATGGCTTCTGTCTTTCCAAGCAGCATGCTTCCTGCAAGGGCGTGCTGTGGCCAAGCCAAGCACAGGGGTCACAACAGCCAGATAAAGAGGTTTTTTTTCTGGCACAACTATGCAATCTGATAAAACACAGACATATGTAGTCCTGTTTCCTCTTTTGCTCATGCTGAATACTGATAATGCTGAAGATTAAGGAAATAAGTGAGCTCTGTACAGCATGTATGACAGAGAGATCAGGGATCTTCCCTACTGCCTCTGTGTTGGGTCATCTGGCTTCTTCCATGAGCCTGAGTGACTGCTGCCTCTGTGGCTTTCTTTGAAGTGAGCACTCTTATGCGTCTCTTGGCAAGTCTGCTGAAAGCCAGGAATAGCAGTGATTTTTCTGTATGCAAGAACTGTGAGGAATTAAACAGCTTATTTAACTGCTATACTGTGAACTCATGATTACATTCAGAAATGATAGTGTGTTGGAATTCAGTTATAAAAAAAAAAAACATGTTCTTTGGCTTGGTGTCTGGGTTTTCCAAAGAGCGGCTGTCTTCAGCTTGCTGCATTTATTGCATGGATCAGGAGTGCAAGGCACTGGTCCCTGGAAGCTGCCATTCCAGAAGATTACATTTGGCTTTTGTGAGTTTGCTTATTTACTTCCAAGAATGCTTGTGCTATCAACCAAGCTGGTAGCAGTTCCCATAAAGACCTCAGGAATCCCTGACATGAAGACCTGGTGTAAGTCTGTACAAGTCTTACTGACTTAGGCTCTGGATTGCCAAGATACAGAGGGCACAATTTAGTGTCTGTGCATGAGGAATCCCTCTGATGTCGAAGGAGCTCTTATTTCCACCGGATACTTTACTTGAAAGAGGACCTGGGAGCACAGAGGAGCTCGCAGCAGTGTTTGGGGGCCCCCAGCCCTGACTGCCCACAGAGATGGGAGATGCCCTCAGAAGTAAATATGAGGCATACATGAGGGAGGCTGGTGAGAGAACAGTCTGGTTTTCTTAAGTGGAGAAGCTTTTCATTGAATTTCCATTGTAATTTCTGTTGTTTTCTTTTCTTTCTTTCTTTCTCCCTCTCTTTTTATTTCATTTTTTTTCCCAGCTGAAAATAAAAAATAGAATGCTAGTGAAAAATAAAACTTAAATTGCTTCTTGGCAGCTCTGTTTCACTAGCTGTTGTTTTGCAAATGTATGAAAGCTCTTTGCAGCCTAGTGTTAAAAAAAAAGCTCCTATTTAAAGGTAGCTTTTGTAAGCTTCTGATAAAGGAGTTTTTCAAACCACTGCTTGTTTAGCAAATAGCTCATTATAGGCCTGCTGGAGAAATGTGCAGGGGGAGGATTAGGGAGGCTCCCATTGCAGTAGCATCATAACCTTCCCAATAAGTGGGTACCCTGAAAGGGCAGTTGCTTTTAAGATTTGGAAAATAAGTTATAACTAGCTTTAACAGGAGAGCAATGAAAGAAAAGTGTGATGTCACAGTCTGAAAGCAAATTCTTCTATTGATATAGATTGTTTTGGGCTATGGAGATGAATTAAAGACTAAGCTTTCTTGTGTTTGTGTACACATGCACACTTTTCGTAGTCCTGGTATGGAAACAGATGAATTGAGTCTGTCTCTGCCAAGTGCCATATGCTTACAGCTGAATTATAAAATGCTTTAAAATCAGAGTTTATAACGCAAACACTGAGACGTCCTTGAATATGTTGATGGCAATAGGTACCATCATAATAAATCCATAGAGGTTTTAAAAGATTTCTGTTGTTCTGGAAGACGGTATACTGACTTCTGCCTGATGCTTGTCATGTTATTCAAACAACTTGAATCTTCAGTGGCATCTCGTACTTCTGGGTTATATCTAGCACTTAAGATGGTGCCAGTATGTAGCAAAATCATGTTTCGTGTCTAAAAAATTTTCCAGTTGCAATTTGGGAAGGACATTTCTTTTCAGAAGAGGTGATTTTACCTGTGTGTTTATGATGTAGCACTTAATGACATTCCAAATTCTTCCCTATTTTTTATTTTCTGAAATAAAAATATATATACTTCTTTTTTGTATACTGTCTGAAATCATCAAATTCATGCTTTTGTTAACCCTCCTCCCAGGGGAAACCTGCCTTTTTTCTTAATTTTTAATTATTTTCTTGTGGATTTCTGAGATGGCGTACTGTGGTTAATATCCTATTCTTAAGTAAAACATAACCTCAATTAAATAAAAAATGTTAACAGTGGTAGCAAAACCAAAAAGCCAGGAAACAAATTCAGGCCGTAAGAGAAACTGTATGTTTGTGAATGGTGGGAGTTTACTTCAGTGACCTGTGGAACTCAAATAATGAATAGAAACCCAATGTTTATATTGCCTGACTTGTAAGTACAGTAATGGACATGTTGCCTGAATAAATTACTCCTTGTGTACTGTTTGTGGCTTCCTGTGAAAATAATTCCTGACCTGGAGTTGTAGGACAAGTGTAAGAGCTTAAATGATGATACCTAAAGGCCCCAGCATGGATTCGTGTCTCTTTACAAAACTATGCCTCAAAAACAGTCATGAGAAACAGCACAGGGAAGATCCATACATTCAAAATCCTGACAGCTCCTTTTCTCTCCACCCTGGTATGTTTCCAAGAAAGGAGAAAGGTTACTATAGTATATTTTGGCTAATCTATCTATATCTCCACTGCTTAGATAGTATCATTTTGGTAGCATACAAATCTCAGATAGAAATTACTATAACTTATTGTGTGTAATAATTGGGAGGAAGAATAAACTTTAAATTGGTAATGTTTGTGGGGTTATTTACTAGCAGAACAAAATCTGAGGGACTGGGAGCAACAGGCTGCTTAGCTTTCTGACACAGCTGGATAAGAACAGTTTAATCTGAATAGCACTGGCATTAGCACGAGGTTTATCATCCATGTTCTTTTGTTCCCCAACAGTGGGGCAGTGGATGAGTTGTTATTAACTTGTCTCAAATGTAAAAATTTAACATGTAAAATTAATTAGCATGGGGAAAGTGTTCTTTTGGATCTTAAGAGAATTTAAGAGTGTCAGGGACAACATTGACTTTAACACATAATGGGAAGTAAGCTGCATTTGGGGATTTCTGTAATAAAAATAATGGAGTCCTTAAATGTAAGGAGGTCAATGAGCTTTTGTTTTGATCTTATTTTAAAACTGCTTAATGATGGATCTGCTTACAAAACCTTGCCATCCTGTCATGCTTCAGTAATATTGTTAGAAACCACCTATGCTGTAATCACATTCCCAAACTGTGCCTTTCAGAGATCCATTATTAAAAAATAGATTGCAAATTCAGTTAAAACACAATGTGGGCTCTACAAAACTAAACGATCCTTAATATGAAGCCATACTGAGTAACTCGATGGTCTTCTAAATAGTTCCTGTTGGGATTACATTAAAATCAATTGCCTCAATTGTGAGGGATTTACCTGTCTGAGGTAAAGTTTCTTCAGTTGATCTCGTCCAGACATTTCTCTCCTCTCTACCGTTCCAGAAATACCAAGTTTGATCTTTTTCCTAAAGGATGGTAACTTGCATGTTCCTCCTGGCTCATACTAGAACCATTTGTGGGAATTAACAGCTATTGAACAGCTTCTTCTGAAAATTATGGTAATCAAATGTAATGGCTTGCTTGGCAATAACTTTAATTAACAAAATGTAATCAGGTGTTTTGTTTCATCTTGTATTTCCACAGTAACCCACTGTAATCTACAGGATGCAGTAGAAGGCAGCCAGGCAGCCAGCTAGGGAGGTGGCCTGTTCAGAGTTAAATTGCAGGAATTTCTCAAGTTCAAATGCTGGTTGGTGCCTTCCAGGTAAGCACCTTGCATGTCTCTTGAAGCTTGCTGCAAAGACTACTTTTCCTTCATCATAGAATCTCTTGGCAGGTAAAGCTGAATAACCTGGGTTAGGTTCAGTAATACATATAATACTGCTAACAAGAAACCTACTAAGAGCAAGGTGACTGTGACAGAGCAAGTGCAAGGGTACTGCTAACCTGGCAGAAAGAAGTGGGCTTTAGTAATACTTGGTGAAGCAGGTAATTCCAGATTGGATGGTGTCTGTAGGTTACAGTATGACCTTTTGGATGAAATATGTTTAGTTCTTAGGGACGATCTTTTAAAGTAGCTATTTTAAGACAGATAACCTATGGAATTTTAGCTAAGACTTTCAAGGATGGGACAGTGTCGTGTTTCTGTCACTCAAAGATGTTGTGTGCTCTCTGTACATGACACAACAGCCAAAGATATTGCTGAGAAAGGAGGCTGATTGTGCTGGAGAGAGTAGAAATTTAGCAAAGCCAGTTTGCAAGGCACTCAGGAATAGTATGTAGGTAGGTGTGCTCTGTTGCATTAGTTCATAAAAGGTCTAAGCAGTGCCCAGAGAGACTAATGCCAGGACAGGCTGCCAAAAGTTGTGTTGGGAACATGGCAGCCTAACTGGCTTCATAACTCATCTTTTTGTTGTAGCCACTGTTGAGTACAGGAGAATGCATAACATCTCTCTGACTTTGTTGATGTATTTTTCTTGATGTATTTTTCTTCTGCTACTTCAGCCAGTCCCCCCCAGAATGCAAGCACCTCCTCCACCTGATAGTCTCTTAATATGGAGAGTGTAATAAAATATACATAATTTATAACTCTTACATATGTAGGTTGTAACTTTTATTGGAATATGCGATGACAACTTTAAAAGGTGTATTGCATTAGCTCTATTTAGTTGAATACCAAGAGTAACATCATGCTCATTGGCAGAGACTATTCCAAGTAGTCTTGCTATATACTTCCTTGGGTGATCATCAGTAGAACAATGGGTAATTATTTCCAGACTCCTGTACTTTCAAGTGAGAAGGAAGAACAGGCAAATTTGTGCTTACAGTAAATGAGCTGAATATAATTCTTACACGTTAATAGCTTTGAAAGAGAAGGAACATCATACATGCAATCTGAAATCTCATAGTCGTTGTGCAGGGCATGTATACAAAAGCAGACTGTATGCAACTGTTTGAGTTGCTGGAGAGCTAATAAGTGACTTTATATGGGGGAAAAAGTCAGCAATGTGTATTATTCATCATTTATCATTTGCAGTTGAGGAAATGGAATGCCTCTTGACACATCTGAAGTTCATGATTTATTGGAAGTAGTGAAAAAAGCATAAAGCTAAATAGTTATATAATCCCCTAGGAATGGTTTGCTACAGTCTCTTATGTAGCATTAGAGCCACTGTAAATAGTTGGACTCAGATAAAAATCCTGGCAAACATTTGACACAGAATGGCTGAGATATGAAACTATTCAGTCTTCTGAATCAAGATTTTAGACTTGTCCAGCATCATAATACTAAAAACTCTTATGTTTGTTTGAAAATCATTCAATCTTGCAGAAACTAAGGGAATTATAATGAGACTTCTCTCTTTCACCTTTCTTCAATCCTCTTTTTAATGAAGATGCCCTGGATACCAGCACCTCAACTCTGTAGACTTGTTGTTGCAGCAAGAGTATCCTACCTGTTCGTGGTGACAGCAGTGCACATTGTATAAGGCTTGCTTCTGATATGGGAGAATACTGTCGTCATTCATTTTGAATAGATAGTGCAAGTAGGACTGTTTCATAGAAAGTGGCCAGATGGAACAAAAATATCTGATGGCTTTCAAAATAAATATAACATACATACATGTAATAGTTATGATGGAAGTGTAGTGAGCAATTTGAGTAACTGTTTTCCAAATACTCTCTGTAAACCTCTTTTCTTCATGTACGTGTAAATGAACAGTAGTGCAACTTCCTAAGCTGGAATTCAACAAATAATCGTGAGAAGTAGCTTTGGTTTGACAAATGATATACTTAGGCTGCTCTGAAGTAATGCCTCATATTTATATCCATGGAAGCTACAACAGATACAAAGAGCACTACTTGATGGAGCAAAGCAAATACTCACCTACAAAACACTACTTTTCAACAGACACCACCATTAGCTGTGTATTTTTACCAGTGTTAAACGAGAGCTTCCATGCTGTGCTTTTAACAATCTGCACCAGCAGAGGTGACCCACTGTCACCACTGGTGAAATGCACCACCTACTGCCTCACTGTGCTCATGTCCACTGCTTGATCTCCATCAGACACTGAGGAATGTCAGTGGGTTCTAGTTTTTCCGCATGGAGGAATTCAGTGACACACTCTCACTTCACACACTCTTCCATGTCAAACACCATTTTGTCAAACTGCCCCTCTGCTGCCATCTGTCACACAGCAACAACATGTAACAGAATACTGGTGGAAAGGTACACCCTCTACTGCCATGCCACCAACATCCACCTCTGACCTTGTGGGCAAAAATCATAAAATAGGAGACATCACTTTTGGTACAGCCCTCATATGTGCTGCCATGCATGCTTGGACTTGATCCTACACATCTGACATTTGTAACATGAACTCACAGGTTTCTTCTTGTTGCTGCATTGCAAGATGCTTAATTTGCTTTGTAGACAAGGAATTCCATGCAGTAGTGTGTTAATGAAAACAAAAGGAAAAGGATGTAGAGAAACCTAAATCAAGAATTCACCTGTCTTGTGTCCAAACACCAGAACACACATGCTGCAGAACTATGTTTGCTATGGTCTTTTAAATAGTAGTGAAGCCACTGTAAATAGTTGGACTCAGACAAAAATAAATGGTTCTGGAGAGGTAGTTTGTGGCTGTTAGTTATATAACAACTCCAGAATTCATCTGAATTTCTATGTTATGTCCTTCAATGGTGATTTTTTTCCTGTAAATGATCACAAACCTGAATTTGTTATATAAAGAACCAGCGGTAAACACACCTGGCATTCGGTCAAAATTTATGCATGGTAAGAAAGGGAAAAATTTGAAGCTGCTAAGTTACCAATGCAAGTAAGTTCAGTGATTCATGCGTCAAGAAAGTTCACATAGCAAATCATATGGAGTAGTGCTGTAAGCAATAACCTAAGGCAGGAGAACAAGAACCACATGTCAGTGTCAAATACTTCCATTCTGTTATAAAACTACTGTGTCAAACATACCAGGGTTAAATTCCACTTTTGTGAGCTGAAGTGGCATACAATATTCTTGCAGCTTAAACACAATGTACTTCTTCTGGTTTCATTTTTGCATGTGCAAGAACTTAGTAAGACCTTACTGTCAAACACATGTCACTATATTTTTCTTTCTAGATCAGATAATTGTAGCAGCCAGATTTATAACTAAAAATGCACACTTCAGCTAGCCTTGGACACAATGTTTTCAGATTCTTACACAGTTCACAGTGCTGGGCTCATGCTCTGGCAATTTGAACGTTGTAATCATCAGCCATTTAAGCAGAGTTCAAAAACTACTTGGCAGTGCTGCTTATAGCCGGGAGTCAACACAGCTGAAGATTAGGGTTGCCTAGTGAATTTTTCCTGAGTGTGCTGCAGGACAGGCACATCTGTGTTGTGCAATGTGTACAGCTGACTAGCCCAAGCATTTGATAAAATGTCCCCTCTTGTCTGTTGCCACTGAAGTCTCTGGCACCCTCGGCATGTATTAACATCTCTGTTCTGTGAGAACAGTATAATGATTTGGCCTGTCTTGTCTAGTCTTATTCTTTGATTCTTTTTTCCTCTCCAGATTATATATACTCCAGGAGTGCTGTGATAACTTCCCACCTGCATATCCCCTTTGGACAGGATCAGTGTTTTCCATTATGTTCTTCACAGTCTTTCAGCAGTCAGGATACCTTTCATTATGTGTTGCCATCAACAAGGCTAGCCCTTAGCCTTCATACTGAAGGAGCTCCGGAGTTAGCCCAAGCCTCCTCTTTCTTGTCCTGCTGTTTTTTCTCCTGATGACATGGCCAAGTTAGCAATTGTGATGCAGTTGCCCACAGATTCTGCTATCTCAGTCCTTTACAGGGCTATATGCTATGTACACTACCTTTCAGTTCATGTTTGCAGAAGATTTCCTAGGACAGAAAAGTACTAGAAGGGTTGTGTGGCGACTGTAAGTGAATACATAGATGGAAGTGTAAAAGAAACATCAAAAACACTGGTTTAATCTCATTGAAATAAACATTTACAGCTCTTCTGACCTTTTCCTGTAGGTCATGTCAAACCATTCATCAAGTTCAGTGTGGTTTAAAATTTAGAGCAACACTCCCTTTAGGCTGTTACATTAAAGTCCAAATGCAAATGAACATTCAGGTTCAATCTGAATTTTTTCACCAACTCCCAAATTCATAACCTGCAGGCACTTGCAAGAAAGTTGGCTGAGCGTGACTATTTATTGATCATAAACAAGGACTCTTTATATGATGGCAGAGGGATGATGTAGTTTCCCCATCACTGCTTTGAAATTAAGATTATTTACCATGATGGCAATTTTTTGGAGCACCTGCATTTGGCATGTTTCATTGTGAGATTTAGTTTGTAGGCAACTTTCTTATATGCAGCTAGAATACTGTCAACATCTAGGATGAAAAAAGAAAAAAAATACTTATTACCTAAAGTTCATACTTTTTCTGCAACATCAAATATCCAGCAGCTGTTCTTGTCTTCACTTAAGCCATAGATCTCTATCACATTAAGAACACGATTATGTGCATTGATACTCTGAACTAGAGTGATGTAAACAGGACTGTGGTAAACCAGCATTGACATTGGTCAGGGAAGTAGGACAGAATTTAGGACTGTTTTGGAGGATCAACTCACTGCAGGCCCAGAGACAGGAGCAAATATTTCAGGCACCTGTCTGCTGTGCTCCAGTTTGTGCTGATAGCAAAGGAGTCTCCCCCAGCCTCAGTTGCAACTGTCAATCCCTAGACAGCTCTGAATAGCAGTGCTGTTTGGCATCACTGCATTGATATTCATTGCTCCCAGCTCCAACTCTGTTCTCTGTTTCTGCTTGGTAATTTGCTTAAAGTACTACAGCAGGCCAGATCCTGACCCTGGCATCAAAGGAAACTCCTTCTTTAGTCAATAAATGGCCTCTTCCAATGATATTGTATTGCTAAAGCAGTTTTTGGGGAACTGGAAGTTAGAAAGATTTTTGCTCCAGTTGGATGCATTTATATGTAGATAGAGAGGGGACTAAAGGGTGAGACATGTGAGGAGCGGCTGAGGTCCCTGGGTGTGTTGAGCACAGAGCAGAGCAGCTGAGGGGAGGCCTGCTGGCGGCTGCAGCTCTCCCAGGGAGCGGAGGGCAGCGCTGAGCTCTGCTCTGTGTGACAGCGACAGGGCCCGAGGGAACGGCATGGAGCTGTGCCAGGGGAGGGGCAGAGACAGGTTCTGCACCAGAGGGTGGTAGGGCCCTTAAAACAGGCTGCTCAGGGCACTGGTCACAGCCCCAAGCTGTTGAAGTTCAAGAAATGTCTGACCAATGCCCTCAGACATGGCATTTGAGTTTTGGGTCTTTCTCCGTGGGACCTGGTATAGGACTTGATACTTGTGGGTCTCTTCCAACTCAGGATATTCTGATTCTGCAATTCTGTGATTTTATTTGGCCTCCTACTGATATTTTGTCCTACTGCTCACATTTGTAACATCCCAGTGATGTAATTCTTGTGTTTTGAGAGTCATTTATGGATTTGACATCTATGGTGCACCTTCTTCAGTGAGCAGCCAGCCTCAGGCCTGTCTTGGGCACTGAGGTTGTTTTGGTGGAGCCAATGAGCCCAAGTCCCTTGTGCTCTTAGCTCAACTCCAGGAGCAAGGCAAGCAAGAGTACATCCAGTACTTATTCCCTGCTTTTATGTTAAAAAGAGTGCAATAAGGTAGTGTGTTTATTATCATTAATTATCTGCTATAAAAATTTGGATCTTTTTTCCTAATAATTTCTTTTTATTATGTTTGGAAATACACATGGTTGGTCATCTTTCTATAACAGAAAAGAAGAAAGGTAGGGAAAGAGTTCATAGATTCTTCAAATGGCCACTCTGTATGGAGATGAGCAACACAATCCTAGATTTGTGCCCTGCATCCCGCCACCTATGCCCTGCCTGGAGGTCTGTGAAGTCTGAAGTTTGCATGTTGATTTTGCAACTTGTCCCCTCCTGTAACTTCATGCACATAGAAAAATCTCACTGATTCACAATGCCAGTTCCTCTTGCACTTCCTGACTTTTTTTGAGGCTTCCCTGTTCTCTTTACTGCTCTTTGTATTTCCTAACCTCATCCCACATTGCCCTTCCGTAGCACACTCTGTTCCCAAACTACACCGTGACACTGGATATCTCTGCCTTCCAATGCTCAAAGCCTTTGCTGTGCACTGACATTTCTCCCTGAACACCTTCCCCAACTGTAAAACAAGTTAGCAACTTAGGAAGTTTTCCAAAATCAGATGCATTTCAAACCCTGTGAATTTCATGTGAGTGTGAATCACAGAGGTTTTTTTTTGTTTGTTTGTTTTGTTTTCTCATGCTTTATAGGGAACTGCTTAAAGATTGGGAAACAAAGTGATTTGTAAAGCTAAGTTTACCTCCCTCTGCCTTTTTCCTAGCTTTAAATTACAGAAAAAAGTCATAATTCTCCTCCCCCTTCTAAAGACTGAAGTGAAACGTCTTGTTCTGGGGTCAAATTAAGCATTTTAATCTACAGTGAATTTTCCCCTGCCAAAAAGCAGACAAAACACCTTAGGTTGATTCATACTAACAAAAAACGACAAACCTAATGAATCAATTATTCACAGGGCTCAAGGGAAAGGTCTGCTTTGAGTCAAGGACTGGAAAATTAGCTTTATGTTGTATTTGACCTCCTTGATCCTCAGAAAGAGTGGGCTTGAGTTCTCCCACTGAGTGGACTGTTGACATCCTCAAGTACCAAAAAGCATTATGGATATGGGGAAGTGTGAAATGTGGCCAGGAGGCCACAGAGTGCCTTTTCACACTGCTGTATCTAAGATCCACCGCCTCAACATACATTTCCTCCACAGGAAAGCTGTGAGCACTGTACTCTTCCTGGAGGCAAAAATCATTACCTCTGTAGTGCTCCCAGCCTCACTAATTATTGCAGCAAATGACTGAAAGCAGCTAATCATAACCAAGCATCCCATGTGACAGTGTGTTGCCTTCAGGTATTAATTTGAAGCCTGTTGCTTTACTTTTGAAATTCTTTTAATTCCAGTGTATATTTCTGTTGGTTGTGCTTCTCAGCAGCTAGTTGTTTGGGTTTTTGTTTTTTTGTTTTTGTTTTTAATTATTTTTAATTTATTTATTTATTGTTTTGTTTTGGTTTGTGCTACAGCTGGAAATACACGAATACCACGAGCTGTCTTTAAATGCAGACCTTGAGAGGACTGAACTTGGCAATATTAGCGTGCACTTGCCTGCCACCAAACACAGTCAGTAACAGAGTAACAGAGCCTCTGTGCCTCTGTTTACATGGGCTGCCTTCAAAAACTTTCCTAAGTGATGTGAAACAAAATAGACATGGTAGGAAACTGTTTTATTCCTGCATATTGCCAGCGCTGATGTTTCCGACTGTGCACTAGTGCCTCAGCCATCTGATTGCCTTGATGTGTGCTCACACATATGTGCTGATGCACAATATGTTATTCTACCAGCAAAGCAGGACAAACATGCTCAAGCTAGCACACTGGAAAATCCCAAAAGTGCCAGGAGTTGGCTTGATAAGATTCCTGCAGCTGATGGGGCTAGATGTTCTCACATTAAAAGAGCTTGAAGTGTATTGTAAGGTCACTAGTTGTACTAGCAAGAAGCAGTGCCTGGTCTTCCAGTGCTTTGGTGAAGCTTATAAACAGGATACTAACATTTTACATGCCGATTGTGATAAGACAAGGCTTTAAACTGAAAGAGGAGAGAATTAGATTAGGTATTATGAGGACATATTTTACTCAGAGGGTGGGGAGGCACAGGCTCAGGCTGCCCAGAGAAGCTGTGAGTGCTCCATCCCTGGTGGTTTTTTCAAGGCCAGGCTGGGTGGGCCCCTGGGCAGCCTGAGCTGTTCCGGGGGCAACCTGCCCAGAGCTGGGGGTTGGAACTGTGTGATATTTATGGTCCATTCCAACCCAAACACTTCTGTGATTCATTCTATGGTGCTGTTGTTCCCAGCCACTGAAGAGCAATTTTCTTTGCTTGGAAGAAATGCTTGTGATAGGATGAGGAGCTCTAGTGTATGGATCTTTTGCTCTTTACTCACTGGTTTTGCCATACACTCACCATGCTTACATGACACAGCACTTCTTCCTTACAGCTTGCAGCCTTACAGCTCCAAGAAGCCAAGCACATGAAGATGAAAACAGGTTTTTTGATATTGCTTTCACTGCTATTCTTACAGTTTGGTACTTTGGGTAAAGCACAAGATACATTGCAGACACTACCATAATTTTTTTGAGACCAGAACTCTGGCACCTAGTTTCATTAGAAACTCAGAGTATTTGTCAGGGCTTGTTTTTGACCCATTTCACAGTTTTGCTGTTTTACATTAAAAATGTACAATTAAATATTGTTTATGTTTTTTCTTCCCTATAATACTTCTTTCACAGTTTCTCCCTGGTCTTTCCTCACCTCTGTGCTTTTAATTTCCACAGCAGCCTTGAGTGACCTTCCTTGTCTCTTGGAAAAGTACCTTTTAAAAAGTTACCCTTCTTTGTCATCCAATGACCTCCTGCAATGATATTAGGGAGAAGGGATAAGTAGGCCCAGAAGTTTCTTTGAGGTAATTTTTAGGAAATTTCTAATGAGAAGCTTCTGCGTAAGCAGCTTGAAGCAGCAACATTGGACTTGGCAACAGAAGAGGGGGCCTACAGAAGCCCTAGGGACAGCATCATGCATGAGCTAGGTATGAGAAGGTGGGCGAAGAGAGCTCATGTTTCAGGTCCTGTCTCCCTTCCATCATTTGAAGTTTTCTCCTTTCTCCCTCCTAAAAGAGTGCCAGATTTTCAGAAATTTGTAAATATATTAAAAAATATATTTAAATGATCATTTATGGCTTTTTTCTACTTCTTCTATTACTTAGATATTATTTGTAAATTAATTCCTCAAAGTTCTTTCATTTTTCTTGCATATAGCTGTGGTTATGTTTCTCTCTCACCTGCTAGGCAGTGCCCTGTGAAAGTATCTGAGCCTCCTGCTTTGTCTACCTCCTTGTCCTCTTTCCTTAGCATTTATACCTGGAAGCACTTTTATCCTCCCCGTCCCCCCCTCCCCCCCCCCATATTCTTCTGTCAAACTTGTTTTAAAACTGCACCTCTCATCCTTTCTCTGCTCCTTTCTCATCCGCATCACTCTCCTGCTCATCTCCTTCCACCAGCAGCTCTCCTTTTTCCTTGGGGAGCTGTGGGCTCTCATTGTCCTTGGCTGTGCCTTTCACCAGATGACCTCAGAGGTCCTCCTCTGCACCCTGCCCTATCCCTGTGCCTTTAACACATTCAGAGACACAGCTGGAGTTCCCACCAACTCTCCTGAAGGCTCTGCAATGCTTGGATGGTGAATGAAATGTGAAAATAATTTCTGGAGTTAGAGTGAAAAATAATTGAAAAAAGGTAACTGGGGGCCAGATTCATCTGCTCTGAGCTCTTGGTGTAGACCTTACACTGTCTAAAACTTCAGGTCTTCATAGCCATTAAGGTGGTTCCAAGATAATGGCCACAGCAGACCCACAGGGTAACAGCCCAGTTTCCCTCTTGGGGCAGCTAGCAACCTGAAGAGATACCCTGGGTGATCTGTCCCCTCTGGACTCAGAGTGCAGCAACTGCCTTGGTGCTGGTTGGTCTACGAGCTTGCTTTGCCACCTGGGAGTTACTGTCTTCTACCACTGCCATTCTTATGTTTCAGAGAGACTGCCCTGAGAAAGGCCACAGGTCAGAAGTACCTTCTCCCACCAGCTGCCAGGATATGAGGTTACAAAATCTGACTCTTACAATTATTATTTTTCCTCCTTCTGGTTTCAGAACGCTCATCATTTTGGCTGGTGAATGGGAAAATTTCAAAATGAAGGGTGAAAGTTGTCCGTACCTGGGGAACTCAGCTGGCATCCACAAGCAGACAGGGCTGTGGATGCATAACTCCAGGCTGAGAAGGAAGCTTAACACTGATTTTGTCTTTCTGAGGTAAGTACATTGCTCACTAGACTAGGAGCTGACTTTATTCATTTACTCATTTACATTTACAGTTTTCTTTCATATTTTATTGACTGCACATGAGCATACAGAATTTATCTTCTTAGGAATATGCAAATAAATTGCAAATGTGGTAGGTGCTGGTGGAAAAACTGTGTATGACTGACATTATTCTCATTTTTCTAGAACATGCAAATTCTGGGGGAAGGTTACAGAGAGAACATAAGAAAATATGTGTTGACTTTGGTGTCCAATCATACAGTCCAGCTAGTGAAAAAGCAATAACAGTGGCACAGTATTCACAACTAGGTACACAGCCTGCAAGATTTTCCTATGCATTATTCAGTGAATAATTCAGAATAATGAAAACTCAGAAATCTGTGTATAGATGTAATGTGAGAAACAAAATTAAATGCATGGTTCAATAGGAGGAGCTGACCCAGCTCTAGTGAAGAATGTCAGCAGCTGTTTAGAAAAACAGTGTGATAGCAAAAGCTATCCAAGTCCAGCCATCTCCATGGCAGGTGTCTTTCAAAGTAATGAAGCCATTGACAGTGTGTGTAAGCTCACCCAGAAGTTACAGCTCCATTTCAAAGACGTCTTGTGAGTCATCTGCCACGTTGGTGCTTCTTGAGGTAACTGCAGGTGGATGAGAAACATCTCTGGTGCTTTGCACCAGCTGCACAGCACCCAGCAAGTGTCTGCAGCATGTAATGGTGCAGCTGCAGCTGATGAGCTTTGAGAGCTTGGGCTGTAACTTATCCCCCTCACTGTTACAGATGCTTTGGGATCTCTGTGTATAGATCAGCCTTGAATTAATGACACTCAGCTTATAAACTGAAGGAGATAGGCACTCATGTTAACTTGAGAATATTACAGATTTGCATACATTTGGTTGATTCATTCTGAGCTCTAGCACATATTCAAGCAGAACAATAACTCTTTCTTCCCTTAAGATACTCATCAGAATAATTGTATAAAAACCCTGAAAAGTGGAGGTAAAAATATCTCATGACCAAAATGTTCACAGAATTTTATTTCCATAATTATGATATAGAGGTGTTAGAGCTCACAGTTGTTGTAGGGAGTTCCCTTTGGTTTTGAAATATTCCACCCTGATGCAAGGCAAAACCTGAGGAAAGCTGCTGAAGTGCAGTGGTAAATGACAGAGAATTTGGATTAAAACAAGAAAACTAGATGAAGGTAGGATGTTCTTCCAAACCTTCACTTTTCATAAAACAGAAGACATATGAGTAAATTGTAATACACTGTTGCACGTGCTTTTATTGATTTTCGATTGCATTTTTAATCTTGTCCTGCTAAGGTGTTTCTGGCTTGCAATTAAGTTGTGGCAGCTGGAAAAAGAACAGTAACAAGAAATTGAGTTAGTCATTTATTTGAAAGTATGCCAAAAACAACAGTAAAGAGGGAAAGGAAGGAACCTATGGAAGATCTATTTTTATATTTCCAACTTTCAACTTCTTACCTTTAATAATAAAATACCAGTCACAATTTGTGATTGTGAAGGGAAATTCACAATGCTTTCCGATGGTTGAGTGGTTTATTCTAACAATACCATAGGAAAAGAATTGCTTGGAGCTTCAACAGGTTTTAACTATTGTACAATAGGTCAGAAAGAAACTGTTCTAAAAGATGCAGTAAGTGGATTTACAATTCTTAGTGACAACCCTTCTGAGTTACTGCTTCCAAAAAGCCCCCAAATCCTGGTCTGTACTAGAGGCTTTTCATATATTCAGTCTGCAAAATCTGCTGACATCCAGCAATGATACACAGTTTTATTTTTATTGGAAAAATGCATGAGATAGGTGATGAAGTTTTGTTTTCCTTGTGTTTTAGTGACCTGAAATTATGAAGTTCTGGATGATCTGGGTTCTCTTCATGCAAACACATAACATTCTGGGAAGTTGTAGTAGAAAATGAACCACACTTTGCTTTAGTCTTTTTAAACAGCAAAGTAGTGTGTTAATATAAACATTAACAACATAGGTTTTAATCAAGATATTTCAGAAATCCGGATTGGGTTGTGTTTTTAGTAGGACCATAAATTTGTATAGGAATGGATCAATGTTTTTGCGTCCCACCAGCCAAAAACCTTTGATTAAAAGGTGAACCTTGTTATACAAATGCATGTGGTCAGTGGCTGCAGTGCTGTGGAATCATCACACAAACCTTTACATCCAAGCTTAAAAGAAACATGTCAAAATGAATAATTATTCATCACATGATTTTATGAAGAGGCTGTGTCCATAAATTGAATTCCAGCATGGCGTTATAGAGTAGGAATGAACTACATCTTTGGGACTTATGAGCATTCCATTTCTGGGCAGTCTACCTTGTTTGAAGACCTATAGCTGTGGGGAGGGAGTTTGGATTATGCTGGAGGGATTAAGCTCTGAGGAGAGCAGCTTGGAATCGTGGACTAATTTCTCTAATTGTAGGGCTCCAAGGCCTTTTTTTTTTTTCTCAGAAATCTCAGAGAGATTTCCTCTAGCCAGTTCTGAAGAGTTCCCAGATGTTGTCACTAAAACAGGGAAGAACAGATCCTCTTGGAAAACATGGTATTCAGGGCAGTGCTGGTAGTCATTTCTTGTAGTATCTCAGACTGAATAGAGTTCCAACAGTACTTGACAGTAGAACAGAAATCACCCACCAGCCCTGTAGAAAGGAAAAGAATACTTCACCAGCCTATTCCCAAAGTAAATTTCCTTACCAAATATATTGTTCTGCAACATCTCAGCATTATTTTCCTCTTTAGAGGAGATGAATAACTTCAAGCTTGGGCAAGTTAGGAAGGAGCAGTAAATTAAAGTTAATCCTATTTATCTAATGAAGATCAAAAAGGCATGCTCTATCTTTTATACCCTGAACATGAAGAGAGACTGGCACAGTTCAAGGCTAAGCAGAATTTTGTCTTCATTTTAGCTTGTTGAAGAGTCATTAATTAAACCATAAGAATGGGTAGACTAGATAGGAAGTCCTTAACTTTAAACCCCATGAAGTCTAATTCCATTTTCAAGAGCATTCTTTGTTGTCAAATAGACACCAAAACAAGGTGTATGAAGAATAGAGAAACTGCAGTTTTCTAAAGGGCAAAAGCTGTAAATAATTTTTCCCCTCATTTGTAACTGTATTTTATCTTCTAGTTCAAAGCAGCTACAATATACTGGAAAACAACACAAACAAAAGTGGAATTTCAAATCAGTGCAATGCTTCATTGTTTTTTAAAACTGAAACTATGAAAAATATCTTTCTCGTTGCCGTTCTTCTTCTTATAAGAATATCACTCTCAGATTTGAAACAAGCTCTCCAAACTCCTTTGAGCATTTCTTCACCACATCCCTAGCTTTGAATGAAAATGTACAGACCTTGACCAATTTAAAGTAGATTGAAGAAAGAAGCAGTGTTAATGATCTAACCAGTTTAGATGAGAGTACTGCTTTGCAAATGCTTTAGCCATGCTCTTGAAAAGCTTTTCTACCTCTGTTGAAGCTTCTTATTGCAGTAATATCCTGCTGGCTCTTTCCAAATTGAGCTCCATTAACAGCCAGTCTCAGCAGTGATTGCAAAAGAAATGTACCCTCACAGCTGGCACCCTTCTATGGGGTTATATTTCTGCCACCACAAACCATCCCTTCAGTTTGGAGCAGGAAGTCTCTGAACTAGTTATTGCATAGTACTAGTTTCCACAGATTTGTTATCAGCAGTGTGAGAACAGCAGCTTGAACAAATTTAGTTGAAGATCAGAAAATACATCCTGTCTGTGAAAGTAGAACAATATGACAAGAATGAATGTGAAGCCCCACACTTCTGCGTATTCTGGCTCTAAACTATAAGGGACAGCCCAGCAGTACCAGGGAGGGGAGTGACTGCTCTAACTGATTTCTCTTTATCTCTGCTTTTAAAAATCTAGTAATGTGTATTAGAAACCTTCAGATACACTAGGTCTAATATAACACTGCATATGAATAGATGAGGTTGGTGCAAGCACACCTTGTTTTTGAATGATAGGCCAGGAGTGACTTTGGATGATGGATATTGTGAGGGGAAAGATTGGTGGCACACATCTTTAGCCAGGAGATGGTATCAGCATCATCACTTTCCATCTCTTCCTCCACTGTGGCTTCATGGTTATCACATATTGACAGTACTGTGCTCTTCCAACTACTTCAGTGTGAGTGTGACTGCAGAAATAGAAGGAAGATGCAGTCTCATGTGGGACACATCAGCACACTGGTGAGGCAGGAACGAAAAAGGAGTAGCCAACAGGGAAGAAATTAAATTCCTTGTGACGCCAGGCTAAATCTGCCTAAAATACAGTTCCACTATGCAGTTCTTGGAAAGTAATTTTGGGCATGGAGATTGACTACATCAGCTGTTTCTTGATTACAGACTGGGAGTTTACTTTTGCCCATGATGTATGTGGAGCAACTCCTCCCCTGAGAGGAGAGCAAGAAGCTGTTGTACATTTGCCCTGGGCTTAGAGCAACCCCATGGACTGGAGCTGCCAGCAGTATCCTAATTGTTCACATCTCAGATCAGCCTTTTGTAAGATGTCGCAAAGGTCTTAGAAAGAAAACAATCTGTTTAAGACTTAAATATCATCTTTCATTTTCTAAAGGAAAGAAAGTCTTTCCTGGCATATTTTATTCTGGAATTTATTTATAGTATTTAAATATGAATTCAGTGTAAGTTATGAACGCTGAAAATAAAAAGCTTGACAGCTCTATATTTGTGTCACAAATGAGTACAGCAGGATATTTGGCATCACATGATACAATTAATATGAAACTCTCTGTTACTGTGGTATATTTCTACAGTGTTTAATATATTTTTCTCAATGGTTGTTGAAGGTGAGCAATGGTATTCTATGCTATGAGGAAATTCTTTATTCTAGGCACAAAATCCTCTGCTGCACATCACAATATGCTATCATTCAAATAAACCCTACAATATAGGAGAAAAATACCCAGGCAGATTTTTCTTCTCTTTTCTTCTGCGAGTTTTATTTATTTATTTATTCCCCCCCCAAGCACTGTAAGTATAAATAGGCAGATTATTTGGATATTAGACTGTATGGAATGCAGGATTGTTCTTTCTTTTACATTTCATATACAAATACTCCACAGTTGTGATGGCAGCAAGGGCTCTGGATGACCATGCTATGGAACAAGCACTTTGTAATGTGCAACTATTTCAGGTTTGCATACTAAAAATACACCAATAGCACAAAGTTTGGTTAAATTTTTTATGTAAGTTTTTTCTTACAGAATTTTGTTTTGGTCAGTATTCTTCATTGACATTTTGTGTTTTTGCACAGCTCCAGAGGATTTTTTGTCCAGTTTCCTTCTTTATGCCATTACCTTTCATTTTGTTCAAAGTGCCATGGGAATACATTATCCTGAATTATTTTCAGTAGCATGTGTAATGGAAAACACAGAGCTCTTTGTGCCCTTTGTCATGCCATTTGTTGTGTGTGTGTGTATGTGTGTATGTGGAGATAGTATATACATTTTAATGGTTAATTATAGGCTGTCATTTTTTTTTTATACAATCTATTCTGTGGAGATAACCATTTTGTAACAGGAGAAAATAGCAAAAGCACAGGAAGAGAATGCTAAACAACTGAATACTGAATGCAGCAATCTCATTACTGGACTCCTTTGGTGTCAGACCTATTATAATCTGCTCTACTGTCAATGACTATGGTTTCCACTGGTTCAGCTATCATATGGTTATGAAAAACAGGACACGCTCAACAGAATCACAGCATCACAGAATTGTAGGGGTTGAAAAGGACCTCTAGAGATCGTGGAGTCCAGCCCCCTGCCAAAGCAGCTCCCTAGCCCAGGTTGCACAGGTAGGCGTCCAGGCGGGTCTGGAACGTCTCCAGAGAAGGAAACTCCACCACCTCTCTGTGCAGCTGTGCCACTGCTCCGTCACTGCACTGGGAAGAAGTTCCCACATGCATTTGTGTGGAATCTTCTATGCTTCAGTTTTTGCCTCATTCTGCGGCCACACACCACTGAGGAGAGTCTAGCCTTGTTCTTTTGCCTCCTGCATGTTAGATAATTGTAGACATGGATCAGATCCCTTCTCAGTCTTCTTTTATCAAGGCTGAACAGACCCAAATCACTGTCTTTTCTCGTAGGAGAGGTAACTTCTAGGGCTGAGGAGGGTCTAGAGGAAGACCATGATGATCAGAAGGCTGAAGCATCTCTCCTGGGAAGACAGAATGAAGGAGCTGGGCTTCTTCAGCCTGGAGGAGGCTTCAGGGACACCTTATTATGGCTTTCCAGTATTTAAAGGCAGATTATAAACAAGAGGGAGATTAACTTTTTGCATGGATAGATAGTGATAGTACAAGGAAATAATTTTAAACTAAAGGAGGGAAAATTTAGATTAGATGTCAGGGGAAAGTTTTTCACCGATAGTGTGGTGAGGCTCTAGAACAGGTTGACCAGAGAGGTTGTGGGTACCTCATCTCTGTAGGTGTTCAAGTCTATGCTGGATGGGCCCTGAGCAGTCTGCCTCTGGTACCTGATATAGTAGCTGGCAATCCTGCCTGCAGCAGGGGAGTTGGAGCCTGATGATTCTTGAGGTCCCTTCCAACCCAAGCCATTCTATGATTCTATAAAAATAAATCACAATATTTTGATCATGTGCCATATATACAAATACTTGCTCCAAGACAGCAGATGAATGTATAGTTCAGGAAGGGCTGGTGTTGCACCAGCTCTCAGAGAAACTCCTCCAGCACCTGGAATGATTGATCTGTCTTGCTCATCAGTTTACACTGTACATGAGATGTAGGATTTAGGATTTAGGTGGCAATAGGAACTGCAGAGTGTATAGTAGCATGGCCTTCCCACAAGGAGCTGCTTGGGTTGTCATGGGGAAATCCACATGCTGGCAGCTGGCATGCAGAGCAGTGTGCTTGGATACAGCAGTATGGATTCCTTCAGACTTGGAAGAATATCCAGAGAAATGTCTGTCATGTACATGGGAGGAGAATAGGCACTCCCACAGCCCTCCTAGTCTTATGTGTATGACAATTTACTCTTTTTTCCCTCTTAGGATTCAAGGCACATCATAGCAAGAAAAAAAGCAAGGAAGATGATGAGAGGAGTGCTGTCTGACATGTTTTGCAAGAGTAAACCTTTCTTAACTAATGAAAACCCCATTTTGCACCTCATGATACGTGGCACAAGGAATTCAGCTGTATCATACAGATGTGACACCAGACCCCTAACTTGGGTGTCTATCTACCCTGTGACAGCAAGCAAGCAAGTGGTGTGCTGCCTGTGATAGACACTGCTTTCCTGTGCTGGTTTTCAACAAAGAAACAGGCAGCCTGAGACTATCACCTCCGTCCAAGCACAGATACAGGCTGGGCAAGAATGGCATGAGAGCAGCTCTGAGAAGGATGAAGAGAAGGTGGCACTTGATGAAAAGACTCAACATGAGCCAGCAATGTGCACTTGTCACCCAGAAGGCCAATTGTATCCTGGGCTGTTTCAAGGGAAGTGTGGCTAGCAGGTTGAGGGAGGTGATTCTGTCCCTCTACTCTGCTTTTGTGAGATTCCTCCTGGAGTACTGCATCCAGTTCTATGGTTCCGAACACAAGAAGGATGTGGAGCTGTTGGAGTGAGTCTGAGGGAGGGCTGGAGCACCTCTCCTATGAGGACAGGCTAAGAGAGTTGGGGCTCTTCAGCCTGGAGGAGAGGAGGCTCTAGGGGACCATATAGTGGCTAACCAGAACCCAAAGAGGGCCTGCAGAAAAGCTGAGGAGGGATTTTTATAAGGACATATAGCAAGAGGATGAGAGGAAATGGCTTTAAACTGGAATAAGGTAGATTCAGACTAGATATCAGGAAGAAATCCTTCACTGTTAGGGTAGTGAGACACTGGAATAGGTTGCCAGCAAGGTTGTGGTTGGCCCTCCCTGGAGGCATTCAAGGCCAAGCTAGATAAGGCTTTGAGCAACATGGTCTAGAGGGAGGTGTCCCTGCCTATAGCAGCAGGGCTGGAAATATATGGTTATAAAAGTCCCCTCCAACCCAAACCATTCTATCATTCCATGCTCTGGGAAGGGAAACTGACCCTGCAGAGAAGCCCTGACCACCAGTAGCCCACAGTACAGCTGATATATCTGTGTCTGTCTGGATGAATGAAGGTGCAAAAAGAGCTGTTTCCAGCTTGGTTTTCATGTGTGATGAAGGTGTCTGTGCAAAGGCACTACAATCCTATCTGCAAAAGTTCCCAGTTTCCCATCTTCTTTCCCTTCACTTTTTGCTTTATGAGGATCTCAGATCCTCCTTTCTCCTGCTCTTCGCTGCTGGAATTATTCCACTGACCTGTCATGGATGAGAAATGCTGACCCTGGTAAGTGAGAGCCTCACGTTACTTTTTGCAGGGTAACTTATTCCTAGTGGGCTCACAACCTTGTGGGAACTTATCGTGGTAGCTGACTGTGGCTTAATGTCTGAAGAAGCTGACATTTTTCTTTTTTTCTTTTAATACATATTTGAAATATAAACCTGAGGAGGCAGAAAGGTTGAGTATATATTTTTGGCATTTTTCTTTCTACAGCATAGGAGAAAGAGGTTTTTCCCTAGATTTTGTATATGCTAAATCGCTTCTGTGAAATTGCTTGTACCTTTGTTTACATAGTAAAATATAAATTCCAAGCTAGAGCCATGTAGAAAATAACCATCACTTTGGTGACAAAAGTCTGCTTGAGTAGGGGATGTAGGAAGAAAGGAATGCCTGTTAATGCAGCAGAGGGGGAGATGCAGGAGCTATGTGCTTGTGGCAGCGCAGAATACAGGAATGAAAAGGAGTGTATACATGTGATCAGCTGTTTAGGCTTTCTCAACCTCTTGCCATTTTGTGAAGATATTGTGTCCAAATGTGGAATGAAGAATTACAGTGAGCTTGGTGCTGGCTGGTGGAGGTGTAGAAGCACAACTGGCACTAAAAGAGGTGAAGGGATCTCATAGGAAGGAGCAGATAAAATTTGGATGTGGCTAACAAATGTGGTGTGAGATTTGCTGCTGCATAGACACAGTCACACACTCACCAAGGAAGAAGCATTTCTGCTCTAAGGAATTGCTATCCCACGATTAGTAGAGGCATCTAGAGAGTAATTGGTAAGAGGGAAGTTGTAGGACTGCTGCAACAAAGCTACTCTACATGGGGGGATGGGTCCTCAACTCCTTACCTTCACCAGCAGAGGAAGGGAAGCAGACCTCTCTGCAAATACTTGGAAGGAGAGTGTTTTAATGACAAAAAGGAAAGAGAGACTTAAAAGCAGATCCATAATTAATTGTCCCTGAAAATAATTTGAAAGAGGGATTAGCAGTAAAATTGTTTTGAACATAGTAGTGAGGTGAACTAGCATGAACATTAAATATTATCTTAAATATTGGAGAATAGGAGTTCTGCCTCTTATTAAGTACTTATTAGCAGTCTGTATCTTTAAACCTTTGCTGGAGCACTTGAGATGTTGGTGATTGCCTCAGGAAAGTTTTTGACAGGCTGAAAGATCCACTGCATTTTTTCTAATGAAATTCTGGTGACTCCCTTCACCAGCACAAAATATTGAAGAAAGTGTTCTTCTATATCATTTGCATGGCCTTCTTCTCAAAGACCACATGTGATATTTAAAAAAATATACAAAGCCAGCATATCCTACAAGAAACAGTGATTTCTCCTGAAAATTTATATATGGCTTTCCCCTAGGCTGCTATGAATGGTTATAAGCTTTGTCTTACTGCGGTCATTCCTCTGTAAGAGGATAGAAGTTATGCAGTGTTTTGTATTACACATGAAAGAAATCTTTCTCATTGTGTGCAAGTTCAATATGCAATAGAGCTAGTGAATAAAATGGAGTTCAGTGCAGCTGAACCTCAGAAGGTTCAGAATTGCTCCAGAACAAGTTCCTTATTGAAGGAACGGCCTCCAAGACGTTCTTAGGATTTCTGACCCTATCCTTTTTCCTGCCCAGATTGTACATGGGGAGCTCCAGCTCCCACTGAAGCCTGCAGACACATTCCATGGCAGATTTTGGCTGGTATAAGGGTGTCCACACAGCATAGGATGTGGGGCTTTGGCCACCTGGGAAAGGAGAAAGTTTGCTGGCTTGTGCCTCTCCCATGGCCAGATCTCAGTGGGCCATGGGTGAAGAATTACATGTTGGGTATGTCTCACAGGAGACAATATCTCCACTGCTAACCATGTGTCACCATTTGCCAGAATTATATTTCACAAGAGAATAAAATAAAGAGGCAGGCAAGCCTCATACCTACAGCAGTGTTTTCACATTGATGTAAACACATTTACAAGATCCCACATAATCAAATGGAATTAATAGAATTAGTAGACAGATTCCCCATATCAGCAAATTCTCAACCAATTCTAATTTCTCACTGCTATCATCAATTTTTTATCATCACGTTTTATATTTTAACTTCAAAACTGTTTTTATGCTGTTCTGATCAACTTATATGATCAACTTATTATTTTTCCATGCAGTTTTTCCTAACCTTCACATAGAACATATTAGAAATAGTGTTACTGCAGAAATTTGTACTATTGTAAAAAATGTATAAAAGGAGCTTATTCTTTATGAAAGCTATTGGATTTTACAATGACTTTGTTGGAATCCTTCTGATATTAGACCTATTATTTTTATGGATAACTGCTGAACTAAATGCAGTGGTCTCAACTTATGATAGGGTGAGTTCTATTTATTCAACTTCGAGAAGTCTGGTGGAAAAAAAGAGGCACTTATCATAGCCTAAAAATGAAATGGCAGTACATTTAATGGAACATTCTTAATGTAATAATATTTTACAATGTGTAGCTAAATACACCCACAGTCATTCTTTAATGAGCTCTAATAGGTTGTGAAGAAAATAATATTTCATAGGTGAAGAAACTTATGAAATGGCATTCAGAATAGTATTTAGAAAAGAAAGACATTCTTAGTTTTTCTTTAATAGATAATTCTTGGAAATAAAGGGGACTGTCTAAACCTCATACCACCTATTAGAATAGAGGGGCCCAGAGCAAGGCACTTTGGAAGTTTATACAAAATAATAAAGTGCAAATGGTGTAATTCAAATGTGTTTCTATTTGATGTGGTTTAGAAAAGCGTTATTTGTCTTCAAAGGAATAATACTTTTGCTCTCTAATTTCTCATTAATGAGCTCTTCAGAATTGTAAAATACTTGCAGAAGGAATCTACATCAGGAAAGCTTTGTTCTTCCCAAGCTGGCTGCTTGAACCAGGGTAAGCAGAGATACTGAACTGACTATTGGTGGCTCCACTGTGGACATATGCTAAAGCAGTGGTGGAACACACATAATTGTGGTAAATTTGAATGTTTGCAATGTCAAACTCCTCCCCACTGCAGAAGTGGGGGCAGGAAGAAGGACTGGAATCTGTTATACTCCCTGCAATGGGACAGATTCTCTTCTCGGACAGCTGAGGTTGGTGGTTCTGGAGGAAGTCAGAATGAAACCTTTGTTCCCTCCAACCATCCACTTAGTGCCCTAATTCAACCTGGGCAGACATGAGAAATCATCAGTATTGGCAAAGAAGCACAGGATGGTGAGATTTAACTCTTTAATTCTTTCTTCCCTTCCCCATAACAAAGAAGAGAAGATTAATGAAAAAAGTTTACTCTGATATATTCACACCATACTTATTATCATGGGATGTACCAATGCTTTTGTGACTGCATTTGATCCTCTGTATCGCATTGTAGTCTTGATCTGAGATTACTTGGTAAATTGCTTACCTACAGGTGGATGTTCTGTGAAGGACAGGATGTGGTGGCCTGGTGACTGCTGAGCCATATCACAGCCAATAGGCTTCACCAGGCAGTGCTGCCTCCCTCCAGCCTCCAGCTACAATAAATCATTCCTCTCAAGGCAGGCTTACCATGTCCACTGTTTCTGATCCTCAAAATAAACTTGCTTTTCTACAAACTACCAACAGGTTCATTAGAACCTCCCTTGCCTCCAGAGAAGGCAATCTGGGGCGATTTCTGGAGCCTGATTCCTCTACTCATTTTCTCCTGCATTTTTTTTTTCTTCCATCCAGCTCAGATATTTTCACCCAGAGTGTCATCACCTTCTTTCTTGCAGTCTTTTCCTCAGTATTTTGCCTTGTCTGGAAATACATCAAGCATCACATTGCAAAATGCAGTGATACGATGAGGAGCTGGAGCTTGAAATCTGTCTTTGTGAGCTGATCCATGCTACTCTTCCCTTCTCTGTGCATGCTTAGGGTGCATGTGCAATTACATGGGTGAAGGTCTGTGTAAAAAGACAACAGAAAAGATGCAAGGAAGTGTGTGTGTGTATATATATATATGTATATATATCAGTTTATGTATATATTTACATATACATGTCAGTTTTCAAATAGATGTAAATTCAGCATATATTCCATCAGGATTTTGGGAAAACTATTAATATCAACTAACCCTCAGAACAACCTCAGGGTTGGAATGCTTTGGTAGTGTTACTTCTCATCTGTGTGTTCTTGCTCAGCCTTCAAACAAAAATTCATACTGCTTGTGGCATAAGTAATAATCAAAGAGAGCAAAATGAGTAAATACAAACAATAGCTCTATGTACTGACTGGTGTTATGTCACCTTGATCTATGTCTGTTGATGTAGTCTACCTGGACTTCAGCAAGGCCTTTGACACGGTCTCCCACAGTATTCTCCTAAGGAAACTGGCAGCCCGTGGTGTGGACAGGTTCACTCTTCTCTGGGTGGAGAACTGGCTAGAGGGCCGTGCCCAGAGGATAGTGGTTAATGGAGTTAAGTCCAGCTGGCGTCCTGTAACGAGTGGTGTCCCCCAAGGGTCAGTTTTGGGGCCCATCTTGTTTAATATCTTTATTGATGACCTAGATGAGGGAATTGAGTGTACCCTCAGTAAGTTTGCAGATGACACAAAGTTGGGAGGTTGTGTCAAACTGCCTGAGGGTAGGGAGGCCCTTCAGAGGGATTTGGATAGGCTGAACAGCTGGGCTGAGCTCAATGGGATGAGGTTCAATAAGACCAAGTGCCGGGTCCTGCACTTTGGCCACAATAACCCCATGCAATGCTATAGGCTTGGGGCAGAATGGCTTGAAGAATGTAGAGAGGAAAAGGACCTGGGGGTGTTGGTTGATGCTCGGCTCAACATGAGCCGGCAGTGTGCCCAGGTGGCCAAGAAGGCCAACAGCATCCTGGCCTGTATTAGAAATAGTGTAGCCAGCAGGAGCAGGGACGTGATCATCCCCCTGTACTCAGCTCTGGTATGGCCGCACCTCGAGTACTGTGTTCAGTTTTGGGCCCCTCACTACAAGAAGGACATTGAGGCCCTGGAGCGTGTTCAGAGAAGGGCAACAAAACTGGTGAGGGGCCTGGAGCACAAGTCTTCTGAGGAGCGGCTGAGGGAGCTGGGATTGTTTAGTCTGGAGAAGAGGAGGCTCAGAGGAGACCTTATTGCACTCTACCACTTCCTGAAGGGGGGTTGTGGTGAGGAGGGGGTGGGCCTCTTCTCCCTGATAAATAATGACAGGACGAGAGGGAATGGCCACAAGTTGCGCCGGGGAAGATTTAGATTAGACCTGAGGAAGCATTTCTTTTCTGAAAGAGTGGTCAGGCACTGGAATGACCTGCCTAGGGAGGTGGTTGAGGCACCATCCCTAGCGCTGTTCAAGAAGCGTTTAGATGAGGTGCTAAAGGATTTAATTTAGTAGTTGGATAGGGATAGTGATAGGAGGATGGTTGGACTAGATGATCTTATAGGTCCTTTCCAACCTTATGAACTTATGAACTTATGTCTATTGACAGTTGCAAAGGGAGAGATAAAGGCTGACTTTTCTCAGCTATGGCAGGAATGTACACACATGGTTGTGTGACTGAACAAGGAAGGGTGCAAATGGGCACACAGGTTGTCCAGAATTGCCACAATGCCCTTACATCTCCTATCACCACGCAGCTGCATGTGTAGACAATGCCTTCCTCTTGCTTCTAAGGAGTACTACGAAACTTTGTTCATTCAAACATGGAAAAAATACAAAACCATTATTGAGAGGAAATGAAATGGTCCACTTTTTTGTGTTTCAGCCTCCCAGCCATCACTGCACAGAGGAATACCAGTGTTGAAACACTCCCTCAGGCCAGTTCGTGGTGTAAACAGGAAATGGCACAGCTGTGGTGTGAAGTCTGTGTTCCGTATGTTTTGTCCCATTTTCCTTCTGAATGTTTAGAGATCACTCAGTGAGATCTCCTCAATGAAGCTGATGAGCCCTGCTGAGCTTAAACTTCAGGGTGGTTGTGGAAAAGCAGTTTGGGTCAGTTTTATAGCCAGATGTGGTTCTACCACTTGCCAAAACAAGTGCAGAACTTGAGGGATTACATTGATTCTTGCTTTAACATTTTTGGAACACTCCAGATTTTGCTTTCATCCTCCCATGCCCTTGAAAATCAAACTTAAATACATCAAAGCAGGCATGAACAAATGAAAAGGAAGAGCATACACTTGCATATGCAATTACATGTTTGGTACATGAGATGATGGTTGCTGCACTGTGCAATTTTATAACCATAGAAGCTTACCAAATTCAAATGTATACTGAGAAGTTTTCTGAGTCTATAAAGGTAGTTAGAATTTTTTAACCATCTATCTTGTACATAGAGCTCAAGGAAAGGTTATGTATGCCAAGTTCTTTTCTTTTGAAAGCAAGTGTCATATAATACTTGCAGCAAACTGTCCAAGTAGTAACCAAAAGATAAAAGGTACTCTGTTTTCCTTTTCCTTTCCCCTTCCCCTTCTTCTTCCCCTTCCCCTTCTCCTTCTCCTTTTCTCCCTTTCCCTTTCCCTTTCCCTTTCCCTTTCCCTTTCCCTTTCCCTTTCCCTTTCCCTTTCCCTTTCCCTTTCCCTTTCCCTTTCCCTTTCCCTTTCCCTTTCCCTTTCCCTTTCCCTTTTTTCTTTCCCAGTATTGAGACTGTGGACTCGAAGTTTGCAAAGTTTCATAAAAATCATAATATTTAAAAATATTAAAGAAGTCACCACAAAAACAGCTCACATTCCATATAGTGTGGCCTTTAGCGCTCATTCTAGGAAAAGAAATAAATCTGGGTTGGGAGCCATTGTATACACGGAGTGATAGGGGAAATAATAGACAGAGGAGAAAAAAAGAACAACCTTTCTATTAATTGAAATATGTAGATCTGTCTCCATCTTTGGAGAAAGAAATGAAGATAGATCATGTTCAGCTCCAGGCTGAATCCAGCTCCATCCAGCTTATTAATTAGGGGATGAGGAAGGGAAATACATAAAAAATTGGTGTCTCGGTTCTTGAAGGTACCAACATTTCTCTTGAATCTTTAGTGACTACTGCTCAACATTTTTTTTAGCTGGAAGTTCAGTAAAATATCTTACTACATTCAGATTTGATATGCATTATGGTGCAGAAGCAGCTGATACTTTTGAAGGAATATTTGTGTTAACTGTTCTAATCTATATAGGCTTAATATAAATAAATATATTCAGGAACTCGGTTCACTATATTAGCAATGGGAATTGGGAGTGTCAGTGAAAGAAGCCACCTCTTACTCATTTCTTGGGTTTAATTTTATTAATGGATACAAACGATTTGTTAAACAAACAACAAAAGGAGAAGAAGAATGAACTCTGTCACCATTGGGCTCATCTCATAACCAAGAATCCCTGGGTATCAGGTGCGTTTCATCTTAGACTTACTTTGTCATCTTAATAAAAAGCCTCGGAAAGAAATGGCTAAAGAAACCACCTTAAAAACCTCCAGTATTTTTGTGTCAATCACACATTTTCTAGAAGGTCAGGTCCCTGTTTAAGGTCTAATGTGTTTGGAGAGTGAAAAGAGCTGTGTGTTATTAGGCAGAATCCCTTTTATGCACAGGGAATTGGATCAATTTGACCCTGATTGTCTCTCTCCACTTTATCATCCCACGACTTCAAACACTCAGCCCCTGGCTTATCATAAGGAAGGGGCTGATTGAACTGGAGGTCTGACACTTGTCAGTTGTGGATAATGTTGGCTTCAGTCAGTCGTGTTTACACATAAATGAGCCCTGACAGAGACAGACTGCTGAATAGAAAAATTCAGTTTTGCTGTGGATAACCTCCTTGTGCAAATGCAACAAATAATGTCTGACCCACAAGAAAATGGCCTGAGATAAGTAACAGAGGTATATATTATTTCTCTTGCTACCAGGAATTCTCTGTTTTGAAACAGGTGATGTGTGGGGAGAAGTGGCAAAAGGCCAAAATGCTAAATGGTACTTCTGATCTGTAACATGAAGCAGTGCACGGGGCTCCTGCTTGTGAGTGGGAGACATCACTGTGCAGTGTCAGCATCACATGTGACATCAGTTCTTCCCTCCTTAGAGCAAGGTGATGTACATCTTGATTAAAACAGCAGAAATAGAACTTCTCCACTTTTCTTTCTTTTGGCTGTTCTAGAAATCAGAGATTTCAAAAAAAAACCCAAAACAAAACAAAACCAAAAACCCACGCCTTTCCCTGTACAATCATTTAGCTGGGAAAAATAAGAACAATATAAATTCACTTCTATCCATGTGATGTCACTGCAACTCTGCAATGAACAGTGAGGAAAGAGAGAAAAAAGAAGTGTGGACAGAAGGCTGTGTTTTTTTTGTTTTTTGTTTTTTGTTTTTTAATAGCAAATACAGCTCCACTGCACTTTCAAAGCAATTTGCATAAATGTCTCTCCATGATTTTTTTATTTATGGCCCCTAAGTTTCTAATTAAATACTAATTAATACAATCACCAGAATTGTTTCCCATCCTCAGCTCTTCATAGCTTTGTCATTTTGATTAATGCATACTCATTTATTAACTTATTTAACAAGCTGAGGTGCCTCATGACAAACCAGATTAAATTATCCCCATAACGGTCTCATTACAGCAAAAAAGGAGTTTTAAACTTAATAAAAATTATCCTCAATAACGTTTAGGCTTATTCTTCACCACCTTAGAGGATGGAAATATATTTTTCGCTTGATTTATAATATATGGATTTATATAAAGCATCCATTAATAAAATTTATATATTCATTTAAGCTTGATCATTACAGTGATTCTGTAGCCCTTTGCGTTTATTACTTAACTTTTGCTGTATTTATGAACATAATTAATGTTCTGACCATACAGGGACTAAAATACTCACTAGTAGGAGATAATTAGAGGCATAAATAACACTTAGGTCTTGTGTTTTGCTATTCTGATTGTTCTGTTTTCTGGCTAAACCTGATAGAGAGGAAATTAGAGTTTACCTGATTTTTATAATGACTGTAGGAACAACACAACAAAACTAGGGACTGTGGGGCTCTGCATTCAGTGGGATCCTACCGTCCCCATGCCAGTGGAGCCAGCACCTCGTGGGTACGCCCCACATCCCACTCTTCTGTTCCCTCTGAACTGCAGAGTACTGAAGGACACACTGCTGTTCTGCTGTTTGATTTCCATAGGAAAGAAGAGCTGCAGGAGGATGGCAGGCTGTGCTTTGTTGTGTTTACTCCTAAAACTTCATTTTCCCCCTGGGTTATTTTCATAATATTATATTTATTATTTATTCCAATTTTCTTTAATGAGGAATTCTGTGTCTTTCTACCTACACAAACTTTGAATAGCATCTATAAATCATACAAAAAAAAAAAAAAAGATAGAAATGTTGTGATTTGATTGGGAAAGCCAATCTTCCTCTTACCAGTCCTCGGTTTCCTTATATTCCCATGTGTTTCCATTGCACAGCCAATGGAAGCAGTCTCAGACAACAGCAGGCACATTGGGGTGATGACAGACAATATATTCCTGAGTTGGGAAGATGCAGAGAACACATTTTCTGTTCACTGTTGAGAAATAGATCAGGTGATGTGTCAGGGTATGATAAAAAGACACATGGCCCAATAATCTGAAATATGATTGTAGCAGCTTCACAGTGATCATATATAATGAACAATTGCACACCTAAATAGCTTTTGAAATTGGATGTTAAAGATTAATTTTACCATCTACTAGATTAGTCTCTATTGGAGTAAATACAGGTCACATCTTAGGGTTTCTTTGTCCCAGATGACATAGCTTTCAGTATGTAACATAACCTAATAAAGCTGATTAGAATTACCATCTTTTCACAAACCTCTGATGAGCATTTATAGCGAAATGAAAATTCCTAGCTACAGAGCCTCAGGACATAAAAACAAAAGTATGAGGCAGGTTAAAATTAAAAGCCACTGACAACAATATATGTACAAACCAGTTGGTACTCCTCTTGCACTTTTTTTCATTCAAATCAGCCTTGCTGTATCCTCACCACCTCTTCTTTTTTTCTCGCCTGCTCTCATTTTTCATTACAGTGTTTTATTTTGAGAAAACTGAAGATAGATGATGGCAAATTGCTGTGCAGCTAGAGGCCAAGCTCTGCAGAACAGCAACTGATAGCCTTTTAAGAGTATTTTAATGATTGCAGAATCAAAACCAAATCCAGGTTAAATAACCGTATCTTCATTTGATTTCTACTATTAAATAAATCATAACAAATGATTCCTCTAAGAAGCTCAGAAAAATAATAGAGCAGTGAAGAAGAATCAGTCAGTGCATTAGACAGTGACAGATTGGACAGTGGACTCATCCTCTTCTGCCTGTAAAAGCTGGAGATTTGCATCCTCTCACAACTTCCTCCTGCTTGTGGGGACTATTCAGAGAAAGTTCACATTGCCCTCAGTCCATCTAAGAAGTCTGTGAGGTGCTACAACAGCAAAGGTAGCTTGAAGGGCCTTCAAATCTTTGAATTGCAGGGCCAAAATATGTCAGTGGAAGATTTAAAGGATTTTGAAACCATGTTGAATGAAGTAACCCTAGGCAAGGGATTGCTACAAATTACATTGAAGTTATATTAGATCTAAAAGAAAAGGGAAGAGAGATATGGCAAAAGGATTGTTAAAACATTTAGTATCACGGCATTAGTCCCTTTCAGGGGAACTCTTGCGTGAACATAAACACTAGATATGCCACTTGGAAAAATGGAGGATTGAGATCTGTTTCTAACAGAGAACTGTTGATACACACAATATGAAAACCTATTTACAGGTTGTTCTTAAAAATAATTATCTAATAATCAAAAATAATGCCGTCTAGATACTAATTTTCTGCTTCAAGCTCCCTTCTATCTGGTCATAAGACTGACTGGAACCTAAAGAAGTAAAACACTGAAATTAATGAAATAAACTGTTCCTACAATATACAGTAAATATTATGTAAGATAATTAACAGTAGAGTATCTAATAATGAGAATGTCTCAAGTATCTCTTTCAAATTAAAACTCAACATAAAACCTCTAGGTAGCTTTCTTCAGGTTAGAGTAATAAAGAATATTGTTATTTTACTGTCAGATATTTAGGGATTCTTTCCTTATGTACAGTATTTTTCTTACACCAGTGTCAGATTTTTCTTGAATAGCAGTTTTCAGTGTTGTGAAATTTTGCTAAACTGTAGTGTGGTTGATAGTTCTATATAATAGCTCCATCTCAAAATATTTGGTTTCTCATCATCATTATTTTTACTGGAAGATTGTTTAACCACCTTGCTCACTCAGGACCAAGACTCCTTATTTCCCTCTTGCATGCATACATGTTGATCTCATAAATTAGTTCTTATCCTAACACTGTCCCTTTGCTTAAACAACATTTCATTCCCTACTTGTTTGTATGCACCTATAACAATCTCAAATATCCTTCATTTGCTCTGCTAAATAAATAGAACTCCTTTCTGCCACATTTCTCAAAGCCATGAGCCTTACTGCTTGTTTGTATTCAAACACTGATTTTCAAACATCAGTAAAACACTTCTTTTTTTCTAATATTTTGTTCTCAGTCACTGAGCCCTTGCATTTTTTGGCCAAAATTCCTGTCATTGGTCTCTCAGCAGATGACCTTCATTCTGACAATAAATTTAATCCTCATTCTATTGCAATCATCCTCAAGATCATTCTGTGCTTCTGAGATAATGCTGTGATTCTCATCTCTATTGAGGATTCCTCCACCTTATTGATACTAGTGGATTTCATTAGCACAATATTAGATTAACCTCTTTGTGCTTATATGTGCTTGCTTATACATACACAGAGAGAAAATAGTAACCCTACAAGATTTTCCAGTGACTACATCCAAAATTAGATTTTTGAATCGTATTTATAAATTAGATGAGTTGGTCCTATGGAATTTCATATTGAGATGTCTATTTCTTTTATACTTAAAAAACTTAGCCTTAAATAACAAAATGACTGGAGGCTTTTCTTTTATATTTGTATATGCAAGCCATTATTTGTAATGAATCTGAACCAATTTAACTAAAGTTGAGTTTGGACCACTGAATGAGAGAATGCATGCTTAATTATTTCCTCTTTTTTTTTTTTTTTAATAGGAGTAACCTGTGAAAATTCATAGCACCAGGAAACATACAGAATCTAAGTGCAGACAGAATGCAGTTCTACCAGCAAAACCACTGCACTGTTACCTTGGAGAGCAGGGAGCAGTGGTCCCTTCTTGCTCAGTTGATAGATATAATGTAAAGTTAAATTTCAAGGTGGAAAAGAAGCCAGGAGGTTGCTCAGAATCAATTAATGTACGAAATGTCTTCAACACCACTGCATAGGTTCTTCAGTACTCTTTATATTGCAAAGTATATAAATGCGTTAAATGCATAAAGTATTTATTGGTTCTGGGACAGGCTACAACAAGACAAGAAATGAAGTCTTTCCTTGCAATGCTACAACACACTAAAATTCAAACTGTATTTTTCCCACACTCGTAAGTACAATGCAAGTGACAATTTTTAGTTTGAGGAATTACAGAAATACTCTGGCAACTGAAAGTTGTAAGCTTGAACAATCAAATTTTTTTTCTGATTTCAAAGAAGTTATTCTACAAAACGAAGAAACATTGCTAGCCATTATCTCTTTAGTATATTCCAGTTTAATGCCAGACAGTGGGTATTTAACTGATTTAACAAGATTAAGGTTAAGGTTAAGATTAAACAAGGTTAAGTTAAATTAAAGTTAAGATTTAACAAGAAACGTTAATTCAGTGTCAGACTATATGACAAGAGTCTTCCTTGTCAAGAGTGAAATGAAAATATTGTGTATGGGGAAAGAGGTGGGGATGGAATCATTCTCATTCCATGCTGTGTGTATTAACAATACTGAATAATCTAAGTGAATTGATGAAATATTCTGAACATATAGCCATAGATACTTCTGTCTAACAGGAGAGTAGACACAAAGTGACCTCTGCAAGTGCAACTTCATAGTGTTGGTGTGGGACCTTCCTTGCCACTGGCAGTTCCATTTCCATGTGGAACTCCACCTCTTCCATCATGTCACCAGAGGCAGGATATTTGGAGGCTGGACAAAATTATCTCTACAGGTCTCTTCCAACCCCTACAATTCTGTGATTCTGTGATATGGTGTTTATCATCAGCACTCCTGGACCTTCATATCTGTCATCAGTATATGCAGACAACACATTCAATCCTGAATCACCTTTGGCAGAGACCTTATCAGTCTTCTGATTTGTCACATTTTGCATCCTGTGCTGAAAGGAGCAGAGGCTTGTGCCAGAGCTGCACAGCAGAGCCACAGTACTGCTCTGATGATGCAGCCATGTTAGATGAACTCAGCTTGGGCTCTCCAGGTGTTAGATGGTAGCACTAGAGGTAAGTAAGGAGCACCTCACAGTGCTCTGGGCTTTAAGCATGAAAGGGACAAGTGACAGTAACTGCTGGAAAGTTTGCAATCACTTCAAGTGATTATTTAGCTAAAGCCAATTCATCTTTCCAGAGTAGAAAATTATGGGTTTTGTATTTTTGCATGCTTAGATATGTAAACACAATCACCAGTGATTGTCAGTGATTCTGAGAAAATCTGAAAACATTACTGACACCTTATCAGACTTTTTAATACCCATTGTAAGTCCACTCAAAATTTAACTCTAGCTGGAACATGGTAATTACTGGCATCCGAAGTTGAAGTTACACAATCAGTTGAAGTTACCCTCTGCTGCAAATGGGAGTTGCAGCTCATAGCGAGACAACAGCACTTGGCAGCTCCCAGGGTTCTGCTCTGTGCCCTGATTCTCTGCAACCCTCATGATGGGAAACCCTAAGCCCTTACAAAAAGATCACAAATTTATCCTGAGCCACCTTAGAACTTGTTAGATTTCTTGCTCCCCTTTTTTACTTTTGGAAGTACATTGAAGCAGGTCAGTTCTCACATGGCTAGAAACATCCCCTTGGTTTTTAGCCTACAGTTACTTATAGCCATTTGGTGTCCTTTGCTCTCCTTCTTACACTGCCATTTAGCTTAGATAGCACTTCTCCTTGTATTTATAAATGGTAGCTCTAGTCCCTTTTAGTCTCTATTTACTAAACTAGCCAAGCTGTATTTATCTCTGCTCCCAAAAGGGTTGTCTTCTATCCTTGAGCCATGCCAGCTGTCTTACCTCATATCTGTTTACGTTTTGTTTGATACTACTTGTAAAGCTGCAAGATATATATTTGTAGATATTGACTTTCCAAGGCCTTGTCTCATAGCATTGCTGTTCCTTACACCTTATACATTTCTTGTATATATACTCATATATATATGAATATATATATAGCAATACAATTCTATATAGTAATATATCTGTATATTATAGTATATATATATATAGAATATATGTATAGACATGGACATAAATATATTTACTTTTTAAGTATATTGCACTCCCTATATACTCTCTTTCCATAGAGAGTATACTATAATGTATGCTCTATGTATGCACCCAGTCTCTGTTTCTTTCCGGTTTTTTTTACACTATGGCATTTTGCTTGATATCCATTCCATGTGTCCAAGCATAGTTTACTGTCTGAGAATTTCTTTTGCAGAAGCTTTATATCATGCCAATAATCTTGTCATTCAAATGCTTTTACTATATCCCCAAGTACGATGTCTAAATGCGTGTTTTGTTGTTGTTTTTTCTTTCTGTAGACAAACAGCATTATTTTAGCTTGAAATATTTATAAAAAGCCCTTTCTCCAGGATCTGCAATTTCATGTGCCAGTTCTTTTTCTGCCACGGATGGTGATTGCCTGTCCAATCCTTGGCTTGTATACATTAAATTCTCTAAGTTTTATTTCCACTCCAGATGTGTGATCTCTGCTCCCAGATCTTCATTTCCAGTAGCCATTCTATTCTTAACTCCTGTTCGACTTATATTCCCACTGAAACTACAGAAAACTTCTTGAATTTGATGCCATTTTTCCTAAGTGTCTCTCCCAACTCCAAAGACAATTATCTCACCCTTTTCATCATATTATTTATGTACCTAGTTCACTTTTCATAGTTTGTTTCCAGTTTTCTTTGCAAGGTTTATCTAACCATTGTTTTCCTAGTCAGTCTTTTCCTGTTTTGGATGTTTTTTCTTTCTTTCTTTCTTTTTTTTTTTTTAATTGCAGTGTTTTCAGCCATCTCTCCAGTCTTTATGTAAAGGGTTTTTCACTTACCTCAATTCCATTGTTTTATGTATCTTTTATTTAAGAGTATTCCTGACTTCCACACATTCAATTTCTTCAGCACTTCAAACCTTACCAATATAGATATATTTTATTTTGTAGTTTTCTTATTTAAATATAAAATATTCTTTTTGTTTTGCCCTCCATTTTCTTTAAACTGAATCTTCTTATGTCAAGTCTTTTTCAGTTTATAACCTATGATCAATTTCTCTGTACATTTCTGAGATTCTACAAACCCATGTCTGACACAATATCTCTTATAGAGTCAATAGTTATTTGGCAAGGTATTCACTAGGTGTCATGCCCCAAAATAAGTAACCTGTATCATTAACTGTTGCATTTATTTCTTAATTTATATCTAGGAAGCTAATAAAAAAGCAGTGACACATTTCCAGTAATGTTTCTCTCTGTTATAACTTTATGAAGATATTCATCCATTTCTAATCAGACCTTGTAGCTGACAACAAGTACTATTCTAGGAGACATTTGGAACAGAAACTAAGAAGGGATAGTGCCTTGGAAATGACAGAGATAACTAAAATAAATCTCCCTGTCATTCTGGAAAATATTAGTAGATAGAGAAATGCCTGCCACATCTAAGATGACTGCCTTTTTTTTCACATTACATATTTTCAGACATTCAGCCCTAAAAATTCACAGACATCATCCTCTGAATACACCCTGTCTCACATTCCTTTCTGCCTCTATTCCTATTTAGATCCCGTACCGAGGATGAATACTTTTCATCACCACATTCTTTTTGCACCTATGCTGGCACCAAAGAACAGTAGGGCAGCCTCTGAATAGCTTCAGGTGGAGAACATCAATTCAGAAGGTGTATGGGACCTTTACTTCTGAATACGTACCTTTCTTTCCTATCATTTTTTGAGGTTGAAGCATTCGTTTTCTTCCTGTCATGGGTATGTTTATCAGGCCATTTTAATTAATGTGCTGGTAGCTACCTGCTTATTGCTATGTCACAGGTATTGCATGCCATGCCCAGCTATTTTAAGTTGTTGCTGAGTGCATCAGTGTATATATCACCTAGTACTTTAAAGGAAATTCACAGCTGAAGCAATCTCCAAGAGCACACTCAGGTCTGGAGTTGCTCTGGGCACAGGTAGTGCACACAAGCATCCAGGACACAGAAGTGCAAGGGCATCCTGCTCCTTACCCATCAACACTTCTGCTGCTGCAGCCATAGATTAGTCTGCCTTTCCACACTCTGAAGCCTGGATAACCCCTGCTGCAACAGGTGGAAGATGAAATAACACTGCACAGATATAGCTGGAGGCTGGATCAGATCGTTTTGGGGTTTTTTTTTGTAATGCTGGTGGTGTGTAACTGCGGGTCAGGCAGCTTAAGCCTTTCTTAATTTCTGTGCAGGGAACTGAGGGCACCAAGGGCACCCACAGTTCCTTGAACTGGAATTAAAAAATGATTCAAGTATGGCCGTGCTCCAACCTCTTTTCCCTTCTCTGTTCAAAGCTGAACATCCTCCGGGTGAGGTGGTAGTGTTTCCTCCATGCTTGCAAGTTAAGCACTCTGATTGTATCTCCAACCAAAGGACGCCTCTGTTGTACCCCTTTTTGTGGGAGCCAGCAGCGAAACAGAGAAAAGTGGCAGAGAATACTTTTTCCTTGGCCCCTCTGTCTTCTTACTAAACAGCCTGAAATAAAATTTCTATTTACTCCATGGTCATGCTGTGGTTTCCATACTAGTTTGACATTATCTCTTTTTGTTGTGGTGAAGTCTTCTCTCACAGATTCATGAGATAGGGGTGTGTATGTGAGGAATTACACCCTTTCATAGGTGCTGAGCACAATTGACTCCAGAATCATCAGAAATCAGTTTCAGTTTGGATATCAAATGGTAAAAAGCAAAGGACTGACATACATCTCCAGATTTCCAAAAACATTTTACAAGCAACTGGCCTTCTAGGTCCTGGTGGGTTCCAGGTTCTTTCCTCAGTTGCTTGCTTTAAATAAGAATAGGAAAATGGAATATCAATGAAATACACCCTGGCTATGGTTTGAATGTCTGATATTATAAAATTCACTAGCTCCTTCAGCAGGATCTGTATTTCTTACATCCTATGTAAGGAGAACTGTTTCCATTCTCCCATTACGTCTTGTATACAGAGCCACAAGGAATCTTATTTTAGTTACAGTGGTGCAGCATCTATGTTTATTTAAAGAAAATATAATAATAATGATAATATTAGTAATAATAATAATAATAATAATAAATAACTAAACAAGCTATCAAACAAAATCTAGCAAAACTCAGATGTGTTAAAACTCAGTACATTTAACCTGTACTTGTACCAGTGCAAGAAGGACCAAGATGAATAAGGCTTCATTTGATGATGGAAGTATACATACTTATTAAGGGTGAATGGTGTATTAGTTTGCTTAACCTAATGCAGCTTTATGCAGTATAAAATTATATCTTTGGTCACCTTAGCACAACCTTGTTTAGAGGTGATATCAGATAAAAAACAGGCAAATTAAATGTACACAGTTTTCTCAAAAAAAAAAACAAAAAAAAAAAACAACTTGCTAACATTCATTGCAACAGCATGCCAGGAAGTCTGAATTATTGCAGAGGGAAAATTAATGTTCTGTCATGGATAAGAAACTAGTCAAGTAGAGGCAGAATTTAATGGAGATTAATTATTTGCACATAATGTACATTTTTGTATCTGTGAAATGAGTACAGGTTTGCTAATTAGCAAACTGGTAGGCCAGAAGGCCAATTTTATTTGGGAGGTGATAGTCCCCCTCTGCTCTGCCCTCATGAGGCCCCACCTGTAGTACTGCATCCAGGCCTGGGGCCCCAGCACAAGGAAGACATGGAGCTGCTGGAGCTGTAGCAGGGGTTCAGAGGAGGGCCATGAAGATGATCAGAGGGCTGCAGCACCTCTCCTATGAGGAAGGGTTGAAGGAACTGGTCTTCTGCTCAGAGAAGAGAAAGCTCTGGGAGATTTCACTGCAACCTGCCAGTACTTGAAGGGAGCTGACACACAGGTGGAAGACTGACTTTTACATGGGCAAATAGTGATAAGATTAGAGGGAGTGGCTTTAAACAAAATGTGGGGAGATATATAATAGATATTGGGAAAAAATTCTTTAATCAGACGGCAGTTATACAGCTGCCCAGAGAAGCTGTGGGTCCCCCATCCCTGGAGGTGTTCAAGGCCAGCCTGGATGGTGCCCTGGGCAGCCTGAGCTGCTGGGTCAGCCCTGCCTACAGCAGGTGGCAGGAATTTGTTGGCCTTCTGGACTGGAAATGCATATTTATATTGAGTCTTTCATCATCTGACATCATCAGGGCTGCTCTCAAGCCATTCTCTGCCCAACTTGTAACTGTGCTTGGTCCTGCCCAGGTGCAAGACCTTGCACTTGGATTTGTTGAACTTCATAAGATTGCCTTGGGCCCACTTCTCAAGCCTGTCCAGGTCCCTAATGATAGCAATGGACTGAACAACAGCTTTCCCAGAGCAGCATAAAAGTAGGCAGCAATGCTAAGGAGAAAGGCAGACAGTGTTCTGTTCCATACTCATCCTCTGTGCAGTAGCTCCACATTTCATAGAATCACAGAATTGTTAGGGTTGGAAGGGACCCCTAGAGATCATGGAGACCAACCCCCTGCCAAAGCAGCTCCCTAGCCCAGGTTGCACAGGTAGGCGTCCAGGTGGGTCTGGAACGTCTCCAGAGAAGGAGACTCCACCACCTCTCTGTGCAGCTGTGCCACTGCTCCGTCACTGCACTGGGAAGAAGTTCCCATGCACATTTGTGCAGAACTTCCTATGCTTCAGTTTCTGGCCATTTCCTCTCATCCTATCACCATACAGTTTCCCCTGCTCCCAAGCACTGGAACTGGTCCAGCAGGGAAGGGTGAGGTACATTCAAACTCTTTGGCACTCTGCTGCATTGGCAGAGCTGCCAGAAATGACTTTGGAGATGACTTAGGAAATCTGTTTGTAAGTAAACAGCTCAAAGGATGGGATAACCTCTTTGTAGAAATGAACAAATAATTTGTAATGAATAATATATTGATGATTTTCATCTCTTTTTGATTACAAATTATCCATGAACAAGTCACTGTTAATCAAATATTCACTTTTCAAAACATCAAATTACTGTGAATAATGCATGAGATACAAGTTGTTCTTGTGTTGCTTGTTTTAAATATTTAATACTCAAAATATGAGCTGTTTTGATTGAGTATATTTACTGTGTGGTGCAGATCTACTATACCCATACATGATCCCATGCACAAGATGGGCATGTACTCTGATTCTGATAGTTGCACAGACCTGGAGGATTTTCTACAGCATAAGGGGGCTTACTAGTATGTACCCAATAAAACATGCAGATGTGTTGGAAGTAAATCCCAGCAGCCATAACCCAGCTGGGAAGAATTGTTAGGTTTTCCTTAATATATGTTTTGGGGAGCACATTCATCTTTTTGCTCTCAGGATTCTCAGGATCCTGTTCTCATCTGTATGAGAATATTCACAGGCTTATCCAAATATTTGTCCAGTTCAGGGTAAAACCATCCTGAATCATATCCTTCTTGTAAACCTTACATCATCGTATCTGTCATGGATACTGAAATCAAGCAGTTTTCCCTCTTCATGTATTGCATTCAAACAGTTGAAAAAGGGCATTACATAGGCTAATTCTATAGGAGATAAGCTAACTCTGTGTTTGTATATGTCTCTAATAATAACTTAATTGCTGAAGTTTTTCAGAAATCTTGCTGTATTTGTCAATTGCGGTATGAATCAGTCTCAAGAAGATTTTTCTGCCCTAGATTTTGGAGAATTTTTCTACATCTTGTGGGTTTTAGTATCATGTCTGCCACATGCTGCAGTAGGAACATATGAAATAGAACACCCTCATCTGGGTGTCATATGTGTGCCCATTTTAATTCATTGACGAATGTGGGGATAAGGACATGTCCAAGTGCAGTTTTTTTTTCTGCCAGGCATCATTAGACTGTTCAGATTAGTAAAATAATGCAGGGATGGAGAAGACTCTCATCAAGGCCATTTATTTCAGGTGAAAATGTTACCCTTTTCTAAAACCACAGAATAACTACTTAGGGTATTTGATCCTTCTCAAAAACAAGTCCTGAACTTCTTGTTTTTAACTCAGATTTACTCTTGGCCAAAGGATACTCATAGCCACACTTCTCTTCAGTCTAAACATCTGAAGGGAAGATCTTGCCAAAACCCATAATACCAGTTATGGACAGAGCTGAGAATAGAAAAGTTTCCCATCTCAGTGCCTCACCCTGTCTCATTTCACATTATGTAAGAAAGCCAAGTGAAAAGTGCTCTATCTCCAACATGCGCTGATTTTATCTGAGGTTGCACATAACCTCTCTTTCTTTTCTTTTTTCTTTTTCTTTTCTTTTTTTTTTTTTTTTGTTTTGCCTTTTAGGTTATTGCAAAAGTGAGCTAGCATTGTCTTCTTAGGAAAATGTTCTTTTTTGTTGTTGTTGTTTGTTTTGTTTTAGCATCTTTTATGCTTTGATATTTCTTCTGTTCTTCTAGATATTCAACAGCTTTTTGTTTTTGTTTGACATGAAACCACCAACATTCCCTGTTATGATTGTAAAACACTGTAAAATATTACACGGTTGAAGTGAGAACCAGATGGCATGGTTTCTTTATGTTCTATGATTTAGATTTATTTCCTATGCAATCTGATTTAAAAGTTACTGTCACAGTCTTAAATGCTGGGTTTACACCATTATCATTCTCTCCAGTATGTTCGTGTCTTGAATATTCTTTACATGAAAAGTTTGCTAGCATATACTATAAGGTAGGTACTCAATTAAACAATGCTTTCACATGTGCTATTGATCTGCTTCAAAGAAACTGTTTTTGTTTCAGGGGACACTGCTTCTCACATTCCAGGATAAACTAATTTTAATCTAATCATTAAAATTTGCATGTAAAGTACATATTGCAATTAGAGTGCCCAATATTGCTAAAAGGAGAAGACTTGGGGGGGCTGTAGTTTGGTATCACTTCAAAGCAGGTGGAAAGAAATGTCTTAATCTTGATTTCCTCAGGGTAAAGAGTGGGGAAGAGGGGAAGCAAAGAGTATAAGATTCTCATATAAAATGAGGAGTAGGAGAGTGTGGCTGCTGTGTTTTCAGTGAAGGGTGTTTCATGAGGCAGATGTCATACATGAATAACTCTCATTAACATGAGAGTTATATATATATATATATAATAGTTATATATATATATATACATATATATATATATAGAGAGAGAGAGAGTTATATATATATATATATATAACATTTTTTATATTGGAAAATCAATAATTGGCTTGCCTCACTTCAATCTTTTTATTTGTGTGTGTGTATATATTTATATTATATATATACACACACACATATATATAGATACATACATAACATAACATACATACATACGTACATTCATATATATAATTTGTGCCCAGGATAATGCCTGTGTGATGGTCTTGAGCATCTTGGCACACTAGCTGCCACTCAACAGGTAGCCCTTCATCCTCTGCTGACAATGAATTAGTAACAGCATTGCAAACAGCGGAATAGGCTTTGACTTCAAATATTTTTGTTTAGCTTGGTTGCATAAAATCATATTTAAGAAAAACTGAAAGCAAATTTTATTCCTTTTCTTTCATCTTTGTTCTGTATCGTTTGATTTCAACAGAACTGGAATTGTTTCACTTTGAAGAGGCCAGAGTGCTTCCTTTGGATTGACTTTTTTATTGCCTCACCATTCTGGTGGCATATACACTTACAGTATGGAATGCTCCAACTGTTCAGTGTCTTCCAATGAAAAGCACTTCTACTGGAATGTTTTGATCAAGAGTTCCCGGAAAGGAAAGGCACATTCAAGCTTTATCTCATGATACACTGAAGAAGGAAGACATTTTTTCTGCTATTTACTGTCCTTAGCTGGAGCACCTCAGTTTGTGAAAGAGATTTAAATCTGTCTGAGCATATTAGAATTAGAATAGTTCAGTTTAAAGGGAGCTACAAAAGTTAGCTGGTCTTACTGCCTGACAGCTTCAGGGCTAACTAAGTTACAGCATTTTATTGAGGGCATTATTGTAATGTCTACTGAACACTGACAGGAATGATAGGACAAGAGGAAGTGGTTTAAAACTAAAAGAGGACAGATCGATGTTAGGAAGAAATTCTTTACTCACAGGTCAGTGAGGTGCTGGCACAGGCTGCCAGAGATGCTGTGAGTGCCCCATCCCTGGAGGTGTTCAAGGCCAGGTTGGATGGAAACCTGGGCAGCCTGAACTGGTGTACTGGAACTGGGTGGGCTTTAAGGCCCCTTCCAACCCATGCCATTCCATGATTCTGTTATCCTTATGGAGCTTTTCCAACTCAGGATATTCTATGATTCAATAGTTCCATGATTTTAAGATTGCATTCCAACTGCAGTAAATTAAAGTTTAAGTTAATGTATGCTATAATTTCGAAGTTGTCCCTTCTGGGGAGTTCAAGGGTGGAACAGTTGGCAGTAGCTGCCCAGGAAGCTCAGAAAAAAAGAGGAAAAGATATTGCTGCAGTTGATAGTACTTGGGAATATTCTCAGGTGCTGGGTTGGGATCATCTGGCCTGGGAAGGTGACCCCAATTACTTCTGTCCCCTCCAGTCACTGAGCAAGGTTGTCTAGGCTGTGATACTTCAGAAAATAGCCTGGCAAGGAGAGAATAGGTTCATAGGTTCATAAGGTTGGAAAGGACCTACAAGATCATCTAGTCCAACCATCCTCCTATCACTATCCCTACCCATCTACTACCAAATCAAATCCCTTAGCACCCCATCTAAATGCTTCTTGAACAGCACTAGGGATGGTGCCTCAACCACCTCCCTAGGCAGGCCATTCCAGTGCCTGACCACTCTTTCAGAAAAAAAATGTTTCCTCAGGTCTAATCTAAATCTTCCCCGGCGCAACTTGTGGCCATTCCCTCTCGTCCTGTCATTATTTATCAGGGAGAAGAGGCCCACCCCCTCCTCACCACAACCCCCCTTCAGGAAGTGGTAGAGTGCAATAAGGTCTCCTCTGAGCCTTCTCTTCTCCAGACTAAACAATCCCAGCTCCCTCAGCTGCTCCTCATAAGACTTGTGCTCCAGACCTCTCACCAGTTTTGTTGCCCTTAAATACAATACAAAATACAATCAAAATACAATCAACCAAGTGCTCTGCTGTGTCAGCCAGTGTCACTTCTTGTCATGCTTGTCTTTGAATGAATCACAAATCATTTGTGTTGATAATCTATTACAGCTGCATTAGTCAGCTGTAGATCACTTAGCTCCACAGGAAGAAGTCTTGCAGCGTGTCTTCAGAGCCACCAAGTGCATGGGATGGGATGAGGACAGTCCACTGTCTGAGCAGGTATACACGAGGAGGAAGGAAGGAGACTGCAGAGCCTGCCTATGGTAGGAATCCTTGCTGGCATGGCATTAATGACAATTTAGGTACCCATGATCAGTACATTTATTCTGCTTTCCCAGGAAAGCATAGCCTTGGGCTCCATCACAACCTGAAGTGAAAAGCCAGTGACACAAATTCAGCCCAAGATTGTGCACTGACCCTGTAAAAACGTAGCAACACTCTCACAACAGATGAGTTTTCGGGCAACACACTGCTTTCTATCTTGGAGATTACTGTTACAATAATATCCTGGAAATTAAAGCTAAAATACCCTAGAAAAGGCAGATCCATACACAGAGTTGCTCTTAGGAGATCAACATCTTGGGAGCATGCTTTTCAGAGATGGATTTCATCTCAGAAGTAGTTAGCTCATCAGTCTCCCTTCTGGAGGATACATAGCATCCCACACTGGCTAAGTGTCTATGGAGTGACTAATCCACCTGCAGTTATGGTCAGATTAATATCATCCCACACCTCTGGCCTCACTGAAACCTCACTGCAGCACTCACTTCTGAAGTTAATGGAAAAGAGAGAAGAAAATGAGTACAACAACATTCATTTATAAGTGAGAAGAAAGTGTGCAGTGGTTGTTGCTGAGGACTTCTGCCAGCATTGCAGTGCTCAGCACTCTAAAAATACTTCATGTAGAACTGATTCAAGACCTGTTTAAGTTAGTGGGAAATTTCTATTTTGGATGACTTCCAGTTTGAAGTCGTAGGTGGGAATTACTGAATAATTGGATCACAAAAAGAAGATGAAGATGGTAAAAGAAATATTCATGGTGAGAGAGGAGAGAGATGTGTGGAAAGATGCTTCAGAACACCACAGCATCCAAGGAAGGAAGAATATGTATAAAGAGTGACAGAGCAGCGATGAGAGGGAACAGAGTGGAGAAGCCAAGCAAAAGCTTGTTCACTGTACTTCAGCATATTAGGAAGGGTCCTAATGTGGCCTCATTTCTGAACAATGGCCTGGGTATTGTCAGAGGCATTGGCTGCATTCTACCCCCCAAAAAGTCCAATGAAGTTCTGCTGGGTTCTGGTCCACCATCAGTATCTAACCCCATCTAACCACACCAAGTTGTGCATGTGACCTGAACCCCATGGACCTGGGGAAAGCAGAACTCCAGGCAGACAGTTTTTTTCCTGACTGTGCTGTTTATCATGAGATGATGATGTTTAGCATAAGGTGCTCTATGCTCATGCCTGGTATATGTGAAACCTTCAGCTGACTATCTCTGCGCAACAGCAGATCTCCTTGTTTACAGGATTTTAAGGGACTGACTTTGCTGCATGAGAGGCATGACTTCCATGCCACAGATGTCTGAATGATGTGACTTCTTTGCAGATTACTTTTGCATGGATGTCTTCCTGCTTATCTCATTTCCTTGAGTTTTACTTCAGGTAGAATAAACCAACATTGTTCAGGAACTGTTTTGTACCCTGTGCTCTGAAGACGGATGATGTTTTTTAATGGATTCAGTCTTCCTTAACAGAAAGATTAGTAGTAAAATTTTCACCCATGTCATGAATTATATGTAAACCTTAAGTTTATACCAGTTTGTTTAGAGCTGGATGTCGAGTAGAGAATTGTGAATTTGTCCAGTCTGAAGAAGGTGGGTTTATAACTATTAGAACTGTAGTCCTTAGAATCTGCTTCCTCTTGAGCAAGTGGAAAGGACTGTCTCATTTTAGGGAAAAGAATGTGAGGATTGAATAATTATGTGCCAAGTCTTAAAACGGGAGTGAGAGACGATGAGGCTAAATGTTATGTTTTCATTTCACAGAGAGATAGAAGCTGCCTTCATGTCTTGACCCAAAATACTGAGGCTTCTTCTAATTAAGGTGGTATATACGTCTTTAATGAGACTGTGACTCAGAGAGCAGGTGACGGCTGTTTCTTTCTGTGTTTAGAACTATAATCCTTCTCAATTATCAAAGACATAAATTACTATTATTTCCTTACACAATCGAACATCTTCCCTTAATATGTGAAAGAAAAATTGTGGGTTGTCTAGTGAATTTTCCTCCTGGAAAAACTGCCTATTCTTAATATTCAAGTTCAGTGAAAGTTCAAAAGTTTATCAGTGCAAAGACTGTATGCTGATAATTTATCTGCCAGCTTCTTAGCTCATATTTTGATACTTTGAATTAAGACATTTTTGTCCTGCCTTCATGTAAAAGCAATCAAGCAGCACTTAGCACAGGTTTATCACAGTATCTATTAATGATAATCAAACAATATTGTTAAGATTAGAGGGTTCCTTTGTGGGACAGTTTGTCAGTCGTGAGTGCATACAGATACTGACTGTCGTGGGTGGATCACATTTTGCAGGTAACTCAGATATTTTCACACTTGCTAGGCTCAGTGCCCTCACAGGATAGCACAAGGGCTATCAGATGAAGTTTCAGTATCTTTTACAACCAGTTTTGGAAAAGTAAGGAGACACAGAGAATGAAAAAAAATGCCTATCTTTATGAAGTAGAGTAAAAAAATGTGTAGTACAGTCTTATGGCTTTCCTAGTTTAAGTTCCTGGAAAATGTTGAGACAATAAACAAACTTTTTGGATATCTAGAAGAAATAATTTTTATAGAAACAAAACTTGTTTTGCCAGGAATAGACAATGCCTATCACTCTAATGCTACTTGACAAACTGATCAGAAAGAGAAACAAGAATAATCCAATTTTTTTGTTTATTTTAGGGAGATTTGCATGTTATTTCATGTAACCTTTTCCTAAGCTGATTAAAATGGAGCAGTAAGTAGGCCTGGATGGAGCCAACCTAAGATGGGAAATAATATTATCCAGGTGACAAGAAACAGTCAGAATCTACTACTCAAAAAAGCTGTAGAGGATGAGATTCTGCAGGAGTTTGTCATTGTCCCACTTCTAGGCAGTATTTTCAATATAAGCTATATATGGAAAAGTAATGTACTAGCAGATTTTCAAGAGTTCAGTTGTTGAGAAAAACTACAGATAAATGGAAAATAAAGTTAAAATTAAAAATCATCCTGATAGTTAGAGAAGATGCCCTGAAAAGTAATGCATCAACAGTGTAAAATACAAGGTAATATTCTTGGGGAAGCTTCATCAAATAAACATAAAATAGAGAACAGCTGGCAAAATAAAGGTTCTTCACGAAAGCATCTGCGGACTATTGTGAGTCATGAGCTGAGGGATAGGAAATAATTGCAAAACCAGCAAAACCTATAGTAGTATAAACAGAAACATAGGATGTGCAAGAAATTATTCCATTCTCTTTGGTCCCCATAAGCCTGAACAGCCTGGACAGCTGGATGGCTGTGTCCCATGCTGGGTAAGGTCTTTTGGAAAGCATGTGAGTCAATCAGTGGTAGAAAGTCCAGAGGAAATCACCAAACTGAATGGGAGTCTAGAATGGAAATGTACAAACCGTACGGATTATTTTAGCCTAAGAGACAGTCCTAACAGCCACAGCAAAACAAAACTGCCATAGGGGATGATCTGTTTACCAAAAAAGCAGTGTAAAAATTTGAATATAAAATGGCTACAGCTTTCTGGAAAGGTGACAAATTATTTCTTATGTGACCTACCAGTCTGGGTCTTCGCAAGAGGATGGGACAAATGAATGTACTTAGTGCTCAGCAAGATGAAGTCGTTCTCATAGAATTATAGAACCATAGAAACAGAATCACAAAATCAATTAAATACTCTAAATTTGAAGGGACCCTCAAGAATAATTGGGTCCAACTCTTGGCTCCATACAGGATCACCCACAATCCAACCCTATGTCTGAGAGCACTGTCCAAGTTCTCTTTAAACTCCAGCAGCTTGGGGCTGTGACCACTGCCTTGAGAACCTTTTTCCAGGGCTTTGACCACCCTCTGGTGAAAAACCTTTTCCTAGTATCCAACCTGACCCTCCTTTGACACAGCTCCATGCTGTTCCCTTAGGTGATGAAACACATTTATGTGAAGATCATACATGATGAGGAACACCTCCACCATAGGCAGAGTCTATTGAAGGGGCCATCAGAAACTGGCAGAGCTCTTAGCCAGCTGCTGAAGAACTCAGGGGATCTTTATAGGAAGTTGATCTGACTGGTGGAGATGTGCATTTGGAGAAAGAAAAAGGACGTCACGCAGGGGTGGAAGCTCCTTCATACACAAAAACCTACAGAATCTCCATGAGACCCCTAATTACATTCCTTCCTCCCTTGGCCTTACCTATCTCAAGTCTGACAGATTTTCCTAACTCTAGGTGTAGCCTGTCTAAAGATCTATGAAAAATCACATGTGCTTTCCTGAAACTGAATTTAAACACATCTTGGAGTTGATCAAAGAACATAACTAGAGTAGTGCTAACTTTTTATTTATTTATTTATTTATTGATAAAACTTTAGCTGGGACCAAAATATAGTTGCTTTCACGAGGGGTTTTTTTTTAATTATTATTTTATTTTTATTTTTTATATTTATTAAGACTTTGGTTGCAGTATGATTGATGGCTGAAGGAAAGCTATGTTTCAGAATGTTGTTGAGGAGGGATTAGTTTTGTTTACCTGCTGCTGAAGTAAATTTCTATGTTTTTATTCTGCAAAAACAGTGTTCAGAATACAAATCATTCAGTTTGAAGGGATATCTGCAGTTCTGTGAGGAGTCTTTCTGAAGTCTCTCAAGATACTCGTTCACATTTTGTCTACAACCAACACCCTTTCTCAGGACAAATGCCTTGGAGTTAATTCAGCAGAGTCATGCTGATGTAGACTTGGGGTGAGTACAGTGTGACATTTCTTTCTCTGACTCATAAGTCAGCGGAAAAGATATAAATGTATCTGTGGTATATAGTTCCTCCAAACTGATGTTACTTTTTATGTTGTCACTCAGCTGTGGAACAGGCTCCAATGTGATAATTATAAACAAATAAGAATTGCTTTTTAAAAATAGATTTCTCAGTTTGAATGATTGTAACTTGTTTCAGCTTTCAAACTAGTACTAGTATGCTGAACTAAAAAGGCATGGTTCTCTGGTCTAGCACTTGTGAATGATGTAAGAAATACCGCCATTTAGTGTGGAAAAAAATCCATTCATTTTTATCATATGTAGTAATATGGAACAACATTATGTATTATGTTCATTGCCTCTTACCTCATGCTTATTAAATGGCATCCATAAATACTGAGCATGCCTGTGACTTAGTTTTGGTTTCTCAAATTACGCATTTCTAGAGTTTAGGGAATACCTGACCAGGGATGAACTTTACTGGTGCATCATCTCCTTCCAGAACTCACAGCTCTTGGATCTTTACCAAAACATATGCAGGGACTGTCCAATGTTTCTGTGAACACACATTTTCCTTGGACAGTTCAACTTTTGTTTTGGACATTTCTTAACCCTTACGCTTAGAAATGTTTGCCACTTTCTGCTCATGCTCATAAGGTTGTGTCTAACATAAATAGATTTCAGAGATACATTAGAGTGGGAGTATGTGGGAGGAATTTCACATTACTTGCTCATTTTTTAGCAGATAGAATTTTAAAAAGCTTGTTGAATTGTGCGCTTCATTCCTTTAGAGGGGAACATGACAAAGATTCCTATGGAACACATATTTTTAGAGAATAGCACAATTTAATTTTGTATTAAATGGAAGATGTGATGAAAAGCTATTGAATAACAGTAATGAAAACAACTTTAAATCCTGACATACAGAAGCATGGCAAAAGGATATTAACAGCAACAAGAACTTAAAATAACTTTAAAAATGGGTAAAACTTGGCCCAGTTTCTCTCTGAGCAAGTGTCAGGACTCCCATTGCATGTTAAAGTGAACAGGATGAGGCACCAAATCCCAAAGCATTTCTTTGTCTTGTTCTAAATCCTCACTTTGATACACCTCCTCTGGGCTATGCCTTGGGCTTTCTGTACCTCTGCCAGCACTGTCAGTCCCTCCAGCCTCTGTGAGGTTGCTTCAGGGTCACCTGTCTAAGCAAGCTTAGGCAAGGTAATTTTGTGTGCATTTCTGCTTCAACAATATATTTTTTATACAAAGGTAAAGATTAAAGATTGGAAGCCAAACATAAGGCCTGACAGAGTAAGATTTCTGTGGGACTAAGAGTGGGGAGTGACACTGAGAATATCACACTGATGAATCTCGGTCTTGTCTCCAAGACTTAGTAGTCATATAATGATGCTTCCTCCAAGCAATTGGAAGAGAAGAGAGGTATCAGGAATAGTCAGCATGGATTCACCAAGGGAAAACTGCGCTAGACCAACTTTGTAGCCTTCTGTGATGACATCACCAGCTGGGTAGATGGGGGAGAGTAATGGATATCATCTACCTTCAGCAAGGCTTTTGATAATGTCTCCCACAGCATCCCGATTATGAAGCTGAAAAAGTGTGGGATAGATGAGTGGATGGTTAGGAAGATTGAGAAGTGGCTGACTGGCAGAGCTCAGAGTGTGGTGATTGGCAGTGCAGAGTCCAGTTGGAGACTTGTGACTGGTGGTGTTCCCCAAGGGGTTGGTGCTGGGTCCAGCCTTGTTTATTATCTTTATCGATGACCTTGATGCGGGGATAGTGTCCATCCTCAGCAAGTACCTCAATGACACAAAGCTCGTAGGAGTGGCTGACACACCAGAAGGCTGTGCTGCCATTCACCAAGATCTGGACAGACTGGAGAGCTGGGCAGTAAAAAAAAAACAGATGAGGTTTAACAAACACAAGTGTAGAATCTTGCACCTGGGAAGGAATAATCACATCCACCAGTACAGGTCGGAACATGACCTTCTGTAGAGGAGCTCTGTAGAGAAGGCCATGAGCTTTGAAGTATGCCCTGTTGGTCAAGAAGGCCAGTGGGATCCTGGAAGCGTGGCCAGCAGGTCAAGGGAGGTGATCCTCCCTCTCTACTCTGCCCTGGTGAGGCCTCACCTGGAGTTCTGTATCCAGTTCTGCACTCCCCAGTACAAAAAAAGACAGGGATCTCCTAGAGAGAGTCTAGTGGAGGGCCACAGAGATGATAAAAGGCCTGGAGCATCTCTCTTATGAGGAGAGGCTGGTTGACCTGGGTCTGTTCAGACTTGAGAAAAGAAGACTCAGAGAGGATCTTATTAATGTTTATAAGTGTCTTAAGTATGAGTGTCTAAGGGACGTGGTCAACTTCTTTTCAGTGGTCTGTGGGAACAGGACAAGGGGAAATGACGTAGGAACTTGAGCATAGGAAGTTCCAGACCAATATGCGAAGGAACTTAATCACAGTGAGGGAGCACTGGAACAGATTGCCGAGGGAGATGGTGGATTCTCCTTCTCTGGAGATATTCAAGTCCTGCCTGGACACCTACCTGTGCAATCTTGTGTAGGGAGCCTGCTTTGCAGGGAGATTGGATTTGACGATCCCTGGAGATCCCTTCCAAACCCTACAATTCAGTGATTCTGTGATAATGAAATCCATAGAGAAGCATGATGAACTTAATAACAGAGGAACAAATACAAATGGAAGAAAACAGAAACAAACCATCCAAAGAACAGCTCTTGGGGGGGACAGCAAGAACTGAAGTTCAGTGTATGACAAAGAGAAACGGGAGAACCTTAATGTAAGTGGAAAGAAAAAGAGCTAAGAAGTGTCAGGCTGAGGAAGGCTGTAGAAGTTATTTACAGCCAGGGAAATCAAAAGATGAAAAGGGTATTAACAGAAGGGATTAAGATTTTATGTGTCACTGTCTTTAGTTTATTTCATTCCATCTTCCTCTCTCCTGCATCCTGTTGTGAAAAAACAAAACTGGATTCGTGTCATCTCTTTGCAGAGTAGTGATTATTATGAGATTATGACTTTACTGATGAATGAATTCAGAAGGAGAAGAGTATGATAGATTATCTACTTGAATCACCAAAGTAACAGAAATCGATACATAAATATTTATTCATTTATTTCTACATGAAGTAACACTTGCTAGGACAAAATCTTTTCTAACCCTTTAAATTGCAAGAAGTAGTTTCCATAGAAATCTGTGGGAATTATATAGGAATCCTATGGAAAAGTCTCAAGATCAGTACTTCTTCTGTGACATACTGGTCCTTTACAAATCATCCTGATGTGCACTGTATATAATGTATTCATTATTATTTTTCTGCTGAGCAGCCTCATTAACCCTGCTCTTCTTTCCCATGTGTTTGAATAGTTTTCACAGGAACACAGAGTCTCAGAAGAGCTGAGGCTGGCAGGGACCTCTTGGTCCACCTGGTCCAATCACTGCTTCAGCAGTGACACCCAGAACAGGATGCCCAGCCCCACGTGCAAATAGCTTTTGGAGATCTTCAAGGAAGAGATCCTTCCTCTCTGGGTAGCTGTGTCAGTTCTCTTTCACTCGCACTGCACAGAAGTGCTCCCGGTGTTCAGAGGGAACCTCCTGTATTTCAGTTTGTGTTCATTCCCTCATCCTGGCACTGGGCATCAGTGAGAGAGCTGACTCTATCCTCTCTGCCCTCCTGTCAGATATTTATAGACATCAATGAGATCCCTTCTGAGTCTCCTCCAGGTTACAGGATGCAGGTGGTTGTTTCTGGTTTCCAGGTTCAGCAGGCATCAGGTTCTAGGGCAGGGATGTGGATGACATAGTGCATGGTTCACTGCATGGAACCCCAACACAGGGATCACAGAGAAAGGCCTGGAGGCGTCCTCCATCTTTTGTCTTGTGACAACAGATATCAAGGTGACATTCACATGCTCCCATGCATGTGCATACACACATGTACTAACCACGTGCGTCAGATATTGGGAGTGCCCTTGGGATGGAAGCTCACTGCACTATGCTCAGGGATGAGCTGTACATGGCAGCCCAACCACTGGGGCCCTCACAGCAGCTAATGTGGCTTGCATGCTGCTGTTTGCACAGAGAAACTGAAAAGAGGGAGGGTTTCCAAAGGTTCTGTGACACTGAGATGACTCTTCAAAGCATGGTGCCTGTCCATCTCTTCTCTAGAGCATGAGTCAGGTAAGCAAGATCATAACATTGGTCTATATGCCCAGTGAATAGACTTAACAAGAAAATAATGTTTTGCTAGCTACTCACCATTGCCAGTTCCTGTTCATCAGCTACAGCTACAAGTTTCTCCATGCAATGTGGAGATGCCCCCAAGCAGCATCTATTGCAACATCCAATGCTGTTGAACCCAGCCTTACTGCTTCTGCTTTCAACCTCCTGTGCTTTTAACTGAAATGCTTACATTCACTGCAAGATCACTAAGCAAGAATATGTGTCAAGAAATAATGAGTATTTGCCAAGCAACCATCTTAATCACCTCATTTCAGTTCACTTGTATATTTACAGCAATGTGACAGCATGATGTGCCTTGACTGGTATTCATGCAGAGGTTGCATGAGCCATGGTATGAATGGAAAAATACTGAGCACAACAATGAAATGGACTGATGAGCATAGGGTGGACACATTTCCTGAGCATCAGCTCCTTTGGAAAGAAATGTTTACCTCCATGAACTTTGCCAACATGAACTTGTGTAAAAAATGAAAGATAATTAATAGAGAGATTTTCTGCCTCTAAATGGATTTTTATGTTCTGAGAAAGACAACAAGATTCTGGATGATTTGTGGAAAGGAAATTCTGCTCCCAGATAGCTGTCTTGTGAAGGATGCCTACAGTCCAGGGGAATCCGAAAGATATGAGCATTTCCCCTGATGCAGGACTGTGAGTGCTGGCATCATTTGCATAGAGCCTCCTGCAGTGGGTGAAACTTTATTTAGCATCCCCATAAAGGGAATAAGGAGAGAGAAATGCTGTGTCTGGCCAAGGATGCCTGAGAGATGCTGCAGTACAGGTAGGACAGAATGCTCTCACTCTGGTGCAGTCTCACAATTTATGAGGGGCTGCCAGGAAACAGGTTTCCTCTGCAGGGCTTTATTGATGTGCACTGGCTTTGTTTTGTTCATTAGATAGACATTGCATCCCCATGCTCATAGGTGGTGGTGACTTATAGCAAAGTAAGGGCTGAGAAGTCAGAAAAGAGACAGAAGGAAGAAAATCCACAGCAGAGTGTTTGCCATTCTTCTTCAATAAAGTGTTTTAATCCTTGTGTTTAGATTTGCCATCACACATTCATTTCAGATGAAGGCTCAGTGTTTTGAAGGAGAGACACATTGTTAATAGTTTTACCCAAATCCAGATTATTTGCAGTCCAGGGGGAAAGAATGCATTCTTTGCAAGGCAAGTAGAAAACATGTCTTAACACAAATCAAAAGAATGATTACGGCATGCACACTCTGTACTTATTACTGAATTCCCAAAGCTCTTTCTGTTTGTTTAGGTGCTTTTTCTTCTGCCGCCTCTGTTGGACTGGGTGTAAACTCAGCAAAGAATAAGACTGGTTAAAATAGGTAGCATAAGAAGATGTGACATTCTTGAAAGAAATCATGTTTCAAACTTAGATTCAAGTGAAGACTACTGAAGAAGCATCTTGCAGTGGTCTCACATAGATCTTTTTTCAGCACGTCAGAGGTTTGCATATATAACTATCATGGGGTGCTTTTCTGATCTCATTCCAATCCCAGGCAAGCTTGGATTCACTGTGTAATGAAAAATGGCGTTTACACAAAGTGGAGAGAAAAAGCATTGTTTCTACAGCCCATTATGTTTTACACTGCTCATGGGAAGGCATTTCATGTCCCATAAAAAACATTATCTGTAACTTACTGTGCATGCCAGAAAAAGCAAAACTGTGCCTCCAAAAGAGATGTCTTGTTTCTGAAAACACTTTATCTCTCACATTTACCAACCCAGAAAGTAAGCTGTGCTTATAAGCAAATCCACTCAGCCCCCTAATAATGACCTAGAGTAAACATCTGACATGCACTGCTTTCAAGCTCCCCTTTGTTTAGGCATGAATTGTTCATTTTTATGTCTTTTGTATACTCCCTAAAGGAGAGACAGATGATACAAGGAATGTTTTACATTATCAGTTCTGGCAGAGGTTACTCCTGTGTTTATCTGATCCTATTCTATTCATTATAAATGGTAAGATAAACTGCTGGGCACAGAAAGGTCATTAATTTCAGGGCAAGTTTTCACATTGGATTTTTAATTTAAAATGTATTAGATGCAAGATGGCCAGTTATCAAGGTTCCTAGTCATCCACAAAACCTGTGGCAACCTTATGTAGTAAGAAACTGTCTTCCCAAGTCTGGGGTTCACTGCATTTTAAAATATGAGTGCCTATTCTGTTTGCATGAGGAAACTGCTGCATTCCTGACTGCTCTGCCACACTTCGACCAACTGTGACATCTTTGGAGAGTCCCCTCTCAGCTGGGCCACTCACCTCTGCCTTCTGCAAAACAGAACAGCAACATAAAAACCTGTTAAATGTGAGGGTGCATGAAGAAACAGGGGGGAAAATAATATAGAGATATTTTGGGAAAACTCAATAAAATCAATACACAACTTTGAAAAGGGAAAAATAACACAAAAAGTATGTGCTTTTTTTTTATTTTTTCTGTGCTGGGCATAAGATTTTTTCACACTCAACAGGATATACAACACCACTTGCTTCATCTGACAGTAGTTGAAGCTCCAAAAAAAATCTACCAGCAAAGCAGCTTGCTGGCTTGCTCCTTAGCTCCGTGTCTTAGAAGCAATGCCAGGTTTCATGGTTTTCAGAGAAAGAAAAAAAATACCACAAGTATTGCACTTTTTTTTATCTTTCTGCAAAAAGCATTCAGCAAACACTGAGGTTGAGGCCAGTGAACCAGGCAATTTTGTTATCAGCCCTACATATAGCTCACTGCGTATCTTTGACGTACTCTGTCAGACTGAGTTTTGGCAGGGGAGTCATACAGAGACTCGACAGGTGTCCTTTGCTGTCCAAATGGAGGACCATTTAGATGTAACCAAATTATAAAGCTGTAGGCTGAACTCCTGAATGCTGAAAGAAATAAGATAACTTGATCTGCTCCAAACTTTTCCCTCACTATTTTATGTTAATGCTATTTCCTATTTGACTGTGAGCGTGATAGTCCCATGTAGACACCATCCTTCTCACATCACACAAGGCAGAGATAGGAATTTGCTTTGTTGCATGTCTTTCTGTGTTCAGCTGCCAGAAGATAAGGAACAACCCATGATGCTGCTGCCATTTTCTTCTCATGTTTTTGACATAAACCTGACTCCTCAATTTCCAGCCTGGAAAAAACAATAAAAGCATAAAATCTCAGAGAAGCTGCATTCAAAGAAGAAGACATGGTGATTTTTCCCTTCTTTGTGAGATCACATCTGTGAGGGGAGGAAGGATCACCTCATTTCTGACACTTCAGAAGCAGAACAGGATTTTCTTTTCACAATAATTTTCCTTTGGACACAAATGCTCTAGGCAGCTTTCTTCCCACTTCCCACTGGCTCTTTGTATGGTCTTGGAGCCCCAGAAATATCACAAGACACAGTGCATTTAACTTTTTTTTCAGTGGCTACATGATACTACCTGCACAGCTGTGTGGGAAGGGGCATGACAGTGGGATATCTGCTAGGGTTGATTGTCTCATCCTGTTTCCACTGCAGAACTGCTCATCCATGAGAGTAATATCCCACCACTGAGTGACTCCAAATAGCAGCAGCCAAGCTTTGATAAAATACATCTTACTTAAGGGCTAGTATAAACAAAATAGAAATCATATCCCTGAATATAAGACATAAAAACAGTTACCAGGCAGAGTGGGAGAAAAAAGATTGAAGTCATTTTATTTAATGTTGCCAGAAGTGCAAGCAGGTGACAACAAAATCAGTTGTATTTCTTCACTATGCTCCCAGTGAATAACATAGCCATGATAATGGGCAGCGACAAGAGAAGGACTGGACATCATTCTTGGATGGGCATGACAACATGTTCAGTAAGTGTTTGCACAATGCTCTTAGACATATAGTTCCCCCAGGTTTCAAGGGTTTGCCCTGAAGGATCCCAGGGACTACAACCAAAGTGGTCCAGCTGGGAGGTAGCCTCATGCTGCCTTCAGTTACATACTGTTACTTCCTGATGCTCCCTCGACTGTTCAGAAGACGCGACAACAAGCTGAGCTGGTGATATCTCTGTCAGGCATCTAGGAAGTGGCAATTTCCCACCTGGAAGAAACCTATCACTTCTTGAAAGAGGGTGAGGCTGGGGCTGAAGGTGGAGGTGAATGAAGAGGGTGAAGATGACAATGAGGATAAAAATGAAGAGAAGGTGGAGTTTCTTCAGTCTTGGGTGATGTTTCACACTAAACAACTGTTTTCCTTTCCAAATAAAAGCTAAACAAAAATTTGACAGTCAGTAATTTATTTGCTCTTTGCTGCTTCTTTTCATTCTCTTCTAGAAAAGTCCTATCATTGGTTGTTGATGTACCCCAGAAAAACTTAGCATCACAGTGTGGGAGGCAAATTCCAAGAAAGTTTTAGAGGCAGACTCTGTATCCCCTTCTGGAGGTGAGTCACATCAGACTTATTTGCAGAGTAAGATTGGTTCATGCTTCTGAATCTGGATCCTTTTGGCAGAAAGAAGTAGTCATCTTCACACCTACCTCCTGCATCTCTCTCTCTTTGTTGCTATTTCTAAGTGAGCAAGACAAGCTGTATTTTCTGTCCTAGAGAGATGGGTTGTAGCAGTTGCAGTTGCGGCAGTCACTGAGAAGATAATGTATTTTAAGAAGAGTGGAAGAAATCCCTGCGTAGATGCAGATTATTGTTGTGGGTTTATAAAGCCACTGGTAGGAGAGGCATCTCAGAAATATAAGGTCATCATCATTATTACCATCACTCACACAAAGCAAAAAAATTAATATTTCCCCCTGCACAATAAATTCACTCTTGCAGTGGCACACTGTAGCCTGTCTGACAAAGAACATCACACTAATCAGCCCATTAGACAGCTGCAGGAAAAAGCTTGCAGGGACAGTTTCTTTTGTCTCTTTCTTTGGTGAGAGAAGGGAAAAGAGGAGTGGGGAGAAAAGAAGAAAAGAGTTGTCTTCTTACTTCAGCAGCTCTATATTTATTGAAAAGGAAAATACCTGGAATTTGTGTTGAAGAGACACTGCTGTCTGTGTTGATCTTAAAGTACAGAGTGGCTTTTGGTAGCTGTCTTCTTCAGGGCAATAGAAGAGACCAAGTTTCCCCCCAGCTGCCTGTGTTGACTGGCAAAGGGCAGGAAAGGTGGGAGCCAGAGGAGAGAAACAACTTTGTCCCTGGCCAATCCTGGCCCTGCATGCAGCTGCTGAGAGAACTGGAGCCTTTCTGCCAGTTTCAGAAAGCTTTGTGGCAGGAGCTACAAAAACACCTCCCAACATCAGATTCTAATAGTCCTGGGGCTTGTTAGGCAAACACATAGCTGAAAGTAGGAAAAAAAAAAAGAAGGAAAAGAAAAATATTTATCTTCATATCTACTGTTTCTCTTCCCACTCATGAATTTCTGAATTTGAGATATTTTTCTTTCACCTTGCAATATAAATTAAGACTGACAATGTCATGTAAAACTAGGAAGAGAATAAATAAAAAGATCACCCTCACATCAAAACCCACTGATAAAATGTCATTCAAAGATCAGCTTTTTTCATGTCTATGGCTTAGTACACCATGAAAAGGCAGATATTAGCTGGTGAAAAATGCATGTGAGCAAGAAAATGTATGTGGTTGTGCCAATGCTGAATTACATCTGATGGGACTAAAATTCCCATTCCCACTTCCATTGCTAAAATGGAAGAAAGACTGAAAATTCTTCTCGTAACCTCTTACTTACATAAGACCTATATAACTGAAAGATGTCCAGCGCTGGATTAAATGTGTGCTCTTTGTTTTTTCCATTTTATATTTTCTCTAGCAGTGACCAGCACACAGAATTTTATGGGCAAGTTGTTTTCTAGATAACTCTTGTTTCGTGGAAATAAATTCAAACCATTCCTTGTGAAGAGAACTAGGCTTGATGCCCTGAATTAGTACTATAGTAAATAGACAGTTGGCTTTTAATTTATTCTTTTTTTTTTTTCCTCACGTGCTGAGTGTAAGGGACTTGGTCCAGTCAAAGACTTTGTCATATGCTCAAACACCTGATTACATATGTGCATGCCAAGCACGTTATCAAGGCTGGCAATTATCCTGTTGAAAAGAAATGATTTCATCCGCTCTTGCATAAAAGCTGAAGGGCTTGGTCTGTACACCAGGCAGGTATAATGTCAGATAAATGCCATTTGTATTCATTTCTTTTAACACTGTGAAGTATTGTTTATTACTGCCTTTGCTTCTAAACATGTTTTATGTTGTTTATTTATAAAGTGATTGATATAACACAAGGGATATAAACCTGTGGTCACCTTTCTGCTCTCAGAGTTGCCAAAGTGAGGCTCTGGCTGATGGGCAGAATCAAATCCTCAGTGCAAGAGTGTGCAGGCCACAAGCTCTGCTAGCCTCGCTGTGACTGCATCTTTTCTTCTACCAAAGCAATCACACCATGATGTGACCAGTGCCAAGAAAATCTCCATGCAAGAAATACTGGAAGTCCTGCCACAAAAATGCATGGGACACAGTTACACCTTTTCTTTCATTCAGTAGTTTCAGTGTTTGTGACTCCAAGCACACAATATAGAAAGAGAAGTGAAAAAGAGTAAAAGGACTTCCTTGGAAGGAGATATGGAGTGATAACACATAGCAAACATGGGTGCCATTCCCTGCATCCATGGAGGAGAGGACTGCTCTACCACCTTCTGTCTTTCATCAGTGCATGGCAGACCTCTTTGACAGGAGATGATTGTCAAAATTCAGTCCTAGCACTCCTTACATGCACTTGAACAGGGTGGTATGTACTCTTATTTACTGCAAAAGCTGTGTAATTGGTTTCCATATAAACAATAGTGACAGGCAGGAGATTGCATATTTTTAAAGTTATAAAATAGCTGAACGAATAATAAAACTCTGATTAGAATGCATACATAATTGTTTCTTTCTACTCCAGATGTGAGTCCTGTCTGACTGCATTGGCACTTACACTGGCCAAAATAAGAACTGCTCTCATGTTACAGCACTAGTTTTGGAAAGTAACTGGACCACATGTCTTCTCGTCTCAACATCTCCTAATTACATGCTAGTTATATAATTTTCTGGTTATTTGTCATTTTGCTCAGAGGTATTCCATGGCACTTTGTGAAAGTCTCTTTTAAACTTCTGCAAGAATCTCTCTTTTTCTATCTTCAGCTCTCCCTTACTTCCTCTCATCTACAATAGCTACAGAAAGCCCATCAGTGATTGGGATGCTCATTTGCTTTGTGTATTCCTACTCTGCTGAAAACCAGCACTGGACAAAGATGACAGCAGAGCTCAGTCACAGACTGTAGAAGAAGTATCTGAAATCCAAATAGGCAAAATCAACATATTAATTTACTTAATTCCACCAAAACAAGACAGGAATAAATAAATAAATAAATAAAAACATGTTTTTCTCTTCCAGAGAACATGAGTTTAAGAAAGAGGTGCTGTCAGAGGTACATGTGTCATAAGAAACTTGATGCTGAAGCAGAATGATAAACTTTATGGTGTTAGTCTCTTGATTCAGTGGAAAGCATTAAGGATGAAAAGGTTTAGTCAAAGCAAACAAACTTTCTAAAACTGGCAAGCTTATCAGAAAATTTATGCATAAGGAATTCTGCTTTTACCATTATATAAGTGAGTGACCTGAAAAATCTGACATGTCCAGTTTTCAAATCACTAGAGTTATAATTAAAACAAACAAACGAAAGATCACCATGGTGTCTAGTTAGTATGGTTCCTTCAAAGAAAAAATGGTGCTTCTTTTATCTCCTTGAATGCACTAACAAATGAATAGAGAATAAATCCTTTTGGATTTGTGATAGCTTTTAGTATTGTCCACTAAAAGAAGTGACAAAAGAAACAAAGTGGTGAAGAGGAAAAACTCTCCTGCTTCAGATGTTGGCAAAGGAACATGAAAGGAGAATAGGCTACAAGTTGCTGAAATGGCAAAGGTAAGAGAGGGAACATTTGATGTTTTTAACAGTATAAATCTCTGCTTTAAAATACAGATTTATTTAAATCATGTTGTCTCACAGGATTGTTCTCATTTCAATGAATTTTGCTATGGAAGTGGTCACCAGAGTGAGTCACCAGAACTTAACAATTTTAATTATGTCATAATATTTCATTTTGGCCAGTATCTCATTTCACAACATGAATATTTAATGCTACTATTTTAGTTACATTTATAATTTTCTATAAAAATCAAAACTCTGTCTGGTCAATGTTGAAATTAAATATATCATAATTTCAGAATAATTAAAAAATCCTAATTTTCTTAATTTCATTTTTTTTGCCAGAACTCATACAATTCAAATTTTAATCCTGGACAGTAATTTAGAGAAGAAAAAAAAATTCTTTAAAACCTATTTGATTAAATTAAAAAAAAAACCCCTAAGATAGTGAGAGCCATTTTCATTAATGTTAATCAAACACTGAAGATATTTAGAGGAAATTCCCATGCTCAGATGAGTAGGATGAACACAGGACAGTGGTTTGGCAGGTGAAACTGTCTTGCTATCTGAACTGTAAGGGAAGGCAGCCTGAAGCACTTGAGCATTAACTTTTGCATGCAAAAGGGCACATCTACAGAGCACATCTGCATTGAATATATTTATTTCAGAACCCACAAAGCTCATTCATTGTGCTCGCAAATAGCACTGTGTGTAGATACCAGTAATTAAGTGTATATATGCAGAAAATAGACCTAGTGTATCATTTTCCTAAGCACGTAGGTCACCAGGGAGTCATCACTGTGGACAAACAGATAAAGATCTGAGCTCAGCAGCATTAACAGTCAGCAGCACTGCCAGGTTATAAGGATCCATTGCAAACAAATTGAAGACAGCACCTGAGAGAGCTCAGTGCAATCATAGAATCACAGAATGGCTGAATTTGACAGGGACCTCCAGATCCATCCAACCAACACCTGCACTATCTGAAACTCCCAGGCCAATACTTAGGGGACTTTTGAAGATCTCCAAGGAGGAGATCCCATAGCTTCTCTGGCCATCCCGTGCCAGTGTTCTATTACCTGCACAGCACAGAAGGGCTCCTGGTGCTCAGAGGGAACCTCCTGTGCTCCAGTTTGTGACCACTGCCTCTTGTCCTGGCACTGGGAATCACTGATAGAATGCAGCTCTGTCCTCTTGGAACCCACACACTGCCTTTGGGTATTTATGGACCTGGTGATATTCCCCTGAGCCTTCTCTTCTCCAGGCTAAACAGCCCCAGCTCACTCAGCCTCTCTTTGTAAGAGGAAGGGTCTTCCTCCAGGCCCTTCATTATTTGTGCCCATTGCTGGATTCTTTCCAGTATCCTATGTCACACTTGTACTGGAGGGCTCAGAAGTGAACACAGTGGTTCACCTGTGGCCTTGCCAATGCTGAGCAGAGGGGAACGCCCATCCCCCTTAACCAGCTGGCAACACTTTGCCTAATGCAGATAAGAATGCTGTTAGTGTTCTTGCTGACAGGGGCACACTGTGGACTCATAGAATTCAAGCATATGCTCTAATTTCCGTGGTTATGTCCAGGTATAATTGCTCCATCCCACAGAAGAGTAAAAGTTAGGGACAACTTCAGACATGGGAAAAATATACAGGGCTGAAAGGTATGGGAATACAAGAAAGTATACTGAGAGCAGAAGCTGTGGAACAAGATAAACAGCATGAGAAAGGAAGGCTGAGAATCAGACACTTCCAGAAGAAAAGGAAAACAAATTCAAGTAAGCTGGCAGACCCCAATTGGAGGAAGAGTGCATGGCTTAGAATGACTCCTGACTCTGACTGGATAAGCACCTGCATGCCTGGTTAAGGGTTCTGGGGAGGATTTTGTTGACATGTAAAAGCAGGTGGGAAAGTTATAAAAGAAAACTTGTGAATGTATATAAGGGATGTTAAAACCTCTGATAAACGATTTGTATCGTCCACATCTGAGTCCGTGCCTCAGACGCTGCAGAAAGAGACCTGGTGCTGCGAGATACAGGAAGAGTGGTGAGCCACTAGAACAAGCTGCCCAGTGATGTCGTTAATGCCCCATCCCTAGAGACTTTCAAGGTGAGGCTGGATAAAGCCCTGGGCACCCTGATCTAGCTTTGGATGTTTCCTGCTCATTGCTTGGGATTTGGACTAGATGGCCTTCCAACTCTAAGGATTCTATGATTCCATAGGGAAAAGACTGGTAGACATTCTGGATGTGTTGTGCCCTGCAAGGAGCATCCTAAATTCAATAGGAAGATACCATGCTCCATCCCTTGAGTGAGCACCTGTGCTGAGGTATGTGCCTAATGAACGTGTGTGGCTGTTGGTCTCTCACTGATTCCTCTGGTCAAGCGCAGGAAAGGAAATTACACAGTGAAACAACGGTTTTTGTTGTGGTTTAACCCAGCAGCAGCTCAGTGCCACACAGACATTTGCTTATACCCCTCCCTCTGGAAGTAGAATGGGGGAGAGGGTTGAGAGAAAACAAGGTAGAACTTGTGAGTTGAGATAAAAACATTTTACTGAGACAGAAAAAGAAAATAATTAGTAATGAAAATAATATAACAAATGATAACAATAAAGCAAAATAATGATAATAATAAAACAAAACAAGTGATGCAAAATGCAGTTACCACCCCCGCTGATCGAATGCTTAGCCAGTACCCCCAGCTTACTCCCCTCAGATCTTTAACTTTTACATGTGACATCATATGGTATAGAATGTCCCTTTGGCCATCTTAGATCAACTGTACTGGTTGTGTCCCCTCCCACCTCCTTGCACTCCCTCAGCCCCCTCATTGGCAGGACAGTATGAGAAGCTGAAAAACTGTCAAGTCCTTGTCTCTGTGTAGCACCACTGCTCAGCAGCAGCTAAAACACTGATGTGTTACCAGCATTGTTTTTCTCCTAAAGCCAAAGAATAGCAACAAAGCAGACACTATGAAGAAAATGAACTCAGCCTGATCTGAAACCAAGACAGTATCAAATAATGAATGGCACAGAAAAGTTGTGAAAAATTAATAAAAACATAATAAAGCAAAAACTGTGACATCACAAATGAAATAATAGCTTGGCCACAAGGCGCATAAACCATCTTACAGAGTCCTTTGCTACCATTCAGACCAGAGCCAGATGCAGTAGATTTCAAAACAGGATTATGAGCAGCAGTGGGTCGCAGGAATGTATCATAGTAAAACAGGTTTAAGTAGTTTTCAGCAAAAGTCTGTCATTGTATACAGTTCTGGATTATGGTATATAGCACTCATATGTAAAAGGGACAAAAAACTTAAGAGAGTCTTTGTACTTTGTGTAACTTTGGAAGTTATGGAAAAAGAAATAGTTCCTACAAAATACTGTACTCAGTGTATAACTACTAAATCCATTTAGGGAATGTCCCTGGGACAATGATAACACCTGAAGAATTCTGCAAAGAGACTTTTGAAATTAAATTAAATTCTAATAAAAAGTTACTTTCTATTTACTTATTTATTTATTTGTTTATTTGGGGGGGGGGGGGTTGGCTGTTGTTTTTTTTTTGTTGTTTGTTTGTTTGTTTGTTTGTTTGTTTGTTTGTTTTACATACGTGAATAAAGACTGCTATTTTCTCTTTAAAACCAGGTCACAAATGTAAAGAGTCACCATAGACTCTCCTCATCCCAGCTGCAGGTCTCACATCACAGCAGTCAGAGCTCCCAAAACTCTGTGGCTTTGTTGATGACACCTTCCCCACAGCAGCAGAGCAGTGCTACATCCCAGTGTGTCTGCAGTGACTGGGCCTGGCCGGCGTGGGCCTCTCAGCATGGCTGTGGTGCTGGATGCGGCACCCCAGCTCCAGCCTCGGCCTGGCAGCATGCTGGGCCGCTGTCCTCCTGCTAGCTCAGATCCCCACCACAAAACCTCATCCTGAAGCACTCTGGAGTGATTTCTAGGAAAGGGAGCTACAATAGAAGCCCTCATAATTCTGCACCACTATCTTCCCTTACTATCACATCTGAAACAGAACAAGTCACATCTGTGATATTATGCTATGACATTATTTTGTTTGATGTACAAGACAGCATTACACACATATTCCAAACTGCAATAACAGTAAAGCATGAAATAGATTACTCCTGAAAAAAATCATGGAAGGATGTAGACACAGCCTCCTGTGCCTGAGCCAATACATACAGCTGGATCGATGGCCAGGACTGGCATGTTTCTGCTGGAAGGAAGCCACCACCAGGGCCTGCCTTGACAGCAATTGTGCAGGGCTGACAGTGGTGCAGGAGCTATCAGAAGACACGTGATAAATCACTGGCAACATTTTGCCATGTGTGGTTTCCATAACATTTTTCTCCATCATCACCTTCTATTACAACTTTTTTTTTTTTTTAGAGAGCAGATCAACAATGAGAAAAATGTTTTGCTGCAGTCTGTGCCTTTTCCTTTGTTCTGCTGACCTTGGATTCACCTTCTTTATTCTCAACCTGACCTTAGTACCCATTTTCCTCCCTGTTGAATTCAGTTGTAAAATCTTGAACTTCAGACCATCCCCCAGACACTGGTACCAGCAACATTTGCACAAGGATACTAGAATCTGAAAGCCACTCACAAAGAAGAGTTGTCACTGGATAAACAGACCCAAATGCACTCGATCTGATGTGAGCCTCCTTTACACAAAGCACCACTATCCCCATCCTGTTTACTCAGAGTGCAGCAAGGGCAGCTTAGTTCTCGATTCTGAATGGAGTGCTTCAGATCGCACTGCGTATCTTCAGTCACCCAAGAAATATTTTCATAATATATAAGGAAAATGCACTATATTTAATCCATCACCAGGATGTTCACAGAGCATAAGGATTGGATTTCTTTTTTCACATTCTTACATTGCTGCCTGTATTAATATTAGGCTGGGACTGAAGTGAAAATGAAGTGCCAATTTCAGCATACAAGCTCAGGAAGACAAGCAACAAATAGGACAGAAAAGAAACCATCTTACCAGTCAAAGGAATAAAAACACATTTTGAATGATCTTCCTTGCAGGAGCTCTCACTCACGTACCACACACCCTCAAGCCCTGACAGGATGCTGTGCCCTAGGCACCAGGACTTGGCAGAGTGGGGTGAGTACAGGTGAGGATTGGGAAGTGCTGCAGGGTGTCTTTGGGGTAAGGACCAGGTGTGCAATGGAGTGTCTATGGGATGAGAAACAAGGGGTGCTACAGGGTGCTTATCACAGCCTGCAAGCTGAACACCACAGGCTTTTGCCAGAGGGTCTTCATCCTGTCAAAACATGGGTCCCAAAATATCTGTGCATGCTAGGAGCTGAGTGAAAAAATAAGCAGTAGAAGAAACAGTCCAAGAAATGTATTGAATGCCCCTTTCTGGCTCTGTTGTGTTACCATACCACTTCAAATGGTCCAGCCTGAACAGGAACCATTCAAGGAGGACCACACAGGACACTTTTAGTTTACAAGGGGACGCAGCTGGGTGTATCAGCATGGCATGCTCCAACACCACATCAGCCCTCAGCCTTTCTCATATCCACCACCTCTCTGGGCAATCTGTTCCAGTGCCTCATAACTCTTACTGTAAAAAACTTTTTTCCTTATATCTAAATCCCCCCTCATTTAATGAAACCATTTCCCCTTTTTCTTTTACAACAGACTGTGCTAAAGAGCCCATCCTCTTCTTTCTTACATCCCCTTTTAGATACTGAAAGGCCTTGCTCAGGTATCCCTGCAGCCTTCTCTCCTCCAGGCTGAACAGACCCAGCTCTCAGCCTCTCCTCGTAGGAGAGATGCTCCATCCCTTGGATTGTCTTTATTGACCACCTCTGGACACAATCCACCAGGTCCAGGTCCCTCCTGTACTGAGGACAGGAGGATTTGCTGAACTTCATGAGGCTCTACTGGGCCCGCTGCTCAAGCCTGTGTAGGTCATATTGCTTTTGACAATGAGGTCTAACTGTAGTGCCAGAAAGTAAAGTTTTTGTTTGTTTGTGTCTGAGTACTGGCAGCCACAGATCCTGCTCATGTCAGAGTGCGCTTGACCAGAGATGTGTGGATGTGTCCCAGCCAGAGATCAGAGTCAGGGCTGCAGGACTCAGCCATCAGGGGCTGGGCTGGCTTTGTTGTTTAGAGAATTGCTTCTCTGGAGCAAATGCCGAGAGCAAGCCTGTGGGAAATGCACCTTATTAGCACGTGGGAATGCACATTATTATCATGAGATTTTGGACAAAAAGGCCGATTCCGACTGTGCCAAGGAACACAGCTGTCCCGTGGTGCAGATGCCCCGCGCCTTGCTGGCGTTCACAGCGCTCAGATCGTGGGACGCTACATTCCCCCTTTCGCAGCCGCGCCGAGCTGGAGCTGACACTGGGGACCTTCTCGACGGGGTGGGTTTCCCTGCTGCTTCCCCCAGGGCCACGCTCCGCCGCCACCCGCGGCCGAAGCGAGAATTAATAACCTGGAAACGAGGCGGAACGGGATCCGGAGACGTCTCGGCGTGTGAACGCAGCGGCAGCAATGGGGAGTGACGGTCTCCTCCCGTCCTCGTGTTTTCCGCCCTCCGCTCGCAGAGTCGCTTCCTGACGCACGAGCCGCGTCTCGGAAGGACCCCGGGCTCCATCACATTTTGCACCGCGCTTCGAGGTGGTCTCCGAGACTGAAGGAGGTCAAATCCATTACACCGTTGCCATGGCGACCCGGGCACGGAGCATCCCGGGGGGCAGCGCCCGGGGCCGGGGCCGCCCCTCCCGCAGCGCGGGCGGGCGCTGCTCGGGGCGCTGCCGTGCGATGCGCTGCCGTGCGGACCGCTCCTCGCCCGAAGGCGGCGGTCCCACGTTGGACGGTTTGGGGAGCGGGTGTCACAGCGATGGGCTTCAGACACTGGGATGATTTTAGAACACGGAAACAAAGAAGCTGGTCTTCCTTCTCCTCTTTCTCATGAGCAGTCTCAGCTCTGTAGATACTGATTTTCCCTTCTCAGACAGGCTGTATTTGTTTTCTACTGTGGATGTGAGAATTTAATTTTGGTAAATTCTATTCTTCCTTTTTTTTTAACTTTTTTTCTTTTTTCTTTTTGTCTTTAAAATGGGCAGTGATGGAAGTTCACATTTCCCCCCCCTTCCCCTTCCCCCCCCCCCCCCCCTTTTTTTTTTTCCCTGAGCAGTGACGGTGTGGCTGGTCGCAATCATGACAGTAGTGTGGTTCAAAGCCTCTCAGTTCAGCATTCAGTAACTGAGCCCAGGAGGGAGAAGCACCAACAATGGGAGACTGAAACCCATCCCTGACATTTGATAAGTTTATTACTGCAGAGCGCAAAAAGCTTCTGCTTTCCTTTCTGCTGCTTTGCAGACCTCATAAGCCCAGTTCAGATTTCTGCATGGTTAATTTGTCAGTTTATAAATTACCACATTATGTTAACGCTGAATGCTTCAAAACACAAATATATGCACAGAAGGTTTGAATATTTGAAGTGTTTTAGTACTGTAGGGAAATAATTTTGTTGTCAAGCTGTGGCAGATATAGAAGTGCTAGGGGATACATGACCATTTCATCAGGACGGTGTCGATGATGGCCTATGAACATCCAAGGGGGAAAATAATCTTTTATCACTATTGTGTACCGTGCAGGTCCAGATGGAGGATAAAACATGCATGAGTTGCCCGCAGCTCTGAAAATAATTATACTCATTTGCCAGATATTTAGAAAGTGCATCCAACCACGTTACCACCCATCATAGTGACACTCCGTTTGCATACTGATGAAGTTTAAAGCCAGAAACAATGGTGTTGGTATCAATAGAAATGGGTGGGGGGGGGGAGGAGGGGGGTTGGGAACCACCAGCACTATAGGATTAATAGTGCTATCATCTCATATTATGCAGCATTTCACTTATGCTGCATATCAGACAACGTCAGTGCTGACACTCACCTCGCTGTGTAGAAGATTGGCTTGGTTTAAGGCCCCAAACGTTACAGGAGTCCTTGGGGAGAGGGAGTGGAGGCTTCATCCCCACCCCCCTGTGAAGGGCTTCTCAGCAATTATGTGCGATGCGCCGTGAACGTATATGCAGATCTGTGTGTGCCTATCAGGCAGGGGAGTCACACATCCACAAACACTCACAGTCGCTCTCTTCCTCTCTAGAAGACTGCACAGGAATATGAGAGAGGATAATATGCACACGCTAAGCTCTGGTGCCTCTGCAGAGTAATTGATGAATGGATTTTTAAAGTGTAGAATGAGAACGAATACAAGTAGGACCCAGGAGAATAATTCTTTATATTGCAATCAGTACTGCTTATATGTAGTTGGTTTAACAGTAGGAATCAGCAATAAAGAACACAGACATTGTTATTTAATCCTTACCAAGTGATAAAGAAAATGATTTTGGAATACTTAATCCACAAGCATATTTATTATTATAAATTGAAATATTTTATGACATTAACCTGCTTTAAACAACAATCAACTAAGATAGCAAATTGATACTATCTTAGAATAAAGCAGTTTCCATAAATATCTTTGAATTATTAATTCCAGTTATGTATACAGGTGTAGATGCCATGATGTGTGGATAATATGTATAGCTGCCATTTTGACTATTCTAGTACTCTTTACATTTCTTAAAATATTCATGGTATTGTTTCAATATGCTCTTGTATACATGGACTTTATCATATTTCTGGTTAGACTGTGCCTTCTAAAATAAAATAAAATAGACCCTGAAATAGTTACATTATTCACTGATTATTCACCTTTTCCCATTCCAGCGAAGAACTTTAGGAAAAGCTGCAAATATGCTGGCAAACAGCAAGAGAAAAATGTAAAAATAGTGAGCAGCAGAGTGTAGGTGGAAGAACACCTTGCTTATCCAGAAAATTCATCCTTTACATTTTTTCCTGGTTACTCTACATTATACTGTAAGCTGGAGAGGACATATCATAAAAGTGAGTAAAGCTGTTACATTTTAGAAAACCATAGATTAAGCTTTCAATTTTATTTTTGTTCTGGTAAAACTAGTACGTAATCATTATGATGACACAAGGACCTGAAATGATCTCTGATGTAATTCCATAGATCACTGATGTGACACCAGCAATGAATCAGGCCCGTGTGTTTTGATAGCACCTCAACAGTTTGATACTTCATGCTTTCAAGGATTCAAAAAAGTACTTCTGGAAGAAAAATGGATGCTGGAGTAATGAGAGTCTGTGTGCCCAATACTGTGTCAGATTGATCTGGATCTGAGTGTACCACTATGCAAAATAAATTCTTGTCCTGAATAAACAAGGAAGAACAGAGGATCTATGGTTTTCACTTTCAATCAAACAAAAATCAAAGATGATGATTTAATTGAAGGAAAATCTCAGAACTGAGGTGCACCAAGGTTTGATCTGATACATATATGGTAAAATCCAGGGCCAAAAGATTTTCAGAAATGCTTAATTGAAATAAGAAAAGTTCAAAGCAATTAAAGCTTCCTCATACAGCTTTTTATGCCAGAACACTCCCCACACCCCCAGAAGGTATAGGAATTATTTCAGAGATAATTTGACATTGTGTTCCAGTATCTAAAAAAAAAAAACAATGCAGAAACAAACAAACAAACCAACAAACCAAACAAATCCACCTCTTTACAAGTAGTGAGTTTTAAATAACTGAAACATGAACCGTACACATTGTTTGCACAGCAATCATTATAAAGACACTCAGATGAGCAACTATGCATAAGGGTAAGATGTCCTTGAGAACAGTTTTCAGAATGGGACTTGCTGAAACAGGGAGAATGCTCAGTCCTCCTAGAAAGAGGTTTGCTGCTTGTCTTAGGACCAGATGCGAAGTGGCCTTGCCAAACAGTTGTTGGCTTGTTCCTAACTTTTCTTTGGAAAAGCTGTCATGAGGTGGGTACAATGTCCAGTTAAGCTACTTCATGTCTCACTGTAGTATTTCCTTGTGGAAAGTAGTACCTCCAGGAGGCTTTGATTGCATCAGTGGGATCAGCTCCTGCATCATATGCTCGGCCAAATGAAGCACAATCATTTGATTATACCTTGATTCTGTCCAGTCACTGAATAATACCTGACACTGAATAATACCAGACCCTGAAAAGGCAATCTCACTGTCAGGCTGCAGGGGTTAGTCATGTCCTAATTAGGGATGGTTCGTGTGCTAGGCAGTCTGAGAAGCAACTGGGAGACCCAGAAATATCTTTTGACCAAACAGCTTGAATTTGCCAAACAAACATATTCTGCTGCATCACTATGAAGCTGAGGGAAAACTGAGTGCAGAGAAAGAAGCAGAATCTAAAAGTGCACAAAAATATGCAGTGCTAAGGCTGGAATGTGTGGAAAAAAAAATGGTTTTGAACTGAATACAGTATGGCAAACTACAGAAGCCATGACAGTGACCAGCATTTAAATACAGAGACATTACAATGCTTTATACAGCTTCAGAAATCTCTAAGGATTTGCATAGTGCACTGCTGAGATAAACCAAACGATAAGAGAGCAATTAGCTCCCCAAAACCCTTCTGCCAACTACTGGCCAGCATCACAGCTCAGAGAGAGTTTTCATCCCAAATCTGTCTTATCTGAGGAGTTTTAAGATATACACTAAAGGTATAAAAATTTTGAAAACAGTATACTTAAAAAGACAACGATACTTAGTCCTCTCATTTAAAAGGTTTCAGAACTTTGTTTCTGAAAGGCCAGTGTCAATGGAGAGTAATCACATAACATTCATCATGATAACCAAAATGAGATTAAAAAATGTTATCTGAGAGACTAAAGCGATTTCATGTTCTCTAAAGATTTATGATTTGCTGTTTGAATGCAGTCCTGCTTATTGCAAAAGCACTTGGTAGAGCATTTGACAGCAGGAAAAAATCTAGGGAGAGATTTTATATATATATAAATTGTCGCAAAAAAAAATCTCAAATGAAATGTGCATCTTTATGAATCTTTGACTGTAAGAGATAAGATAGAAATGAGACAAAACTGGTGATGTTACAAGAAAAGCTGAGTTACTGTAGATGTGTTTATATTCCTTGAAGAAAGGTAAAGAACACAGGCTTGTCATAGATTATTGTTTCCACCATAAAAGGCAATATAACTAAAGATGTGATCATGCATATCACAGCTATTGTTACACGGAAATCATGACAATGTAACGTTTGACAAAGGCTGCTTTCATTTGTGGGGCATCAGTTTCAAGTAAAAAAGGCCTTGTTTAGACCAAGTAGTCACTGGTTGGCTTTTAACTGGTTCGGTGGAAAATAGTACCATAGTGCTAAACTTAACATGTGCTTGCCATGATTATTTATTGCTTCTTTTATAGAACATTTTCAGAGAAGTATGAGTTGTCCCATACTGCTGTTTTAGTTGTTTGGGTTTTTTTTAAAGCAACAAAAAGACCACTCACTTTAGCTGCTAGAAGGTAAACCTAACTTCACTGGAGATTTGCAATTGTATAAACAGACAGGAAAAAATAAAGCAAACAACAAAATAAAACAAAACAAAGGCAGTGATGAACTGAGACCCTATCAACTATGCCCACTGAAGAAAAATGATGCTTTTTTTTTTTCTGCTTTTTTTATTTCTGTCTGTAAACCTTATGAGGGCCAGAAAAGGGAGAGCTGCTAGTTGGTAGGGGTGGCTGCTAAAATGAGCATTAACTGTAGAGTGTAGCTGAATCTCAAAAGCCACACAGATAACAAATACAGAATTAAGTATTTGGAAGAGGAAAAACGTCACGTGCAAACTTTCATCATTCTTGCTCCAGACAACTGAAAATAATAGTTTGAACAAATCTGTTGGACTTACCTCTGTCTAGGCTATTTTCCCTAGTCAGTTCAGTTAATATATGGGTTGCAATAATTTTTTAAGTTATAAAAAGTGTTATACTGGAATGACCCTTAACTACGACTGAGTTTGTGTTTAATTAGAAGAAGTGAGGTTTCTTGAGTCTCAAAAGGCTCCAACAACAACTGATTGGGATAGGAGGCAGAGACATCTGTATTACACAGACCTGATAGATTTCATGAGCTAGGTCTGAAGTAGTGAGCAGGGTAAGCTCAGACTGTCTCTTGATCCTTAGCAGATAATGAATAATGCAACTATCTAAATATAGCAAAGATATAATACTGAATTTTCTCGTGGATTTGGTACTTCTAACAGAGATAGCATGGCTAATATCTCTTCAGAGGCTAAAAGCAGTAACAAGGGCTTGTCTTCTGGAATAGGTAACAGCACCAAGCCCCACATCTCTATCTAGAAGTATACTCTATCTCTGCTTCCCATAATAATACCTCATGCCTTTGTAATGACTCACTTTTTCCAACTCAGAAATATGAGTGGAACCCTGATAATGTGAAACCTAAATGCAAGACAATAATCATGGAGAAATAATCGTGCGTGATTGAAAAAAATGAAAAAAAAATGTGTATAATAAAATGACATAAGAAGTCATATATATCAGATCATTGGCTTGCATTCTGAGGAGCAAATAATTATAATCTCCCACTATGAAGAAAACATACACATGAAATATAATATAATTTTCAGTTATTAGCAAATATATTAAATACATACCTGTGTTGCAATTTACTCATTCCTAGTAACAATGGGAAAAATGTTTAGGTTTGAAGCTGACTAGAACAAGTGAGCTATCTTCATGCAGGATTGTGAAAATGGAGCTCTTCTCATTCGCCATTTTCAGGAATGGTGGTGATGCTGTAAGTAATGAGGATGTGAGGAATTAGTATATAACATTTTTTGTTATTCTAATTTTGGGTAAATCAGTTATTACACAATCAATAATCAAAAAGCTCTGGATTATTGTTTTATAGATATATTTTTTTTCTGTATGCACATACTAAATGATAAATAAATCTTAAAGTCATTGTGGGGAAAATCTTTAAGAGACTACAAACTATACAGAGTCTAGACTTTAATTCTAATTTTGCTCTCAGTTCACTGCATGCACATGAACTGTTCACTTAAAAAATGTTCACCCAAGTAGAGCACACAATAAAAAAATGAGACACAGATTTTAAAGCAATGTTTCTAAGCCTGTGTCAGCCCAATTTACTCGAAGAAATTTCTAAGCAAGTCTACATTACAGAAAAAAAGTCCACCAGTGCAAACCTTATTAATCTCAGCAAGCTGGTCATTCATTTCAAACATTTACAAACAGTTTTCAAATATCATTCAAGTGTCCAAAGCCCTAGGTACTGTGCAGTCAGAACGGAGCCCCATCTGACACCTGAGGGCTGCCACCCTTGCCAACGCTCCCATGAGTGGTTGCAGCCATGCGCCTGGAAACCTGCATCTGCCCATGACTCTGGTGCGGTGAAGTCCCTAGGGAGTAATTTCAGCTGACACAAATCAATATCACTGGCAGGCATCGGTATATCTTGTAGCAATCCTTTCCCTGGATGAAGCGTAAATAATACTGGCTGCTTCTACACTGACAGATCAGCCTGCACTCAGACTTCATAAAGTGTCTTAAAAAACCTGTTCACACCTTTAAGCTCCTGGTTTAATTTCAGAGCTCAAGTTCTGGCTTTATGAACACATGGAGTAAAGGCCAACATTGGTGATCCATATTGTGCCAAAATTTCCAAGAAGTACTCAGGACTCGGGTCTTGCACAAGAATATATCCTAAACACACACAAAAGCCAACCTTGGAAACCAGATTTGTTTACTCACTTCACTAGGTTCCATTTGATTTGCTACCTTACCCAGGCATAGAGATAAGCCAGAACTCCATACAGAAATGAAGCCCTCTTTGTTCTGCTTAACCCTAGCTTCTGAGAAGTGCTTTCTTCTCATTAAGTATTTAAAGCAGAACCTAACAGTGCAATGTGTTGCATAATAACTTGGACAGTAAACAGCAGCTCTACAGGAAGAGCCCTTACTGTAGAGCCTGCCTAGGCATGGTATGCTTTCCAATGTCTCTGAACTGTGATATGCCGAACATTAAGGACAAAAAGTTGAGTGGAAGGATACTTTCATGTCAACAATGCCATTGTTAGTTCTAGAGAAATGTCTTTGCAAGTGGTTGGACTTAACTTGGAAAGAGCCATTTGGTCTGGAAACAAATATAGTATATCTGAAAATGAAATATATATAACTATACAATATATGCATAAAGATATACCTGGTATCTGTGCCATGAAATAAAAAAAAAACCACCTAGACATTAGCCTACCAATGAGGTATTTCTTCAAAAGAGTCTTCAAAAAGCAAGGCCTCTCCTATCTATGCTACCACTTCAAAATCCTCACCTTTCCCTGTTCAGCAAGGAATGTATAAAGAATTTTGGAAAAGTGTATAAATTTACATATTCCTGAGTACACTGTAAAAAGACTGTGCTGGAACTGGGAATTCTTAATCATCTGGAGAATCTGGAGGAAAGCAGAAAAAGGAGGAAGTCTGTATTTTTTGTTGTTGTTATTGTTGTGATTGTTGTTTTTTTTTTGTTGTTGTTCTTTTTTTTGACAGGTGACACGGCTGCTAGGCTGATCGCAAAAAGGACCATCATTCACAACACATGGTTGCTTTAGGACATATTGTTGAATCCACTTTGGAAAAATTATCTTGCTATTGTTTTCCTTCAACATTGCTTTTATAAGGTTGTGGTTTTTGGAGCTATTTGCTTTACTTATAATTGGAAAAGTACGCATGACTAATTTTAAACTGTTTAACTCTGTCCAGGTTGCCGAGCTTGGTGTTTTGTTAAAGATTTCTCTTTCTCCCCCTCCCCCTCTTTCTTTCCAGAATATTTACAGTCCCATGGCCTTTTTTATTTATCTCCCAAACACAGAGACCATATTGACCATTGTTTTTTATCCATATTTTTCTTTTTACTTTTCTTTTAAGTCATGTCTTCTTAGGTTGATTTGCTTTCTATTGTTGATAAACTTCTAATCTGTTGTTGATCTTGTCCTTTCCCATCTCCAATGCTTTTTTTTTTATCAGACCATATCTGCAATTTGGTTTTACTTCCTTGCCCCACCATCCATTGAAGTATTGACACAGGGACTGTGAAGAAATGGACTATGGAGTGATCCCTAGCTCAGTGATGAGAAGGCATCACTGAGCACAGCAGAAGTATATGAAAAGATACTGTTATATCTAGAAAAGCAGAACATATAACCAGAAGCAGATGGCGGGTGAGGACTGACAGATCAGGAATCACTATGCAGGGCATCTTCATGCCTGATGAGAAGAAATTGTGCAGCATCATGTCCTCAGCTGCCTCTCAGGAGATGGGCATGCTCCAAGTCAAGGGCAGCATCACAGGCAGGCAGGAGCTCTGTGCTCTCCCTGCTGCTGCCAAACCTTGCTGGCCAGCAGTCAAACAATGAGAGTGATACCTTCAGCATGTACAAGTCACAGTAATAGAGAGGTTGGAGGAGAGACTCTGGGAGAAAAAAGGGTTATGTAAAGGCAGATTGTCCTTTCACCTTAGAATAAAAAGGTGAATAATACAGAGTAATTTCAGCAGGCAGAGGAGAGGTCAGTCCCCACTGCTTTTGTAAAGGAAAAAGGGAAGTTCTGATCTGATGGAGAAAAGTCAGGTGGTGGATGCACACAAAGTGCATCTGTAAGATATTACCTTGACTGTATCAAATGTGTCAGAAGAAACCTCAGCAGCATCTCTGTAGTCTGAATTACAGTCGGAATTGCGTTAAGACCTGGGTTTTCTCAGGGGTTCACTAGCTAAAGCAAACCAGAAGACACATGCCAACTTTAGGAGTATGCATTCACAATCATTCAAAAGCTCTGATTGTGAGCGTTCTAGAAGAGCCTGAGTTTCATAACTGAAAAAGGTGACTGAGATGAGGTAAAACAACAGTGTAGGAGTCAATGATTGGTTTACTAGAGGAAGATAACAGCACTGGTGCTCTCTGCATCTTTCAGGGAGAAAAGGAGATATTCAGCTAAAGGTGGAAATGTGATAAAGAAACCTCTGAAGAAAATGTTTTTAAAGGAACAAGCATTTTGGAATGAAGAATTGGACATGAAAAATTTCCATGAATATCCATGAATATCAGTTATGCAAAGTAATGGTAGCATATATCTTGGAAAGGACTTCTAATCCAATAGAATATTGCTTTTAATGACACCTTTGTAAACATCATCATATCAGATAAACTTGGTCTGCTTGGTCTACCATAACAGCCCTGGGTTTCCAGGATTACAGATTTTAATTAGTTTCCTTGCAAGCTCTAGGGCTTGTTGCTTTCTGTATCACACTAACAATCCAATCTACAAATACCTTACATGGAGAATTTTTATTATCTCTTCCCTGTGTGATAGCTGGTAGACAGTCAAGTTCCTTCAATTATTTTTAAGAGGGAAAATCTGGGGGAAATTTTATTTTATATTGCATCCTTCAGTTTCTGTGGAGCACCTCTCTACCAAATTAGATGATGGCAATACATGGACTCCATTTATAAGTTTCCTATTAAAAAAGCAAACTAAAAAAAACAACTCAAAGCCTTCCCCCTCCCTTCAAAAAACCCAAATACCCTGAGACTAAAACCAAGTACATAATTTTAACACAAACTTGTTTAAGTACATTTACAGTGGCTAATTAGCTCTTTTAGAGCTGGATGATGACATCAGTAATGAAGAATTCACACGTGTTTTAAATGTACAACTTCATTTTGGAGCACCCTAGATGACTGGAGATCAACAATTATAATAAAATCCTTAGACTGCCATTTTGGAATTACGCCCATTAGTAGACCAGAATAATTACAACATTTTTAAAGACCGAGAAATCTGCATTTACATTTGTAGGTATAGTATATGAAGTTGGTTTAAATATAGTAATTTTCTCTCAACAACATATATAGATACACACTTCCTTCATTTATTTGTGAAGCTGTCTTTAAAATGTGTTCACTGAAGCTAATTACAGAGGTCTTACACTTCTCTTCATTTAATGCTATAAAATTAATTGTCCTTCATTTTTGCCTCCAATGCAAATGATCGTGTCGTCTACAACTGCATGCAGCTCATTTTCTCATATGCTCAACATGATTAGTTTTGCTTAAACAGAACTCAGAGCACGTGATTCTCTGAGTTTAGTCAAGAGTCATGTCTCCTGTTATTATTCCAAATGTTTTGTTATGATGTAGTGCACTTAACAAACAGGATTTCAGAAAGGTACGCTGAAAAAAGGTTAGACTAGTGAGCTCTAGGGGTTGTGGTCTGAGAAGAGCTCAGACAAAAACAACAATGGCAACCCATAAATCTCTAGTACCTTCATGTGAGGTTAGCCAGACATTACAACAAACACTTGAAAGAACAGAGGGATATAGCTGCTTCTGAAAGAATATGCCATGCAGTTTGAAAATGTTTCTGTAGAGCTTCATTCAGCTCCAACAGAAACTAAGGTTTTTAATGATTTTAATGGGACATAGTTAAAGCCTGTAACAATCTTTTTTTTTTTCTATTTTTTTTCCCCAACCAATATTCTGTATTTGCCTAAGAGATCATTTCTCAGAAAACAGACAGGCATTATCTAATATTCTAGAAGTTATAAATCTAAGTTCAAAGCAGAAAGATGTGTATGCTCACAGCATATATTCATTTTCCTTCATTTTAGTTGTAGATCAGCTACTTGTGCATGAAGGTGACAGAGCAAATGCCTACCATTCAACAAAGTAAAACATATAATTTTTATGTGTGTTTCTAGCTGACAGATCTTCTGCTTGCGAACACAGCTGACAAATGCTGCAGTCATAAAAATATTTTGTAATTTAATGATTATAAAGATATACACTCTGTTGGAGTTAATTCAGTGTAAATTTCCACCTTGTTTCGTTAGGAGTGTATTGACTGAACGGGTGTTGCACAGGGGAATCCAAAGCAAAGGAAAGTAGATTTAGAAAAATAACAAAGATAGAATACATATTTTAAACACTTGTATTCAGGTGTTGTGATCCCAGAGTTACCAACAAGATATTCGCTGACTTGAGCGCAGTAGCTAACCTGGGATCTGTGCAATCTGTCCTGTGATATTTCTAGTGAAAATAGTAAAATTTTAGGCCCTTGGCCTCAGTGGCAGGGACTGTGTAAGAACTACCCTTGTGGCACAATTTCATAAACTCTCAAAGTTGTAGGGCAAAGCAGACATTGTTTAGCTCTGCAGAATAAGCAGGGACTTGGGCTCTTCTCTGTTGGCCCTTCCCTGTTGGTCTCTGTCTTCACCATTAGATAGTCCATGCTCCAGAGATAAATTACCTGCTTTATTAACTGCATGTGTTTTCTGCCCAGTGAGACTCATAGGAAACATAAAGTCATTCCAACTATTTGGGAACCAACCTCCTTATCTCTCATATTAGAGCAGGCTCCTGCTGTTGACTCTCACCTCCTATTTTTTTTTTGCTTTTCTTTTGTGGGTGGAATACCTTAACTACCAAGACATCAGACAAACTGGGTGAATGCATTCCATATCCGGCAGCCAAGAGCTATGGCAGAAGCATGAGTCTTACGTGAGCAGGAGGGGACCAGGTGTCAGAACACCAGTAGTCACGCTCAGCTGAAAGAAGAGAACTGGGAAAAGGAAAGCCTACAGCAACAGGGAAAAATAAAACCTACATTAGTGTCTTACTGAGATTTCACTGAGCAACTTCTGACTATCTCAATAGGGGCATGAAAATGTGACTAAAATATCTGGGAGAAGTAGGATGACTTTCTGCCACACTAATTGCTAATAGATTAAGTAGCTACTGTGAACAGTTATTTCACTCAGCTAAAAATACAATGAGGCAAATCAGGAATGCAAAATATTTTGTGACCAGTCTTGGGGACTGTGATAGCTACCTTAGCAAGATTTGTGTTCAGCTGTTATCCCCAGAAAACCACTTCAATTTCTTAATTTGGAGTGAAAGGAACTGGTTTTGGTTGCACTCTTAGTGGAAGAGTTTAAGCAATTACCAGAAAAATACAAGCACAGCAAGTTAACAAAAACAAGTGTTTTGTGTAAGCAGTACTAATCACAAAGCTTATTCTTTCCTTACTCAAGCAAGACCGGGGAGCTTGAGAGCAATCAATTAAAACATTATAAAATTAGGAAAACAACAATGATTCTAAATTGTGTCATGCAGGCATCAGCTAACAGTTTCTGGTTTCTTTAACAAACTAAAATGTTGACCACAAGAAGTTTGGGAGCAGGAGCATCTCTAGCATTTGCTAAAGATGGAGCAATGGTTCCTATTTGAAGAATTATTCAAGGAAAATATGATCCTTATTCCCTAGCATACCTGTACCACAAACGTGTCCTGTTGCTGCCAGGAGTGATGAATCAAACCAAAGGCTGTCTACATAGAAAAAGCAGTGAAGGTCATGAGGAAAAACTCCTACAACAGCTCTGTAGGTAGATATGTTTGTTATGGAGCATAGGCATCAGGCTGAAAGTCCAGAAGACAAATGCTGTGTGTAGAAGTGAGATTTCAAATGCCAGTCCTTCATGTTACCACACTGTCATAGTCCACAGGCAGTTATATTCACTTTGCCTTTATCTTCAGGTAACGATTTCCACTCACACACAGTCATTGAAGAGACTACCTCAGTGTCCATGACTGATACTGCTTGTGAGTGTGCAGGAAACATTTCTGAAAAATTGGTGTTCACTCACACTTACATGGAAAACTGGACTTAAGTTCCAGCATCTTCCCAGGACAGCTACGATTTTGTCATTTCCGGTGTTCTTTCATTACTTCAGCAGAGCACGTTATATACACCATGCTGCTGCATGAGTACTCTATGAACCTAACAGGTCTGCTTCTGTCTTAACTGAACACTGCAAAGTTCTTGTATCCCATACCCAGCAGTACTTTTTTTGATGGTTAGTTAAGAACATGTGCAGTAGCTGATGACTTTTCACAACAGTTTGAATCATTGCTGAGATGGATGCTCAGGACCTACTATCTTTTCTTCTTGGGTATTCCATTCTGTTTCTTACCCTTAGAACACAAACTTTCTCATTTATTTTGCAGCTCCACAAGAAGTAGGCAAAGGAGTCATTTAACTCTAAATCTATAGCATGATATATGAACTGTTTTAATTGCCTTTTTGATATACTAGAAGGTACACTGACAAGCATCAATATCAATTTTTGCACTCGCAGCTGCATAGAAGTCTTCTTTGCTGTTAATATTCTATCTGCTTTCTCAAATCCTGCCATCGCATCTCTTTGAAACATTGCAGTTTTCATGCATTAGTTCCAGACTTCTCAAAGCTGAGTTACTTCATTCTGACTAGTTCTTGTCTGTATAATGACAAATTTATTTTCTTACATTTTTCTTCTTGCTTCTTCTACACATTTTGATGTGTATATATATATATATATATATATATATATATATATATATATATATATACATATTTATATGGCAATCCTGCTGGTAATGATTATATAATGAGAGCAGAAATTTTATACAGTAAATACCTATGTGTAAGTCAGCTCTATATGGTTTATATCAGGAGTGAAAGTCTGCTGAATTAGAAATCTATCTACCTCCTACCTAAAGATTTGCATACACTCATTTTACTTGACTGTTCCTCTGATAATGAGCAGACCTTTACCTGTTTCAAGAGAAGAACTGTAGCTCTCCAGCTTGAGTACAAAACAACATGGAGATATTTTTTCATCTGTATGGAGACCTGGTAAAGGAGGAGAAGGCAGGAAAGCATAGCCAGCAGGCAAATTAAGCAGGCTGTTCCCTACAGGGGGACTTAGCAGCCTGCAGGAGAGGCAGAGCAGGAATGGAACCACCTAGCCATGCTGATTTCCAGCCCTTCAAGTTCTAGATCTAACCTGAAACTGACTGACCCTGTGGTTTACCTTTGGGAAACAACAATTTCAAGCTATATGGGTAAAAACAGACTCTTCAGCATTATGGTGTTTATTCCCTGGATTGGTCCACAATTAGCAGTTGCAGATTATGAAGTTGAAATGATAAGATAGCAGTCAGAGAAATTAATCATGCTGGTTTAAAATCCAATTCCAACACTTCCAGGATAAAAGCTATCTAGAGAAGTTAGAAATACCTGTGCAGAGGACAGACATTATTGGGTCAGTATATGGCCTCATTTACACCATCAGCACCCCATCGCTGGGGAATCTCTCCTTGGATTTGTACCATTTCCAAGACAGTGCATTTGTCACTTGTGCCGAGATGATGACAACCGAGTGGCTCCACTACCTACCCTCCCTGCCCAATGCACTGTTCACCCAGGATTTCTTACAGAACCACCCTACACAGCATAGCTTGGAAAAGTAACATTAATATCACTAGACATATGTTTCTGCAGTGAAATTCTGACATCCAAATGAGTTTAAAATTTCTCCTCTGCTGCTGCCTTGGTGACTATGCAAGTTTTAAGTGAAGCAGTAATTGACAGGTTTTGGTAAATGCAGCTTTCAAGTACCTGTTGAGGACACCAATGGCCAAAATAACTTGATAAAGTAGTAAATATGCAGTAGCTTAAGGAAGAATTGAATTGAATAAATCACACTCATCTTTTAAAGGAAAAAAACAGAGATGTCTGTTTTTGCAGACATTTAGGAACATGCAGAACCTTACATGTCATGCTCTGCCAGCAGTTAATGTGGAAATCAGCTGTCTTCAGTGGCAATATATGGGTGGAACTGAGAGCAGTACTGAGGTCCATTTCAAATCTTACTGAAAAATGTGTTAATATAAAAATGAAACAAGACTCTAGGAATTTTTCAGGATCTTACTAATTAATTTCAAATGTTCTATTAGTTTGATGAAAGAAAGGCCACATGCTATAATCATCTGCCAGCTGGTGACTTCTGATTCTGAAGAAGATTAGGGACACAGTCTTAGCCTCTGATTCATTTTCCTTCCTGAGACAGCACAGAGCAACCAGAGAGAATGAAGGGGCCTCCAAAGGCCCTCACAGGTATTGGCTTGCATATTCTCAACTGGTTTCACATTCGCATTCACATTCCTCTCAAAGGAAAGTGCACATCTGATTCAGTGGTGGGGACCACAGTCCTGGGCCAGCATAGCAAGACATGTGATTTAGGAAAGTTCATCATCTGGTGTAAGCAACATCTGCGCTGCTTCAGCCACAGGAAATGTGAGTCATGGAGACAGGGAAAAAAAATCTCCTCTTTTGTGTCTGCTCATCTGGCCCAAACACCACCTCTGCTCAGCAAGGGTGTGGATGCTCCCTTAAAATGTTCAAGGCCAGGCTGGACAGGGCTTTGGATAACACCGTCTAGAGGGAGGCGTCCCTACTTATAGCAGGGGGCTGGAATTAGATGGTTATAAAGATCCCTTCCAACCCAAACCATTCTATGATTCTAAACCAACATTCCAGGTTTGGATTCTTCATGGGTCAAAATGTTAGTGCAGGGCATCAATGCTCCATTACTTAGATCCAGCAGAATCAACTCCAGGTACATAGGCTGCTTTTTAGGAGCTATGTAATTTTGATGTCATTCTTTGTTCTATCTCCTTGTATTAGTCTGAGACGCATGAAAGCCAAACCTTTGTGCTTTTCAGGAACCTGGATGCAGGGGCTGAATCAGACCTCCTGTGGTCTTCTACAAATGAAATGTGGGAGTCTGGACTGTTACCCATGTTGCTGAGATAGCAAGGAGCAGCTGCCAACATTGCAACCTCTGTCTCAGACTGATGGGACGCAGGCAACGTGCTCCTCCAGTACCATGGAACAGAACCACTCTCTTTCAGTCTCCCATCCTGCCTGAGAGACGTCAGCTCTCAGCACCCTCCAAAGTGTCCTGATGTGGTCTGTAGGAAAGCGCTGGGCTGGGAGCTGACACAGGGCTGTGTCATTTCAGAGCTCTCTCAATGCCTTCCCTGCACCCTGGCTTCACCTTGTCCCCAGGGTCCACAGCATTGCTGAGTACTAAGGAGGATTTCTTCACTCTGGGACATTGCTGAGAATCATAAACAGAAAATGTAGGAAAGGATCCAGCTGTGTTAAGCTAAATTAGAAAACTGAAGTACAGAAGGGCCAGGAGTTTCTTGATTACTTCATTAATTCAAAGGTCTACAACACTTGTGACGTTTTTATGGCGTTGTTGGTATTCCACCTCATGACGTCATGTTGGGAGTTGAATTCCAGACCGGGAATCGAACCCTCGGCCATGTCGCAGAGAGCGCCGGTTCCTAACCACAAGCCCAAGAGCATTGATCACGTGACTGCTTGAGCCCAGCAGTTCTGGCCAGCGTTGCGCTATGCCGAGCGGGTGTCCGCGCTAGGGCCGGCGTCAGTATGGTGAGCCTCGGGGAGCCGGGGCACACCAGGCTGCCCAAGGAGAGGTGAACCGGCCCACGTCGGAAACGGAGCAGGTCAAAACTCCCCTGCCGGTCAGTAGTGGGATCGCACCTGTGAATAGCCACTGCAGCGTAGCGTGGGCCACACAGAGGGACGCGGGTTCCTTTTTTCAACTCCCAACACACCACATGATGTCATGATGTAGAATGTCAACAACACAACCAAAACCACAAAGCCATGACATTTGTGACTTTTTTTTATTCAGAATCAATGTAAGCTATTTTTAAACATTCCTCTTTCCTTTGCACCTTTGACAGCAACCTGTGTCTGTACTGACAGGATATACTGTTGTTCAAAAAAAGACTGTGATTCTGGGAACACAGACAGGAGTTATTATGGAAAGACTCTTGTCCCTTTTAACTATCATCACTAATCAGGCAGGAGAAATCCCTGTCCTACTGTTGATTTAAGTTGGTCTCTTAGTTTCTGCATTATTAATTACATGGCTCACTGTACACCAGTAAAGGAGCAGGTCCCTCTCCTTGATTCTTTGAGTTAACTCTTTCATTTGCAATTTTCCACAGGCGAACATGAAGACAGATCACTTATTTTGAATGCTAATGGTCTCCATAAGCACTGTCTGCAAACCACGATAAAGTTACTAAAAGGAAATAGTGGTTTTGTTTTGATCTGCATGTGCATCTCTTCCCTGGAAGGAAATCAGAAGACATTTAAGATTACATTTACACAACAACACCCAGCAATAGATTACTTGCACCAAAAATAAAAGGGTTTATTTAGTCCTATAATCTATTGTTACAAGCCTAATTATTTTATGTGTCTTCATTTCATTAATGAATTGCTATTTTTTACATGTATCTCCTTCCCCATTGCTTTTGTTTAAGCCTCCTGGTGGGAAGGGAGAGATTAATTTTGTTGTGCCTTAATGAAACTGTATGCTACATTAGATTTACCCATTTGGCATGCACAGTCGACACCACCATTATGCATAATGAATTACTTCTTGTGAGTCCCAAACTAACACAGATCTTCAATGTTCCTCCCACAGATACTGCAACAACACAGCTGGCAGACATACCATGTTCAACTATTATCTTGAACGTACATGGAAACCTAGAGCAGTTGGTCTGTGCTTGACACAATACACCTTTTGAAAATTTTTCATTAAGACCTGGAAAGTTGACTCGAAAAAAAATACAAATGCTTTTAAGAGATGTGGTAAGCTCATTAAGCTTTGCTGTTATCTACCATGAGCTGCATTTGGTATGCATATGACTGTGGGTGGGTATGTATGCCCATTCTGCAGCTGCACGCAGAGCCCCTAGTGAGGCAGCATGTGCTTTGCGTGGGGACCAGCCAACCTGCCTGCCCTCCATGCAGTTTACCTGCATGTACATGTGTAGTGTAGATTAACGTATGTTACAGCGGATGAAGATTTTAACATATGAACTCTTTGCCTCAGAGGCAATCTGCTGACCCTGACAGAATTTTTCTTGTCTAGCTTGCTGCCAGAGAAGTGACAGAGAGAAATAATTGATTAAGCATTAATCATTAATGTTAACTGATTAAACATTAAGCAAACCAAGCTCCTTTCTCCCATATCCAGCATCCTGTCACCTTTGGTTTCTTTGCTCAGTGTTGATCAGAAATGCTCAGCCTGTTCATCACTGGGGCAGGAGAATGCAGCTCATCAGGAGTCAGAATGTCAGTGTCTCCTTTCCCCAGACACTTAGGTAAGCCTGAGGATGTGCAGGTCCTAGGGATCCCCTTCTGCAACAGGACTATTTCCCTGGAGCATAACAGTGGAGTTACTCAAGAAGTGGAAAAATAAATGCTGTCACATACTTCTACTCCAGCACCCTGTGCCAGGACCGGTTGAAGTTTGGACATTGCACTTCAACTTCCATCATACTCATCTCTCTCTTCCTGTCCCTCACTACCCGATCTGGAGTAACAGAAGTGTTGTAATTTTGGAAGACAAATGTGGCATACTGCATAGTGTATCTGATAATTACTATTTGACTGGTGTGCCAAGTAGCCTCTAATGCATTGGTGCCACCTGCTCTGGCAGTATGTCCACTTCTACCACTACCTGTCTTCAGCCTCTGTGTTAGCTCAGAGCAGTTGCCTCTGTTTCTTTCACACATTCCTGCTCTGAGCTCTGCTAACCATCCTGTCCTTCAGAGGCAGAACAAAATTAACCCCAGAACAGCATGGAACCCTGGGGTAATGTGCAACAGCTCTGTGGGGGCTGTTTTATTGGCTATATTCTCATAAAAAGCTTGACATGCCTGTGGAAAGATTTCATGTGCCTGAATAAGATAAGCAGCTTTGGGACTGAGTGTTTCTGAGGTGGTTTGGAAGTCAGAATGATAACAGTTCATTTGCAGAACACAGAGATTTTCTTTCCTTCTGGTAACAGCCGATGCTCTCAGATTCACCTCAATGACTGTTATACTAATCCATCTTTTTACATTTTTAACCTTAAAACTTCCTGGAGAATTTCTATATCTGCAGAAAACCATCTCTGTCTCAACAGAGTTTGTTTAGTTGGATCTAACTTTGATATTAATCCTGGTCTGAGTAAAGCCATGTTGGTCTCTAGAGTTCTTCCCGTTGTGCAACCCTTTGGACTTACAGGGACAATACCCATTAAATGTTCCAAACTTCTTAGCTGTGAAGCTATTTTCCATATACTTGCAAAGTTAAATTCTACTTCACAGAATACTCAGAGAAGGGAGTATCTACTTCTTTGTTTCCGGCCCAGCAGAGGGATTAATTCTTTCTCCCAGGACCCAGCTATAATTCCCACTATCTTAGAGGATTCATTCTTTTTGAGAAGTGAACTTTACTAACCACAGTCTACGCTCATTTTGGTCAAAGGTTAGAGGGAGAGAGTCATTAAGAAATATATGGTCTCTAGGAGGAATATCTTTCATTTTCATTCCTCTCCTATTGCCATTTGCATATTTTATGTAGCCGGTGCATAATACACATGGACAACCTTGAGGGGAGGACTGGGCATCAGTCCTACCTTGTCACCCATTCTACCTGTAGACCTTGATGACTGTGTGCTCCCATTATCCTGATAATGGTACTGAGTCTCATTGAGGAATTCTGTTCTCCCCAAGACTTGATGTGGACAGGTTAGATACCACTTTCAGCTTCTGGGTGCCTAAAATGAAGAAGTGTCCTCATTTTTCAGTGACAACAAAATCTTTCTTAACCACACAATCATATATGTCTCTCTAAATATGCATACATGCACACACACGTGTATGTGGCCATGCATAGCATTTCCAGAGTCCTTTTGCAATCAGTGATAGTACCCTTCTAATTGAGGGACATTCTTCTGAGAAAATGCATACTGATTTGATTTTGCACGTGCCATCCATTGCATATGGAATATGTGAGTGTGTAAGACAGTTTTGGGTTTTTTTTATCTTCTCTTTTGATCATCTCCCAGGAGACCAGCCTCTGAGTTTGTGCAAGGTACAAGTGTTGTATGCTGCACCAACTCTGACATGGAACTCTGAAATGCTGCCTATATCTAGTCTGTGCCAGTATACCTGTTATTAATACCTACATGTATGACAAGATTAACAAGAGTTCTCAGAAAAAATGTGACGCTTGGCAAAACAAAGCTTAGTAAAAGCCAGTTCTGTGAGCTCATTATTGATAAGAGTGGACAACTCATCAATAAAAATTAGCAGTTATTAATCTTGCACATAATCCCTGCAGTTTGTAATTACAGTCATTGAAGCTAACAGGTACCCTGCAAGACTGCAAAAACGGGCACTGCCAATAGAATTAAACTGGCAGAGATATACTTCTGATTTTCTTTTTTTCATATGTCCTTGAAAAAAAGCAAATAGAACAGCTTGACAAAAACAAGGCAAGTCATTTTCCCCAGTTGACAAGGTTCTCTTCTAAGAAATCCTTCTTTGTTTGTCAGTGGACAATATTAATGACAAGGACTTAACCTGAAGGGAATTAATGCACAAAAACTGCATTAAAGTTACATTAAGGGGGTACATTGTAAAGTCTGATTTATTTTAGATCCACACAACTGTGGAAATTTATTGCTGACTGACACTCTGTTTAGCACATCCTGTCCTGACCTGTCACTGAAGAGAAGGGGGTGTGTATATTCAGGCCCCTCCCCTGGTGCTTTATTGAGCTCATCCCTAAAGAAGTTGTTGTCTGTTGCCTTTAATGGTCAGAAGGAACTTTGCTAAATGTGCAGCTTTGTGTGTGATGACTGATGCAAATTACACAAAAAGCTAAGTCTCCACAGAAATTTTGGTCTACAATTACATCTGTTGTATTATCCTTCTATCTTTAAAACAGTGGTTGCCAGCTGAAGTACAGTGAAGGACGTCAACTGAGCTTGGCAGGGCACTCTGCATCATAGTTTTCATCCTGAATAACTTCAGAGAACTTAATGAACATTCAGTGAGCACAGCCCAAGCAGATGTGGCAGGCCAAGTCTTTAATGAAAGACTATAGAATAGCAGATATGTTGAATGAAGTTCTTAGTCTAAGTGCAGACATGGATATGTTCTACCCTGTGTTAGGAATGATTTCTCGGGGGAAATTAACATTACCTTAGTTTCTAAGTTCCATACAGCTCTGCTTCGTCTGACGGGAGTAATGGTTTGGACTGAGACTTGAGAAATGTGGTAGATACCACATGGAGGAGCATATAGTTGATTATGAGGTGTTCAGAGTGGTCCTTAAGAGGCCCACAAAGCATATGCTGCATCCTGGAGGTAATTTAGCTACAAGGGAGCTGAGTGTAATGTTGGATGTCAGGGTGACTTGATTATATTCTCACTATAGGGATAAGATTTCACATTGGAGATAGCATAACTGGGAAATTCTCAGCATGCAAAGGGAATTGAGTTAGATATGTCACTTTAGAGACCTGTGTTCTCCTTCCTGGTAAAGGAACGTAAAACCTAGCTCAATAATGATAGTGGTGCCTTGTGGAAATATTAGCAAAAGTCTTTGGAATAGATACTCTTAAAGATTCTGGCTTTTGGCCCAAAACAGGTTTCACTGTGTTACAAAGTACTTTAAACATGTTTTTGTCTCACATTTCCCCTAATCTGTGACAGACATAGGCCATTTGAAGGAGATGAGAAGGCCATCTCAGTACAAAGTCTCCCACAAACCTCGCATGAGAACCTCTTGCAGCAGCAGTGCTGTATTTTCAACATCTTGATGCACAGATGGAGACAATCTGTCACTCAGGCAGTTCAGGGCCCCTGAGCCAGCTTCCCAACACACACCACCTCTCAGCTTCATCATCTGCCCTGAAGCCAATGCGCAAGAGAGAGCAAGTCTGCATTACCAGTGCAGTTTGGTTTGAGTCACTGTGTGAACTGCACAGCTCTGCTGCCTCCAGGCTGTTTCTCTCCTTGCTCCAGATCTGCCATTTCCCTTCTGCTGTATCTCAGCCACACCAGTGTTATTATGACACAGTAATGTGGAGCACCATCATGTCTGTTTTCAGTCATAGGGCAGTAATGAGTAAAATGAATGGATCCTATCAAGATGTTTGTGTCAGGTTGTGAATGGACAAATTGATATTGAATTCAGGGGATAAAGATAGTTCATAGTTAAATGCAGATGTGTAGTCACCAGTGTCCAGTGGAGATTCATGCCTTAAGGAGCTGCTAATGGACCAGTCAAGCACAGGACATAATAGCTGGTCAACCTCGTTGAGGTTCATCTCCAAAGGAGTGAGATATTCTAAGGACTGTCATCAGGAAGAGAATCCTGAAAAATAGCAAGGGAGATCTCAGAGATTTGAGCTTGGGGCTATGGCAGTTTAAGGTAGGCTTCATTCATTTCTACAGCTTTACTTTCTTTAATCCACATTGACCATTTTGATAGTTGGAAATAAAATGTTTTATATTTGTTGATGTTTAATTGGAGTGGTTAATAATTCCTTCTCCTGGCTGATGAAGGATCCTTCTCCTGAAGGATGTAGTCTCTCTCGTCTTCTTTCCCTGTGAAACATGTTCTCAATTCCTATCTTACATCAGCTTTCAAAATCAAATTATTATGAAGCATGTTGTGAACTGTTAAGAATGCTGCTGACAAAGTAGAAAGCCAAAGTTTAAGGACGTGAGTTTTCCTTGAAATATTTCACTATGTATAAAAAGTGGTGAACCTTACCAAATTCAGCATAAGAACCTAATGTCAGTATAAACAAACCAGGATCTGATTTTGGAGGTACACAAAAGCATCTTGATCTCATCCAAAAACAGAAGCTTCAGAGTTTCCTCACTCTCAGAGTTTAGCTCAGAGCACCAAGTTTAGTTAACAAACTATCAATTCCAACTGCTACATCATGATGCTGACAGAGCTGAAGGCTTGAACTTCCATAGTCAGGCCAGAAAAGAAGACAATCTTCCTCTTGCAACTCAAAAACACCAGGCCACATACCAGTTTGAAGACCATGGAGCACAGTGCCAATCTTGGCCAGGCAGTCCTACCACACCCACCATAAAATCTGGATTTGGCACCCTCTGACTTTCATCTGTTCAAGCAGCTGTGTGGGCAATGTTTTCTAGCAACAATACCATCATAGCAGCTGTGAAACAGTGGGTCATCTCCTCTGGTGCAGATGTTTATGACCATCGCATGGAGGTTCTTGTTCATTGCTGGTGAAAATGTATAGGTTGTGAAGATGCATGTTGAAAAGATAGCGTTTTGTAGCTGAGAATTAGCACTATTAAACAGCATTATTGATCTGTTGTAGTTTCCATGGAAATAAATAGGAGTAATTACTTTCAGGGCAACATAGATATATTCACACAGATCAATTCTACACAAACAGCAGATAATTCTTAAAACTTGTATCATGCATTCAAAAGACTGTAATGTTCTTAATACTTTGGGCCAGATGGTTTGAAGGTATTTTTATTCTTGTATTACCAAAAGCACCAAATTTAAAAACTTATCTTGTTACACTGTTGAATATTTCAGAGATGATGGCTTTGGGATCTAGGCTGAAATGTTTCTCCTTACAGTTCTGGTGATGAGACTGCAGAGCAGCCCTTCTATTTCTTCCTCTTTCCTTGACTGGTTTTTCTAGCACTGTGCTGAGGAAATGGATATTTACCTGAAAGGGTTCAGCTCTCTTATCTTATGCATGCATGGAATAATCATGATTTAAGCAGGACAGCTAGCAGAAGCATAAGGATACTTCACATCTTCATACTGATGATGAAAAACACCTTACCTGAATTCCTCTTTTACCTGCTTAGTCAGCAAATCAATATACCCATGACAACATTTTTCCTGAAGTAATTCTGGAAGAGTTCTTGCCCAAAGAGGATATTTTCCAAGAAAAAATGTTCTACCCAGAACACAATTTTGCCCCTAATTTCTTCCTCATTCTTTGGAACCACCTCATTGCTATTATTCCCCAATTCTGCATTGGTAATCTCCTACCTTGACCAGCCTGTATTCAGCAAGTTAAAGTAGATGAATTTGTATAGGTATGTATATATATATTATTTAATATGTGCATTATTCAAATTAAAAAATTAAAATGATTTAAAAGGTGTAAATTGAATTATCTGTGACTGTGTTCTACTAGGTATATAGCAAGTCAAAAGAAAGAAAAAACTAAACTCACAAGTTTTAAATATAGAAGAAAAATATAATTAGAAATGTATGAGAAATTTTGTCAGAACTAAAATGCTTGCTAATAACATGAGTTATTTTCCTGTAGGCCAAGTAACTTATTATTTTTTGAGTCAATCAATTTACTGTACAACAAATATGCTTATTTTCTACATTTTCTCTAAACGCATTATTGCAAGAATGAAATTTCTGTGACTGCATAGCTTAATTACAGACACTAGAAGAGAGAAATTTGGGGCTGCATTTCTTTGTTTATGTAGGTAGCTTTTACACTGCCACTTAACAATTTTCTTGTCAAGAAATGGAATTTTCAAATGTGTGCTCAACATTTTAGAGTCAATTAAATATGTGTTACCTGGTGACTTCAGTGTTTTGGAACACTCCATTCAAGAATAAATTTGAGAAATTCTTATAGTCACAGATTTCCCTATTCACTGAGCTTGTATTTACTCACTGCAGTACACGAAGGGATTTGTATAAGGGTTTTAAATATGTTATATGAAATAGTTTCATATTAGCAGCTACTTCTGAACTATGAAGCCAACGATCAAAGTGTGAGCATGAGATTAAGAATGGAAATGTTTATGAGTCAAAAGTTCTTCCAACATGGAGAATGACAGCAATCATTGTGATGAGATTCCACTTAGGTAGATAAAAAAAATCCAATTAGCTTTAATATAGCACTGACCCAAATGACATAAAAGGTTTTGTCTTCTTATGATTCTGTGGTTTTACTAATTCTGTTTCTATTCCTACCTAAGATTCATTACTAAAAAAGCCCAACTCAAGTTAATTCTGTATCACAGCAACACAATGGAAACCTTCATTGCTGAATGGAAAATAGGACCTAAAAACTTAATATACTCATTCTCCAATGTTTTGTAAAATATTTAGAATTTATTAGAAGTTTTTATATAGTTCCTTGACTGAATTGCAATATATACTAGAATAGCCTTTGATAACAACTGTATTGTTTCAGTCTTTCAAAATGAATCTATCTATCTTACATGACATGAAAATTGTCATTATACATAATATATATTAGCCTTCAAAAATATGTCCCGCATTCAAGACAGGCTTTTGAAGCATTGTCCTCATCTCTTTCAGTCACGTTCTAATATGTTTTTTTTTACCATCCAGAACATAAAAGAACTATCATTGTCAGAAGCTGACTGTATTTTAAATTTTGCTTTCCAAAAGATATCACCGTATTTATGCTCTTTCTGTTTCTTATCATTTAGTAATAGCCTGACCTGATTGCCAGTAGCTCCATTGCTGACCTTGCTGGGTGCACAGACATGCTCTTGGTGGGCAATGCTGCACAAAGTGCTTGTTGCCATGGTGTTTTGGCTTTGCCCTGGTATAGTGGGTTCCTCGTGCCACGCAGGAGAGAAACTGGATGGTTGCAATGCAAGGTGAGTGTCACATACCACAGGGCAGCAGAATTAAAGTGGCCTCTCCCATGAAACCAGTATTTATCATTGCCATCCAAGCACTTTTTTTTTTTTCCTCAGCTAGCTTTGGGCACAGCTGTGAACACAGCAGCACAGCACACCCTCCAGTGAAGGTCATTACTGAATTATCTCTGTCCAAAGCACAGCTGGGTAGTGATGCTGCTGAAGGCTGTTCCTCATCGGACAGCCTGTGCAAATGGATGATATAGTCAGCAGTCAAGCAGCATGGGGAGACATAAGTTTGAAGTACAATGACAGGTGAAGGTGCATGTTCAAGCTCATTTGCCCATTCATGGTGTAACTTCAGATGAAGCTGCATATGTTCAGCCTGCTTCTTAATTAAAATTATGGATGAGACCATTTTGAGCAGAGAAGAGGTTGTGGAGCTCAGGATGAGAGAAGGAATAACAGGAAGGGAGACACAACCAAAGAGCTTCATCTGGAAGACATGTAGAACATGTAATTTTCCCAGAAATAGTATAATTTTATGCACAACAGCTATGTAAAACCTCATGTAGACAAAGCAGGGAGCTGGTGAGTGCTGTAGCAATCCAAAGCCAGCCCCAAGACAGGGTGGAGGATCAACCATAGTAACTTGGTAATATATATATCAGTAACATGGAAAAAAGGCCTTCCTGAGGCTAAGTAATCCCATTGAAACACCTCTTAGCACCCAAAACAGAAGCATTTCAATGCAGCATTTGCTAATGGGTTCTTTTTGTCTTGTCTTACAGCATCTCCTGTTGACACAGGAACAGGAAAGCAATTCAGAGAGATTATTTCTGAGAGATATTCTTTGATCCTTCCTCTTCCTCCACTGTATAACCCAAAAGTGACATGCTTCTGTATTTCCTGCTATAAATTGGTAAAACAGAATCATCTATGTCAATTGCATATAATCATAAAATGTGTTCCCTTTCTCACCCTTCAAATTTAGCAACAAAACAAAAACTCTAGGAAAATAAAAAATGCAACAAACAAATGATCAAACATACAACAAACAAATCTGAAACACACTTCTCCAAGGAGTAGCAGACCCAATGAAGAACATTACTTTTACAGATTCTTCTTAAATTGTTAAATTATTAATGATAACAGAAACTGGAAAGTAGCACCTTTATTAAAAAGACTTTTGTGTGTTAAAATAATGAAAAAATAATGAACAATAATCTTTAGAGCTGTATAAAATATGTACAGAAAAGTAATAGCTCCCCCATTCTTTTTTAAACCATTCTCCATCCTTAGTAAATATTCTGTTTTTCAGACAGTATCATTTGTATGGAGCCTGTAATATTGCCTGCTATGTAATTGAAAGAGGTGAGAAAAGAGAAAAATTAAGTCAGTAAGGTCCAAATAATGCTTCCACCAAATTAACAGAAGTTCATTCCATTGTCTTTTAATGGAAGAAAAACACTGAAACACAAAAATCTGTATTTTTACCTTCTGTAAACATTGGGAAAAAAATCAAGTATGACATGATGTTTAACAGTAGATTTTTTGCTCAAATGACTTCTATAAACAGTAAATCTACTTTCATTTAAAACTTATATTTCAAGACACCTTTCATTATTATTATTATTATTATTATTATTATTATTATTATTAATTATTATTATTAATTTTAAATCATTTCCCCTTCTCCCTGTAATGGTACAGCCTGGGTCAATGTCAATTGTAATCAGCAAAGTGAATTCTGGGCAAAGCCATTAGTTGCTGAATTCAGGCCTTCTGAAGTAAAAGGAGTTAGAAAAATAGTGTACTCAGGTAGGTTAATCTGCTAATGTGAAACCTTTAACAACCTCATTCTCACTGGGAAAAAATCAGGAATAAAGATTTGAGCTATTTCTTCATTTTTTAAGTAAAACCATTAGTGACTGAAGAGCATCTGAATATATTTGCAAAGTGCGAGGTAGAAGAGATCTTTTGATTAACTCTGGTGGTCTCTGTAGCAAGTGTCAGACTGCACTCCCTAGAGCAGTTTATATGTATCTTCAAAGATGTGATCTTTCCTGGTGCTTAGATGGGATTGCTCTCAGCTCTGATGTTCAGATGGATGCAGCTGGGTCACTGCTTTTCTGGCCTAAAACTGCCGCACAAGCACCACCATGGCAAGGTCAGCTTCTCAGCACAGCCTCATTCTCTCCTAGCCCATGTCCTTGCCTTCCCCAAACAGATCTCTGCAGCGGCACCATATATACATCCCCCCAGCTAATCTGTGCAGCAGTTCGTCCAAGCTAGATAGAGAGATGCTGCTGAGAGAATCATCATCAATTCTATAGTTAAAACCTATCAATAAAAGGAGATGGCCCAGTTATGTTCAAAAGTGAACAGTCCTACTACAGATCTCGCAGCGCATGTTAATGACAGTGCTTGAAAGAAATCAGGAAAAGTCTGAATAAGTAAGATAATAACTACACTGTATCAACCAAATATGTACCAGGCAAAAGTGGCAACCCACATTTGCAGACAATTCTGGAGTGATTATTTTCCCACTTAATTAGCATTATTTACATAAGAATACTCAATATTCAAACAACACACATAAGCCAGGCATATCTGGGTTGTAAAATTCATGGGCAAGCAACAGAAGCAACAAAAATACAGATTGGCACCACGGGCAGATTTAAATTACAGAGAAGTTCAGATTTTAAATTTGTTAACCAGAAAAGTCTTTGATCATCGAGTGAGCATCCTACACAAGAGGAATATTGAGAGCTGTGTCCCACATACAGCTCCTTAGTAGCTATCCCTTGGAGAGAGAAAATTTCTCACATATTTGAAAAAACTACTACTCTACACGAGTTTTGCAAAGCTTCTTTGAATATGGATCTTAATTTTATTCTGATCTATTACTTCTAAAAACATTTGAAAGGCTAATCTTCTAACCCTGTCAGGCAACAGGTCCTTTAAATGTAGTGGTTATCTCAGGCAGGTATAAGGGAAGTTCTAAATATCTTATGAGAACCATGAATATTCCATGGACGAATAATCAACCTCCAAGTGAAGGTGCTTGTCAGATCAGAACAGTCTGCACTGATTAAATCATTCTTCTTTGATTGGCATTGTCTGAGCATCCCACAGATAAAAGAAAGGCCAGTTTAAAAAAGCATGTGAACGAGATTTGACGTATATTTTTTTAAAACTGATAAAATTGGATGTTTGCAAGTAGGGTGTGATTAATCAGACCTGACTGCATTTGAAAAACATAATGGTACTGCAGGATTTTTAACAAGGTTATTGGAGCTTTTACTGTATTTTTGATGAGTATGTTTTTGTGGTGAAGTTCCACTGAAGATTATGGCAACATCCTTCTGGACAAGAGTTTGTTGATGATCTGTAAGCAGTCTGGACCAAATATGACAGCCATTGGTGAACACCAATTAATATGTATATATTGGGTTCAGAATCACAAACCTTATAAACACAATTTCAGGCATAAACGTCAGCAAGTTTTGTTTAAGACTGGCATACATTTGACAAGATGTCTGAGAGGAACTGGAAACAGCAGTATCTTCCTTGTGGCTCTGATTCCTCCATATCAGAATTGCCCCAGCTCTGCTCAAACATTTGTGCCTCTCAGGAATGTGAAGGAAGATGTGAAGTGACTGAATAGATAAAAGACAAAGAGTTTTAAAGAAATGCCCAGCATTATAAAAATCAGGAAATTAAATTCTCAACATTTGCACAAGCGCTCTGCTCTACTTGACTTATGAGTCAAGGTTCCCTGTCCACAGCACACAGCTATTTAAGAATCCTGTTCACCAAGTATGTATATCTGAAACTTTCTTAGATAGTTTAATTCCCTACATGCAAGAGACAGGTCTTCTTCTCTTCAGATTACAGACTGAATACAACCCAGGTCAATTACTGATAGCATCTGAAAACATTCTGAGAGTTTAAAGCAGCGCATGGCACATGAAGTAGAAGATGCCAACAATTCAACAGCAGTAATGTGGTTGGTATAAAGATGGAGTACAAACACTTCCAAAGGGAGAAGTATTATCTTCTTAAGCAAGTTGATGGAGTTCAGTAAAATGGGTGCATCTGGGGAATTTGCCACTCTTCCACCTGATCTGCCCAAGCAGTAAGTCTCTAAACCAAAATGAGTCAGGCAAACAAGCAATGATTCAGTCTGAAAGTGGCAGTTTTTTAAGGTTAATTGAATCATCCTTATTTCCTATCATTTCTTAAACCCTCTCTGCTGTGCAAGTGCCCTAATTTGTTTCACTCTGCTCTCAAGATACACCAGTTCCCTCTGCCCTTGCTAACTGCCAGATCTCCTCTCCTCTCAGTACCTTCTCCTGTTTCAACTATTTCTCCACCTCTGCCCCTGCACAGAAAAGGGATGGAAAGTGGTCAATTAGTTGGGAAAGTTATTGAGAAGGAGAGAGAGACATACATGACCCCGGACCATGCAAGGCTTGATGAAACTTTGTTTAGGGAATGTTTGATGTTTTTTCTTATCACATACTTTGTATGCATCTAATGTAGCATTCATGATGATTATAGTAGTACAAGTGACATTGTTGCACCTGCTCTCTTCCTGAAGAACCCTTTCACACTGCTGCCATATATGCGCCAATTCATAACAAGTAGTGCTACACAAGCCTATAACATCATGTCAAACACTTTCTGGATGCATCTGGGGTTGATGCACTTTATATGACATTTCCATAGGTTACACAGAACTGATATATATTCCATAGGTTACTCTGCCTGGTACAAATGTCTACACACTAACTGCACTGCAGATCATCCACTCCAGTTTGGGTTAGATATAAAATAAAACAAGGAAACATTCCCATAAGCCTGCATGAAGCAGTTTTAAGTATTTCTTTTTAGCACCCCACTGCAGTTTAAGAACTATACCCCTAAACTGAAGTAGAGGCTGAAGTGAAACAAATGCCTCCATACAAAGGGATGTTCCACCAGCTAACCTACAGTGTTTTAAAAAAAATTTTATCGGTATTGTTGTAAGGCTGAAGGTGGATGAGACTTGATTCACACACTGGCAAAATCTGATCTATTTCTTTTTAGAAACTCACCATACATGCCAAGCTTAGCTAACGGTATTTAAATGGTTTACGTATATACTTGTTTTGTGATGAAGGACAGTTTTCTGAATACAGTGATCAGAAATCACCGAACAGTCCTTTGGCATTGATGTTCCCAGAGGCTGTCTGTGCTTTCACACAATCTTTAATTTGCAACTTCTTTTCCCTTTGGTACTGGGAGATTATCCTGCTGTGCTTCACTGCAACTCAGAAATCTCAAGGGTTTACAGCATTGCCCTGTCTCCTAAGGGGCTGCCAGTCACCCAGCAGTCATCCCAGCCAAGTCCTTTGTGAATCTAGATCCAGCGCTCCTCTTTGCCAGGTAGCTATGTTTCTTTCAGGGAAGAGCAGTTTCTCCTCTTCAACTTTGCTATCTCAAGTAAACTGCAAATAAACGGTATGGTGAATCTCTCCAGGAGTTCTCACAAGCCCAGTTTGAAAAAAAAAAATAAAAAAAACAACAAAGAAGAAGGAAGAAGTCAGTGCCAGGGCAAAGCTGACAACTAAAGAACAAATTTGGTGGGATTTGCAAAGAACCTAGTTGTTGTCCCAGAAATAAGTATAGTGAAGCATCCTCTTTGCCCTTGTCCATTCTTCAATAGAAGTTCTGTATTAAGTTTGTGTTATTTCACTCAGCTGCCTGTAGCCTGGCTGTATGCTGTGGGATAGACTTCAAATACTATGGCAGAGTGTTTATTGAAATTGGAGGTTATTAAATATATTTTAAGGAAGTAGCTTCCACTGCATTCTGAGCTTTAACAGAGGAGATGAAGCTTTGGGTTCAAATGCTACCTGAAAGTAAACAGTTGTCTATTTGCCCTTGCCTGATAGCAACCAAGTACATGGCAGGGCTGGCTGTATATAGTGACATTTTTCTCATGGAAAACAGGTGAAAAAATAGCATAGAAAATAGCTGAAGGGAACAGCAGAGGAAACTGAGTAATAATGACATGTAGATGCAAATTAACAATCAAAATTTAATTGAGATAAACAGCTATTTTTCCATCACAGTTACTAACAATGAGTCAGGAAAAGTATGAAGATCAACCAGGCTGAACAACAGCTTTTCTAACATATGCAAAGTTAAAAAAAACTGAAAGAGACCAAACAGACAAACAAGCTGGGAAGGTTAGAAGGAGACAGACTGGTATTCTGTAGAAATCTGGGTACAGAAAGTCCACTGTGTAGTATATAGGGGACCAATCTCCAGAAGACTGAGAAGCTAGCAAGAACAAGACAGAAATGATAAACTCTACAAGTATAAAGAGAGCTGGTAATATAATGGATAAAATAAAGAACAAATAAGCTTATGCCACTAAAGATTTGTAAATCCTCAGACGATGCTTGAAATCCACCTGGAACTGTGCTTCTATTAAAGATTAATTAAGGTAAGGTTCCCTGACCTCTTCCCTGTACTTGGCCTCAGGACATACCAGTGGTGAGATGTACATAAATAGCAAGTGCCAAGTGAAGGAAGTCTCAGAGTGAACTCCAGACCCTCTTGCTATGAGATGTAATAAAAGAAGGTACAAGGCAAGCATGGCAATATAGGGATGAGGGTGCCAGAAGAGCTAAGCATGGCTGGAGGATGGAGACGTCCAGAAGATCTAATACTTCATGAACAAGCACACCTATATTTAAGCAAACTAGCCTGGCCTTACATATGAAGAAGCTGCCTGACAGTGCGGCTGAGTGGGAACAGAAGATGAGTCTTAAAGACAGCTTCAGATTGGATGCTGCTCAGGAGTCTCTACTCAGGACTTTAAAGGAAAGCTTGAAAGTGCTTACTAGAAGGGATAGGACTGTGGTTAAAGCCACCACTGTTTTAAAGCTTAGGCTTAAGCTGGATTCCTATTTCTGACACAAAATGCATTCCAGCCTTTCACAATCACTCATGATTTATTTCTGGTCTATCCAAGAGGAGATCTCAGATTCTCTTTCTCCACAAGAAGAGGACTGGTGGTGAGGATAAGCCACACAGCACCCAAAGTGCCTTTTTTGGTGTTCTGTTCCCTAGAACAATCATTTCTTCCAGCTAGTGCCTGTTTGTGAAGGTCTAATTCCTCTAAGCTAGACATTTCATTGCCACAGAAATGTCGATTCAAGGAGTCACTCCCTATCCCACACTGTGATGCCTGCCAGTCTCTAGGGCTGAGCAAGGTTAGTGCAATATGTTTACCATGATTCTGGCTGCCCTCTGAGAAAGAAGAAAGGAGATAGTCCTGTCCCCATCTTTGGGTGTTGCCACAGTCTGTGGGTCTATCCAGGTTTGCATGCAGAGAATCAAAAGGTTGGGAGTGTAGAGCTGATCTCTGCCAGTGTGACCCATGTGGGTGGGAGTGGCAGATATCTCACATCATTTTCTCTTCATTTTTATCCAGGCAGAGTTAACCACAATTCATCCCCAAGTTATAAAATATTACTGGAGCAAAAGTGAATGGCATTTCTTGGACAGTGTAATTAGATTTCAGTAGCCTCAGCCTACAGGACAGTACTGTCTACTCTGCAGAAAATTAAATCCAATAACTGGAATCAACAAACAAGACTGGAAGAAATCTTGCTTGAAACAATATATATTAATACAGTAGCATAATAAATAATAAATAATGTTAATACTGTTATAAATAATGTATCATGCTAGATTTGTGTAATAAATAATACATAAATAGGTAATCATCCTTTGAAATTATATAAAATTACCAATTGTGAAGTGAGCTTAACCTATTAACATGCATCAGGAAAAGAAGCCTACAAGTTATTTGAAGTCTGAGTCACCACATCACTGAAATAGCTTAGCTGAGAGTAACACCAGCAGCATCACAGGAGGATGCAACAGAGCAAAAAGCTGCCTGTTGCCTCACAAAGCAAATAGAAATGCACTTCTCAGTTTTATATTTGGGGCTAAAGGTCAGTTGATCTACTGGGTGTGCCATATTTTTTTGTTTTAAAAAGTTAATTTATTGCTGATTCAAGGCCTTGAGCAAGATGTTTTCCAACAGCTGAGATGAAATAAAGCAGCACAGGCAACCAACAGATTTAAGAGAATATAAAGATTTCTCCTGTGGTAGAGCAACACAGAAATACTTTTAGCTTCAGCAGGGAGTCAGGCTTTTACTCTGATCCCAGTGTCCTCATAACACTTTTTATCTCCAAGCACCTTTTAAACTTGGGCCAATTAATATGAATGTAGTCCCTCTGGGGTCAGCCTGCTTTATCGGCAAGTTTCTGTGCAATTCCTGGTTTCTGGAAGGAGAAAATGATACACAAATTTTTGGAGGCATATTGTTAAAGATTTCCACTCTTATTTAGAATGTGTTGGTATAGACTGTTTGATGATGCTGTTGTATCTGTGGCCAGACTTCTGAAGATCAGCCTCAACATTTTATACTTTTCTACAAGTTTTACCATCCATTTCAGGGCTGAATGACAAGGGAGCTCCAATAAAAATAGTCTCTGTATAATGCACTCTAAAAAACACCAAGGCATTTGATTACTGAAAGAAAAGTGTTTATGCAGCTTCAAGCAACACTGAGTAGCTTTCAGGACTGACATATGAATTTTCAGAGTCATTTTGGCACTAAAACTTGCAGGTGTATACCTGGTGGAACTTTCACAGGCACTTAATCTTGGGAAGCAGCTCATTCCTATCTGTTAGGCACATAAATTAATGGTGGAAACTACCTCTGAGAAGCTCAGCAGCTAACTTGTGAAAATATTACTCATGAATAAAAGCTTGGTCTAAAACATGCGCCACTCTCTTAAAAGAGCAGTGGAATCTGTGACTTTCAGCTCCTCTAAGCAACCAAATAGAATGCAAATCTCCAATACTGCTTTATATTGTTTACTTTCCAGCTGTGCAAAGAAGCAATGTCATTTACAAGACCATGCAGGCAGTGGTAAGGTGACTTCACTATTGTTACTCACTAAATCTACTTAACAAAAGAAAGAAGGAGCACCACCCAAAACTATGCAGAGATCAGTTTAGAGTAGATGAAGAAAAACAAACGCAGTAAAAAGTGAATATATGGAATCTGTGGCTACAAGAGATGATGGACTTGTACAGTGTCAGCTACACATGAGAATGGGCAAATTCATGGGATCCTTAAACAATTGCTAGAAGAACTGTGCAGGGATGTCTCCTTAAACATCCCCAACACCACAGCTGTTTGAAGAGGCGCAAGCAGATGCAGGTGTTGTCCATACAGAGAAGAGGCAGGCTCACCTCCCTTGACCTGCTGACCACGCTCTTTTTAATGTACCCCAGGAGCCCATTGGCCCTCTTGGCCACCAGGGCACACTGCTGGCTCATGGCCAACCTGTCATCCACCAGGACACCCAACTCCCTCTCCTCAGAGCTCCTCTCCAGCAGGTAATTTCCCAACCTACACCAGTGCATGCGGTTATAAGTCCTGTTCCACCAGCAGCTGCCAGGGTGACTCACCAGTCCATAAGGCTACTCAGGAGCCCTCACTACAGTGCATACTCTGTTCTCCCAGCTCTAATCCCAGAGGCTGAACAGAGGACAGTGATGCTGTGCCTTAGCAGAAGATGCATTCCACTGTCCTCACAAGGAATTTGGAGTCAAGGCTCCCTCTGAAGGGAGCAGTCCTTCAGGCTCCTCATACCAAACACTCAAGTCTGACTTACATGAGATTAAATGCTTTTGATTGATTAAAGCTAACATACTTCCGTACTTTGCTATAAGCCACATTCAGTTAAAAATATGATCTTATATTTTATTTGAGGGGACACCAGACCAATACTTTTAATGTTCAGTGACAATTACATAGCATGTTAAGGATGTCCCACACAAAGAAACACATGAGCTTCAGACTGCTTTCTTGGAAACTCCTTTTGTGTATGATTTAGACAGCCATTCCTGTAAGGCAACTGAGTAAGATTTTTCACCCAACCCAAGTAGGATCTGAGGTCACTCATTCTCCCACTGCTCTCTTACTATTTCATCATCTCCAGAATGCAGAAACAAAACCAAATAGTTCCCTTCTTATTCTGGTGTCTGAAGCAGCGCTATGCCCTGGGAATTTGCAGCAGAACTGGAAGCGCTCATTATTAATTGCCTCTGTTGCTACCTCAGCAAGTACCCGCTTTCTCACTACAAACCAAATACTGACAAGCAGGACAAAAGCTATTTTAGGAAAAACTTCTTTAGGAAAGACCTATAGGCAGAAGCTTGGTGGTGGAATGAAGTAGGTACTGAGTTATCACTCACACTGATTGCTGGCCTGGTGGCTGGGATGCTGCTCAGTGGCACTAGTTGGAATCACAGCCATGAGTAATACAGAAAAGGATGCATCTGTGGAGGTTAGGTGTGATGAAAGAACAGGTCTCTAACATGCCTTTGAGGAAGGAGTGAAGTTTGGAGCTTCACAAAAAGATGAGATGTTACTTGAAGTTCATATGTCAGGTGGACAAATTTTAAGGACTCTGAATGAGCATGGAGCTTTAATAAGCTTTGCTAAGTTCATTTTTTGAGGAAAATAGACAACAAGCTACTGACAGTAAGAAACTCTACCTCTTTCTGTTTGAAATGCAGTATACCAAGGAGGAGGTCCGTGGAATTGTAAAGTCTTCAGGAGTAAAAACACCAGCATGAATTTTCACAGGTTTGAACAGCTTTCTCTTCCACGCTATTTCTTTCTGTTTCTAATTGGAAGAGAAAGCACTTCCATCTTTTCAGACATTTAGCAGCTTTGCTCCACTCCTAAACATCCAGCAGTCACAGTCTGCCAAAAAAGGTTCTGAGTCTCAGGGCGAGTACGGGTGGAAATCCCCCTCTCCTATCACTGTGTTATCACTGCTATCTGTAGTACCATCAGATTAATTCACTGGTCCTGGGAGGAGGGTGTTTTCCAACCCCTTCCCCAAGAAGGGATGAGGCTAGTCAGGCAGCAGCAGGGTTACCACAGCTGTACTCAGCCTCAGTGCAGACATGGTGTGCAGGCAGTGAGGGCACAGGTATGCCACAACTCTCATGCCTCAACAAGTTACACTGTGGTTTTCCAAAAGGGTTCTCACACTGTGCAGACAAGGCTCAGGACTCCAGTTTTTCAGGCTTCCAGATTGCAGTGATGCATTAACCTATATGCTTAAAGTAAACCACAACCCTCATGACGTTATGGTGAGAGCTTTGCTTCTGAATGAACTGGGCTCAGGTACTGCCTAATGAACAGCTACATTTTGCACGCTAAACCAATCATTTTCTTTTCTGAGCTGAAGGATTCTGAGTGGACTTTGAAAGGGAATTTTCACTGATGTGGGGAGGAAAGGAATGAAAAGAACCTGTGTATTTGTTCTATTCAAGTATCCACGCAAAGCTATAATTATCTTTTAAGAACTCCATAACAAGTAATTAAGTTGTGAAACACTATTGGAGATACGCTAAGATCCAGTTCTAATTTTTGCTTTCTGTGATAAATGATCTTTCTGTTGCTGCTTTTTTTTTTTTTTCTTTTTCTTTTTAGCTCAGTTTCACTAGGTTAGTAAAAACTTTAGAGAAAAAAACATTACAGTGTTGTCATTGTATTGCAGATTTGTTGCCTTGTTAATTTTGGATCAGGTCTACCATATAGTGAAAGTGTTGAACTTGGTTTTGCTTAGGTCTCTAATTCCTTTAGCTCTTCTATTACTACGTGACAGGGTACCCTATAGGCACAACAAATAAATAATACAACACCAAGAACTGTAACAAATCACAAAATACATTATTAAAAAATTAAGAAATAAATATCTCCCTCTTACTTAAATACAGATTGATTTTATAATGTAGAGTGCTGAGGAGGGGTGTGGAAAATATATGTGGGCCTGGGGACAAGGAAAATATACTATTATGGGCAATTTGCTTCCCAGATAAGAAAAATAAAAAAAAAAAAGCAACACAAATGAATGGATGTATTTGTCAAATGGAAACTGAGCTCCCCTGCTAGCTCCCTGCCTAGGTACGATGCACAGTTTGATCCATCCCTTGTCAGACATGACCTGAAGGGAGCAATATCCTCTCCTGGTATCAGACTGTGTACAACACCTTCAGCAAAATCCCAAAAAGACATAAGCTGGCAGAAAAAAGTTTACTTTTTTTTGTGCTGCAAGCTTTTAAACAAGATACTGGAAATGAGGAGGTGACTTTCCTGGGTCACTCAGTCCTCTTCCAGTGATGATTCACAGACCCTGAAAGAATGTCTCAGGTGAGGCGCTGCCCTGCATGGGACCTGTGGCAACCTGGGCAGAGATGAGAGCACTGTATGGCATAGGAGGAGCATGCAGGCATATGGACCTGGTCCAAACCTGTGCAGCGAGGCACCACACAGGATCACTCCATAGGGCACTACTCAACAGCCAACTTATCCTTTAGGCGCATACACTCAGTGCCTCATTAAGCAGGATTAAATCTCCAACCAAACCCAGCTTCCATTAGTGATGCCTTCATCTTCTCACCCCTTGTACTTCTACATTATTTTCTTTGAGCAGGAGGATGAGAGACACACAGGGAACTTCCCAATTCACTTGTGCCTGGTTCAAATGTTTGAATGCCTTGTTCAGTGTGCAAGTGCACAGTGCAAGTGATTTTCCTCAAATGCAACTCTGCTATGCATTCTGGGGGCTCAGGGCTCTGCATCTGTGCAAAACTGTAGGTTTCTTTAGCTGAACACATTTTTTTTTGTCACTAGACCTATATTTTACGCCCTTTTACCCACCAAGTATGTTTGAACCTGTGCAGACCTGAAAACCTGCAAGTGTTGCCTCAGCCTCCCTGGATAATCTGCTCCCGTGTTGTACCCTTCAGGTAACAAGGACATTTTCTAATGTCCAGCCTGACCCTCCCAAGTTGCAGTCTGCAGCCACTGCTCCTTTCCATGCCACCTGTCACTTCTGAGAAGAGTTTGGCTTGTCAAATTTGGAAGTCCCCTTTGGATACTCACATGTGCTCATTCGACCACCCCACTGCCTACTTTTCACATAATTAAACCACAGCTCCTCAAGTCTCTTCTTGGTCATGTATCTTCTAGCAGAGTACCCCTGGGACATGTTCCCAAATTCCCTCATTAGCCAGGCTCTTTCTCAGGTGTGACCACATCAGTATTGAGTAGAAGGGAAGAAGAATGTCCCTTGATCAAAGTTCTCACTCTTAATTATGCAGCTCACCATGCTGATGGCCTTATTCATGGAGACATGACCTGGTGGCTCAGTCTGCATCTCAAAGCCAGCCCCAGCTCCTCTTCATCAGGGAAGTGAACCTGCCAGCCACCCTCTGGTTGTGTCATGCTTTGGATTGTCCTGTCTGGGGACCAAACACTGCAATTGTCGTGGATGAATCTCATATGGTTGCTGCTGGCTTGAACCTCTGGTGTCTTTTGGATTAACATCCTCAGGTGCCTGCAGCTAAGGGTGCTTCTGGACTGAAAAGCAGTCATTTCATGTGTCACTCTTCCTCATTTGGTGTCATCTGTAAATTTACTTGGGTGGGTTTTCTGTGTCAACATGGACAACTGATGAACATTTTGAACAGCATCAGCTCAGTATTAAAGAAAATTGACCTTGCCATGCATGGTCTTCAAAAGGCAACATTTCACCCCATTATCTGAGCAAGAGAGCACAAAACAGCAGTACATCCTCACCGCCCCCACCAGGACAGCTCTCACTTCTACCAAATCCCATCCTCTACTTCCCTGTTCCTCTCTTACTCCTACTTGTTACTCCTACTTGTTTCTTACCTTCTTGGTGTTGGGAGTCTAGGCTAGCTTTTGCATCCAGCCTTATTAAGATGTCTGCTAAGACTGTTACAAAGAGGGCTTAGTGGTGGTCATGGTGGTCATGGTGCTTTTCTGTGAGAGGGACTTGAAAAAAAAAGGCTGACACCATTTGCTCCTAGATGGTAAAATACGGGACTGTTTTGCCTGTCTATCCAAAGACAGAAATTACTTTCCTTCAATATAACTTCTAGCAACTTGTGCCTGTGCTTGGCTTTCACATCAAAGTACTTCTCTTCAGACTTCACTGTGAAACAGTGACAAGGTCTAATTAATACACATGCATTGAGAAAGGGGACAGTGATGTGGAGGACTACTTAGCCAACCTGGCAGACATTGTTCTTACTCCACAGTATGATTATGAGCTGGAAAATACTGACATAAATACCTGAAAGTAGAGCTGCCTGTAAGCTATTTCTGTTCAACAGTTCCTGTAGACAGGCCTGAGCTAGCCTTTAAATAGCCAGCTTGGTTACTGAAAGCATAGTTGTGGGTGGGTGCAGCTTGACTCAAATTACTCCCACATACATTCCCTTCATTTTCTGCGTTAGTCTTACAGGCCACACTGAGACCTCCACTGCCACAGTCATGCTGTCAGCAGTATCTGGACCAAAGCCAGCTGGTGTTCACATGGCATGAAGGCCCTTCCTGCTTCTAGAGAGGAAGGACCTGGTGTCCCAGAGATATCATTCCTTTCTGCCCAGGAGAGTGCTTGGTAGAGATGGCCATGAAGCAGCAGTTTGGGCTGGAGACATATGAGCAGTCACCAGTATTGACCCCATATGCCTTGTGGAGGACATGGCTATGTGGTCTGCACAGCTTATTCCCTTTGCTTTCTTTTTCCTATTATTAAAGGAACTGCTTTACTTACTGCAACCCAAATGCTCTGCACCAGTCACAACAACTTTATATTTCCATACAGCTACCATTTAAAAGTTTGCAGATATGAAGTTTGTATACTTGCTAGAAGGGTTGTATTTTATGAGACTACTGTAGCTGAAGTGATGACAGTCCTGCCATAACATGTGGTAATACACTGTGGCAACAGTTCATCACTAATGTACCTTTGTTATGAATCCATTTTGCTTTCAACTCAGTGTGTTACAGTGCTGAAACAGACAGAGGAATATACACTCCTCAGTAGCAGTGATGTGATGTGTATTTCCCCCCTCCAGTTTCCACCCTCACCCTGTCCTCAGTCATCATCATCTGAAGGGCTGGCCACAGTTATTTCAAAAGAAGAGAAGGAAACACATTGCCCTTTGTGATGTGAATGTTAAAATGCCTGAGGAGCATTTATTCAACACACGAATTAAATTTCAGGGCTTGAAAAACAAACATCAGTGCAAGTTTAAAAATATACTTTCCCAAGTGCAATTTTTACAGGGATTCTATTTGCTGAAATAATGTATTTATGTAAGGGTTGGTCATGAGGGACCAGATTCCCTAGGGCAGCAGGGGATCTCCCTACTCCATCTTAACAAGATACAAGGAGTGCTGGGACAAAGCATCCTGCAGTGGTCAGCCTGCCTTCATTGGAACCCCTGCTGATCCCAGGGTGATGGGATGGACAGCAACGGAATACCAGGCCACGACTCCAGCAGAGATGTAGTGATGTGAAGAGGGTCAAACCTGTTCACAGCTTGGCTTCTCCACCTCAGGGTACAGCACATGAACCTTCCTCCTCCCTGTCCTGCATGGACATGGGGCTGGAAGAGACAGGCCCACAGTGAGAATGGGCACAGCTGAGGTAGCATTGCTGGCAGCACAGAGAGGGTCCTGCCTTCTTGTGCTGACTCTTGGGACCTGCCTCAGGAACGTATGAGGACCAACATTAGGTTTTAAGAAGCATTAAAAATCAAGCTCATGGCTACACTAGCCAAAGACACCATCACCACTGTCAGGCTTTCTGATGTTTGGGACCTGCTTCCCAGGTCACATACTGAAAGCAGGCCTGTGCTTTATGCATGCCACTCTTCCTCTCCCCACACTTTCTGCTGCTGCATCACTGATGCAAACATGTTAGAGCAGCTATTGGGCAGCTTTTTGCTTTCTGATTCCATCTGAATCCTTGGAGTCCTGTCCTCCAGCTTCACAGCATGTGCAGTGCACAGAGATATCAGGAGGTCTCCCACAGACAGAACAGTGACCAGGTCTTTCCCACCAGCCCTGCATATCTTGTCCACTCTCCTCTGTATCTCACCCCAAGACTTTCCTCTCCAACACATAGCAGAGCACCTCAGAAGCCAAGAGTTAAGCATGCCGAGGCTGAAGTTTAAATGTTAGATTTATGGTTAAAGGTGGCAGTGGTAGTGAGGACATCTGTGGGATATCACTTTGCTCTGGGGCAGCTTGACACTCACCTCCATGCTTGCCTTTAGTCCTGGACTGGGGGGAGAGGAAGTGGCAGGAAGCAGAGAGACTGGTGAGAAGAGACAGGAGATCCTGTCCTTTGTTCTCTGTCCTGCGAGGTGGCTAAATGCCAACACTTAATTGCGCTTCAACATTTTCCTTTTTAATTTTAATGTCAATGTTAATTAAAGAACAGTGCCACTCAATTTATCTGAGCCAAGACAGCCATTGTGGAGGTAAATAGGTACAATCATTTTCATTTTACTGGATTTGCATTCATTTACACTGAATTTATTTGGACCTCAGCCTCTTAAAAACATACATTATGGGCAGAAGAAAATGTTGTTTAGCAAATTAGCTATGAGTCATCCATTATTGGAGAAGCTGGATGTACAGGTACCTTTGTGGACTTCCCTGTTGTGTGATGACATACGAAATTATACACTAGGTAAAACAATCCGGTAATTAAAAGCAAAGCATGCATTACACTAACAACTACCACAGAGAGAAAATTAATTCTCTCATGGCTACATAGCTACTGTAAATGTAGTATTGTAACTGATTACAAATGAGCTGTGAAGAGCTAAACCATCTCAGAAAAACACAAGGACTTCGTAAGCAAGCTGGTAATCACATGCCAGCTTAGAAGACGTGAAATCATGCTGCCTGATTTAATCTGAAGTAACTGGGAGCATCAGGTGATTTGAGAACCTCTGGATAACAGTTTGCATCTGCTTTCATCTTTGTAAGAGTCATGACTTTCTGTTACCTTTTAAGAGCCCCCCTAAAATATGACACAGAATGGTACCTATTAATGTTCCCTGTTGCTTCTGAGGGTAACAGCGAGGAGATAGAACTTCTCAAGTTAGCAGGCATGAGATCTCATTTCTGAAATTTTGACCCATGCTCACACCTAACAGACTTTGTATCAATTCTGACATTCTATGACAAAAAAAAAAAAAAAAGTTTTGCCTTGGGTGATTCCAAAATTAAATTTTTTAGTAGGCTGTAATACAGCAGGCTGAATTCTGAACAGGAGAGGCTAGTATGGACAGCTTGATGTTATCACAGGCAGCTGCATCATCTGATCCATTTAATTAACTCATGGTACAGAGAATAAAATAACTGCATTGAGTAGGAAAATATACTGGAGGGTGGTGAATGAAGAGATAATGAGGGCAAAATTATAATTCATGATTAACATTCACTATAAAAAATCAGTCTTATCCGCCCATCTCTTGGCTGATGACATCCTTACAGAGGATGTCACAGACACACTGCTTCTAACATCTTTTTGAAGCATGAAGACTTAACTGTATCCTCACAGGAATTTCTATCTATATAATGTAATAAAAACAAAGCAACCTTTGTGGCCACATGCTTGTCATTCAGTGCAGGAATCCAACGGGTATAGCAGGAATGATAAGCAAATCTCCTAGCTATTTATAAGCCAGCGTCATAAAAGTGTGTTTCATGGATAGACAATAAGCACTGTCCTAGGAATGTTGTTTTGAGAGTTGTGAAATCAATCCTCATGTGAAACCACTAGGATTAGTTTCATCATCAACCAAAGCAGGCTAATCACCTTGGCAGGGCTGATCTGACCAATCTGTCTTGGCACCTTGCTGACCATATGATGCACAGCACATCTCAGCCTATGCCACACAGGACCCACATGTTCTTCCCATTTGTGACTGAATGAGGGTTTCCTTCATAATACCAGTTTGCTGCAGATCATGCATGTGCTTCAAGTTGATATGGCATCTCTGCTAGGTGATATTGGAGGGGCTGGAGGACTAATTCACCTGGTTACCAAGAGAGAGTGACAGTCAATTAATGTGACAGACAATTGGGAAAGCTTTTTCCTGTTGATGAAGTCACTCAGTTGAATACGAAGGTGAGAGCAAGAGCATGCTTTGCAGGGTGACTCATTGCCCTCTTTTACAAGACTGAGGCAGTGAAGTAGGAATGCATAGGAAGGGGCTGAAGAAAGTTCTGTGAAAGTCAAGTATTCTTGTAACTTCTTCAAATGAAACAAGTATTTTGGAAAAAAAAAAAAAAGCTGAAAAGAGCTGCCTTGATTTTCACAGGTATGCAGAAGAGGAACAGGGAATTTTGTCTCCCCAAATGAGCTGTGGAATGTATTTTTCACATTTTTAATTACAATTGCCATTCCTTTGGCTCAGCTGAATGCTAGTGGTGCCCAACTCTCTGAACAGTGATTGTTACAGCACCAGCAGTGTGGCAGCCCTGCTGGGGGAACGGTGAACTCTTTTATTGCTAAGCCATCTTTAAAAGCCAAGCTGGCTGCTTACATAAGGTGGCTGAATGTTGAGGATTTTCTTCTAAGGAAGATTAAAAGCAGGAATAATCTGGTTTTATTTTTTATACTGGTTTTCCACTTAGTACTGATAAAGACTATTACTTTTGCTGTGAGACAGTTATCTCCATTCCCCTGCAATTATAAGCCACACAGATACACGGACACACACATACAAACTCTCCTTGATCTGTGCCTCTTATGAACACAAAGAATGCATCACCAACACATACTGTAAGTTCTTTCTCTTTGTGAAATACTTAAATTTCCCATAATTACAGACCAGAAGGCACAGGACTGATAATTTACCACAGAAATCAGCCCTTTTGTGATACATCCCACACACATTATGATTCTCTTGTCTCTCTCCCAGTCCTGCTCTGCTGAACCATGCACCCCTTCCTCATCAGGGTAGAGTTCCCCTAACTCCTGAGATAAAACGACACCGACAACAGAAATGCAGAGCCATGTACTGCTGCACAGCTGAGGGCTGTCACCATGCAGCAGGGTGTGAAGACTCTCAACCACATTTTGTGGCCAGGAACACATTCACACTTGATGTCCCTTGGGTGGCCCAGCATCTCTGGTCAGCTGTTCTCTAAAATCAGGTGTACATCAACATTAATTTGTTACCCTCTCAAGGTAGCTGCATGGCTGGAAACTGTGTGTGTGTGTGTACATGGGCATGCATGGAATGGGGGACACCAATTGGGAGCTGAGTTAATGTATGGAGAGAGTGGTTTCAGTAATGGCTGTATAGCCCATGGGGAACATGGTGGACTCTCTAGAGGCTGAAGCAGCTGCTCCACATGGCTCCCTTTCTTGCAGAAGCACACCAGTGTACTCCGGAACAAGTCAGACCTGCTGCACTGTATGTCAGAACTGTGCCTTTTGCCACTGTATGCTAAAACACATCAAGGTGTTCGATATAAAACAGTTTGAAAATGGAAAACACTCAGGACTTTTCTACATTCCAGCTTTAACATAAAGAGTAAATTACTACTATTACTAAATATTGGATCAGATTCATAATTACTTAGCATCTAAAAACCCACGTTGTTACTAAAAAGCAAGCTACTGTACTTCATAACAATTCTTCTTTCTATCAGACTTGTTTTCCACAGAAGTGCAGATGTGATTCAAATAAGACCATGCCTCCCAGTCACAAGTTTGCCACTAGAATTAATTCATCTTGCACCATTCTCTGTCCTCATTACATTTTTATTATAAGAATTAATACATTTTGCCATTTGCTATTCTGGTTACAATCATGAAAAAGTCCTGAGAATTAATACATTTTGTATTACTTTGTCCTTGTTATAATTTTAAGATGTTCTCAAGAATGGATTAATTCAATGCCACTTTTCACTCTTTATCCTGAAAAAGAAAATTAAAGCAGTTATGAAACTCCAGTAGGCACTATTCTCTAGGTATGTTGTTATCAGTCTAGAGATTCTGTCAAGAAGAAAAATAATAATAAAATGTATAATTTTGCTTGAGAGAGAATGTAAATGAAATGAACAAAATGGTGCAGATGACCCAGTCACTGTGATTGTCTCAAGGTCATAATCTCAAGACTCATTCTGATTATGAAGATACAATTTTCATTAATTCAGCATTTCCCAAGTGGAGTGAAAACAATTGTTTAAAAATTAATTATAGGAATATTTAGAGTTCTACCATTCAACTTCCCCAGAAATGTTTGTCATTTTCTGTTCATTATCAAAGACTGAAGTAAAAATAAGACAAACAAAATAAGGTATGTTCAAAGACAAGTACATTGTATTAGTAATGGATGTATACACATTCTATCATAAATTACCAGGGAGACATATCTAGGTTGTCCTGGGCCTTGGACATATTTTCATTAAGCCAAATAAAACCCTCATTTATTTTTTGAGTCTTGGATCAGACCTGTGGCTGCCATGCGGAAATTTCCAGGCAACTGGAATTATTTTCCTGCACTGAATGAGTGCAGGCACCAATTACAGCTGCCTCATTCCTAAGTAACTCATTCCTTCAGACTCAAAAAGCATCACTGCCTCATGGTCCCGATGGATATTTTCTCATTTTTCGAGTTAGTGCATTTTTATGGCTGAAGTTTAACAGAATAGAGTTTAAAGGCTCAGTGCCTCTATGCAGCTAAAATGGCTGAGGGACTTCAGAAAAAAACACACATAATAATTATTAAAAAGCTGAATGACTGTCTTACTCCTCTACTGTCCTCTCCTTTCTTAGCCATGCTATCAGTAATACCAGCTCCTCAGTACTAGGCAATGTAGAAAACTAAGAAAAAGTCCTTTATGTTAGCCGAGATAATAGAGACTGAAAATGCTGTGAGGAAAGGCTAGTACTCAGCCCTGGTGAGGCTTCCCCTTCAGTGCTGTGTTCAGACTTGTGCCCTCCACAACAAGAAAGACATTGAGGCTCTGGACTATGTCCAGAGAAGGGCAAAAAAATATGTGAATGATCTGGAGTACAAGTCTTATGAGGAGTGGCTGAGGGAGCTGGGATTGTTTAGTCTGGAGAAAAGAGGCTCAAAGGGAAACATCATATTTCTCTGCAACTGCTTGGGAGAAGGTTTTGGCAAGGTAGGTGTAGGCCTCTTCTCCCAGGTAAGAGTGAAAGAATTAGAGGGAATGGCCTTAAGATACACCAGAGGAAGTTCAGGCTGGATATTAGGAAAAATTTATTTTCAGAAAGTGGTCAGACACTGGAGCAGGAAGGTGGAGGAGTCACTGCCACTAACAATTTTCAAGGAAAGGGCCCATGTGACACTGAGTGACATGGTTTGGTGGCATGATGGTGATCACAGAATCACAGAATTCTAGGGGTTGGAAGGGGCGTCAAGGGATCATGGAGTCCAACCTCCTTACTAAAGTAGTGTTGGTTGGACTAGATGATCTTAGTGGTCTTTTCCAACATTAACGATTCCATGAATGTATGAAATTTATTTCCTAGTTTTGAAACACAGGAATAATTCAGCTAAAGTGTATAGCGTATCCACAAATGTGAACCTAGTAATTTCCACCCCCACAATATTGATGAATTACATCAGAAACCACTGTGCCAGTAGTGGATATGTAATGGTCCACCTCTGTCAATGGAGCTTTTTCTGCATGACCCGTTCAATCCTTTCTTAAACTGGAACTACATTCTCACAGCACATAGCTGTCCAAATCATATGATGTTGAATGCTTCAACACAAAATTTGTCCCTGTCTTTTCTTGTCATGTATTCTCTGCTAGAAATGCAGATCAGTTTCTACCTTATCTGTGGGAGAAGAACTCTGTGAAGAATGTTGTTCACAACACAAAACTGGACAAGAAATCCAACTTTTGGTGCTTCAGACTTGGGAAATTATTCTGCTTTTCAAAGCTTTGAGTTGGATACTGGTAACCTCAAGATAAAGGGACATTTTTTGGTACATCTTTTGATCTGCTATATTAATTACACCTGCAATCCTGACTCTGACTAGACATGCATGGTTGAAACTTTTTTATTAGCCTCTTATTGAACTGTAAATGAGCTTGTTTCACATATTTCCCTATGTATCATGTGCCAAGAGAGAGATCTTTGTTTGGATAAACTGGAGATGCACTGGCAATGGCTAAAGCTGATCACTGATTTTCTGCAGGTGGCTCAACGACTTTGCTTGGCCTAGTGCTCTGTACACTCTAAATTCACTTGAAAAAATAATAAAAGAGATGTTTATTTCCATGAAAATAACGCCAAATCCCTTATTTTAACTTTTGAATCAATAAAAAAAGATTTTCAATGTCTCTAATGACAGCATTTACCATTTTAAATTATTTCACTTTGAGCTTGCACCTGGCTTCTTGCTGCACTTGAAAGATTTATACACTCAGATTTTCAGTGCTCACTGGAAAAACAGAGAGAGAAGAGGGAAAACTACCAGAGAATAATAGCTAGACATTATCAGGACTGCAAGTATACTAAGGGCCCTCACTGTTCCTGCCCAGCCCATCTCCAGTCTGTGTGCATCAAAGACTTTGCCAAAACATGGGTTTATCTTTGCTAGTAGTTGGGAAAATACTTTAAATGTGCAAACATACTCCATTTGTTTATGCATGCTTGATTGCTTTGATGAAAATCTTATTCTTATATTCCTTCTCTAAATTATCACAGAAATCTTTTAGGGTCAGCACGCAATTTGTAAAGGACAGATGTGGCAAAAAAATATGAAGGTGCTGTTGGAAGTGATATTATTTGATCTCAGAATACAACACCCCAGCTTGGTACCATGGAGTACCACCTCTCACGCACGTGCTGCACCTAGGGTCTCTCTGCCACACTCATATTGCTTGATCTAGCTGCCTTTACATTCCATTCCCACTCTGTCCTGTAGAACTGCTTTGTTCTTTTATTATTATATAATAATTTTAAATATATATTAGATTTTGCTGGATGTGGCACTGGGGGAGTTTTGTAAAAATCAAATCCATCTCCAAACTACTCATGAAGCTAGTAAGATCCTCAGACAGAGCTAAAGCTAAAACAAAGCAGGAAATGTGAAAGTTCAGTCACTTAGGCTGAAAACATTTGGCCATTTGTCTATCTGTAGTGTTGTGGGAGGGAAGAAAGGAATATATTTGCTCTCTCAGAAGTTATTGTATCCATCTTTAATACTGGCTACTGCCTGACACATATGTGACTGTAATTGCCAAATCACTTATTCACATATAGGCTAGATGGTTGACTGAATTAATTCTTACTTGTAACTGATTTTCAAAATGAAAAAAGTTTTGCTTGGTCAGGAAAATAAAATAAAGAGATTTCAGTGCATAAGTTTTGTCTGTACTTGACATACACTTCATGTTACTATTACTATATCTTTGAGCTCTTCAAAACCTTTTCAGTTCTTTTCCTAGTCCAAAAACTTCACCTAAGAAGAATCCTAGGTAATTACTTGGTTTAATTACAGAAAGCTGGTGTGTTTACCATTAAGTTCAGTCCCTGTGTTCTGTGTACACATACTTTAATGAAGTTTTTGTTAGTGACAGGCTACTTCTTTGTCTTCAGCTTAAAAATTATCTGACCCTTTGGCTGGATTCATAAAAAAAATTGCTCTCATGATTTAAGTTTTCACAGACTACCTGTGCTCCTAGAGCGTTGGATCTTTGTGCACCCTCCACAATGCAGTCAGCTGTGCAGACACAGTAGTGCACTGTGCTAGACAAACTGGGCCAGTCATGCACCCCACCACCAAGAGGCAATGGAGTCACCCAGGATGGATGAAAGTACACTGGTGGAGAACATGGTTTTAAAGAGTGTGGCACTGCATGTCTTTGGAAGATGATCCACTCCTTCAAGGGGGCTGGCTGGCGTATGCAACACAGGAGTTTTGTTACAGGCCTGTAATTAGCAACTATTAAAATCCACCCCCCTTTTCCAACTCCCCTGTAAGACAGCAGCAGGTGCTCCTGTTTTCAGATCTGCGAGAAATATCTGCCAAATCATTTGGCATATTTCAGCAAGAAATGAGCCAAATTACCTGTCATGCCCAAATTGCCTTTTTAAATGAAAGATAAATGCTCCCACAGCCCCCTTTGTATGGAACACCAGTGCCCTCCCATGGAACACCCATTCTGTTCCCATGTTGCTCAGCCTGTGGGGGCTGGACTGATGATCTCTAGAGGTCCCTTCTAACCCATATAATTCTGCAATTCTGTTCAGTGAGGAGGGATAAAGGTGGGCTGACATGTCTTCTGTTGCACCTGTGGCTGGGTTGTGCTGTCTGTCTCCACAGCTTATTTTAAATTCTCGCTGCCCTCTGGATGCTGCACCCCTGGGATGGAGTGTGATGGGGCTTCATCATGGAACCAAAAGTGGTATCATCCCATGCAAGGCTTGATGCCTCCAGGAGCAGCTCTTTCTGTAGAAGCAGCTGGGTAAAAATTGTCTACTGAAAGCACTGCTTTGTTCCCCACCAGCGTGGCCATCACTGCTGAGATTCTGGCCTTTGCCTTCTAGTCCCATGTGGCAGTAGCAAGGGCCAGTGGGCAGCAGAGAAAGAGCCACAGAGCAGCACTGTGGTAGGAGGGATAGCATGTGTCTGCTGTATGTGGACACAGTTCAGAAAGGACATCATGATGGGAGGAAATGCAAAGAAATCACAGGACCAGAAAAATGCCCAACCTCAGCAGAGGTCTGTGAGTCAGAGAGGTCTGTGAGTGGAATTAGCTTTCTGAAGGACAGAAGGAGGGGGAGGTATTTTATTGTTCATAACAGCTGATGATGACAGATATTTTCTTTCATCTGCTGTTTGAGACCTTGTTCTTGGATTTTTCCTGATTTTTTCTATAGTTCTATCATGATCTCAGGCTCTCTCTTTGGAGATTTTAATTATCTTACCATGCGCTCTTTTGACATGAATAAATTATTACTTTATTTATAGCCATCTTTATAAAAGATACTTCAAGACCTAAGCTATCAGAAATTAAACAGCTCCAAGTCTCACTGCAGCCAGCAACACTTGATGCTGCCCTTGCTGTTCGCCTCCTCTCTTGCTAATGTACAGGCCCTCACACAAGTAGACCCCAAGGGAAATGGCAAGGCAAGGCTGATCCCAAATCTGTGTTTCTGAAAAAGTCCTCACACCATGTCATGAAGCTTTTGCCTTTTCAAACCCATGTGAGTAAATGAGCAGCCCCCCAAGGTAAACTCATAAATATACACAGCTCAGCTATTGCAAAATGGAGTGCAGCCTGAGCTTGCCAATTGACTTTTCACTTATCTCAGATGAGTATTTTACATACAGGAAAACTCTAATTAAAAAATAAGGAAACCATTAAATGCAGTGCTATAACTACACCAAGGAGGACTTTGGTCTTCTCTTCTGCCTCAGCCCTCAGCAAAGTCACCAAGCACCATGCATAAAGCAAGGTGACCAGCATTTGTCACTTGTCTGTTTTCTCAAATTCAGAGGAGGAGCATCTTTAAGGCAGTGTACTACTTGCACCATGCTGAGCCATCTAGCAGTTTCTGATGTCTTCTTATGATTTCTTTTCTCATAGATGATTACTAATTGCCCCTGAGCAGTTGACCTACCACACAAAGCAGACATGTACTCTAATTACCATCGTCACAGGAATTTACCTTCTCATGGCACCTGCCAAATCAAAGCAAGTCAGTGAAAGAGCACTGAAATGCCACCTCCTTGGGGTTGAAGGGTGGCTAACAGTGTACCACATGCTACATGACTGGGGGAGAAACAGCATTTTGGACAAGGAAATAAGGAGCAGATTCTCTTAGATAAATGAATACAGCATGAACTGGGAAGATCTCAGAGAACAGGAAGATCTCATCCCAATGCCATCACACTGTGCAGTGCGGAACTTGCTTGCTTCAAGGAGGTGTTGTTTTGGGATGCTTGTGTAGAATAACTCCCATTCTCTAGATTTTGGTGTGAAGGCACTACCATTCCAACAGCTCATTCTATGGTCCCATCAATCCACTTGCCTGCTCCTGCTTGAGATGTTGTAAACACTCACAGGAGCCTGCCACCAAGATGTCATTGTTACTCTGGCTTCAGCCATAGATAGAAGAAGGCTTTCCAGATACCCTCTTGCTGCAGGATCTGCAATGCTTGGCTCAGAGGAGAACTTTTCAGCAGAAAATTACCATGCTATTTCAATGTGTCATGGGCTCTCAGATGCAAAACCTTGGCACAGACAAAGGGGGATGCGTAAGTACACACAGACTGGAGTTTGATGACCTTGTCTGGTGGATGTTCTTAGCTGTGTCCATGTGTGTGAGATTGTGTACATGTATGTGAGGGGGAACTCATTGGCTATGGGGGCACTTCAGTGGTTTTTAGTAGGTACATCCACAGTCATGATTCAGCACTTGGCAGCTCGTAATACCACCTCATGCTTGTGCTCTTGTCTTTGTACTGAAAAACGCAGACTTTCCAATCTTATGACAATTACCATGCTGTCCAAATGTATTTTGTGACTAATATGCTGACAATATTCTGCACGCCTTTACTTCAGGATGGAGCCATAGGCACGGTGAGACTGCCACTGCAAGGATGGAGTTGCAGCCAGTTGCAACTTTCACAAGAGTTACCTTCAGATCTGAATCACACAAGGTTTGCAGTTACTTTTTTCTGCTGCACTGTGCAATGGTGAAATTCTTTGCATTTATGATGAAGGCAGGCACAGGCACAGGAAGGACTTCTTCGTGACAGAGACTTCAACCAAGACTCACCTTTCATTGGTGAACCTGAGTTAATTTGACTGGTGAGCACAACATAGGGCCCTCCGTACCTTGAAGTACATGGGACTTTGACTAAATGGCTGTCCATAGCTGCTGCTTTGATCTCAAGGGATTATATATTGCCTTCCAATCTCCTTTTTTCCTCTTGAAAGAGAATCTCTTAATCCAGTGAGTGGATTTTCTGTGTTGCATGCTGCACACATGTAGAGTAATAGGAAATAATTTCTACTGAAAGTTCTACAATAATAATAGTTGTAACAGGGTCCCCAATTGCTCAAGCACCTGAAGGCAAGTGCACAGATGGAAGAAGGAGCATCAATGAAATAAATGCATTTGATGTGCGCAAGGCAAGTCTTGCCACTGGAATATCAGGAAGGGTGCTCAAACAGTTCTATTTTAGCTTGCAGCGTGTGAAGAAGGGGAGGAAATGTCAAATGACAGGACCACAGCAAAGGGGAGGATGAATAAATCCTACATTTCAGAGGAGCACATGCAATCACTTATTGTGCTCCCTTCCTACTTCTGCCTTCTTCCTCCTTTCCCCTCCCTCCTGGCAGCTAGAAGGCAAAGCTTGGAAAACAGGATGGACAAGCTCTCCACCCACTTGCAGTTTGTACAATAGAGAACAAACAATTAGGTCTCTGATTGTTATTTTATTTTCACACCACTGTAGTAGACAGTTCATGACATACATTAGAGCTAAAATCTGGAGCTGATTTTCTGGCCAGCAGCAATATTCTGCCATGTGCACACACATCCACACAGCTTAAAATGAGAACAGGCAGTATAGGATATCAGAGTAACTAGGTTGATCACAACCAATAACAATAGCCAGGTTTCTAAAGAGTGTAAAACTAGGCTTTCCAGGCCTGACTGCTAGCTAAGCAGATCTCCAGACATAGGCAGATATCCTGAAGGTATGGGATTCCTACTGCCTATTCTGAAAAATTTGTTGTCAGCCATAACTGCAAATGAGATCTGAGCCTAGATGAACCTGGGCTGAACAGGACAGCTCCTCATCCAGCCATCATAGCCTGTGAATACTATGGAGATGGAAGAGAAAAACATACATGAAAATATCATTGCAACCTTTAAGCAGGAAGATAGGAACATCAATAACTAATAAAAACACCAGTGTAGACTTTGGGCAGCAAGGTGTGGATAGACACCAGCAACTAGAAATGATTGCTAGAAGTGTCCTGCCATCAGTGAGAATTCATACTTTGCCAGTCTCCAGGGGTCTGTTGGACTCATATTCTAAAGCCTGCTGTGCACATGATGTGGAGCAAACCCACTTACACACTGCTAGTCCCCACAGCTACCATAGCTCTGTCAGCTGTGCAAAACCATGACACTTCATGCAAAGGAAAACCTGCACGAACCTAATGCAATGTGTAGCACTTGAATTGAGGCAATCTCTGACGTGCACAGTCTGGGAGAAGAACTCACTGAGTGCAGGCCTATGGAACAGGACATGAGTGTTCTGGTAGACAAAAAATGGGTATGAGCCAACAGCACACGCTTGCAGCCTAGAAGGCCAACTGCATCCTGTGCATCAACACAGGAGTGGCCCTTAGGAGAGGGTGGTGATTGTCTCCTCTGCTCTGCCCTTGTGAGGCCCCACCTGGAGTACTGGGTTCAGATCTGAGGCCTCCAGCACAAGAAAGATGTGGAGCTGTTCCACTGGGTCCAGAGGAGGGCCGTGAAGATGATCAGAGGGCTGGAGCACCTCTCCTATGTAGATATAAGTTCATAAGTTCATAAGGTTGGAAAGGACCTACAAGATCATCTAGTCCAACCATCCTCCTATCACTATCCCTACCCAACTACTAAATCAAATCCCTTGGCACCTCATCTAAACTCTTCTTGAACAGCGCTAGGGATGGTGCCTCAACCACCTCCCTAGGCAGGCCATTCCAGTGCCTGACCACTCTTTCAGAAAAAAAAGACAGGCTGAGCTAGCTGGTCTTCTTCAGCCTAAGGAAGATAAGTCTCCAGGAGTGATTTGCCAGTACTTTAAGGGAGCTTATAAAGAACAGGGAAACTGACTTTTTACATGGCCTAATGGTGATAGGACAAGAGGGAATGATTTAAAACTAAAAGAGGGAAAATTTAAATTAGATATTAGGAGGACATTTTTTATTCAGAGTATGGTAAGGCACTGGAACAGAGAAGCTGTGGATGCCCCATTTCTGGAGGTGTTCAGGGCCAGGCTGGATGGGGCTCTGGGCAGCCTGATCTAATGGGTGACAAGGGGTGCCCATGGTAAAGGATTGGAGCTGAACTGTTCTTAAGGTCCCATCCAACCCAAGCCATATGGTTCCATGATTTTAGGAGATTTCTACTCTATTTGGCCTAAATGGGAATGGTACACTTCCCCCTGCCCAATAAGATGATATGGATTGAGTTAAGAAAGACATCAGGGAAGCTTCTGCATGACTGTGAAGGGGTCTCCTGTCACTAGCTTTTGCTCATCCACCCCTCCCAGTGGGACCAATGAGTTTATTTTGTGGTGCACTTGCTAACAAATGCAGAGAGACTGAGATTAAACCCAGTGTAAATCTGCTTCATTGTTTGGGCATCATTTTTTCAGCATCTTTTTTTTGTTACTAGACACATGAGGTAATCCAATTACTTGTGAATAGATTTGTGGTATCCAGAGCTACTTCAGCACTGATGTTCCTTCCTGCAAAATATGTCAAAGCAATTTATCTTCGCATTTGAATAAGTCATCTATGCAATCACTCTCCTTCAGGGAGAGATTTAATTCCATCTGTAGAAGGTTTGCTACTGCTATACAGACACGTGTAAGTCACAGTTAATTGCATAGCTATCCCTGAACTTCTCTTTTTAAAGTTAGAGAAGTCATCAGAAAATATTACTTGCTTCTCTAACTGGAATCAAGATTTGGTAAACACGAATATTAAAATGAAACCATTAATGAAGACTTATTTAAAGAGTTCATATAAAGAGGGAAGTTTCTCCTAGAAGGTGTCTTTTCCTTTCTCTTGCACAGCCAACGGGCTCTCATTATGACTACCTTTGCGGAAACCTCATCATGCTGAGCTCCTATCATTCCTCCTTGTCTGCACAAAGCATTGCTAAGAGAAATGAGCAGAACAAGCACAATATTCTACAGGGAAATTATACAACTATGATACATCTGTGCCTGAACAGCAGTTAACACAACAGTTTCAAATAGCACATGCTGCCTTTGCTGAAGGGAAGATAGAGCACTAAGTTTGTGACTTGCTGAGCAAGTTCACAGCCGTGAACCTGCTGGCAGCAGGTGGAACATAATGCCAATGGGTCTTAAAAAAAGAGCTAAAGAGGCCCATGGTCTCTATGAGACCATGGAGTCAACTAATGTGCTATGAGAAATGGCTTCCTCCACTGCTCCCCACCAGACAGTGTCCTGCAAAAGGAACCTGGACATGGCTGGGTCTTGATGTCACTCTGATGGCTGGACAGCAAGTCTCAGACCAGTGAACAAACAGAGCCCCTGAGGCAAAGGGAGTCATTACTAGCTGCAGTTTCTCTGTGGCTAAGCTTGATCATTAACTGTAGCAATCATTGCACTACATCTGTTTGTTTTTTATTGCAGTGTGGTCACTTCTCTAATTGAGAGTGTAATCTTATAGTCATGAGTCAGGCTCAGCACATAATGGCACAGCCTTACATTCTTCACAGCCACAGGGCTGTCCCCACATGCAATTTTCTGCCAGACAAGGTGTCTGGTTTGTGGTGCTGTCAGAAGCCCCAGATAGCTAACATCTTCAATAACTGCCATAAGCCTTCACCTAGTTGCTGGGTTATCATCCACTAGGCATTCTATGATAGGCCAGGCTGGGCTGGATCAGAGAACCATAAACAGGTATTGCAAGACAGAACTCTGCAGGGCATAAAATACTTAGATGTCTTTCCAACACTGAGGTTGGTGCTCAGACAGCTCTTTGTTTTTACTGAGTTTAACAAAAAATAATATAAAGGTCTACCATTGCCATACTATTAGGGAGATGGGTGTAGAGACACAATGCAGGACCCACTATTCTGGCTCCCTATCACAGAAGTATCCTCCTGGAACACTTGAAAGCAGTATTTAGGTTGGGATTTTCTGTACTGCCCAGTGAGCTATCTTCCCTGTTTGCAGAACTCTAGGCCATCGATCATTTCAGCTGATACTGAATGTTCTTCTGTGCTCATTTCACATGGGGACTATTCCGAAGGAAACATCCCCATGTAACCCTGTGGCTTCTGTTATTTTATTTGGGTGCATGGATGAAAATCACTTTTCTGAAATTGGATTGACTGTCCACTGGACAAATTGCACCTGTTCCAAGCAGAAACAAGAAGCACGAGTTTCACACCCAGATGCCTCTTCACTACCTTTTCTAGTGAAATCCTCTGTAGTATAGAGGTCCTTTCTTAGGCCAGTATGCCCTGCAGCACAAGGGGCATGAAACAGCACTCTATGGAGGATATCGTAGTGAGGTCCATGGTGGCTCTGCAGACACAGGAGCAAGATAATAGGAAAATCCTTCTACTCCAACCCCTTATCTCTGGCATCACTGGGGAAGGAATAGTAAGGGAATCAACCCATATGCTTTCCTTTCTAAGTTCAAGTGCTTTCTGATAGTCACACTGCCAGGCCACAGGCTTTATAAAAGCAGGAAGTGCCAAAATCACTCAGCTTTGTACTCAGATACAGAGCTGAGCAAGCCACTGCTGCGGAAAGGTTGTGGGGTTTAGAATGAAGAGATCTTGTGACCAGTCAATATTTTATTTCTTTACACAGATATTTCATTATTTCAAACAGTATACCCTAACCCAAAAGCAGGAGAAAGTCACCGCTGACAGGCCCTCTTCCATCAGAGATATGAAAATCATCCCATTTTTTCCTCAGATGTGTGACAGAATGAGGTTCCTACAGGCTCCCTCTGGCCAGCTGCTGCACAGCTCACCCTTACCTCCATGGCACAGGGGCTTGTCTACCCATCACCACTGCTGGTTATTACATAAGACATCAATCACCGCAATGCACTTTCTGTCCATCAGTTCTGGTCTGACTTGCATGTCATCTGCACAGTAGTTAGTGTATTTGTGACGGTGTTCAAAGAAATTAAGTCTGTGCTTTGGCAGCTGCTCTTTCCATACCCAGAGGAAAAGTGATCAGAGGAGGGATGGAAAAAAAGAGCAAAGCCCACAGCCATTGGCAGATGCTTTCAGAACTTAGCCTTCAGTATTTGCCACAGTGTGGAGATGGGATCATTAAGGCCCTCACACTCTCACTTATTCATCTGTATCCCTCAAGAGAGTAAAACAATGGACTGACCTCTGTGAGCAACATTCCTCCTCCAAATTCTTGCTTTTCTTCACAATACATTGATGCTACCCCAGTGTATATGCCCATGTTCACCTGCAGTTCAGTAATGCTCTAATAATATTACAGAAACATTGAATAGCTACTAACACAAAAAATGTTCTGCAAATGCATGCTGTTCCTGTTTAAGATCCCAGTGATCATTCAGAAGTAAAATAAAACTGAAGAGGTATTTGCTATGTTGATTGGATGAGTCAAAATCAGAAAGTGCCATAGAGATCTTGCTAAACCTGGTATTAACAATATTAGATTGATTAACTGTTTTAGAGTTTGGAAACCTGATTGTCCCCAATAAAACGAGAAGAAAATGTGAGATCTTTCAGCTAGCCATCCTAAACTTTAGCAGCACAGCACCTGACAAGCATCAATGTACATTAGTCAGGCAAAACTTAAAGGTATGTCCCATTCTGACTCAAAGACTTTATATTTTACATAAAGCCCAGAGTTTAATTCAGTGTTTTTCATGATGTTATGTCTGCTCTTATTTTCTCTCATTAAGTACAAGCAAACGTGCTTCACCAGGCTGAATCACAGGATATATTTCCAGTTAACAGTTTCCACGTTAATACAGTCCACAACAACACTGTGAAACTTAATGAATAGCATCAACTAGCTGAGATTGAACTGATGGTTTGGGATATTTTTAGAACACCTACTGATTTTGGATGATTGTGCTCAGAAATAATAATTTAATCAAACTGAATACTAGCAATAAATCTCCATAAATAATGTATGACAAATACTAAGTTAAATAATCTACACAGTCAACCTAATGAATTATATGGACAAAAATAGCATTACCTACCAGTGAGCAACAAATGGTACTCCTTAAATCTCTATGGTTGCTGCAGATGCAGGTTTTGGCTTTTTGTTGCTTTTATAAACTGATGCACATTACTTACAGGACTGATATTCCCAAACTCCCCACCACTGTTTTCCGCTGCTTGAATGAAAACCAGTTATAATTCATGCCTAAGCCTCAAAACAATTAAAATGTATGTAAGTTATGCTGCTCAAGGAATTAATCACTCCAACAGATGGCTGGTGGCTTACTAATAAGAGCAAAACAGACATCTGTCTTTTTTTGGAATCCTATACCTTGAAGACATCAGAAATTCCTACAGTCCACCAAAAAAGGAGTTTGCTGCACGCAAAGGGATCTGAATAGAGAGTAATTATTAAAATGATCTAGAACACCAGAGAGAGACCATTTGGGGCAACTCAATCAGAATCCAGATACTCATCTTTCTTTGCTCTCTATTCAGAGAAATGCTGTGAAATACCATCAGTAAAGTGTTGCTGGACACATCTGCACAAGTTGTTGTCTTGCCTACAGTAACACCCACAGCCACTTGCCTCTCATGTTTGTGAAGGCAGCTCTTGGAAACTGGGAAGCAGAAATGCAGCTTAATCTCAGCAAAGCATTTCAAACTTTCCTTTTTTAAATGGGTTTGAAGATTAACTCCTTTAAATGTATTTCCAGAGCTGAAAGGACGAGGAGCTGGGGAGGACCAAGGGAAATGTTCTCTTTTATGCACACGTGCACACACAACCACATAGACACAGCATATAGATAAACACACAAACACACATTGTATACATACATAAACACACTATACACTTTGGTTTGGTTATTATCTCTACAGAACACTGTCAGAGTCAGTTTGGATCCCCATCCCACACCGTGCCTCACCAAAAGGCAGGCAGCCTGTTCCCCTCAGGGGACTCTGGTGAGGGCTTAAACTACCTCTAGAAGCAACATAAAGCCACTTCCATAGCAGGGCAGACTAAATTCATAGATTAGCATGTGAATGCTTCTAGAATCCAATCTATCACCTTCATTCTATTCCCTCTAATTTAGCATGGAATACTAGGGGTTTCTCTGGTTGGAGCCTATGCGTGGCTGCATATTCCAGCTCAGGCTCCAGTGTGGTGTGGTTCTGTAACCCACACAGGATACACAGGGTTCACAATCTCTAAAACATGAATTTGCAAATTTTAAAACTCAGTATGTTACAAATGCAGTTGACAAAGTAGAACAAGACCCATGGTCCATCTTAGACAATGTTTGCAATGTGGGACAGAGCCATATTGTAACAAATAACATACAGCAAATAAATTAATAAATAACATAGTTCTGCAAATCTGATTTTGCAAGAAGCACTTTGCAAGAACTTTTTCTTAAGTGACAGACAACAAATAAATATCACTGTGACAGCCTCACAGTACAGTAAATGTAATTATTAGAGATTCCATTCTGTTGTAAATCCCAAAGAAATTTCTCATAAAATACAGATTTTATAGGTATTCAAGCAATATTCAGGAAGACCAAAAAGCAGCGTACTGTTACAGAGCTCTTCCACAACTGCCAGAGCAGAGAAACAATTGATCCAGGTCCTGTGGTTCAGGAGGAGAGGAACTGCCTGACAGGACGTGAGGTGTCTTGGCAAATTGCAAGCAATGTCAGGAGTTCCAAAGACCTTTTCTACAGACAGTGAAAAATTCCAGCTGTGTCTGCTTGCCCTGCAGGGTTGCTGGAATAAGTTGAAATAGAACAGCAGGATACTTCCTTCAATGTAAACTACTAGTCTGGACAGATAAATAGCCATCACTTTTCACCTCTTTCCTCTTTCCCTTGTCAAGTCTTAACAATGGTCAGAGGCTGTTCAGGAGGAGAAAGGGAACTGTTGAATGGGAAGCGCTGCCTGCACTCCTCTTCAAATGGACAAGAATGGAAAAAAGGCTTCAAAATACCCCACCTTTCTCTGGGTAATAGGAAACACTACTGAGCCTTTCTTTTTTTTTTTATTTTTCCTTTTCTTAAACTCAGAAAAAAACAGCAGTGGGCTGGAGGCAGTCAAATGCAGGGACATTCTAAGCTGGAGAAAGGCAGTGGTTGTGACCCAGTTCCTATTGACATGCCAAAACAATGTAGATAGGGGCAGGTGTTGAGACAAGCTCTCTCTCAACACTGATATTCTGCCTGGAGATGCTGAGGGGAGATGTTCCCATGTGTACGTGTGGGGCTTACCAGCTAGAAGGCAGAATAGAAGAGAATATACAGTTCTTGTTCTCCAATAACAACCCGCACAGCACCTTATTTCATAGGTTCATAGGTTCATAAGGTTGGAAAGGACCTACAAGATCATCTAGTCCAACCATCCTCCTATCACTATCTCTACCCAACTACTAAATCAAATCCTTTAGCACCTCATCTAAACGCTTCTTGAACAGCGCTAGGGATGGTGCCTCAACCACCTCCCTAGGCAGGCCATTCCAGTGCCTGACCACTCTTTCAGAGAAAAAATGTTTCCTCAGGTCTAATCTAAATCTTCCCCGAAATTACATTTGCAAATATAATTGCTGGTGAGTTCATTTTCTTCTGTTTGCCAAAAGACTTTCTAGAGTCTTTTTGATGCGCAGGATACTTAAGCTTGCTTTCAGTATCCTAAAGTGATCTCCTAAAAACTCACACTGATAATCAACAGAAAATTTCTGCCGCATCAGAAATATCCTCTTTGCCTCTTGCCTACTCCTCTTGCATCTCTGATTTTCATTCCTATATTTCAGTAGAAAAGTAGTTAGAAAAAGCAGCTGCAGCTGACTTTACACTCACCAGGAAGCATGATGATAAATCTTGCTTAATACATGGTGTGAAAATAATCTGAGGTTTTAATAACCACTTGAAAGAAACAAGAGCATAATTGTTTCTGTAACAAAGAATAATTGCTCTTTTGTGATAAAGAAACTTCCTCTTTACAAAGAGGATGGAGTCAGTGTTGAGAGACTGTTGACCTAGAGCAAAGGGGTGTCATTTATATTTAGAAATGCATTTTAGTCCTGGGAAGTGAAAGACAAGGAAGCACCTGGCCACATGTCTTCCCTTAAGACAGAGCTGGTGACCTCCAGCAATGCTGCTGCCCCTGGAGCACGGCACCCAGTCCCCTCCCAGCCTCTGTGCTAGGGATCCTCACCATCAACCTTCTGCAAGATGGACCTGCATGCAGATGAAAATTTTTTGTATTGACTCCATGGGAATGGGATCCTCATGGGTGGACTCGATCTGTATTTTTTCACACTATTTTATCTCCTTCAAGAGACATAAAGTCCTCCCATTAAAATGTCGTATCTTCATTCTGAACAGAAGCTCTGAAATGCGGTTCCATTTTCACTTCTGTTCTCTTCTTATGTACAGGAAGAGAAATATTGCTTTAAATGGAAACTTTTGTGTCACTTTAAATGCATTAAGTTGTATAGAACACACCTATAGGTCTAACTCGAGTTTATAGCCCCTACTCTGATGGACAGAACATCAGCAAGCCCCCAGGTCTCTAGCAAGAAGCCCAGGGTAGATGTCTGGGAATCTCTGGAAGACTTCTGCACATCATTTATGTGAATCTTCAGACATATGGCTTCTTGTTTCCAACTCCTCTCTCAGCTCAGGGATGGGCTGGTAAGCACAGTCTTGAAAGCAGCACCAGCAATAGCAGCAATACCAACTTTTCTGCAGTTTATCAGTTATCATGGGTTGTCTGAAAATTCTGCCTCTTCAGAGAAGGTGACAAGTCCAATGTTCACTTAAAAATCTTTAAGAAAGAAGCAAATCCAATATTTAACCTTCAATAATTTATGCCAAGAGTGATCCTAAAAATACTGAAACTGAAAAATAAATGAGCCCTGCACTGTCTTTTTTCAAGGCTTGCACATGTTTTTGAAGAGCTGTTTGAAATGAAGGTGGGAGATTCCCCCCGTGATCCTTGAAAATACATTAACAATGTTGTGAAAATGCATCCTCATTCTTAGGCTCATCCTCATTCTCATCCTCTTTTCCCCTCTCCCAGTTATCTTCTCTTTAGCCCTTTGGGAAGGAAAGGAGAGAGAGAAATGATCCCGTGCTGGGGACGTGAGGTGCAGGCTGTGCTCCTGGATAAAGCTGTACCCTAAGATTTTATTCTGTGTTTGATTTTCCGCACATAACTCAGGAACAAGGTACTCACTTCAGTTTAGGAATGCTAATGCAAGTGGCTCTGAGTGTCGTTTCAAGAAACACTAACTGTCTTTGTTTTCAGTTTGCAAGCATTCCTGCTGTTGATTACAGGGCTGTGCTCAGAAGTTATGTATATAACCATACTTTTTTTAAAAAGATCAGTTGATTCATTAAGATAAAATCTGTTTAAGCAGAGAATCCTCTTCTTGTGTTTGATACAGCCTGAAGGAAGAGGGAAAAAGGCATATTTATACACAACAATTAGACGTTGTAGCACTTTCTGAGTGGGGAGTAATTTTTTATGTAATAACAATCAACCCTAATGGAATATCTTGCCCTCTTGTCTTGACTGTGCTTCCATTCGTAAATCATCATTATGACCCCTTGAAATGCCTTACTGTATAACATGCAACCAAGAGCTACGTATTAGTTTACAGTGCACTTATAACTTTTATGGAGTCATCCCTATGTTTACGTTTTCAAAATGCTCTGAGATTTGCTCCAACACAAATGTCATTCAGTCAAGCAGGCAACATGATATGATGTCTGATATAGCTGATATAGCCTCCAGTCAGAAACACCATCTCCTGGTTCTTATGAAATGCAGCTATTTTGTAGAGTGAAGGATTATTGAAACTTTTATGAACTGAAGAAATCTGTACATAAATTACTGTCTTCTGAACTAGCCAGGGAGCATACATTACTGGTGACATTCTGACCTGAGATATACTGTGAGTCTATTCTTTAGAAGCCACGGGAACAGTTCACTCAGATACACTTCACAATTGAATTTAGGTTTTAACTTCATATGCCCAACACACTCAATGTAGAGAAAAATATACTTGTACACAAAACCAGCAAGTTACTTTAAATGAACAGTTCTGTTTGACCACTGAGTCTGAATTTTTGTGAAATGCAAGTATAGGGTAAATGTCCTTCTAAATAGTCAATATGCTGTATGTTGGTTTGTTAAATGCATCAGTATATTAGAGTATGGCTATTACGTTTGAACTCCAGGAAGAGCTTAAAGGAATCACTGGAACAGGAGAAAAGGTAGTTACAATCATATAACATCAACCTGGTATAAAGCTGTGCATGCTCCTTAGCTGCTCAAGAGATTGAGTGATGATCTCCTATAAGCTCAACTAGGGGTCCAATATGCTGTGTTGTTTGGTCAAGCAATAGAGTTTTTCTTTTCTTTGTAATTTATCATTGTTTCTTCAACACTTACAATATATTTTGGTTTGGTCAAGGTAAGTTTACGCCATCCAAAAGACAGTTTGCAAAATCCACCAATGGATGGAAACATCAGCTAACTCATTTCAGATTCCAGTATTCCTTCTTCCTTTGTCCTCTGTGCTCCACCTCCATGTTTCTAAGCTCCAAAATTTACCTTTTTTTCTTCAAGAAGGGTAGGTCCTAAATTCACTGCTGATGTAGATGAAACTCTAATTAAGTCAATGGGATTACACCTACCTGTGTCAGCAGTGAATCTGGCTTTACATCCCTAGTGAGCAAAATGTCACATTACTTTTGCTGAGCAGGATATTTCAAATAAAACATTAGCAAAAACAATTAACTTTAAGCCATTAATTCCACTGGAGCTACTTTCAAACTCCTTAGAATTGAAATCAATTCCCACTGAAGGTCTTTGGCTTAATAGATTCTGATGCTTTGGTATAAAATATGTTATTGAATGACTCTGAAATAAGGTGTAACATATTGCATTTCTTCATATAAATTATATTTTAGTACACATCTGGCAACTTTTAAAAACAATACTTCAGAAACTATTAGCAATGGAGGAGATCATACAGAACACAGCATTATATAACACCTATGAATTTTGCAGATGTATTATGTATAGCTCTAATGCTGCATTCAGTTATAATATACTCTTGTATTTCATTAGCTTCCCATTTTACATCAAGAGTGGTGGAAGATTTAGCAATAATATGGTTCTCTGATTCATTCCCTTTGGCACAAAACAGGTAGTAACAAATCTGGATGAGTGCAAGATAAAGATCAAATTTTGCTCATAACTTTTTATTTAAAGCTACAAAGCAAAAGAGGTCAACATATTATCTGAAGAAGCCGAAAGCCTGAATTCAGATCCTTGCAGGATCATGTGGACCAGCAACTTTGTTACTGTACTGGTGTGGCTGGCTGCCCTACAGAGTTTAGAAGGCTCAGGTAGGGCGCATGGTTTTCCACTTCAGAAAAAAGGATGCAATTACGGAATTCTGCTAGGTCAGACCCCACTGCATGGTCTGCAGGCAGTCAGTAGGATGTATGGGAGAGATATGGGTTTTTAACCCTGTTTATTCTAGGGCTGACAATTTCTCTGCCTCATACAGAGCAATTCCTTCCATTCACCATTTGCAGCCCTAAAACCTACCTGGCAATTTAACTCTGTCTTCTAAACACAAGAAAATGATCATCTTTTCCTCTATCACAAAGTCAAAACAGAGGGAGGGGAGCTATGAACTTTTTCTACTGGTTCTTCCCAGCATGTTCCATAGGGAAGACTTGAAGTTTCTACACCCTTCTACAGTGACATTTCCTTCCCAACCATACCACAGGAGCATGTAACAAACACTGTCTTAGATTCTTCTCTCTATCTTTTAGATATTTACTTAGGACCTGCAAACTGTGGCAGTTATAGCAGGAGTTGGGGAGAGAAAAAATCTTTCCTTTTCTCCAGGGTGCTCCTCACTGTGCTGCTCAGAAGTTTTTTATATGAGCAGACAGAAAATCCAACATGCAGTGAAAAGAACTGAATGAAAGTTTCTCATCACTTAGGTGACAGTGGCAACTACTATGATTCTCTGTATTTTAATGACAGTATCATCACAGGGGTAAGCACGGCTGTATAATTCCATGAACATTTGCACATTGCCTGAGTTCTGAATCAAGAGGCATATTAACAAGAAACTAAAATAATAATAATAATAAATAAATAAAAGCACCAAGAACAAGATACAAGAACAAGGTATTTGGACAACAGACAAAAAAATATTGATCAAAATGAGGAGAGTATGATGAAAAACCTTTAATTCTGTGCCTCATCCTTTCTGAATGATCTTTTTCTCTTTTTCCCAAGGAGAGAAAAGCCTTGCTGCTTCAAGATCCTTTCCTTTGTACCCAGAAAGGCCTGAAGAGGAAGAAGGATTGTATTTAGTAGGTAGCAGCCCAAGTGGAGAACTACCTGGATAATTTCCTTATTCTAGGATATTATTTTCTTCTATAAAAACTCTGATATTTAATACTGATTTAATAAGTTTTACTATAATTTAAGCATAACCCAAGGTCTTGTGTATATCAAAATTAATTGAAAGCAATGGTAAAGGATGCCTGTGTTATCTTTCCACTCAAGGAACAACTGTCATTGCTGGGTCTTGCAGTGACAGCTCACACACTGCACAACCAAGTGTGAGTGCATGTGGGTGATTTACCCTAACACCCGTCAATAAAGCAACACACCATGCAGCACTCCACTATAAATCAGGACTATTATTTCCAACAGCTGCATGTATTCTTTTGGGAAGTATTCAAATTCCTTTTGTTTTAATAACTATTTCTGACATTACTTACCAGATTTCATATTTCCTCAGAGAATAGATTAAATAGGCAGACCACACTAGAAATACTACTGGAAACTGAAAAGAACTAAAACCTAAGCACTGCTCTGGGCTGAGTCCTAAACATTTTGCAAAGACAAAGACTGGTGTCGAATTCTAAAAAGATTTTGATTCTAAAAAGATGCACCTGAAGTTTAGGGTCAGCGTTCTCTACCTGTCTCTTCAGTCCCTGAGGTGGACAGGAAAAACCAGGAAGTCTCCTGGCAGCATCACTATCAAGCAGGGTGTTGATAAAGGAGGTGAACATGTGGACTCACATGTAATCCCAACATGTGCTTGGAGCCAGAGGGTGTTACTCCAAGATGCTGCAATATTGTGTAGCCTGACAGCACATCTCTACCTGGTTAAATCAATGAACACTTTGTGATTGATTTCTGGGTTAGCTGCAAGAATCTGTATGGTTTCATCCATCAATTGCTTTAGTACTCACCTCATTTTAAGCCCATTAGTGGCTTGATTGATGTCAATGGCACTGTTGAGATGCTTAAAATGAGTTATGTTCTTAAGCATCTTGATGAATTTAGGCCTTGATGAACATTGTTAATGAAGATGTGATCCTCTGAGATTTGGAACATCTTCAGATATCTCTGCACAGTCACTTGAGTTCTGTAGAGGATCTTGCTGTCACCAGAAGGAGGTTACCTCTCCCTTTCCTTTCCATTAAACTGCCGGTTGATTGTCTGATGAACGTGAAGACTTTTTACAAGGAAAACTTTTAAACTTCATCGTGCAGGTGAACTACTCTGTATGCCTTCAAACCAAACCTCACTTGCAAATGATAGTGCGTGTGCAATTAACAGAATCGTAATGTTTTGTGTGGGTACCACCTAGTGGCAAAGGAATGTGATTTCCATGTGTTAATTTTTCAACAGAAAAATTACCCATGTTCTAGAAAGAAGATCCTGTTAATCAAGTGCCAATACATTTTGCATTTGTTTGAATTTTGTGTTTAAATTCAATAGACTGTTTCAAGCTGCATGCCTAAAACCACACTGATGTGAAGTTTCCAGAAACATCTTAATGATTCTGGAGAACTTGGTACAGCACTGACTGAAGGCTTTTACAGCGGAGAAGCAAATTATACAGCAACTGTCACAGTCAGAGATGGGATGCCAAACGCCAAATGCAAACATAAGGTAATGCAGTGAGGCATGTACGGCCTGTTCAGTGGCTTCAAAGTTAATGCCAGTGCACAACTGTGATTCACCATAGTCACAGTTCTGAGTGTCTGACAGATCAGATGAAATTGTATGAAAATGATAGAGAAACCACAACAATTATTTTTATTTAGATAGGAGAAGTCAAGAGTGTAATACAAGAAATCCTGTGTTCTCTGTTAGCCCTAGAGTTGTTTGATTTGTCTGAAGTCCTTATACTGAGGGATGAACATCAAGTTTTCTGGTGGGCTCTTGCAAATAAATGGAAAGAGAATTTGAAGTGAAAAGCAACCACAAGACAAAGCCTCTGTATGAAAATTTCTCTGGGTGTGTTGAGATGTTACTTAGCCAAAAAAAGGAACCATGAGATTGTAATTCAAAAGAAAATTTATGCCATCATGTTGCATGAATAATAATTGAAAAACATTTGACATGAAAATTGTTAGGCATTGTTAGAATTGTTAGAAGTGTTAGAGCTGCTCTGCTCTACAATAGTTTCTTACCTCTGGTAAATCAGCAAATTGCTAACTGAAGACAATGCTTTAGGTCCTGACCTTGGTGAAATCAATACTAGAATCACTGTTAACTGCACTCGTGATGCTTTTTTCCTGGTGTATCTCATGATATACATCTCTCTTGAATAGAGTTCTGAATCTCATGAAGCTAATTACGGAGAAAGGCTATTCAAAGTCTTAAGAGACTGTAGTTTGTAATATGTAGGGATTATTTCATCCATTTCTGGTCTGTTGTAGTATTCAGATGATTATCAACTTTAGCTTAGGAAAGATCTTAACAATTATATTTCATGAAGCTGCTGACTAATTACTACTCTCTTTTTCAAGAACCACACAGCAATGAATTGGAAATACCCTACAAAACAAATGAAGGCAGAAGATCAAGGAAGCAGAAGAAATTATTTTGCATCAGAATCGCAGAATCACAAATCTGTAGGGGTTGGAAGGGACCTCCAGAGATCATGGAGTCCAACCCCCTGCCAAAGCAGCTCCCTAGCCCAGGTTGCACAGGTAGGCATCCAAGTGGGTCTTGAATGGCTCCAGAGAAGGAGACTCCACCACCTCTCTGGGCAGCTTGTGCCAGTGCTGTGAAGTTCTTAGGCACATTTGTGCATCAGTTTGTGGCCATTTCCCCTTGTCCAATCACTGATCACTGCTGAAAAGTCTGAACTTGTCCCTTTGCCTCCCACACCTTAGGTATTTATTGACCAGATCCCCTCTCAAGTCTTTTTTTTCTCAGCTATCTGTGATGTGGTTAGCATCAGTAGTACCAGTCTGTCTTGAGGTCTTGTTTCTACACTTGGGCAGCTATAAGTGACAGTGTAACATCCTGGGCAAGAACATCAGGTCGAAGAACACATTGCAGCCTTCCAGTACTTAAAGGGAGCTTTTTTAGGGAGAGAGAATTTTTATACAGGCTAATGGTGACAGAACAAGGAAGAATGGCTTTAAGCTAAAAGAGGGGAGATCAGGTTAGATGTTAGGAAGGAATTCTTTACTTGGAGGGAGCTGAGGCACTGACAGAGGCTGCACGGAGAACTGTGGATGCCCCATCCCTGGAGGTGTTCAAAGCCATGTTGGATGAGGCCCTGTGCAGCCTGAGCTGGTGGGAGACAGCCCTGAACACAGCTGGGAGTCAGAACTAGATGATGATCCCTTCCAACCCAAGCCATTTTTTGGTTCTATGATTCTGTGATTCTGAGAGAAATGTCATTAGTGACACATAAACTGCAGTATAGACCCAGAATCCAGAAGAAGTTCATTTGTAACAATAAACTTGAGTTCTATGCAATAGTCAGCCAGAAAGTGAAGTGCTTCTAAAAAATAAACTTTTTTTTATGACTCTTAATACTGCACAGAAAGACATCCATCCCTCTGAAGGAAGCAAAAGAAGTTCAACAATCTGACCATCTCTTCCACTAACAGGAGGAAGCACTGTGTGCACCTCAGCATACCTTATGAATTCTCATAAGCCCCCTCCTAAGTCAAGCTTAAGAAACAAAGGTTGTGGTCCTGGCAGACAACAGGTTGACCATGAGCCAGCAGCAGTGGCCAAGAAGGCCAACGGTATCCTGGTGTGTGCTAAAAGGAGTGTGGCCAGCAGGTTGAGGGAGGTGATCTTCTCACTCTACTCTGCCCTGGTGATGCCACATTTAGACTACTGTATCCAGTTCTGGGCTCCCCAGTTCAAAAAAGACAGAACTGTCCAAGGAGGAGTCCAGTAAAGGGCCACAAAGATGATAAAGGGCCTGGGCCATCTACCATATGAGGAAAGGCTAAGTAACCTGGGTCTGTTCAGCCTGGGAAAAAGAAGACCAAGAGAGGATCTGATAAATGTTTATAAACAACTGAAGGGAGGAGGGAGGCAAATGGTTGAGAATCTTACTTGGTGTTGTGTAGCAACAGGACAAGGAGTAATGGCCTAAAACTTGAACATAGGAAGTTCCATACAAACGTGGAAGAGCTTCTTTATGGTACTGGTGATGGAGCACTAGAACAGGTTGCCCAGAGGCATTGTGAAGTATCCTTCTGTGGAGATATTCAAGACTTGTCTAGATGCCTACCTGTGCGACCTGTTGCAGGTTACCTGCTTTAGCCAGGGCGTTGGTCTTGATGATCTCTTGAGGTCCCATTCAACACCTATGATTCTGTCTTTGCTTGGAGGGCATTCCAGAGGGCTAGATTTCCACTTAAAATGTGAATTGAAACCTCAGCAAAACAGGAACTGTCTCTCATACCTTTTAGGAATTAACAAATAGTTCTTGTCCTGCTAATGCCATTCTTAATTGGTTTACACTGTGAGAAGCATCTAAGATTAAATGGCCGCTTGCTGAGAGCTGGTGAAAGAAAAATACTGAAGCTCACGGCATTTGCATTCTCCAAGTAAAGTGCAGTTGCCATGCTTCAGTGCTAAAGAAAGAAGCTTATTTTTTTAATGATTTAGTTTATTAAAATGAAATATTTAGTTCAAAGTGGAAGAATCCATTTTGCAAGGGATTATATTTTCTTTTTTTGCAAATCCACTTTATAGAACCAATGTTTCCTTGCTGACAGCACTGGAAGTGGGTATTTCTCCTCCTAAAGAGAAGCAGGAACAGCTACAGCTATGCTGGCATGCTCTCTAGCTGCTATGTCTCACCTGCAGCTTGCAGGAGCAGTTGAAGGACTAGAAAGAGATTTTACCATTGAGTTCATGCCCTTCTAGTCAGCCATAAACATAGATACTGGTTGTATAATGTATCAGTGCAGATAAACAGCTACTGATGCATCTTGATAATTCTTATGGAACTGCCAGCCCATGAAGTGTCCTCCCTCTTCAGTTATAGCCCAATGCAAGCCACATCTGCTGCCCTTCATGTGCAGTGAGGTAAATAAATTCCACACACAGTGAACTGCAACAGTCTCAAGAAGGATCACAGGTCTGCATTTGACAAGGAAGGTGGCAGTTAACCAACTGGCTGACAGTTGGAAGGAATTTGCTCCTGTTGTAGCAAATCATATACCCCATGATAGCTAATTCCTAGGTAGACTATTGTTCCTCACTGCTGGCAATCTGCTGCCTTTTGTTCATGCTAAAGGTGAAATCCTGATGGAGGTTCCAAATTTTACTCTCTGACCACTCCTGCATGCATCCTCCCCTGCTAGACCAGGTGCCTGTGTCCTTGTGTCCAGCCACCCTGCCCATTGTTTAACCCCCACAGGTCTGCACAGGGCCACCAGCTGGCAGCATTTCAGGTCAGTATGGAAAGTTTACACGCCAGTAGCCTTCTTCAATCCTGTCCAAGTGGGAGCAAATCATACTATAGCATCAAGGCTCAGCATAAGTAGCTTGTGGAAACAGTGAGAGAGGTGGCCTTTGGTTGTAAATACTTGGTCTGGACCCAGCAGGAAAAGAAGCTCAAGGGAATGACCAGTTTTCCAGGAAGGAAGCCTATAATTGTAGTGGTGGATAAAGTGAATTCAACCAAAATATTGGCTGCATCTTTTAGCTATGTTTCTAAACTCTGAATTACTATATTCCCCCACTCTCATCTGAAATCCAGAAAGAAAATCCTCTAACTCCAGTGTGGTGTTAGAAAGTGGCATTCCTTTATTCCTCACAATGCACACCAGGCAACTTGACAAGCAAGTGCACCCTCTCAGAATACAGGTTCTACATTGATACAGTTAATACACAGGACATTGGCATACATATTCGTTATTCTTCAGGGACTCAGATTTGTGCTAATGTTCATTTGGGCATCCCAGTGATATTTAGGGTGTTAGAGTGTGCACCTACTTTTTCCCCTTTTTTCACCATCAACTAAATCACTGATATCTTTGACTCACCTTCATTCACTTTGCCCCAGTTTGGAAGATTTCCATTGCTTATTAGGCCATGGTGAGCCACTTTTTAGAAACGATGTATGTGGAGCCCAAGGAAAAAATCCTTGCACATTTTGAGGCAAAAGACAAAAGTATTCTATTGTGACTCTGGTACTTCTCATAAGGCAAAATAATTGAGGCAGAAGATAAAAGTATTCTATGATGTCCCTCGTGCAAAATTATTGGTGAAAAACAAGACTGCTCACCCACTAAAGCTGAAATGGAGTGTTTTAGAACTATCACTTATGGATTCCTTTTCCTAAACTAATGTATTGGTTCTTAAACAAATGTACTAATAACCAATTGCTAAGAAAGCCAACCTATATCAGCTCCAACAGAAGGATCTCTGCCAGTTTCTCTAGGAAATCCAGTTCTTGCTACTCCATACTCAGATTAGGTCTCTACAACTTGCTTTACTCCCATTACTTCCACACAAGATTTTAAAATGACTGAATGTCTGATTTGCCTAAGTTAGTGTTATGTCACACATCAGAAGCTTTTAATGTGAGTTTTCCTTGTTTAAAACATGTGGAAGTAGATAACACATTAGTTCACAGCATTATCTGTGTGTACAATTAATTCCTTTTCACTTTCTATATCCACTGCATGTATTAATTCTCCATGTTCACTACTACAGACAGTCTCTGTATCATCATTATCATTTAATCCCAGTGTATCTTCTTGTCTGCTAACTTTACATGAGACTATGCTGGTGAATATTATTTCATTTTTTTAATTCCCGAAAGGATATTTATTTTCTGTTTAACTACTACATGACAAAAATATTATTGAGCACCTGCCAGAGATAAAATAACCCTAATCAAATTTCTTCTTGCAGATGCTAAGGGCCATGTTCTCCTGCTACTCATGCAGCGTACAGCATTTAAAGCTCTGACTTCTGCATAGTTTAAATCATATATAAGTTCTCTGAATTGGTTGTGGGAGAGATAATAAGCAAATACCCTTCCCTGGCATTGTGTGCCTTGGAGAGCTCAACACTTGCCTGAGAAGGATGGAGTACATGTCAACTAGGAATCAACTAGGAATCAATCAGTAAGATGTGAAAAGGAGCTGATTCAGTGTGCAATCCTCAGGCAGGCTTGTGCATCTGAGGCAAGTCATGGCAAAGTAAAAGGAACCAAAGAGAAAACAATTTCTGAAAGTAAATGATCCACACTGGAGCTAAACTCCAAAAAAGCTTCTCAAATCTGCTGTTCTGATTCACAGGCTAGATGAAGCTAATTGATACAGCTGTTTAGTTAATGAAGAGCTGCAGTTGGGGAGGACATGCAAGGTGCTGGTGTGGAGCTGAGCATTCCGTAAGAGATGGGCAAAGCAGGGAGCCCTCTCCTACCATCACACCACCCTCCCCAGCTGAGCAAGCAGCAAGCTCCTTCTGGCTGAAGATCAGTCCTCAAAGTCAAAGAGGGGAAATGATGGAGCAGAGCTTCTGTAACATGCAGAGGCACAAGCTGCAAACGCGATGAACCCTGAAGAGACTTTCCCAGGAGGTCTGAGACAGGAAAAACTGGGCACAAGTGGTTGCTCAGATTGACTGCCATTTATACAGAGAGAAGAGATTGGTGCTTCACTGAACATTTTCATGCAATTTCTTCATTTTCATCCAGTAGTGCAAATCTTGCGTGCCCTGGAATGGGTCGGCATTTTCACCTTTGGCCTGCAGAGTTAGTTGACACTTCACTACTGCCATGTGTACAAAGCTGCTCTTACCACAGATCCAACAACTCTGACAAAAAGTTTTTGCCAAGCAGTGCATCAAACAGTGAACAATCTCTTCTAGTAGTAACAGCATGGTATAGATAAGGCAGCAATTGCTTTTCAGCTACCAAAGAAGCCTTAAGTAGGCAAATAAGCAATTTCTCTTTTTTGTGTTCTTGGGCTTATGGTAAATTTTCTGAATATAATACATCCATTGTTTGCAGAATACCTTTGAGGTCACATTTGCAGAAGCAGTTATGTATCTCAGTATTTTCCATTGCCCAAAGCAATCTATTGTAAGTACCTTCTGTCACCCTCACTCTTCATGCTCAGTACTCAGCTGGCAGCTACTGAAACCAAAGGATCTCCTGATACTTAAAGGGATAGTTATGGATGCAGAACAACAATGCTTCTGCTGCATTGGGAACTCAGTCTGACCCCAGCCACATCATGGGAAATCCAATGGGACAATGCTGACCCAGCTTGGTTATCCCAGGAGTCCCCTACTCTTAGGAACAAGACACATAGATACATAGGCACACACAACACATATACCTCATAGGCCAATTTTTGTTTTCTGTTGCCAGTTTCTAACAGAAATATTTCCAGTTCAGCCAGCCCTCAGTATTTAATTGCATCACACTGCTGAGTTATTCTGGATTGATGTTGCTGTAAGATACTGCAACTTGGCCCTTCTTGTCAAGCAGTTTTTTTAACATAGAAAACAATAGAAGTGCAAAGTGAAAACTTATTTGCTGAAAAGAGAATTGCACTGTCCTTGAAGATGCTGATAAGACCTGCTAGGAAGATGTTGGGAAACTTTCATGCTAAGATTAAGTTTAAAATAAGACCTTCTCCCTCCATCTCCTGGGACACATGACTCCTTATAATTACAATTACATGACCATGTTAGGCCAAAATAGGTTCCATTATTTGCAAGTCTATGTGCCATCAGTGTAGGGAGACTTTTATAAATCAAATGCAATTCTCTGTACCTTGTCCTGGCATTTCTGAGATGAGACATACAGTTATGCTTCAACAGAAGAGCTAATACTGCTAAATTAACAAGATGGCTCTAAGTTTGTCATTTATTTTCTAATGCACCTTGCCTCAGCGGGCAATGTAGATATGAAGTTCAAAATTTGCATGTAAAGGAAAGGCGTGTTAGGACTTGAGCAATTAATGACATAGAGCAACATAGTTTTTTGGACTCTAATGTAATTACTGTAATTATGTGAGCTGTCTGCAGATATATACAGATACTCAGGCAGATCCAAAAGGGCTGAGCTGAAGGCTTATTCTTTTTGGTTGTTTTTTTTTTTGTTGTTGTTGCTATTTTTGGTCTTTTTTTCTTTTCTGTTTATATTTGCAAAATTCTTGGTAGGAAAAACTCTCTCTTCCTGCAGTCCTCCATATACATATGCTTCCCAGGCCCTGTATGTGTCATCGCTTGTATGTCACTGAGGCTGTCCATTTGTGTAAAAATGGAAGAGAGCTTATATGAGGATCTGTGCAAACACAATCCAAGTAAGCAGGCTTGCTTTTGGTTTTAATTCTTCTCGCCCCTAGCCTGAAAGGGTCGATACGGACAAGAAGACCGGCAGCTGCATGAAGGACTGCATGACAAAATTCAGTCGGAATGTTCCATAATTTGAACAAACTGGTGTCCTCTCCCTTATCTTAAAGGGTTCTGGTGACTCTCACCTGGGAAAACAAGGCCTAAGGGCAGAAGGAGGGCTTGGTTAGTGGTGAGATGCAGAAGCATCATCAGGTCAGGCCTTGCAATGTTTTCCATGTACCCACTTTCTAGTCGGGAGCTAGTGTTCAGCTGCTTTTTTTCATTGTCTCCTGAAATGTTCTCTATGCTCCCACACCCCAGACCATATGGTTCTTATTAAGCTGTTTTTGCAGTGAATATACAAAGCCTGACTCGTGTAAGCCACACAATACTCTCAATTTTGACAAGAGTAGTGTTACCTGGCATAAAATCACCGTGATACAAAGGATATATCCCTGGCATACTGTTGAGAATCGTGTAGATTGTTTCAGCTTGATGGTAATAAGATGACAAAACTGTACATGTAACTGCTTACTTGTTTGAGAATGTTAAAAAAAATAAAAAAAGCAGACTGTCTAGGGAAAAGATAAGCTCTTTGCATAGATTAAAATAGAAAAATCTCTTAGGGTTCCATTACAACTTCCTTATTAATGTTTTATACTTTCTGCTCTGCATTTTGAAAATTTGACATCTTCAGTAGCCTAAGTCTACAGATGTCACTTTCTGTGTGGGATTGTCCTCATGCGTTTAGAAATAAGGCACAGAACATGCAGGGTAGATGGGATTGCTGTACAGAACAAAATCTTCTTAACTCTCATTTTTCCCACCCAAACTATGTTTCATACAAAAGATATTCAAACTATGGAATCAAATAAGAGTTAATCAGTTGGAGCATTTTGTAATTAATAAGAAGGTCATATCCCATGTGAAATTGTGGAATTCTGCAATCCATTGCCAAGCCCTTGGCTTTTTCACTGCTTTATCTGGGTCAAACTCTGTTTTCTCTGGGAGCAGGATAAGCGAGGAATAAGAGAATTACTTCACAGAAATAGGCATGGAGCCCTTGTTTCTGTTAGCACATGCATAGTCAAGACAGTTCTAGTGCTGTGAGACCCCACTAGGAGCACCACGGAGGCACCTGATGTCACTGTTTGGGGTGGTGACCCTTAGTAAATGAGGCACAGCCAGTGTGTCATCAGTCCCGCTGGCCTGCTGGCCTCCTGCTCTCAGCAGCAGTGAGGGCTGATGGCATATTCACTCCTCAAGGCCATAAAGAACCAAGAAGAGGAGCTTCCTTTCCTCTAAATTTCCCATGCAAACATGGTACCAATAGTCTTGCTTCACTCCCAGCATTTGAGGAGAGCTTTAGCACATTTGCTCACTCTTATAGGTTGCTTCTGCAATCCTCTTTTCTCTTCTTTTTAGTTCTCCTGGGTGAGTATGAGGAGAGATATGTCTGCTGGTGGTGACGAAAGGCAGCATCACTGCTGGCTTCCCTGCAGTGGAGCCCTGCCAATGTTGATCACTGTTACAGAGACAAACCTATCTCAGCTGTCTGAAAGCTTCCTTGGGGTTTTAGCAGTGCTGTGAACAATCAGTCCAGAGATGCTGAAGTTTACTCAGACAGTGCTACAATTCCTGATCTGACAAGCAAGCTTGTGAATTAAATAGTGTCACTGAGAGCCAAATACAGTGTGTTCCCTCCCAGACACTTTCAAGAAACTTACAACGGCTGTAACAGCATATCCCATAGCTTTCATGAAGGAATAAATAGAAGTCTGGATCATGGGAGTGAATAATATTGAAGAAGGGATTCAAGAGCCTTTGAGACATATTAAGGCAGAACCCATCTGGTAAATCTCCATAGTATCACAACGGCATTCACTTTGTTTGTCTTTCCTCATGTCATACCGACCTCCTTTTCTGGATACATACAGAGTAAAATCACCTCAGTGCTTTGACATTATTCTCTTCTTGTTGTTTGTTATTTTTTTACTAGTTTCTGAACAGAAATAAATCAGTGGATATATTTTGCAATGTTCATTTTAAACAGTATGTTCTTGTATGTAAAAACAGTTGAGAATAACACTTCTAAATTGACATTACTTCAACACTATCTCCATGCTTCTCTCAAGCCCCATAAGTCTAAAATATTCTACCTGAATTGTTTCATAGTGTAGCTATAGTAATTGCCAGAACATCAGCCCATACCTTTGTTTCCTTTATTCCCTCTAAGACAACAAAATAAATGTTTTTTCAGATTACAAGGAAGCAAAAAGTCCTGTAGAAATAACTCTTATTAATACCTATCTTCCTGATAATAAACTACAAAATGAGCTGATACATAAATGGTTTTAAGGATGGCAGAATTGCCCAGTTAATCCACAGTGAGAATAGGACCAGAGCTGTGGATGGCACTGTGGCATTGTCCTTCACTTATTCTAAAGTCATTCTGCTTATTCACAGAATGATTTTCTCTAAAAGACCCTCTTATATCTCATAACAAACAAGAACATATTCTGTGAGTTCAAAGGAAACAAGAAGTGTACATTCAAAATAAATTCATTATATCTAATGAATTCGGTCTTAACTAGTCTAATGTGACACTGAGAAATTTTAAATACCAGTTTTAAAACAATTCTGGAAGGTCTTTACTTTCTAAAGCCAAAAGTATTTAATTGTATTTATTTTTCTCCTTGCATGCTATGTAGAATTTTGCCATCTCTACATCCTGGCTCCTGAACAGTCCAGTCAGTCTTATGGCTGTGACTGGAATAGCAATGTACCGGGAAAACACTGCAAGACTCATGCAAAGACTCAAATTGCAAAGCTTTTGCTTGAATACAGATGTTATCTTTTGGACTTAAGCATGCTATAGTGTTCCCCAAGTTCTAGTGGGTCTCATTTTTCAGGCATGTTCTTGTGCCTTTTATAGTGGGAGTGGGGCACATCGATATGCTGAAAATGTAACTGCGTACACAGTGCTCATTCCCTGTAGGGGACAGCGAAGTTCTTTCCAGTAAGCACTATTGTTTAGTGGCAACGAAATGAAATAGCTAACATCAATGTCTAACATGAATATCTAACCCATATAACCAACCACGATGCTTACAGGGAGCTGTTTCAGAGCAGGCAGGGAAAGAGGGGTGTGGGAAAACCAAGTAGCATCCCACTTCTCCATTGAGACCCTTAGCACAGACACCTGCTCTTCCCTTTGGCTTCACCCCCATTGAGTAAAATGTAAGAAATGCCAGGGAGGTTTAAGGTAAGTTCAGCAGAGTTTTTAACATACATCTGAATGCTTAAAGGATTTTTAAATGCGTAAAACTTAAGGTAAAGAAAGGTATTGAAACACATCAGTCCTAACACAAAGGAAAACGTAGCTGAACAAGTATGAGATCTTGAGAAAGTCATTCTGTAGGTGACTACAAAGATTATTTACCAATATGTTTTTGGCTTTATTATGTAAACGGCACACAGCTGAGCTTTTATGACAGGTTACAGGTGCCTAGTTTATTCCAGAAAGGTCGTGAGGTCTCCTCCTTGGACATTTCCAAAAGACACCTGAACACAGGTGGGCACCCTGCTGTGTGTCCCTGCTTGAGTAGGGGTTGGACCAAATGCACCCAGCGGTTCCTGTCAGCTGTGGGCCTTCCAGGATACTGTAATCCCCACCCACTCAACCAGGTGCATTGCCAAGGGCTGAGCTGCGCTAGTGGGTCCACCCTTTCACTCCAAGCTCCATGGAAGGAAAATGCCACTAGTGGCCAGAGATACAGAGTAAATATCACCATTCCTTCTTCATTTTTTCAGGAGATTTAAGTGTGAGTGTCATGGTTTCTGTCTGCCTGACTCCAGCTGCCCCCTCCTTCAATCCCAGTTATAATCAGTACAAGAAAAGAAGAACAGTTCTCTCACTCTTTCTCTGGCAGCTGTTAACATCCCTTCATTGCTTGAGACATTAAATGGTGATTTGGCTGCAGAAGAGCAATGAGGGCAATGGATACTCACTCATTTCTGCAGAAGTATCGAAGTTGTTTGGGAGGGGCAAGCACATCAGGGCTTTCCTATGTGTCAGAAATTTGGCTCATGGGAACTGTTATGGTATCACAGGCACAGAGCATTTGGGCTGTGATGTTCACTTACCCTCACATAAAAAAAAGTTTCTGCTGAAATTCTGTTTTAGCATTCTTTGGTAAAACAAAGGAAAATATAAAGATAGTGGCAATTGTGCAGTTGCAAACAGGATCTGCTACAGATTCAGATTCAGGATGGCAGTTTTTATTTAAAAAGAATATTCCAAATATGTAAATTTTGTGCTAACATGATTCCAGAAAAATCAAACAAAACAAAACAAAACAAAACAAACACCATAAATTAGGGTACTTTTCTCAAAAAGGTGAAGCAGTTACACAAGCATCTAAGCTATATTTCTCCTCTCTGCAGCCTGGAAATATATACAAGACTTTTTTTTGACAGGCAGATGAACAAAAAAGATGAAGTGAAGAAGACTCCTGGACAGATGTGAGAACAGTAAGACTACAGGGGGGAGAAGCAGAGACCAGAAGGGGCAAGTGCAGAAGAGTGGGAACAGTCTGAAGAGGGAGAAAGAGAAGTGTGAAGGAAGATGTTATTTCTTCTATCTTTAAAAATTCTGGAGGAGATATTTCCTTGGGGAATTTGTGAGCATAATTTGGGGGACTGAATCCTGCATGGCAGCAAGAGAGTTTTAGATATACAGGAAGAAGTTCATACCTGGTAGTACCTTTCTCTGAAATCTCTGCACCTGATAAATTCAAACTGGCTGGGACTGGCCGTGATTGTGATGTCCGCAGGGAATAAATGAGCTGTTTCTAAACAGACTGCCTGGATTGTGTCTTACATCATGCATGGCATAATGCCATTAACATTTATAAACCTCCTGCTACACAGACTATCCCCAGATCTTTCATGACAGGGATCAGTTATAATCTAAAATGGAAAAGGGAAAGGGGTACAAAGGGAAATGTGTGGGCAGTGCTCTTGACTTTCAGTTCACAGGATTAATGTTACTGAGGAAAAAAAACATTCATCCAGATCAACACCAGTTTAATTGAAGATAACACCTGACCCTGTGCTAATTCACATTTAAGAGGGCAGTGTGCTCTTCTCTGGCTGTAAATTCTGTGATCTTCAATTCTAATAGAAGTAATTTGGTGACTTTGGAGGATATTTTCCAGACCAAGTAAAGCAAACTGGGACTATTTGACCTAGAGAAGAGGAAGTCAGGGGGATCTCACCAGTGTCCACAAGTACCTGAAGGGAGGGTGCCAAGAGATTGAAGTCACGTTTCTTTCAGTGGTGCCCAGTTCCAGGAGCAGAAGCAGTGGACAATGAGCAATGGGTTCACCCTGAGCACCAGGCAGCACTTCTGTGCTGTACAGGTGATGGAGCACTGGCACAAGTTGTCCAGAGAGGCTGTGGGGTCTCCTCCTTGGAGATCTCCAAAAGCCACCTGGACATGGGCCTGGGCACCCTGATCTGGGTGTCCCTGCAGGAGCAGGAATTGGGCAGGATGGATCCAGAAAGCCTTCCTAGCTCAGTCCTTTAGAGATTCTGTGAAATTGATACTCAGTTAGGGGAAAGAGAGGAGGAAGGAAGGCTTGTGTTGAATGTAAGAGGATGCCCAGTTAAGAAGATGCAGTTCAGTTCCACTAAGCTCAGTTTCCAGATCCAGCTTGAAAATTCACGGCTATTCTGAAAATAAGGAAAAGAAAAAACAAACGTAAGTAAAAAAATGTCTGTTCAGCATTTTAGAGAGAGAAATGATATTGCTGCACCATCCCTGGGCTAGGAGACTAGCTGTACCTGGCAAAGTTCAAGGACAACCCAAGAATGATACTTTTGGTCTGTGCTGAATTTGAAATGAAATCAGTTCTGTACACAGTGATGCAGTCAACAGTGAAATTACTTCCAGTTGGGTTGCTGCTATTTTTGCTAAAAGCAGTTACAGTTTAGCTTTGCTCCTGAAGAATCAATGTAAAGTGGGGGAAGATAATACACTGGTGAAAATTGCTGTTTCTGCTCAACTTCCCATCCTCAGTGGGTTTTGTTAGGCTCGTCTAAATATAGAAGTCCCCTTTTGGTGGTGGATACTGCATGCTTTGCTCAGAGTCACCATGTTGGCACTGTGATGCACAGGAACGGTGCCTACCCCAGTGCCCAGTGCGCAAATCCCTTCCACAGCTCTCTGTCTCCTCAGCTGCATTAGGTATTTTTTCTCTGATAAGTGAAGCAGAAGTGTAACAGGGTAGAAGCAGAAGTGTAACAGTGAAATCATTTCCACTGTTTTCCTTTTTTACCCATGATTTACTTTTTTTAGTTTTAAGACAACATAAACAGGACACAAAGATACTTGAGTAATTAAAGTGACTGAAGATCTAAGGAGATATTTTTTGTCTTATGAATGGGATTTCCTCCAAAAACATTTGTTCATTCTATCTGAATTGCTTTCTTGAATCATCTTGGGCTGGCATTTTTGCTGACCCCAAAGCCAGACATGGTGTTCTGTACAGATCTTTTACAGACTTACACAGTGCAGATATCCTCATGGTTCTGCTGGTACACAAGCCAGGATACAACCCAACCAGTTATGGTGAGGGATGCACCAAGAAGGCACCGAGTATCTCTAACTAGTGTCTCACTGCTCTGCTCCAGAAACATGGGGGATTTTCAGAGCTCCTGTCTATACAGAAGCCAGCATGAGCAGTCCTTTCAGTGTCAGGCTGCTGCAGTGAAGGAGTCTAGTTCACATAATGATTTTGACCCAAATTAAGGAAAACAGGCACTAATCTGTAAAGCTAAACACATGATCTCAGAGCAGTGCTTTTATCCTGTCGATGTACAGAAATCTCACTCTCTATTCTAGACATAAGATCAAACTTTAAGATGCTAAGGGGAAGCTTATATCTACATGCAAATACTTCAAGCCCCAATCCTGCAATTTGTAACGCTCAGGAAGACTGCTGTGCTCAAGCGGAGCACCATTAACTTTAATGTGGACTCCAGCCATGCATCTTAAATTGCCAGATCAGAGTCTGAAATAATATGCACTTGTGGGCAGGTGTTGTCTCCTACATCTTCTGCGATACAGAGCAAACTGTGAGTGTTTAACGAAGGATTATTAAAATATTCAAATATTATAATAATAACAATAACAGCAAGAATAATAATGATGATGAATAGATTGCAATGCTGTGCACAATATTCAGTTCCAATTTTCTTCGAGAACAAAAACCACATCAGCTTGGATTGAAGTAAACTAACACTTGTGAGTCATGATGCAGCAAAGAGAGCTCAGTTGGAGAAAATTCTGCCAGGAAAACTGGATTATTTTGACAATTATGAAACAATTTTGTACAGAATTGTATAAATAAGAAACACTTCTACCCTTCATTCAGCTCTCATTTATGACTTGCAGATAAGTGATGTCACAGATAAGCCTTTTTTGAGGGCTGGAGGGGGTTATCTCAAATTCATGAAATTCTTGTCCCTCTCATCAACATCTAAGCCTGGTTTACTCACCTACCTGGAGGTTTTGTATCAGCCCTATCCAAATCTACCAGGGACATGTGGACTGCACTAGTTAAATCCCTTCTCTCAACAATTCAGAAGCAGGAATTTGTAGCCACAAGTTCTGTTGATAGCCATCCTCAGTATTAAAATTAGACAGTAATTTGAATTCAGTTGGGTTCAACAGAACCACGTCTTTTATTAGTTCGTTCTCTGGAAAACTTGACCTGGATTTTATACCCTGAAGATCTTTATCCATTGAAATCAAGTCATTTTTCACATCAAGATCTCAAGTTCTTGAAGTTTCTTACCATATGAGACTTTCTCTAAATATTTTTGGAGTTGTTTCTGTGGCCGCTTTGCCAACACTCTTCTCAATTATATATGACAGACCTCTGTGTGGCTGTAGCAAATTCTCATCCTCTGTCAAGCTTACTATCTTCTTCCTGTCTACCACTACCACATACATGTAAGGAACAGCTCATAGTTAAGAGATCTCTCCTTGAGACTGTCCTATTCATAGATTTATTTCGCATTCAAATTATTTTGCCATCCATAAATTTTATATCACTGTAATTTTACACTTACCTCCAGTTCACTGAGGAAGATATTAAATACACTGGGCATAATCCTGATTCCTTACCAACACCATACAGGCTTTTTCATGAAGGCAAGATCCAGAAACTTGTTTATATTTGCTTCTTTCTGAACCAGCCAAGGCTTTCAGAAGACTGCTGATTTTTTTTTTTTTCTGATAAAAATCTTAATCCGTTAATCTCTTAATTAGTGGCTTCCAGCCCTCATGAATACAACACACACATCTTTGGTCTTCTGGAAAATATTGCTTAGAGATATAAACTTGAAAAAACCCTCTAGCTTGAAGAGTTGAGCTCCAAAGAAATCTTTTCTACTCCATCATATACATGTTATAGTATTTGTTGGCTGTGAGACACCAGAAACCAGGCAGCTTTTCTTGAACAGTTATGAAATTCCAGAAGATCATTATTTTATCATGTTTTACCACAACAGATTAATGCAGGGAAAAAAAAAAAAGTGAAAGGAGCTGCCAAAATTTTGTCTTCTTGGCAAAGACTAAAACTCAGGAAGTCACTTCACCAAGGATGTGACAAGCATCAGCTTGATCTCAGGTGCTGTTTTTAGCTTTTGCTGAGAGTTTTAGTCTTGAGTTGCCAGCCAGTTTATATGTTTTACATTCACAGAAATGAGGTTCTTTCTGTGAAAATATAAATGATGGCTGCTTATTATTAATATCTTAACTGAGTGCTTGTTCTGAGAACAAAGAATTTTTTCTAAACTAAAAGTAAATAGCAATAGAGTATGCGTTATTAAATGTGGAAGCAAACTCCCTGAGGACTGTATGTTTGAATAATACATGGGATTTCCATAGGAACTTCTTCATTACAGGTCTGTCTTTTAAAGCCATAATGTAACCACCTCAAAGAAGGTAACCCCTAATTCCAGCGTATGTCCTAACCTTTGAAGAGAACAACATGACCTTAAACTGCTGAAATTATTTCTGCCTGCCATTAAACAGACTTCCATAAAAAAGCTGGTTTGATAAGGGCAACTGTCAAGGAAGAATGCTGTTCTATAAGGAAGAAAGCAGCACAATACATAAAAAGAACATTCAAAAACAGTCAGGCAGTGGAAGAGAGAAACCCCTTATGGTTAGCAACTCAGTGACAAGCGCTATGGATTTCTCCGTGTCACAGCATTTATCACATACTTTCACTTTGAGCTGTAAGTTTTTCCTTTTATTTAATGACCACAAATTTGCAGAATACAGGTCTGATTTTGGACTGCTCAGCAAATACAGATCCTCCCCTCCCTCTCTACAGATTCTTTGTTCCAGATTATGAATAAGGAAAACAACATATTCTTATACCGATGTAATATTTGCTTACTAGCATCACATGAGACATTGTTTTCTATTTAAAATTCTTCTGCATTATTTGCCTTAAAGAATCCTTTCCTGAAATGTGTTGCTGCTGTATTCCTTTGCAATATATTGACTTAGTGGAGTATTTGCTAAGTACTAAGAAGTCTATATTCATTGTTTGCCCTTAAATGGCTTGCTTCTTGCGAAGGATTCTGCTCTGTTCTGATTTTTGTCCTCAATGTGATACCAATCCCACACCTGCAAACTGAGGAACCAGTACAGCTAATGCTGTTATCTGAGGGTCTTTCAGGAATACACTGCTTAGCTAAATCTTGACTTGTCTGATATCATAGTATGATTGCTTATGTTAATTCCCATGTTTAGGCCCTCTGCACACAACATTCTACTCATTCAATCATTTATTTAAATAATATCCAATCTTTTCTTCTCTGAGACACAACAATGATTTATTGCAAGTATGCTACCACAGGGAGGGGAGAAAACCCTCAGGGAACAGGTAAAATCTACTTCATCCCAGGACATTTGTTAAGATTTTGCTAAATACAAGTCACCATTTCCTTTTCTGTCTCACTTGGTTCAAGAAAATATTGATAGCCTGCTGAGTTAGTAGAGGAGCAGAATCACAGTGACAGTATGACAAAGGGGGAAACTAGGCTGTGCTCTCATGACCACCTACAGGCACAACTACATGTTTCTAGCAAACAGCCACCCCTCAGATGGGAGCTGCAAATATGGTTGCTTTGGCAGGGCTCAAGCATCAGAGCTCTTTGCTGAAAACTTGTGGCTTCAGCCACACGCACTGAAGTGCTGGACTTAGCTGAATTTATTTTAAGCCACTTTAATAGGGAATATAATTTAGATTTGTCAAATATCTGAGCAGGACAAAATGTCAGGTGTAGAATAAGCCAGGTGTAGAATAGGTGTGATAACCCTTTCTGTGTTAATCACAGGCTTTAACCTGCTTAGGCCTGTTTAGCTTTAGGGACTGCACAGCTATAAAGGCAAGTTCAGCCTCTGTTCAGTAGGAACTGTTAAATCACAATCTCAGTAGATGTACAAGTGAATGTGATAGAGGAGAAGGAAACTGAACAGTAAAAACTGCAGTGTTTTACTAAAATCCATAGTGTTTTTCCTTCAAACTTCTCCTTATGATTCAGATAGCATGATGACCTTTAAACACAGCTTGCTTATTCTGGGTTGGGCAGCAATAAACTGAAATACCTGAGCTCAACATGTTTCTTTGTCTCTGCTAACAGCATAAAAGCTGTTTATTTGGTTCCCCTTGCCAATATTCCCAAAAAGTATCTGCGTTATTCTGGGAAGATCTCTGCCTACCCTCTACCCCCTGATCCTCCTTTTGCTTATTTTGACTACTGCATCTTGACTTATGCTCAGGTTATAAACCCCACAGAGAAGGATTTGCCCTCCCTTTTCCATCTGCATGTTGCCTCAGTCCATCAGAAATCTGAAGCCACTGTGCTTATGCAAATTAGGAAGATTATTTAATTGAATGTGTTTATTAAAATAAAAAATAAACATCACTGATCTATAATGCCTTTGGTATACCTACATAACTTACAAGAATAATACATAAGGTACACAGTAAAAGTTAGCTAAAGCAGCAACACATCATCATGAGCTCTACCACCTGAGTACTGTTACAGTTTTAGAGCTCAGCATCAAATGGAGGCATGCTGTTTTAATTTAGTCAAAATTCTACTTTCAAAAATTTTAACTTTGTTTAAAATCTTATCTTTGGTCAATATCTGGTCAAAGATTTGGATGTGGCAAGATGTTTGTAAAGTTGGAAAAGTCAAGGCGTATCATCCACTGAGAGAAGGTAGAACTGTTAAAAGGACAGCAATAAAACCTGGGCTGCAACCCCATCATTCTGAGTCACTTGAAAAGTGCAAAGTAAATAAACCTTATATTCCACTCCTACTGTTTCTGACACAGCATTAGAAATGACTTTGTTGTTAGAACTTATTTGTGACTGAACTAAAACTTGACCCATATATTTCTTTTCTCCCTTAATCTAAGACATTTCTTTGAGAGCAAGAAGCATTAAGGAGGAAGAAAACTGAAGTGCTTGTGAATTACTGGGAATTTGGATGTTCAAAGACACACTGATGCAATAAATGTGAGAGAGATGCAGAACAATTTTCATGTGATGGTAAATAGGAGAATGAGGAAGAGATTTGTAGCAGGTGAGGAAAACAAGCTCATCTGTTCTTTGAATGCTGAAGGGTGATGCCACAAATTTGGGAAAGTCCAGGAGGAAAGAAATGAATCCATGATTCATACAGGTGAGGAGCTGGCCTGAACTGTTAAATGAGAAGAACAAATAGGAGGGACTACAGCCTAGACAATGTTAGAGATAAGACATAGCAAAAGGAATGCAGAGCAAGACATATGGAAGTGTTAAAACTGCAATCAGACTGTGAACCAGAGTGACAGAAAATAAGACTATGGTGCAACCAGCGACTGAGAAAAGTGTGGGAGACAGTGTGAGATTGAATGGAGCTCAGTTTTGGCTAAGTTTAAGATGATGATGAGATATACAGAGAAGAGCAAACTCTCACAGACACCATATTTAATCAAAGAAGGCTAGTTTTTGGTAAAAGAGCAGTTTAGAAGAGTTGGGGTTTAAATTTAAAAGAGTTGGAGCATATTAGGCAGATCATATTACCTGAGGAAAATTCATAGAGTGAAAGTAACTGCAATGAAGGATCATTCCACAGAAGGTAAACATCTAAAAGAAATCTTCAAGTCATACCTGGGAGAAGGAATAGAATCAGAGACTCATAGAACATAAAACAGAAACAGAGCTGTTGGAACAGTGTTCTGCCTCACATTCCTCCTAGTTTTGCCCTGCTGCAAAAGTGAACATCAAGCAAATCACTTCCAAATTGAACAACTTTGTGAACTGATTGATTACTGATGAAAAGCACAAGGTAGCTAATATCGGAGATGATAGTTTTGTCCATGGGTACACGATCACTTGAATGGGCAACTAAAGCTGAAGAGGTCCAACCATGACGTGAAAGTGATAAAGGCTAAACTCAGATGAAGAATATGAGCAATGTGCAATCCCTTATGTTGTCCAAATTTAATTTTAGTACTCTAGAAAATGTTTTATTAAAATGTCATATTCCTAAATTATGGATATATTGTTTTCTGAACAACAGTCTGATCAAAGCAATAATTCAGAATAAAAGAAGCAAAAAATGTAGAGCAAAACAATGGATCTTACTGAAACTGATAGCAAAACATCTATTCTATTACAAAGAGAAGGAGCTGCCTTTTCAAATTTACTGGTGACATCAGCAGTGATATAAGGGATAGAAAGAGTGTCTTGAAAATTGCTTTCCATTAATTTGTTACTCTGTAGATGGGAGTATTTGTATATCTTTATATTAAAAGAAAAGAGGTAGAATTATGGAAAATAATCAGAAAGAAAAAATACGATAAAACAGGGTTAGCTTTGCATTTCAGTGCTTCTTTGCAGCAATTTCTCCTTCTGTTTTTAAATAAATTCCAAAAATTAATAGTTTATTTCGGATAAAAACTAAGTACAAGATGGAATAACTGGCTGGTATTAAGGCAAAGGTGCATCACATTGGAATAAGACTGGAGAAATAAGCAAATAATCAGAAAAGCCATATCCTTTCAAATTCACTGGAACTTGAACTTTGCAAAAAGATATTATAATTCTCTATAATTTAAAAATCATTACATAGATGAAATAAAGTAATATATTAATAATACATATAAAGTGATATACTAATATATCAATCTAAAATATTTTTTTCTAATTTTTGTTATGCTTATGTGGAAACACAGAGCACACAATATTGAAGGAGTGTATGAGATAAGGATTGGCCTTAAACCTGAACACTCAGATTAGAACTTGCTATAGATTTCTACCTGCAAAACAAGTTGCAAAATCACTTCCTCTGTCATTTAAAATCAATTGATTACTATATGGCAATTATAATCAGATTAAAAATCTCCTGTTGGCTTAATTAGTTGCATTTATATGTGACCAAACTTTCACTGTGAATATTTACCTGGACTCAAACTTTGCATTTGACAGATAAGAGCACAATAATAACTCACTGCTGTTATTATGTAACCTGCACTTCGTTTCAAAACATGAGTATTTTAAGCTAAATAAACATACAAGCTTTGATGTAACACAAAAAATCACACCACGTCCATAAATTAACATTGATTTTTCTGCTACTAATTTAAGTCATAGTGGGAAGGAGGGAGGAAAAAATTATTGTTCTGTAGTAGACACTGGAAGCATTCATATGGGTTTTCTGAAGGAAAAGACCTTTACTCAGCTATTAGCTCCCATATATATGTACTGAGGCTTAAAATTGTCACCAATCACCTTCATCCTCCAGTACCTTCCAAATCCAATTTTAAATAACAGAAAAGATACTAGAGGGGACTTTGTAGCACAGAAATTATAGCTTCAGTAAGACAAGAATTAGTTCAAGTGTGCGTTTCTGAATATCTCAATCTTCTTACAGTATCACTGTGGTTTAGGAATATTTTTATTCATGGCTGTTGCTCTGATATAGTGTGCATTCGACCCTTGCTTAGGTTGGTTAGAATTATTTGCTGTTCGCATACATGAGCAAAAAAAAAAAAATAAAAAGCTCCCTTTTTCATTTTCTTATTCCTGTAGCACTTTAACCATATAGAAACATATGGAATTAAACTCTCACTGGGCAAAAAAATTGCGTTCTTTAGCACTGTTTTCTAGTCAGTGACAGATACACAGGCTGTCTGTATACCAGACCTGGAATTCAGCAACAGCAACGTTTAAATCAGTGTAATGAGCTTCTCTCTACAGTCTGCCCTGAAGGTCACTGCAAATGTCTTAAAAATAAAGCTTAATGTTACCAGCCAAAGTAAAATACAGCAATAAATATCTTGACTTAAGGGAAGTCTTTTAAAAGAGAACATTTCACCTCAGTTCAAATGCCACTTTGTGAAATTTCATTGAGGGCTTTAGATTTTTTCTTTTTCATGCAACTCCTGTTATCTGCCTTCTAAATATGTGCTTATATTCTCTTAAATATTCTGTTGATACAAACTCTCACTAACACAAATGTAAAAATGTTGTATTCTTTAACTGTCAGTAGAGATATTTAACATTTATTTTAATAGGAATACTGTGATTTTGCAGCTTATGTCATTTCCAGAAGAAATTAATGAAAAGATTCTGTAAATTCAGAATACCTGGAAACACCACCAGAGAAATTTAATTTTCCTCTGGTAAAATTGACTTGGTAGCACCACTTTATAACTATAATTTGTGAAGTAAATGGCAATGCTAAATATATTGAAGAACTGACATGTTCCCAGGGCAACAAAGGGATTGAAGGCAAATGTTACAGCACTACAGCCAACACCAGTAGTGTCTGTTTAAGCATTTGTTTCATAAACAGTAAAAAGTATTAAAAAAAAGAAGAAATATCGAGGAGTTCTCTCTGCTTTTCCTTCCCCTTTGATTAGCTTTCTTCAGTTGTTTCTATTTATTCTCTTTCTGACTGAAAGCTCATCAGAAGGGGGCCTGCATATATGATGCTGCATATGAAACTTGATAATCTCTTCCATGTTTCTTCCTTCCAAAATCTTTTGCCCTAGCAGTTTTTCTTCTTGATATGGAAATTTCTTTATTTATTTTTTTATAATTACCTACCTTGCAATATCACCTCCAGATCTCAGTACCTGCATGATGGACAAACCACAAGAAAGTCTCCGTTTTAAAGATCTCACAGTATATCCAATAGCAATTTTGAGGAGGCACGTTATTGATGTAGGTTTTAGATTGGAGTTTTGTGTAGATATTTTAATTTTTCCTGGTTCTCCTGTAAACTCAGACCTAGACATGTGAGACCGACAGTGGACTTCACCACAAATATCCAGATCCATTGCCTCCTGTTCTAATCCCAGAAATTTCTTTTCAGATGAAATATTTTTCAGATTCCTCGTTTTCCTTATAATTTCTTTATATTTTCCATTTGCTTATGTTGTTTCCAATAAATAAATAAATAAATATCAATCTTCACTTGAAACAATCCTTCTACGTTCTATGATGAGGAAGTATTATCTCATAACCAGACAAAATCATTATCTGTAATCAGTCCCCTAGGTCCTGCCTTTAGAAACTTCACTGTGGAAGCACCAGATACTGTTCAGTCCACTCTTCTTGCAACTGCTTTTCTTTTAAATTAGGTTACCACTCATTCTTTCTCTATCACCTGTTGTCTTTCCTACAATCACTGATGACAACTAAATCAAAAGAAACTGTAATTCTAATTCAAAGAAATAAAAATCACCTTCCCATTTCTCTCATGTTCTGATGACCTTTGCTTGGATAAGCCAGATTTCATGATGCTGGAGTAGCTTTGTTGATGCCATTGAATTTAGTAGTGTTATAAAATTACAGTAATCTGATACATGATCTATCTCAAGCATCTCTGCTGGACATTTTTGTGCTTTTTCCATCAGTTCTGTCATCATTTTGTCTTCAGTAACTTTATAGATTTTTATCTGACTGAAAGTCATGCAAGAGGACATGGGAGGAAAGTCTGCTCTCTCTTAGAGCAACATAACTTTGATAAATTCTGGGGATATAACTGACAGAAGAATTTTAATATTATTTGAAGTGATACAAGAGAGACTTAGTCCTTACCAAGTAGCTGTAGTGGTTAAACTTCAGGCTGTCAGCAGTTATTAAAGAAAGTATGATTACTTTTTCCCATGTGAGTTTTCAAATTTCAAAATCAAGAAAAAGCAGCCAAGCATCCGTTGGTGGCAACTGAGTACCTGTCTATTTTTACCCTTGGGAATTATTAGAATAAGCTGGAACTGTAAACATCAAGGACAGTGAGAGATGTATAGAATTCCTGTTGGAAACCTAGGAAAAAAATCTACTTGTTTCCATGAAATCGATTTTCAGTGACCCAGGGACTTCATAAGCACAATGCCCAGTTGAAGTGCTTGCTGATGTGACAGCCGTCTACAAAAAGGGTCAGAAAAAGGATCTGGACAACCACAGGCCTGTCAGCTTGACTGCAGTATGTGGGAAGGTCATGGAGCAGATTGTTTTGAGTGAAAACCCATGGTGTGTGCAGGGCAAACAGGGGATCAGGTCCAGAAAGAATGGATTCATGAAAAGAAAGTCCTCCTTGACCAAACTTATCTCCTTCTATGACCAGGTGACCCATTTGGTGGATGAGGGAAAGGCTGTCGACATAGTCTACCTAGATTTTAGCAAAATCTTTAACACTGCCTCCCACAGGCATTCTCCTGGGGCAGCTGGCAGCCTGTGGCTTTTTTACCCTCCACTGGGTTAAGAACTGTCTGGAAGACCAGACCCAAAGAGTGGTGGTGAATGGAGTTGAATCCAGATGGCAACTGGCTGCATGTGGTGTTCCTCAGGGGCCAGGATTGGGATCAGCCCTGTTTAATATCTTCACAGATGATCCCTATCAGCTTAGATGTATGAAGATACCACAGGCATCCTCTCCTGTTCTTCAGCCAAGACATTATTCAATAGTAGCAAGGAAATGACTGTGCTTGGCCCAGTACTTGATACATGCACCAAGCTGGTGGTGAACCATTGGTTGCTCCTCCTTAAGGATGGTTTTCTCAAGATCTGTGTTTTTTCAGCAGTTTTCCCCAGCAGCATTTTTCTAGCTTACTTATGAGTATGCTATGGGAAAGAGTGCAAAAATATCCACTGAAGCCAAGATATATCACAGTTCCATTAATATCTTTTACCACAAAACTGAGTATATCGTCATAAAAGGAAATTTTACTGGTTTGACATTATCTTTTCTTTTTAATTTCTAGACACTTTCCTAAAGCATGTCCATTCAAAAAATGCAGATAGTGTACTCAGGCTGTATCTCAGTGGTCTTGAGTAGAGGGAAGACTTCCAAGACTTCCTGTCCAGACTTCCAAGACTTCCAAGAACTTTCTGTTTTCTTGGATTTATTTTTCTCCATTTATATCTCCAAAAAATGTCCTTTGCTGTAAATTTCCTCCCTGTTTCAAGTGGTGAGGCTGAAATCCACAGCATGACAGTTTATCTTAGCTGCTTGTGCTTACCAGCACCAGGATGCTTGTACTGCAAAGGACGTCATCATTCTGCTTGGAGAGACTTCCACCACTTCAGTTGAACTGTAAACCATGCTCTCATCTCTTATGATGTTAGTAGTTTGACTGCCAATATTATTTCACTTCATATAGTTTGAGATTAAAACTGTTGTTGTCTTCTAGTGGCCTGGGGATGGAGATGGGAATGAGGGAAAATGAGAAGGGAGGACAGGGTAATAAAATGTTCAGGCACATAGATGTGACTATAAAACATGTAGGTAATGTTATCTGTCATTAACAGAGAGATAAAAAAAATCTATGAAGTGCACATAAGAACACACAAATAGAAGAAAATGGCCAGCTCTGTATGAGAAATGTAGATGTGCAGTGAATGCTATAACCTGCACTCGTATAATTTGTGTTCATTTATTTGCCTATCTAAAAAAAAGAAATTATTTTTTTTTATAAAATCCAGCTCTTGGCCTTTATCCTTCTGAAGAGAAGAGAAACAACACCATCAGAAACATGGTATTGTATTTTAACTGTGATGGTAAATAAAGTGGGCCTGGAAATGCTTGTTCTTCCTTCTTTGTTAATTAGAGTTCTGAGCCTGACAATCTAAATGCCAATATACTTATTATTTTACATCAGTTTTGATTTATGCTTCTCGTAATCATAGTCTATGGACACAACTTGCAGGACTATAAGCTTTTTAGGTGCATTTAGTTTCTTCTACTTGAGTGCAGCACCAGAGCAAACATAGGTATCAGCATACCAACATCATTACTCTCCTATAAAAAATATAACCTTGAAAGAGATCATTTAAATGTGATTGTGCTACCTTAAGTGAGCATTCTCTCTCTTTTTTGTTTTCATACTACAGTGCCTTCAACTTCTTCCCATCACTAAGCCTTTTGAGTAAAATACTGAACTGATTAATGTGGCATTTTCCTCTAAACTGTTTTCAGGAAATGCTGCACCTTACCAGTGGGATGTTTTTGAATAATGTAACCTCCTTAGTATAATTAAAACTGAGCTCTGAAGTTACTACCTTTTTTTCCCTGGAGACTCGCATCAAAATGTCAAGTGTTCCTTCTAGCGGAACTGAGATCCCTTAGTACAAACAAATATCTTTATCTACTGTTCCTTGCAAGCAGTAGACCTTTGCCTCTATTCTTTGTCAATTCATTTTTAACATGAGTGAATAGTGCATGAAATAATAAATGTCCTAGGCACGTAATGACAGTATTTAAAAAAGCTTAAAGAAAAAAATGAGGTAATATAGATAACAATGATAAGGACATCTTGTGTTTTACTAATTGTTTCTTTTACGGGTGATTTAAAAAAAAAAAAAAAGGTTAAATGATTATTTACAAATTGAACGAATCAAATGATAAGAAACAAAACCTTTCCCTCCCCTGGACTTATCTTTTTATTATTTTTATTATTATTTTATTTTATCTTTTTTAGTTCCCCTTAGATAAAAGCAGAGTTGGGGCGCCACCACCTGGAGAGCTGCAGCAAGATTGAGCGCAGGCTTCAATTTTCCTGTGAGCTGCAGGGACTGCGCAGATGCACTTTGTTTCTGGTCGGGAAACTCAGCAGGTAAAGACATACGTTAAATAACAAATCTCTGTGACATTCACTCCAATATCTTGAACGTGTACACAAATGTGCAGCAAGACAATGTTTTAGCTAAATGAAAGGCTTGTTCTCTCAAGTTACATGCAGAGGTACTCTGAAGGCAAGGACAGGCCTGCTGTGATCGACAGCTCTGAGGCACGTGATTGTTATAACCTGTCCAGAAATCACAAGGTACCAGGAATATAAATTCACAACCACATGACTTCAGTGGTTGGTAACCCTGCCTATGGCAGGGGCTTGGTACAAGATGATCTAGAAAATCCCTTCCACCTCAGGCCATTCTGTGATTCTGTGGTTACGATTCTAAATTAAAATCCATCTAGAAGTTGAAGTATATGCTTAGGAAATGGAATAAATTCCAGATGAAAAAAAAAAAATTGCCTATGTTGGATTGGTTTCTCTCCAGAATTTTATTATTTGTAATTGCTCCTCTTATTTAAAGTTACTGTATTCTATACACTGTTGGCTAGAGGTAAAGGACAGAGCAGTTAAACATCTGCTATTAATTAGCTTTCTCTTCCTTAACTGTCATATATAACTCACCAAAATTAATTTAGGGATAAGCATATGGTTGTGCAATATACACAAGGAGATCAAAGCTTTATGTTCTCCTATCTAACTTGTCTCATCTGAAACGTAGTCGTCTTAGCTAGTTGGATAAGTTTCCTCTGTAATTAGGTCTGGCAGGCACTTCTGGGAAGATTCACCTCTGCCACATATCACCATTTCCTGTCCCTGGGCTACCTGATCTAGCTGTGGTGTCCCTGTACATTGCAGGGAAGATGGTCTAGGTGCCCTTCGAATGTCCCTTACAAATCTAAAGATTCTATGATGCTATGACTCCTAAAACTGGTGCAGCAAGAAACCTTCTGGAACTGTCTGGCTGCTTTTAATGATAGAGACAGCTTGGACTTCTAGTTCATGATGACCTCAATTTGTAGACAGCCAAATGCAGGGAGGTTGTACCTCACCTTGTTATTAACATCAAAAAAGGACTCATAGAACCCTAGTGAAAGGAATGTCTGGCTTGTATATTGCTTAACGGACTCTGTATGAATGAGGAGTAGCTGATACAGCTTTGTTGGAAAACATTTCCCCAACAAAATCTATAAACACACTGCCTTTATCCTCAGTGGTGGCATTTCCACGGGCACCTATTAGACTCAACAACTCAACTACAGTTAATCCTCCTGATTAGCACTCTGCTTGCAACAGTGGTGTAGAAACACCAGGTACTGGGGGAAGGAGTGTCTGTCAACACTGATCAGTGGCAAACAGAACATAACTTAATTCGTGTTTTGTAAAGACAGTTGTTGTTTAAACAGTCCTATTTCCTAGTTTACAAGCATTTCAAACCCACCTTGTCAACACTACACAAGGTTAACTGCTTTTAGTAATCCAGTAATGGAAATCTAATGCTTTTGTATATGACAGAAAGGCACCATAAACATAATTCTATCCTTTATTGGACCGTTATCCTACATCTGTTAAGAAGATCTGTTAAGGAATCGCTAAACTACGTTTCCTTAAACCCTAATTTTAGTCTCTTAGCTTGTATATCTTCTTTAGATTAAAGGCCAAAGAATCCAGCACTTGTATATGGACAGGCTGACAGATTGCAGTACATTTGCTCAGCTGGCATTGTGTCCCACAGAAACCCACTGAGGCCCTCAACAGCTTCTGCATACCTGTTTCTGAGTCCTGGCATGGGCATCACTCCCCACAGCTCTTACCACCCACAGCACATGGAGTGTCTAGGCTGGCATCTTCCTTGAGGACCTACGAAGTCATCTAACCTCCCTATACAGCCAGAACAGCCCAAGTAGGGCAGTCCATTGAAATAAAAACAGACTCAGTGGGAAAGACTCGCAATAGTAATTCCTTTCATTACTCGGCTTCATCAGATAGATAATTTTATTGTTTGATAGCATTTTCCTTAGCTGTAAAATAAGGATTACAGTATATCATAAACATCTTGTATGGAAAGTTGAGATGATTGAACATGGAACATTTGTAAAGGTGTGATACAGAAATGATAAATCTGAGTACTGGGTTAGATACTTGATATTAAGAACACTTTCTCTCTTTTCTTTTCCAGCAATGTGTTAAATGTTACTGGGAACACTAATTTGTATCAGGAAATTTGAAACATCCCTGCCCCTCTTCAGTATAAAATGAAACTTGAGTTTGGGGAAGTCTAAAATAATAATAAGAAAATATTACTGTCATTCTAGTCCATAAGAATTCCACAGAATACATTGATTTGAATGTGATGGAAAATAGCCATTTTGCAATGGGTAGGAAAATATCAGTCACTTGCAATAATTACACTGCTTTCTTTAGCAGAAGAAACCTGCTGGTTTAAATCATATCTACTGCACAAATGTGATTGAATCCAGTCCTTAGGTACATGGTGGAATTTGCAACAACTAGTCATGTCTATTTTGTTATAGGGATTGTATGCAAACTATTAGGTTTCTCAAGAGGACATAATAATAGGCTCAGAGCATTTAAAAGTACCAAAAGAGTACCAAAAGATCTAGACAGATGAAAGACTTAGCAAAATAAATAATAATAATGAATTTAACTGGATGCAGTGTATAAAGTACTCTTGGATGCAGTTAAAGCTTTTATAATACATTTCTTTGGGAGTCAGATGGAGACCTCTTCAACATTATAGAAACTTAAAATGATGCTTAGTTTTCACCTCTTGGTTTGGCTTGGTTTTGTTTTTTATTGGTATTCATTTTTAAGCTCTTACAAAGAACAATCCAGTTTCCCCTGGAACACTGGTTTAAAATACATTAACTGAGAATTTAAAAAGGACCAAAACTGTCCTTAAACAACTAGCTCCTGGAAAATCTACTTAATGAAGCACAAGAAAACTGTTTAATATACCAAGAGTGGACTTGCAGAATTGGTTTAAATTAGAAAGCAGTACAGGATTATGGAAGGTAAAAGGGCTTTTCCAATATGTTGTCCTTCTAACAAGTGGGCTAATAGTTTGCAGAAGAAAATACTGTTAATAAAGTTGAAAATAAGATATGCAGGTGAATTTTGACTGAAGAGGAGCCTGGGAAGGTAGTACTACTGTCATGCTGCTCATAAAGAGGATCCTACAGGATGCTGATGCTGGAAACTGAGTACCAATTGAGTTGTGCGCTCCTACTTGCTCAATGCCAGGTATCCCTCAATATCTACCTATCTTCTAAAGCATGGTTGTCAACTTTTTGACTTGCCCAGGCCATGTTGAAGAGGAATTGCCTTGGGCCACATAAGAAGTGTATAATATAGTTCATGTATTAAAGAAAAAAAAAAGAAAAGAGGGCAACAAAACCACAAAACTAGTGGAATATTTTACCTTGTTTCTGTGAAACTAGTACATCAGTATCTGGTTTGATCTGAAATTCTTACTGAGGTCTCAAAGCATTCATCAGAGATTTTTGATGAAATTTTACTCTTCCTGTATTTCAAACTTGAAAATATTTTCAAGGGTGAGTGTGGAGTGTGCCTCAGGCACTTACACACACATAGGTCTAGAGAGAAGGCCTACCTGACAGCATCCCTAGAACTGCTTGCATCGTCACAACCTGTCACATCCTGCAGTTTCTCTGCTGTTGGGGAGAAATGCAGTCAACATGACAGACTGCTTAGAACCTCTTTAATTCATCTTAAACCATCACAACAGATGTCAGGTCTTCTGTAAAGGAAGACCATGTTTGCAACCAGCTGTGCCTCCCCTGTCTAGTGACAGAAGACTTGATTTCTCAGCCTCATGGCAAAAGTGCCTTTTCCCTTGATGAGTGTGCTCAAGTCCCCATGCACTTCCCTCTCCCAGAGACCATTCTTTTCCTGGTGCTACTTCCAAAAGCCTCTTGAAAGAATCCTTATCTTTCTTGCTCCTTCCTGATAAAATTTATCTTAATACTACATTATGCAGTGTCTCACAAGTCCTCTTGCAGATTCTCTTCTCCGTACCTCACACCACTCTCGTGCTTTCTTACTGTCAATTCTGCATCTGAAGTTCTTTTGCTATAGAATACAGGACTGATGGTGGGTAAAATGATAAAGTTGATGCTCCAGAAAGCTCTTGCAGGGCAAGAGGTAACAGATGATTCTGGCAGGACAAATTTATTAATTTCTTCAAGAACATTTCAAAACTGGCTAGTTTTGGCCTACATCAAAATACAAGCAATAAAGAAACCTGACAGCAACATGTACTATACAAGCCATAGTGACAAAGTAACAGCAACAAGAAAATGCCAGAAGAGTCCAGTGCCATTCCCATTGGAACTTAAATCATTAAATCCCATCACTTCTCCCTGAGAAGTCCAGGAAATAAAATGAAAGGTTTCAAGGCTAAGAGAGACTGCATATTTATCTACAACAAACTAACAAGTAAATTAAATGAACTTAAGTGAGTAGTGTCAGTTTGTTTTCAATAGATCAGATGAAACCAGCAAAACAAACAGGGGACTCTTAGACTTTGTTTAAATCCAAAGGAATCAAACAGAACAGGTTTCCAGCATTTTCCAGTTTTCAGAACCAAGTCTCCCATAGCTCTGTATACCAATGTAAGATACATGACAATAGTACTACTTCTCTTACTCATCTTACAAAGATAAGAAAAAAGTTGTGCATGGACTATAGATACCCATTGCTGACAGGTTTCATCACTGTACAAGTCCAGAAGAACTAAATAGAGGATTCTCTGGTCCAGGATTTAACTTCAGTTTTTTCTAACACATATATGTGTCAGAAAATTTCCTTCTTCTGGAGTTCTAGGCAGTACTGGAATGAAATTCATCTTCTTCGGTGATGTGATATCAGCCAGATATCTTTTCTTAGTTGTCAGAGGTGAAAGTACCACACGTGGCCAGGGAGGACTGGTTCAATCCTTCATCGTAAAATGAATATCTACGTGTTTAATTATTGTTTTCTTGCCCTGGTGAGCCATTAATGCTAGCCAGGACTAACAGGTTTCTGTATCACAGCATATGATGCTGTAGCTAACGCCTAAATGCACTTCTGTACAAAATCCACAGGGGCTCTGATGCTTTTGGATGACTCCAGAAGTGTTAGCTGCCTGGAAATTCAGGTGTCAATGGTAATCCTTCTTCCCGTAATGGTAAAGGTAAGTTCAGTCTCCTGCCTTGTCAACATTTCCTCTCTGAGGGAATCAGTTAGCTTATGTGGCCTGATTTAAGATTGCAAACAAACAAACAAAAAAAAGATTGTGGCCTAAAGTATGAGTTGGATGCAAGCAAAGATTTGTTAATTCAAGTTGCATAAAACTGCATTTTCTCCTCTTCAGACAGAAATAAATTGTCTCATTTCTCTACAGGTGATGTGTAAATGAGATATTACCTTGTTACTAGTGACCTGAGAACATATAGCACAGATAAAGCAAGTATTTCAGAACAGACAACAGAAGGATTGGTTTTCTGAGCAGAAGCAATCCATAGACGGTGGGGTTGCTTTTTCTCACTTCTTTCTGACTTAGTTGTAGCATTTGCTTTAATTTACAGATCTTTTTTTTTTTTTTTTTTCCAAAAAACATTAGGCAATGCATTCAAATACTAAGAATTATCTTCAAAGCAGAGGAATGCATTCAGGTGATGTGAAGCATGTTATTAAAAGGTTCAAATCCGAATAGAGTGTTACCTTTATGTTTAAGTGTATGACTTGGAGAAATCTTATTCTAAAAGGTGATTTTGTTTCACTTTTTATCCCATACAGCATGAAACTTTTTGGAAATGTTCAGAGCTCATACAAAATACAGAAATTCCAGTCAGACTCTCTGGTCCCACATTTGCTGCTGTCTCTGCTCACCATGAGATGGGAGTAGAGAGTCCCTGCCACAGCATCAGTCTTGGAGGCTTGTGCACTGAATGTGTAAATATAAACAATACCTTTCCTAAATCCCCTTTTGTTCTCTCTCTGATGAATGTAAGCAATACAAAGACTAGTTTTCCCTTTGCAAACATAAAGATATTTTCCTGATGTTGAACAAGAAACATGACCTAGTAATGAGTCTTTTCCTGTGTTAATTATTTAAACAATTTTCCATTAAATCAATTCAGTTGACAACTGTAAAATGATGTCTTATATTGCGATATTAAAATTAAAACTTTCTGTTGTAATTGCCAGTAACTTAGATTTTTTTTCTTCACTAGAAAAACCATTATGAATTTATTTTTAAATGTTTTCTTAAACCAGAACACATTAATACAGAATTTTTAAAAACACCAATAACCTGTACAAGTCTCATCAAAATGCAGAAGATGCAGAAGTACAACAGTATCACCAGCTCAGTGACCTTACTAATATTTCCTTGTGAGAAGGAATATAAATATAGTATTAGGTGTCATTTGTTTCTCAAAATAAAACCAGTTAGCCAGAATACATTATTGAAAACAGATACTACTGCAGGAATGGTAGTATCCTTCTCAAACTCATTTTATGGAAGCAACTATGAGTTCAAGCTAACCAAGCTGCCCGTATCTGAGGAGAAGAAAGTCTTGGGATCTAGATTTTGTTGTTGTTTTAAAATCATCCAGATTGGTGATTTCCAAACTTTCTCAAGCTGTGAAGCATGCCTAAGATCCAAAACTTCTCAGAGAGTCTGGATGTAGTCACAGGAATCTGCTGAACCTGAAAACTGAATTTCTTAGCCTGATTTCAGAGGCCAGTTGTAGAACATTTTGTATGGCATTCTGCCCATCACCCTGCAGCCAGCATCACTCTCAGCCTGGGTTTCTGCTACAAAAGAGGCAGGAGGCAAAGAACTGTTTTGTTAGCCTAGCTAAAACACCATCTATCTCCATAAGGGTTCACAAACTGACAAAGTATGAAGCTAAACAACTCAAAGGCATTCTCATAGATGTATGAAAGGGTCGTATATACTGGCTGAAGCTGATTTTCTGATAAACAGGGATAGTGGTTTCTGGAAAAACTCTCGTTAATCCACATACATATGGGATTCATCTCAGTGAGATCATAGTTGTAGTAAGCAAACAAACAAAGAAAAAAAGTCATGCTTATCTATATGTACCCCAGTGATTGCTTGAGAAAAATGATGCACAAATTTAAAAGCAGCAAGGAGAAACTCAGCTGAGCTTGTAGAATTTCCCTGTTAGTCATGCATCTGTTTTCACCAGTCCCATGATGATTCCAGGTATTCAGCTGTGTTGTTTGTTTGGCCATGTAGATGCCTAACACATATCAAGTGACCTGATTGCATTTCTTTAAGGAAGGCAAAGCCATGGCTGCATCTCCTCATGCCCTGCTGTTACTTGCATAGGATTACAGACAGCTCTTTATTATCCATGACTCATGTCATGACAGGCTAATTGCACAAATGCAGCCAGTGTATTCTGTAGCTCATGTGGACTCCTCTCAACACGCCTTTGTTCTGTGCTAGCTGACAGTGCTGCTGGCCCATCTCTTGGGTGGTCAGTGTCACAAACAAATACTTTGCTTTTTACCACAGGCTCTGCAGCTGAATTGCTAAATGTAAGTGCCTAAATCTTAGTGCCCTATGAGTAAATGGGGCTTTTGTTACTGATTTTAAGGGGAGTCAGGTGCCTTTGCACTGCTGGATGCCTGATCCTTATCATGCAATAGTACACTTAAAAATGTTGCTGCTTACCAGCTGTCATCTTCCAGAAATACTATTTTTTGCATTTGTTTAGCTATTGTGTTTAACATTTCTTCAGTTTGCAGTTTTTAGAGCATTTGAGGGTGTAGAAATGGATTTCTATTAGAGCAAGAATATCTGGATTGCTCAGAAAATGAAACATGGCTGGCTGGAACAGGAAGAGACTTATTAACAGGTAATGTGCCTGTGTAGCTGGTGGATTGTAAGACACCCTGAAGTCACAGTCACTGGAGTCCATTATTTTATTAGCAGAGCTGCAAACAGCTCATGTACTGCTTTCAGAGCTTCTGTTCCAATGACGGTCACAACGCTCTTCAATATAAGTGGACAAGCACAAAACAGAATTTTTATATCCCACCTTAATAAATGATTATACCTCAATATAAAAGCTGAGTCATTACTTTCTAATCAAGTATATACTTCATATATATAAAGCTGCTGAGTCCTTGTCCCCGGCCCCACACTGATCAGGAACTTCTGTTTGTGTCTGTTCAGCCTATAGTGGAAGGAAATCTTGCAGAAACAAAGACAGCCCATTTCAGTGTTTCACAGCAGCAGCAGGATATGTGTAAGTGCAAACCATCTTAGTCATCTCTAGTCTTTCTCCTGATATATCTGGGAAAACAAGCAAAAGCAAAACAACTACTCTTGGTCTTTTATTATCACTTGAGCAGAATCTTGTAATGAATTCAGAAGGATATCCACTCATCTTTCAGACATAGGACTATCCAAAAATATTGCCCAATTATCTTGTGTGTTTTTTACCTTTTTTTAAACTGTGGCAGTGCTTTGACAAAGCTTCTGTGAATGCTATGAAATATAGATTTATTAGGGACAGGGAAATGAAATATTTAGTGTTTCTTTCTCTTTACTAAACAAGAATGAAAAAGCAAGCAATTCATAGACCTAAATACTCAAAACTCAGACAGAAATAACTCTCTATGAGAAAATCTCAGAGAACTTCAAAAATATTCTGCATGGATTGTCAAGAAGTCTGATGTAACCTACAGGGAATAACAGTGCACATTTTGAATTTGTGCTTCCAAAGAATACCTGTTGATTAAGTTTTTATAAAAGAACTATACTTCTCTGAAAGACATGAGCCATCTCTGGCTTGGTGTGATGTAGCACACCAGGAAGGCTGGGATCTGACGTCAGTAGGAAGGAAGATTGATATTTGTTAGTGCATCCTAAAGCCTTGCCTATTCTTGCTTGATATTTTATCACTTGCAGAAGAGCAAAGCACCTTGTTAGGGCTTTTCATATGAAGTCAGCTCTCAGGGCAATGTAGCAGAGCAGCCTTCCCACTCACCCAGCCATTCTCCACTGATGACAGTTCAAGGAGTGCACATGACACCTACCCTACAGCTGCTGGATTCCTGCTGTGACCAAGAGTGGTGAAGCATGACACTGTTCTTCATTAGGAAGTAGGCAGGAGTGCTTCTAAAGAATGCCATCCTGCTGTTCTGCACTTACTGCTTTGAACCCTTGCAAGAAGGCATGACCAGACAGACAGAACTTTCCTTACAGGACCTCTCTGATCCAAAGACGAGGAAGACTTAAAACTTCCTCAGATGAGAAAGACTTAAAACTACCACAGTGTGTTCTGAATCACAGGCATGTGTAATCAAACCCTGGAAATTTGTAGATTCTTTCTCTACGGAGCTATGGAAATTAAAATTCAATTTTTTTTTCTTACAGTTTCTTTTTAAACACAGAATTTCTATATGTTTTTTCCCAACAAATAAACTATCTCTTTTAATCAAGTACGAAGTCACCTTCACCCCCAATGTTTGAACAATGTTTTCTCAACAAGCAAGCAAGAAGAAAACCAGTCTGCCAACCACTATTTTCAAGTTCTTTTACATTTGTCCTAAAAATGTATTTTTTTTTCTTTTTGACATTTACAAATACATACTGCTGCCCTCTAACCTCCTCTTCAGATATTAAGTCTTCATTCCGTTCTAGTCAAGCAGAACTTTTGTCATTCTATTCTAGTTTATAGCAAAATGGCTTTGTTTGTGTTTGTGGTAATGAACAGGGCTTTCTGATTCAAGTCTATCTCCTTCTAAAGGAGCACCTCAGCTATCAGTAACATCTCAGGAGAGGAAAGAAACACCAATACTCATACAGATGCTGCATTATAAATCTTTTCTTTATCTACCTATTCATGATTGTAATGTTTTTCAGTATTAAACATTAATTTATATATGTTTATTTTAAACTTCATCAGGCAAAAAAAAGCACACACAAATTCACAAGAAGACAAGCAATTAATCAGCTTTATTAAATAATAAAGATAAAACTGAAGCAAGAAAGAAATAAAAATGCATTCTGGACCATGTTATTTAAAAACTCCTAAGAGAGCAAAAACTGTTAATTTGGCAGCAAATCTCAGTAAATTTGAATAGCAAAAAAGCTTTAGATAACACTAATTATGGAAATGCTTCAAAAACTATTGCTGTAGCTGGCAAAACACCTTCTATTACTCTATTCCATGAGAAAGATGTTATCAAGCTGTAGAAATTGTCCTGGATCCAGCTGGGACAGAGTTGTTTTTTTCTTCATAGTGTATGTTACAATACTATGTTTTGGCTTTAGGAGAAAAACAGTGTTGATAATACAGTGATGTTTTAACTGTGCTTGAGCAGCGCTGCACAGAGCCAAGGAAGTTTCTGTTTTTCAGCTCCTCAAGCTGTCCTGTCGATACGGTGGCTGGGGAGTACAAGGAGGTTGAAGGGGACAAAACCAGTACTGTTGACCTAAGATAGCCAAAAGGATATTCTATAATACACAGCATCATGTGAGAAAACTATAAAACTAAGGGGAGTTTGTTGAGGGGGTAGATGCTGCTTAGGGTCTGACGGGGTGCTTGTTTATGAGTGGCGAACAATTGATTGTGTATCAACTACTTTGTAAAAACAAAAATTATGTGTATGTATATATATATATATATATATATATATATATATATACATACACATAATTTTAATATATACACAATTAAAGTACTTGTTAGTATTTTTCTCTTCCTTTTCTGTCTTTGTAGATAGTTTATATCTCAACTTACAAATTCTTCCTTCTTCCCACTTCTTTCCCCTATCCCATTGTGGGGGGCTGGGCAGTGAGAGAAAGGCTGTGTGGTGTTGAGCTGCTTTTTTACAGAAAATCAGAAATCACATGTATTGAGAAACGTGAAAGTGAATCCAAGTATTTCTGGTCTCAACGGTATTTCAGCAGGTGGGGGGAGATCCCACTCCCACTATGTGTGAGTTTTGAAACCTTTCAATTAGATCTACTCAAATAATAAAATATCATTTCTAAAGCTGAGAGGGATATAGTACCATTATTTCAAAAAATATATCAAAATTAATGATTTATCAAGCTCTGTATTACAGATCTGTAATACAGATCTGTATTACAGATATTAATGTGTTACATTATCTGTCATCTGTCATCTATTTGCAGCAAAACAAACTGGACTTACACAGTGTCCTCTACCATTTCCTGTCGTGCTGTAAAGAGAATAAATACTCTTACTCCAAAGACTCCCAAATAGTGGCAATGTATCCAAAAGAGTCTCTCTTTCTCCATTCATTATTTCCCAGATGTAAAATAATCTATGGACTGACATTCTGTAACACTTAATTAGCTCTGACAAGGGTAAACTTCACTTTTTTGTTTTCATATCATACAAAAATATTTTGTTTTTATCAATATTCAACCTGCTGTAACATAGGAGGAACAACAAAGAACAATAAACCACAATAACGTTTTTAATTTGACTCATACTTAGTTTTAATATTTTCTTATTTTCCACAAAACTGATTTGTCCAGTAAGTAGTTGTCTACAAAGGAATTCAGGAAAAAGGGATAGAAAAGTTTTCAAAGTGTTCTTCCTTTTTCAAAGTCTCCTTGGTCAGTTTTTCTATATTACTCTAACTGATGAAAATAATAAAAGCAAGCTTTGCAATAAGTTATTAATTATGTTTAAATAAAGCATAATTTATGGAATGTAAATACGTGGTATATTAGGGAGCTAGTTATTTAACCACAAGATAAATTAAATTAACCACATGTTAATTATTATAAGGCAGCTAACCAAGAACAGCAAGAAGAAATAGAAGTTTCCACACTTCACTTTGAACATTTTTTCCTGATACAAAACAAATGAGCTTCTTTCTAATGGAAGCATAAATAGAGTCTTGAATGCAGCAACTTCAATGTGATGTGCTTTCAGGGAAGCTTGTCAGCAGCTGTCTGATCAGCTCTGATCTTGCTTCCCGCTGTAAACATCAAAGATACCTTTTGTGGATTGGCATGAAAATATGTGTCAGACTCCGGCTTAGATTGTTTCTGGTAGATATTTTCTGGAAACAACCAACTGCAGAAACGTCCTCTGTGGAAATGCTAGACGAGACCCTTAGAAATTCCTTTCACTTTGCTCCGACAACTCTTCTTTGCCCCTTTTGCTACTGTAACTATAGCTATGTCAATTAGTCTTTCTAATCACAGAATCAGAGAACTGTAGGGACTAGAAAGGACCTCAGGAGACCACCTAGTTCAATCCCCTGCTAAAGCAGTTTCCCTACGACAGGTTCCATAGGAAAGTAGATGGGATTTGATTACACCAAATAAGGAGACACAACAACCTCTCTAGGCAGTCTGTTCCAGTGCTCTGGCTTCAAAAAAAAGAAGTTTTTCATTGTGCTCAAAAGGAACTAAATAGGCCAATTTTTAGTGTCTTGAATTCCAAACTTGAAAATTTTAACAGCAGACACATCAAAATCAGTCTACCTGCATTTTAACACAGAGTAGACCACATCTTCAGTAGATCACAGTGCAATGGCTCTACTCCTCGTGTCACATTCTGTACTCAGTTATAATGGTAACATTTATGGTATTTATCCCTCACTGTTACAGAGTAGGATTACTGCTGATAAGAACAGAACACTTCCCACAGCAGAGCATCACTTGTAGAATATCTTAAAGTATCACAGCTTTCTTGGGTTTCTCTTTGGCAAAGAATAATTGTACGCATATTCTTGATTTAAGCAGCAGTACCAGTCTCCACAGCTGGCATTTGATTCAGCTTGCAGATAAGTCAATTAGAGACCTGATTTAGCTAGTATCATATCTCTGTTGAAAGGTCTCTTTGCAAATAATTGACTAAGATGTGATGCGTCCTCCCTGTGGACACCAAGAATATATCAGGGTCCACTACCTATGTACAGAATTCTTAAAGCAATATACAATTAAATATCATCAAGCTGTTCTCATAGTAATAGAAAAGCTGTCAGCATCACAGTACATCAAAAGCCTTTTAAGATTAATAGTATGTGTACTCCAAAGTTGTACTCCAACTTATTAAAGGCCAGTAAAAAAGGAACTTAAGAAGGAATTATTTTTTTTTCCCTGTGCGCTTACGTGTAATTCAATTAATGCTAAAACATAATTGTCTTGTGGATTAAATAATTGTGTTTTTTAAAGAAACAAAATACTATGTGTTACGTATTATGTATTTTCTGCTACTTTGTTAAAAAAAGTAATGACTAATGAGTTGTGACAGTGACATAAAATGTAAGAACATTTCATATACATGAGTTGGCCAACTCCATAAATAAAATTCATTCATTTTAGGTACTAGTGAGCAAAAGAATATTTAAAATAGACAGAATGCCCATGTAAGGTGGAAAAAATAGCCAGTGCTGGTTTCAGTGGATTTAAAGTCAGTGTATCTTTTTGGTATTGTGATCAATTTAGATGAAGTGATGGCAATCTTTCCAGTTATAGTTCATGGTACTTTTTCCCATCATTTTTTATGTTTGGAGCTCGATAACACTGCTGAAACAACTACAGTTACATTGTACAAAGTAGTTACAGTCATTATCTCTACTTATTAAAAAGAACAAGTTCAACCCCAGAACATGTACTGAGTGTTCAGGAAAAATCTAGGGCATAAGAATATTCAAGATAAGTCTAAGCTACAAGGCAATGACAGTTCCCTCTTCATCTATGAAAGAGGATTTCTTTTCATGTATCCTTGATAATACTGCTCACATTTAAAAGTCAGCAGCTTTTTCTTCTCTAAAAAGAATAAAACTCTCAAATCCTTCTCCAAAATATTAACTAGTAAGGACTGTCTTAAGGTAGTCCAATCATCTCTTGGGAGATGCTGTCTTCTTCAATTACATTGATCCTAAATGTAATTTTCCTAGTGAAAGGAAACTGGTATCCACATTCAGCATTCCCTCAAAATTCATCACTTTACAGATAAATATAATCATTTTGGCCAAGCTAGTATATTGCAATATAAATATTTTAAACTGATTTTTAATTTATTAAACTATTTTTAAAAATACATTCTATAAACTTACATTTTACACCTCCTCCCTATTTATGCTTCTTATATTAAAGTAACCTCTATACCACCTCTGTAACTGGCAGGCCAAGGGAAGTGGTTGTCTCCCTCTGCTTTGCCCTGTTGAGGCTACATCTGGAGTACCTTGTTCATTGTTCTGTGCTCCCCCATTCAAGAAAGATAGGGAACTTCTGGAGAGAGTCCCGAAGGTGGGGAGAGTCCAAAAATGTTATCAAGAGCCTGGAGCAGATTGAGAGGGCATCTTATCAATGCTTATAAATATATAAAGGGCAGGAGACAAATGGATGAGACCAGGATCTTTTTGACAGTGCCCAGCAACAGGACAAGTGGCAATGAGCACAAGACACAGGAAGTTCCATCTGAACATTAGAAAGAATTATTTTACCATGAAGGTGACAGAGCACTAGAACAAGCTGCCCACAGATGTGGAGTTTCCTTCTGTGGAGATACTCAGAATCAGTCTGGACACTTTCCTGGGGAACTTACTGTAGGAAACCTGCTTTACCTAGCAGGTTGGACTAGGTAATCTCCAGAGGTCCCTTCCAATTCCTACAATTCTGTGATTTTGTTGTGTTTGTTCCTCTTCCAGACACTGCCATCTTCTTTTCATTAGTCTTGACTGTTAATGACAAAAAAAATGAGGAACTTAGAAATATTTTGCTCTTAATGACAGCAATTACAGATTATACTATTCAGAAGTCAAATCTAAACACTTCTTTTTAGTTTTAAAAATTATTTAAGAAATGCTGGTAGGTTATTGTTTCTTACTGGATATATGGAAAGCAGTACCAATTCATTCTGAGTTTCTCCTCAGGCACCGAAATCACTTGATTTTAAAAATAGAATTATTGCTATGGTTTGAATTTAATTCCATAATAGAGTTAAAAAAGAGCTCTTAAGCTTGCCAAAATTCTGGCTATTTTTATGTTTAAGGTTTCTTTTTTTGATTCAGACAGGTTTGTGCTTTATAGCATTTATACTTAGCCTTGCAAGTTCTATCAAATTCTTTGAAAGACAGAATTAGTGCACTTCCAGGATTAAGTTTGAATATATTTAACAATCCACTTAAAGGCAACTCGGTTTCTAAAATATTATCAGTAAAATTCCACATTTGGTCTCAAAGTCAGTATCGTTACATCATGAGCATTTTCAGATCTAATTCTAGAGAAAAGAGGAGAAAAACTAGAAACATTTCTCCATATATACATAGGAACTAATTTAGGGTATTTCAGAAATATGCAGTAAAAAGGGAAAACATCTTTAAAAACCTTTGATTTCTGATCAACCCTAGGGACTGGGCTTATATGCCTGACTGTAAATTCCATTTTGCATGTGGCTTCTGATCATTTCAAGGATTTAAAGAATAATGACATTTGACTGATGCATTACTGTCATCAATTTGTATTACTAATCTGGTTGGTGGTTAATAAGGAAGACATCCATTCTGAAAATGCACCTTTGATGTTTCAGTTTGAGCAGCTAGATTTGAGATCGAAAATTTATTACACAATAAAAACTAGAAATAATTGCTCCAGAATTTAAAAATAAAGTTACAGAAGAATGCTACAAGTCTGGGAATTTATGAAAGCACATATTGCTCTTATAGTGGATTTTGAGAAGAACTGCTGACAAAGTCTACTATGAAGCTCGTCTGGGCATTGTCAGTAGCTGTATCACAGAAGACAGATGAGCAGACAGTGCATCAGATCACAATGCACTGTGTGCAAGTTGAGCAAACTGGGACCAAAGCCTGGTGAGTGCTGGAAAGCAGAGCTCAGCTAGAGCAGTAGTGGTAAACTCTAAGGTGGCATACAACCTTTATGCACTCTAGCAGACCCTCAGAACAACTGCTTTCCCCAGAGGAGTTCCTGAAAAAGAATTGTTGGGGATTTAGGCTTCCTCAATTAATACAAAAATTGATGGGTGAAAAGAAGAGTTAAGTGATATGGTATGCTATTGATAGGACAGGGTGGAGGACCTCAGTCACATATTTTCTTGGAGGGAAGATGCTCTAAATGTACATGAAACAACTCTAAAGTGGGTAGAATATTCATTCTGGTTAGGATCACAGAAAGGAATTGGGACAACTTGCTGGGGCACCCTCAAGACATTTGGGCATAAGGATGAGCCTGCCTCACTTCACTGCAGGTATCTTGTCATCTGGAAGAAGTGAAGTCAAGGGCCATAACTTAGTTTACGTTCATCTGTTAGGAACAGATAGTTAATTTGTACGTTTGTTTGTTTTATGATTGATGTATGAAAACTGAATAACTGAATCATAGAATGGTTTAGTTTGGAAGGACTTTAAAGATCACCTAGTGCCAACCCCTGGTGTGAGCAGGGTTGCCCCCCCACCAGATCAGACTGCCCAGAACCCCATCCAACGTGTCCTTGTCAATTTCAGGGAGGTAACTGCTTCTCTGAGCAACCTGTGCCAGTGCCTCGCTGCTCTCTGAGTAAAGTCATCCCTCTTAGTTTAAAACTGCAGCATCTGAGGCATGGACTCAGATGTAATGATTCAAATAATTTCTTACAGGTTCTAACATCCCTTACAATCACAAATTTTCTCTTTTAACTTTCCCAACCACCTATACATATCAACAAAACATTCCACAACTCTTCAACCATATATGCAGGTGCTTATCCAGTCGGGGTCATGAGTCACTCCAAGCCATGCACATGTCCTCCAGTCATGGTCATCATCACACAGCCATCACACAGCTTACTTGATTTTGTTTTACTTCTTCTGGAGTGTCCTTAGTTCTCAGCTTTGCTTTCTCATGCTGTTCATCTTGTTCAACAGCTTCTGCTCTGAAGAATCTTTCTTGTATACCCACAGAAAATGTAGGGAAATATGTGAGGAGTTTCTTTCAGATTTTTCAGAACACTTCCTAGAATAGGGTATGGTATATTTTAGGAATAAACCAGGTACATGTGAAGACTGAGAAGTGGCAAAGACAATATTATTTTGAAAAGCCCCACCTTCTTGGAGGAAAAAAAATAAAGCTTGTGATTCTTCATTCTTCATGTAACAGTTGTTTCTTCTGATGTCTTCTGTGTAGCCCTCTTATGTACTTTGCAGTTTCACCAGTGATTTTTCAAATCTGTTTTTGAGTCAGTAGTTCAGGTAAGTTCCTGTCCTCCTCATGTCCCCTGTTGTGCTGGTGACTCGAATATAGAGCAATGGAGAAAATTGTAGAGCACTACTAGAAGCCATTCAACTCCTGCTTTTGTTTTCTGTATTCTTTCTATGGCTGAAATTCATGGCTTCCACAGAAAAGCACCATCATTTGTGTACTCATTCCCACAAATGTACTGTAGTATCCATGAGAGCAATGAAACCAAATGAATAATGCTCAACTGAAGATCAAACTAAGGGTTTATATTTACAGAAACTGAGAAGCAATGTAAGAATATAAAATTTCTTTGGCAGAAATGCACTTTTATCAGATAAATCTTTGATACATTGATGCAATTTCAATTAAAAGAAAGCTTTCTATCTTAACTGAAGTGAAATAAAATGGCAATTTTCACTATGAACTGCTGAGATTCAGAAGCAGAGTCTTTTGATAAGACAGAAAATCTGAAAAAAAACCCTCTGAGGTAGTAACTAAAAGAACTAAAAGAGATAATATGTTCATGCATGTGAGTACTTGTCTTGGTGGGCAGTGCTGCATTGGATTATTTCTGTTATTGACTGGGCAACAAGAATGGGTTATGCAGTCACTAGGATAATCAGTTTTGAAAATACAATTTTATATGTAACAACAATGCTATTCACACAGACATGCCAGATTGTTAATGAATTCTTTGTATGCTCAGTGCTCGGGACAAACTTATATAGTATATGAGGAGTATTTGGAATGTTGATCTTCTGTATATCCTTTAATTTTCTTCTCTTTAATTGTATTTATATTGGAGGAATACTTAAGCCTCAGTTTAACTGAGGTATAAGAAAATAATTTGGACCATAGAATAAAATTGTTCATTGCCTTTATTTTCCAATACCACTTCAGATTTGAAAGGCAAGTTTCTCCTAGCAGAGAGGCAGAAGAAATCACACTAGGGACAAATCACTGAGTTGCTTGGATCCATGGAGGCCTATTGAATTTTGATCTTCCAACTAGGGGGTCAAAACTCAGCACACTGTTGACGCCCTAATATCAGTTAGGATCACTATTCTAAGAGTATTTAGTCTAAGCAAAAATCAACTTCAGAGAGATGTCTTAGTTTCATGTCTCATACAGGCCCGATGGGCGTTCTGCTTCCCTACCTCACCAATACTTCCTGTTTATCTAGGCTTAACTACCAAGCAGCTTCCTGCATCTGATGGTGCTGAGCCACCTCTTTGATGCAGCTTGCCTCAACCTGCCATTTTGTGACTCATTCAAAATAAGCTGTTCCCATAGTTCCGCACTACCATAGGCTTGGAGTGGTAGTGGAGTGGCAGATATTTTGCAGTGATTCAAGTTGTCTTAAAAAACTGGTCTGTTTTCAGCAGTTTGTGCTCATATCTGCAATGACAAGTCATTAGAAGAAATCATTACAAATAATATAGAGTTGTGTGAACACTGAAACTCCAATTAAATTAAAAAAAAAAAAAGTGTGCAGTACATTTCTTATTACTGATCTGCTCACTGGCATCATCATCCAGAGGCATTCTGTTTGTCTCCTATTTGGTGAACACTAGCACATGGTGGAAAGATGGCTAAATAAAAATGCAACAAACTAGAAGACCATGACAAAGAAGTTCTGAGATGATTTTTTAACTCCAGGATGAAAATAAATAAATAAATACTTAACTATAACCCCTCATTTTCAGAGATCTGACTGTCCAGAGTTGTCTCTGTTACACCTCCATGAGTTATAACTTCAAAGATACTTTTCATCCTTTTTTTTTAATTTTCATTTTTAAGAAGGATTTTTAATAGGTAGTCAGAGCTGAGAACAAAAGGCTACAGTCCTGTAACTTAATGCCTCGAAATTAAAAACCATTCTCTAACATATGTGACAACTTCCTGGGTTGCAGCCTGTGGGGTCAAAGCACATCTGTCCCTCATTTTCTCATTTCTCAGTGCACTGATCTCTTTCCAGCAATTCTTTCTTTGTGGATGACCGATTTGCAAAAAGAGTCATTTGTGTAATGCTCTTTTATGTGGGAGAGAATATAAAAATCTGTAACCTATGAATGGAGGAAAGTTGCAGGATATAATTTTGTTCCCCTCCTAAGTGAGAACTGTTATTTTTCTATTTTCCTTGTATCAGATGTTGCTGTCCCACAAGCAACAGAACAGAACTTGATGGGAATGTCGTTGGTTTAGTTGTACATGTACTGCACATTCTGGAATAGCTTGGCTTTGTCTTGTTTTGTCTGCTGTCTCTTGTTTACTTAGTTGAGATTACAACCTCAGAATTAGAAATGAAAAATGATAGTAACTGTAACAACTTCAGTAATTACTAAGTAACTTCATTTTAATGCCCCTTAAGGGCACTTTAGTGGTTTTGTACATAATTATTTGAAGAAAAAAAAAAAAAGGCCTCCACCTCTTCTGCTAACATATTGAAAGAGAGAGATTCTTTTTTCAGGTGTCTTAGAGCAGGCACACCCAACTTATCTGGTAAATTGCATGGGTGGTGGTTGAACACATGGTATTAAATGTGTTGCTAAGATTACAACAGCCATGAAGTTCAAAGGTAATCTGTTAACTCAGCCAGGGGAAAGTCCTTACACTTGAGGAAAAGAATTTGCCATGAATATAATAGAAATGTAAGGCTATGAGGATATGAGATAGGTCATCTATTCCATTCAACTGCTCAGAGTCTGATACTTGATCTCTTCTTGAATCACTTTCACCAGAGAATTATGGTAAACTCCCTGTATTATCAAACTAAGTGCTTACCACACTTAAATTATGCTTAAACAGAGAGGTATTTACTTTTCCTGTCATGTACTGGAAACTGCTGGAAATGATTTCCAGGCATGTGAAGGAGAAGTATCATCAGGAGTTGTAGTTACTACGGGTTCACCATGGGGAAGATTCTATAATGAAATGACTTGTGGGAGGAATGAGGAGGTAACAGTGCGTATTGTCTTCCTATACTTTAGGAAGGCCTTCAACTCTGTCTCACGGAAGATTCTCATAAAGAAGCTTTTGAATTATGGGTTGGAGGAACTGTCAGTAAGATTGATCAAAAATTGGCTGAAAAGCTGGACTCAGAGGGTCACTGGTACAAAGTCTATTTAGTTGGAGGTCAGTTATGAGCAGAGTACCTCAGGGGTCAATACTCTATTTGGTCTTGTTAAACATCTTCATTAACAATTTAGATGATGGGGCAGAGCGCACCCTCAGTAAACTCATGGGTGACACAAAATTGTGGTGACTGGCTGACTCACTACAAGGCTGTGCAGTCATTCAGAGGGACCTCAGCAAGCTGGGGAATTTGCCTGAGAGTAACCTTATGCAGTTCAACTATAGTAGAAGAGCAGAGTCCTGCACCTTGGGAGTAACAACCCCAGGGATCAGAACACTCTGGGTGACACTCAGATGGAAAGGGGGCTCTGCAGAAAAGGGCCTGGCAGAGAAATGCTGAAGGGCACTAAGTTGAACACCAACCAGATATGTGCCCTTGCTTCTATGAAGGTTAATGGTTATTGACTGCACTAAGCAAAGTATCATCAAAGTAGGTCAAGAGAGGTGATTATTTCCCTCCATTCAGTATAGCTGAGACAATACCCGGAGTTTTGTGTCCAAGTTTGGGTCCCAGTACAAAAGAGACATGGATATACTAGGAAGAGCCCAGTGAAGGACCACCAAGATGATAAAAAAACTGTAAGGAGAGTCTTCAAGATCTAGGATTGATTGGGCTGGAGGATGCTCAGGGAGGATCTGATTAATGTGTATAAAAGCTTGAGGAGAGGATGTGGGTACAAAAAGGATGGAGCCAGGTTCTTTTCAGTGCTGCCCAGTACCAAAACAACAGGTGATGGGTATAAAATGGAAGACCAGAGCTTCCTTCTGAATGCCACGTAGCACTGTAGTGATGTGTGAGTCACAGAGCACTGGCCAAGGTTGCCCAGAGAGCCTGTGGTGTTTCCTTCTTGTACTTCTTCAGAAGCTACCTGCATGTGATCCTGGGCACCCTGCTCTGGGTGTCCCTCCTAGAGCAGGGGTTGGACTGGGTGGCATCTAGAGATCCTTTCTAACCCTAACCACTCTGTGATTCTGCAATTACTCATCCAGATCTTCAAGGACATGTAGAGCAACTAGTTGCCACCACCTCAAATTCCTTCTCATTCTGGTCATTCTGGAATAAACAAGACCAGTTTCTTGAGCCTTTTCTCTGAAATCATCATCTGTCAAATAACTGATACACTACAAGCCTCTCCTATGAACACTTTCCCTCCATATTTTCCTAATTCCTGCTGTCTATAACTTGAAGTGTTGTTCCAGATGAGGCCTTGATACTGCTGTGAAAACCAAAGCTGTTACTTTCTGTTCTTCTCTTTACAAACGCATTCAACCCCCATTGTGCTGCTTTTGCAAGAGCATGACACTAGATTGGATTAAGCTTGCTCATAGAATAAAGCAGGGAAACTTTTACAGCACTAATACTGCATCCTGGAGTACAACATTTGAATATCTGATTTCTCATTTTTAAGTCTAACGTTGTTATCATATTTAATCTTATTGATGTATTAATTCTTGAAAATTGTGACTTTCTTCCACATACTCAATTCAGCAATTGGCTTCTTATTCCAGATGCTCTTTAAGACTACTGTGAGAAGCAGTATGGAACCAAGCATACTTCTCTGGAAGCAATCAGAATGCTATACACATTTGAGTCTATTTTGGACTGTTCCTTCTTTTTTAACATCATGTTAGAATGGAAGAAGGGAAGGGAAGGGAAGGGAAGGGAAGGGAAGGGAAGGGAAGGGAAGGGAAGGGAAGGGAAGGGAAGGGAAGGGAAGGGAAGGGAAGGGAAGGGAAGGGAAGGGAAGGGAAGGGAAGGGAAGGGAAGGGAAGGGAAGGGAAGGGAAGGGAAGGGAAGGGAAGGGAAGGGAAGGGAAGGGAAGGGAAGGGAAGGGAAGGGAAGGGAAGGGAAGGGAAGGGAAGGGAAGGGAAGGGAGGGAAGGGAAGGGAGGGAAGGGAAGGGAAGGGAAGGGAAGGGAAGGGAAGGGAAGGGAGGGAAGGGAAGGGAAGGGAGGGAAGGGAAGGGAGGGAAGGGAGGGAGGGAGGGAAGGGAGGGAGGGAGGGAAGGGAGGGAGGGAGGGAGGGAGGGAAGGAAGGGAGGGAGGGAGGGAGGGAGGGAGGGAGGGAGGGAGGGAGGGAGGGAGGGAGGGAGGGAGGGAGGGAGGGAGGGAGGGAGGGAGGGAGGGAGGGAGGGAGGGAGGGAGGGAGGGAGGGAGGGAGGGAGGGAGGGAGGGAGGGAGGGAGGGAGGGAGGGAGGGAGGGAGGGAGGGAGGGAGGGAGGGAGGGAGGGAGGGAGGGAGGGAGGGAGGGAGGGAGGGGGAGGGAGGGAGGGAGGGAGGGAGGGAGGGAGGGAGGGAGGGAGGGAGGGAGGGAGGGAGGGAGGGAGGGAGGGAGGGAGGGAGGAAGGAAGGAAGGAAGGAAGGAAGGAAGGAAGGAAGGAAGGAAGGAAGGAAGGAAGGAAGGAAGGAAGGAAGGAAGGAAGGAAGGAAGGAAGGAAGGAAGGAAGGAAGGAAGGAAGGAAGGAAGGAAGGAAGGAAGGAAGGAAGGAAGGAAGGAAGGAAGGAAGGAAGGAAGGAAGGAAGGAAGGAAGGAAGGAAGGAAGGAAGGAAGGAAGGAAGGAAGGAAGGAAGGAAGGAAGGAAGGAAGGAAGGAAGGAAGGAAGGAAGGAAGGAAGGAAGGAAGGAAGGAAGGAAGGAAGGAAGGAAGGAAGGAAGGAAGGAAGGAAGGAAGGAAGGAAGGAAGGAAGGAAGAAGGGACTGAGAAAATCTTCAGAAAGCTCCCTTTCTCTCTTTCTTTTTTTTAAATCTCTTTATTCCAGCTTGAACGGGTATGCTCAGGATTATTGAATTTCATGTTCAATGATCTAATCATTAGACTAAGCTACAAGGCAGATACTTTCATGCAAAAAACATTTTCATAAGCAGTATGGCGAAGTAGATTTCTTCTGATCAAAATGTTGCATTGGGTTGAAGGAGGTTTTAAGTAGTGTATTTTTTTCATTCAGATGAAAAGCCTGACTGTTTTAATACAAACCCTCTGAGATTTCTGTTGAGGTTCTGAAGAGTGAAGGGATGGGATAAAAGAGGAGGATGAAGTCTAAATATCCATAGCATAGCTGTTCTGGGCTTACCTGCTGTCAGCAGGAAGCTTGGGAGGAGACATAGGTTTATCTGTCTTTGCTCGTGATTTTTCTGAAGTAGTTTGCTATCTTGCAGGAATTATGCCTATGCTCCATGCAATCAGTAGAAAAGCACAATGAAATATGACCAGATACATAGCTTCCTTGGGCTGGACATTCAGCAGCAACATATGGAATGAAAGAGAATGTAATGCATGAATCAGAGCCACAATGATAACATTACTGTCTACTGCAATAAGTGTGTTGAGCTTTGTTATTTCTCAGCACTTCTATCAGTTTGTGACTTTTGAACTAGTAGGCTTTTTCAGACTACTGTTGTAAGATTAGTTACATACTATGATTAACTTGGCCACTGTACACAAATTGCTATGAATATTAAAAAAAAGCAAAAGTGTTGTCACTGTGTTTGCAGATACAGAGCAGAAGTTAGTTAAGGTCATTACAAGACAGAAGTGAGCTTTTCCCACGTATACATTCCTTTTCTCATGCGTTCTTCTTTGAAGAGCCAAGTATACATTCTTATCCTTCACTTTTTGATTCTTTGAAGAGCCAAGTATACATTCTTATCCTTCACTTTTTGATTCTTAATCTGGTATCTAACGATGCTCTACATTTCTGTATCTGGATTGTTTTTAGAAGTGCAGCTCATACTGGAATAATAAAGTCATAAGCGAAATTACAATTTAATCTAGGTATGCATTTGTTTTAGGGCTAAATGTAATCAACAATTTCTCTTCTCATTTTTTTTTTTTGTCTGACTTTCCAAGCTGATGGAAATGTACCAAAGCTTCCATGTGCAGAGTTATGCTCTTGATAACATTAGAGGTTTGTGAGCCTCATATGTTCTTATTTTCTTTGGCCTGATCATGCACCCATATGGTAGCCTTATGATTTTTCTGAGACAAGATCTAGAACTTCTTTGAGAAGCCACATGGAAATAAAGTAATAAAAGAAAAAAAAATTTAAACATATAAACAGGTCACGTGCAGATGAGAGACGTTTGGGAATCCTGTCCTTCTTGATGAACACATAGAGAAGCAATGAGAAAAGCCACATAAGGAATTAGCAGAGTGCTGTGGGATGACACCAGTGACCAATGGAGGAAGTACAAACTTATGCTTAAATTTGCCCTGTTAGCAAAACACTACTGAAGAATATTTTATCACGATGGTATGAATGTCTGTATCTCACCAACAGCTCTATTTGAGGTGTGCAAGTGACATATGACAACTGTGTTTGATTTTTATAACTACAGCTTGAGCACCAGTATTCTCCACTACAGATACCTTACTATTATGCTAGGATAAATTTATAGGTTCATAGGTTCATAAGGTTGGAAAGGACCTACAAGATCATCTAGTCCAACCATCCTCCTATCACTATCCCTACCCAACTACTAAATCAAATCCCTTAGCACCTCATCTAAACGCTTCTTGAACAGCGCTAGGGATGGTGCCTCAACCACCTCCCTAGGCAGGCCATTCCAGTGCCTGACCACTCTTTCAGAGAAAAAATGTTTCCTCAGGTCTAATCTAAATCTTCCCCGGCGCAACTTGTGGCCATTCCCTCTCGTCCTGTCATTATTTATCAGGGAGAAGAGGCCCACCCCCTCCTCACCACAACCCCCCTTCAGGAAGTGGTAGAGTGCAATAAGGTCTCCTCTGAGCCTCCTCTTCTCCAGACTAAACAATCCCAGCTCCCTCAGCCGCTCCTCAGAAGACTTGTGCTCCAGACCCCTCACCAGTTTTGTTGCCCTTCTCTGAACACGCTCCAGGGCCTCAATGTCCTTCTTGTAGTGAGGGGCCCAAAACTGAACACAGTACTCGAGGTGCGGCCGTACCAGAGCTGAGTACAGGGGGATGATCACCTCCCTGCTCCTGCTGGCTACACTATTTCTAATACAGGCCAGGATGCTGTTGGCCTTCTTGGCCACCTGGGCACACTGCCGGCTCATGTTAAGCCGAGCATCAACCAACAAAAATTATTTGTTTGGGGATTATTTGTTTAAATGAAAAAAAGATAACATCAATTTTTATTTTTTTTATCCTACTGCTTTATCCTACTACTTAAATAGTAAACAATAATACAAAAAATATTATTATTCAAACAACACTTCAGCTTCATTTGGGAAGATAGCTAACCGAATTTTTCAGTAGGAATATAATACAGTGGAATTTAAAGAGAATTTGAGAAAGACGTAAGAATAGTTATGAAGATTTTTGAGTGATTTCTTTGTTGAACATTTGAACTCCCAAGTTAAGTTTTGAATACAGCAAAATTTATCATCAGATGTTGTTACATGAAAATCAGATTTTTATATTTCGTTATATCAAATGGCAAAGGATTAAAATATTTTATCTCTACAAATAAGGCAGTTATCTTCTTTTTATCATTTTCTGTTAGTGCAAATTCCTGAAGTGATGTGGAATATGGTGAGCAGAAGAAAAACCTTGTTTTTTAATTAAGTGTCAGCCTGTGTCTAATTTTTATGAAGGTTCATAAGTTCATAAGTTCATAAGTTCATAAGTTCATAAGGTTGGAAAGGACCTATAAGATCATCTAGTCCAACCATCCTCCTATCACTATCTCTACCCAACTACTAAATTAAGTCCTTAAGCACCTCATCTAAACGCTTCTTGAACAGCGCTAGGGATGGTGCCTCAACCACCTCCCTAGGCAGGCCATTCCAGTGCCTGACCACTCTTTCAGAAAAGAAATGCTTCCTGAGGTCTAATCTAAATCTTCCCTGGCGCAACTTGTGGCCATTCCCTCTCGTCCTGTCATTACTTATCAGGGAGAAGAGGCCTACCCCCTCCTCACCACAACCCCCCTTCAGGAAGTGGTAGAGTGCTATAAGGTCTCCTCTGAGCCTCCTCTTCTCCAGACTAAACAATCCCAGCTCCCTCAGCCGCTCCTCATAAGACTTGTGCTCCAGGCCCCTCACCAGTTTTGTTGCCCTTCTCTGAACACGCTCCAGGGCCTCAATGTCCTTCTTGTAGTGAGGGGCCCAAAACTGAACACAGTACTCGAGGTGCGGCCGCACCAGAGCTGAGTACAGGGGGATGATCACCTCCCTGCTCCTGCTGGCTACACTATTTCTAATACAGGCCAGGATGCTGTTGGCCTTCTTAGCCACCTGCGCACACTGCCGGCTCATGTTGAGCCGAGCATCAACCAACACCCCCAGGTCCTTTTCCTCTCTACATTCTTCAAGCCATTCTGCCCCAAGCCTATAGCATTGCATGGGGTTATTGTGGCCAAAGTGCAGGACCCGGCACTTGGTCTTATTGAACCTCATCCCATTTTGCTCAGCCCAGCTGTTCAGCCTATCCAAATCCCTCTGAAGGGCCTCCCTACCCTCAGGCAGTTTGACACATCCTCCCAGAAAGGACCTACAAGATCATCTAGTCTTCATTGCATTCATTCATTGCATACCAAGGTCTAAAACATTTGTTGCATTTTCGTTTTATTTTAAAAAGACCTACAGGTTAAAAAGAACATGCACATCCTTAGTTCCATTGTAATTAGAAGAGGCCTTCTTGAATGTATAATACTACTACTACTACCAGTATAATATAATTCTACTACCAGTAGAAGATTGCAATGAGGTTTCCCTGGAGCCTTCTCCAAGTTAAATAATCCCAACTCCCTCAAACACTCATCGTAGGAGAGGCACTCCAACCCTCGATCATCTTTGTGGCCCTTTTCTGGAGCTACTCCATCAGCTTCACAACCTTCTTGAGCTGGGGACCTCAGGCCTGAATAAAGTAGTCCCGACAGGCCCTCAGTCTCAGACAGGGCAGAGCAGAGATGGACAATCCCCTTCCTCTCCAGGCTGGCCACCCCTCTTTTGATGCAGCCCAGGATACCATCAGCCTTCTGGGCTGCAAGTGCATACTGCTGACTCACATACAGTCTTTTGCCCATCAGAAATCCCAAGTCCTTGGTAGGGCTGCTCTCAAGGAGTTTATCCCCCAGTCTATACTCATATCTAGGATTTCCGTGACTCACTGGCCTTATGGAACCTCATTTAGGTTCTTGTGGGTGTCCAAATCCCTCTGGATGGCATCTTTTACTTCTGCTGTATTGACCGCACCACTCAGCTTAGCATGACTGTTTTTGAAGGCAATAATACTTTGTATTTGTAAATAGTGTAAATTAAATAGACAATGAACAAAACAGAAAGTCAAAATAACTTCTTACTGCCTTTAGTATCATTAATTCCAGCATAACCATAGCGAGTAATACCTTCCACGGAGAATGTGATTTGGACTTACATTTTCTCATGTAGAAAATGAATGGCAAGAATATTTTTAAATGTGTTAAACAAAGAAACAAAGAAACAAACAAATAAAGGCGTGCTATACTTTCATTCACCTTCTATTATTTTCCTTAGCAGTTCCCCAAAAGGGTGCTTCACACCAGAACAGACGCCAACACAAAGTGCAACCTAGTAACCAAGTTGTACAAGATAGTTGCTGCTGCTTAACCTTTTGACAATTCCTCTCCGGCTCTGTCCCCTGCACTTATGTATACGCGTGTTCTGAAGGCCTGCAACGCCAAGTGGGTTGCTCTGAGTCCGAAAGCAGAGAAAGAAAAGCTGTGTGGATGAGGATGCGGGGGCCAGCCATGGCCTGCATCTCCCAGTGAGGTGTCAGCCCTTGTTAGGCATTACTGTCTGGAGTGTGGATTGGGGGATTATTTTTAATAGATGGGCTTTGCTGGACAAAGAAGAGGCTGCTTGCTAAGGGGTACTTATGGTGATGCTGCTCAAGGTGACCAGAAAGATGTGAGAGAAGGGCAGTTTTAATCCACGGCGGCTTTGTGGCAATGGTTCCAAAGGAACCACAAGGAGAAAGCCAGGACAGAGTGTCTCGATGGCATCAGGGTCGCTGCTGCGAAAGGAGCGACGCGTACGGTGCTTTGTTCCACACTGAGACAGAACGCGGGGCAGCGGTGGGGTGGGTGGGGATGCCTTCCTCAGCTTCCAGAGCTGCCGGCAGGTCGAGGAGCGGCTCCGCAGCGTCCGATAAGCTGCTCCACCTGCCAGCAGCGACCCCGCGAGCAGACAGCGGGCGGATAAAGCTATTAGGCTAAAACTGCAGAGCGGCTCAGCCACCATCTGGTGCCGCGCAGCCAGGGATAGGTGCGGGAGGTGCGGGACGGAGGGGACGCCGGCGAACGGTTCGGGCGCCGCCAGGCAGCCCCTCGACCCCACTTCGGGAGCCCCCGTGTTCGCGGCCCCGGCACCGCCTTCCGCCGAGGCGGGTTGACGGGCAGTGACGAATGCCGCGGCGGCTCTGAGCCCGGCCCCAAGTCCGCCGTTCCCGTTGAGACGTCACAGCAGAGCGCGCATGCGCAGGGGTGATCGACGCCTGTTGTATCCGGCCGGCGCCTTTTTTTCTCCCCTCCCCTCCTCCCTCTCCCCAGCCCTCCCGCCCTCTCGGAGCCGCCGCGGTCTCTCTCCCGCCACGGCCGCCGTGCTTTCCTTCCCCGCCACCCCCGCGCGCCCGGCTGGCAGCGTTCTCGCTCGTCTAGGCTGCCCCATGAAGCGATGGCAGCAGCCAACTTCGGCAAGATCCAGATCGGGATCTACGTGGAGATCAAACGCAGCGATGGTCAGTGCGGCGGGGGGCCGGGAGGGGCCGGGCCATTGGAGTCGCCGCCGCGGGGCTGGGCGGGGAAGGGGCCTCGCGCCGGGCCCATTGTGTGCGCGCTGCCGGGGAGGGGCTGGGCTCGGCGCTGCGGTTGTCGGGGGAGCGGCGGCCGCCGGGCGCGGGGAGGCTGCGGCAGCGCGGGGAGGGGCGGGGGGTGAGGTGGGTGGGGGGGTTGGGTGGAGGGGAGGCGGTGTGGAGGTCCGGGGGGAGGGGGTGTGGGTGGGAGGAGAGGAGGAAGGTTCGGGGAGGGGAGGGGGTTCGGTGATGGAGTTCGGTGATGGAGGAGCCTGGCGTACGGAGAGAAGTTCGCTTTCGCTGTGGCTCGGAAAATGACAGCGCGGCGTGCGCTGCCATACGTGCCTGTGGACGCTGCCGTCGCCTGATGGAAGGCCTGGTGGTATTATTTTGGATGTGGTTAAAATATACGGGAAGTGCCTGCTGTTTTGTGCCCGTGGATGCCTGCTTCTCTGCTGGGATCCGGTGCTTTTCGTCTCGCCCGGCGTGCCCCGGCCGGAGCCCGCGTGGGGCTGCCTGAAGTCTGTATGATTGAAGGGTGCCGGGTCGCTGCCCCTGCCGGAATGAAGAGGGCTGAACGGGGAAGCTCAAGGCATGTCGGTCTTGTCTTTGGCTCTCTGATGTGAGTGGCAGTGTGTCATCCATTCCCAGCCACTGTGAGGTCTGAGACCTCCTAGCGCAGGGTGGGGTTCTGCCGCCTTCTTCTGGAAGATGTTTTATTCTGTGTTTGGGAGCTTCATAACAGCCAGATGTCATGAAGGACAGAAGAGCCAGAGGTGGTCAGCGTGGTTTTGTCATGAGGCAAAAACGAGCAGCAAGTCTTTGTGCAGCTTGTCTTTCCCATCTCCCATTGTACACTTCAACCCTACAAAACAAACAAAAAAACCCCAGATGTTCAATGTTAGCTGGATGCAGTATTAATCCAAGCCTTCAATTTGTGCTTGATGGCTTGTGTGTCACGTGGAGAATCTGATAGGTCTAATAGTTATTTGCATAACTCCTACAGAGTTCAGGAAGATTCACAAAACTCCCATCGTAGCAACTTGTACAACTGTTTTTCAAGGCCTTTGTCAATTTTTTCATATATATTACTGCCTGTTTTTGTGTCTTCTCAAAGATAAGGCATGGCAGTGCTTTGGTGTCTGTTTCTCTTTTTTCCTACCCTTCAGGTTTCTGCTCATTTCTGAAGCCAAAAGCATGAACTCTTAAACAGTAAATTGAACTTTCACTCCTACTGACAATTCACATCTTCTGCTGTATTGCTTACGTATGATATGGAATGTTTTGAATGTTACCCATCAGTAGCAGAGTAGGGGGTCATCATCTTAGCAGTTGTGCAAACTGTAGGGTTTTGAGTATTTGCATTAGTGTTCTCCTTGTGTGAGCAGCCACATTGCAGAATTGTACCGGGGTTAGCAGATCTTGGTTGTTGTGATATTTGCTTGCTTTCCATTGAGACTGATTCTGGTGATATTCATGTGGCATTGAAGAGGGTGTTTTGAGGCAAATACCGAAGGACAGTTCACACTAGATTGCATGTAGATTGCTTTGCTGTTCAGAAGGTAGGCTGTTACCAAGCTCGGCTGTGGTTGCACAGGCATTCAAGATTGATCTAGCTGCTTCTGAGAAAGAGTGTGTGCCTTTGCCAGTTCTGTTGTTCTTAACAGTCTCATTCATTGTTGCCAACATTTTTTTTCCTGATCTACTGAATTAATGCAATTAATACGTTACATTTTTGGATATGATAGTTTTCTGCAGGATTAGGGAATTCAAATGATTGTCAGATGGTCTGTGAGCTTGTAAGTATCAGGAAATGCATGGTTGGGAGAAAGAGGCAGTGATAACTTGTTACGGTCACACAATGTAAGACCATATAAAGTGGTCAGCTATTTTATAATCACCTTTGATACTGAATTTTATTATTTACTTCAGTATGATTTAAGGGTGTTACTTGAAATATTCTTTAGTAATCTGCTTTGGAAATGGAGAGAGCTTGTTCATTTTAGCTTGTGAATTGCCATTATCATGCTAAAGAGCTAGAGAGTAGGATGTATGGGTATTTTGCCTTGTCCAGAGATGCTTCTTTTTGAGGTGTAAATACAGACAATTGTGACGAATTCCCCTTGCTTGAAAAATAACTCATTGCTTTGCAAGTGAACCGATACTGCATCCTCACTTCTTTTGCATTATCCACATTATCTTGTGTGAATATATGTTGTTATGACACAAGAGCTGTGCCTGGCTTTTAGCCTTGTTGAATGCCGTACAGCTGGGTGCAGCCTATTCAGTGCCTTCCTACACTCCAGCACTTTAAAACTTCTGCCTAACTTGGTGTTGTCTGCAGACTTACTGAGGGTTCACTCCATCCTCTTATCAAGATCATTGATAAAAATATTAAACAGGATTGGCTCCAATACTGTGCCCTGGGAAACACTACTGGTGACCAGCTGCCAGCTGGATTTAACTTGGTTCACTAAGAAGATTCTTTGAGACTGGCTTACCAACCAGCTCTTATAAAACAGTATTGTCCAAATATCTGTCCAAATCACGAACAGTCAGTTTATCCAGAATATGTAAAGTGGAGATGTAAGCAGTGACAGATATCTAAGGGCCAAGATGGGGTTCATATGTAACAACGGAAGCTCAGCTTTTTTTGGGAGTGGCACGTGGTTCTTTGGCATCCAGAGGTTGGTTTATGATTGGGTACAGACATTATGTCACTGAAACCATCATTTGAGTGTGACTGCCAAGTATGATGTTGGAACAGTGGGTGCAAATGAATTGCTGGAGTGTGATAACATAGGCAGTGTGAACTGCTGATGTGAGAATTATCAGGCTGCTGTTGGTCTTGGATAATTGACTGGGTAGCTGTGTAGATGTATGGTCTTCAACCAAGCTGAACCTAGTAAGGGCATCTGTAGTGTTCACCAGATGTAGAAGTTCATTGGCTGTAAGCCATAATTTAAAATTGTACAGTTTTGAGGGAATTCATGGAAGATTTAAGATGCATTTGGCTGCTTGTTTAAAGCTTTGAGCTTTGCATTTATTATTTTTCTTTTGGGGAGTAACATTATTTAGAGTTTATTTTTTACTGTATCATTTACATTTTCTTCTCAATTCAGAGTAGGGAATGTATTTTTGTCCAGTGGATTGTCTAAGGAGAGTATCAGTGCAGCAGTTGAATTATACAGAGAGCTTGGTTCTTGATGTTTTTAGGGCAAAGCGTGGATGTGAAATCAATATGACACTTGGATCTTGATCCTTTTGTGTCAGTGCATGACTCCTCTGCTTTTACGATTACTCCTTGCTACCATATCTAAAAGATAGGATTTAAAATGACAGAGGTTATTTAAAAAAAAATAAAAAAAGCAATATATGTGCTTAAGAAAGAAGATCTTTATCAACTAAATGTTTACTGGTTTTATTTTTCTTTATGGGGTCTTACTGCTTGAGATCTTTTCACTGGATAAGTCATAGTAGTGGTACCTTAGAAGTTACTTATAAAACGACGATTCGTATTGTCACAAGCAACTTAATTTTAGCTGAATTACAAACTGATTGGATGGATGTCAGAATATAATCTTATGGCGCTTTACTGCTATGTCAGGACATTTAATGTTGTATCAGCCTAGAAGGGAGGCACCACAGTAAATTCTCTGCTGTATTGTTGGAAATCTTAACAAAACATTTCATTGAAAAAAACATTTTAAGTGGTGTGGCTTTCATACGGCATTGTGCTTACTTTTGACTGTTCTCTGCTGCTTGAATTTTTTCACTGTCCCATTCTGCTAGTAGATTGTATCTAAGTCAACTTTCAGTGTGTGACCAACAATCATTTTCACTTAAGCCCTGTTCTGTTTTAACCTTCTTCTTCCTGCCTTTCAGCATACACGAATTCAAATAAATTCTGGGACTTTTTTTCACCTGCTAATGAGTGATCATTTGTGTTTCCTTTCTAGGCCGAATTCATCAAGCTATGGTAACGTCCCTGAATGAAGATAACGAAAGCGTAACTGTTGAGTGGATTGAAAATGGAGATACTAAAGGCAAAGAGGTAAACTGAATTATTTTAGAACCTCAGTGTTTTTTTTTTTTTGTTTTGTTTTTAATGTGTAATCTTCGTGAATGTTGCTTTGGAATTTCCAGTGAGAAGGAAGATAAAAGACAAAACTTCATTTATTCAATGATTGTTTGGCTACATACTGTTTTGAAAGGGAGCTTTGGGGCAAACATTGTCTTCTGTTCTATTAAGTTTCACTTCCTGATCTTAGTGTCATTGCTTTTACATTGTGCTTTTTATTTATTGATTTTAAACTCAACTACGAAGGCTGACCTTGTTAACCCCTGTTTACAAGTAGAAAAATCAGATTTTTTGAGGAAGAGAATGAGTTGCATTTCAGACAGGGTATTTGTGAGAGTAGAAGATTAGAATTGCATTTTATTTTTTTATAGAATAACTGAACTACATTGTTTATGTAGATATGTAACTTATTTTTGGCAATAATTTTTTTAGGCTTTCGTGCTTTAAGAAACTATGTCTTTTTCTGTCTCAGTTATATTTTGTTGTTCCTTCTGAAAGTTTTGAATCTACTTAGCCTGTTCAGAGTGAGATATGGAGAAGCATCTAAGTAATAATTACACCTCAACAGTTCGATGAAAGCATGCAAAACAAAAAAATAGGAGAATGTTCTTGTGACTTCATTATCTGAGCTCATCCTTCTGGAGAAATAATCCATACAGTAATGACATCTTTGAAATGTCCAGACTCTGGAAATAGCAGTCTAGAAACAAAAAATATTTAAGGTCTTTAGGAAGCTGGATTTCAATGGATCCTAAGGTTACTAGTTCTGAGGTCTTCTTCTTCTTCCCACTGCTTAATTTTATGGCATTTTGAATGAAAAACTCTGAAGAAAAGAATAGGATATGTATCCTTGCATAGAAATATCCTTTTATTTTCGGGATAGTTGCAATTTCTTGTTTTTTTTTTTTCCACACAGTCTGAGAAATTTCAACTAACTAAGGTGTTTTTTTTATGCTATAGAATACTCTGCAGCACAGATTGTCAATTTTATGCAATAATGCTAGCTACTTCTCTTTTAGCTTTATCACACAATTGAATTCTGATTATCTGTTCACCATTATTATTTCATCTGTTTCCTGATGTCTGTATATTTCAACTAAGATGACAGCTAACACTTCTGATTTTTTTTGCAAGTTTGCATTGCGACATTTCCAGTTAAAGAATTGTGAATTACACTGAGATAAAACCTGTTGTGGAGTATTTTTGTTTATTTGGGATATGTTACGGGGTATGCTTTATTTATTCTCAAACACAATAGAAATGAATGTGATGAATTTGTTCTTAAACTCATAAATATTTTTTTAATATTTAAATAGATTGACTTGGAGAGCATATTTTCACTTAATCCTGATCTTGCAACTGAAGAAGATATTGAACCTAGCCCAGAAACACCACCACCACCAATTCCATCAGCCAAAGTAAACAAAATTGTTAAGGTTGGTAAAATGTATTCATACTGTAGTACAAGACTCATACATGTCTTGTTATGCTTAAATTTCTTCATTTGACTTTAGTCTGTGGAGCTACTTGTTAAATGTGTTCCACTTTTTTTTTCCCTGTGGTGAATGAGGTTTCCAAAGAGCACGTTAGGTAGAGAGGGAGTTGGGAACTAATACTTATAGCTAGCTCAAGGAAAAAATATATAAAAGGAGATAGTTTTCAAACTGTTTGTATAGTTCAAGCAGTCTTAATCCTAGGCTCTTCAGGGTTGGATTTGACAATAAACATCTCTCTGTGTTGTATTGCTGTTGTTATGCTGGAAGCCTAGCTGAGGCTTCAGTTTATGCTTTACATTATGAGGTGATCAAATATCAGAGATTTCTGTCTTTATAGTGTCGACGGAGTGTGGTACCTGTTAAGAATGACGTCCCTGCCAGAGATAATAGAGGTAAATATTATATCTTTCCATTTCAAGGAAGCAAAGAATATGGCCATATTTTAACTTGGAGCTCTTCTAAAGTTCTTTAATAGTTCTGTACTTCTAATTCATTATATACTCATGTGAGAATGTGAAAGACATCGTGCATCATTCCTAGAATTAATCCTATGTGTATTTAGGAATGGATACTGTATGAATAATATATACGTGCAAGGTTAAGGAACTTAGCAGCAAGAAAGTTAAGGTAAATAAAATGAAGGTGCAAAAATTTGAAGTTAACTGTGGTACATTAAATGACACATGGACTTTTACAATTGAAAACACCATCAGTTTGCTTCAGCTTGATTTTTCCATATACTACAAGTAGTGCACTTAAAATTCTTTCAAGTTTTTGGCTCAATTATCTAACAGTTAATAGTGAAAAATCTCCAAAACCCACAAAAATCTCACAGGAGGATAGATGCAATTAGGTATTAGATGAGTACAGATACAATGGATTTGTAATGTGGAAAGGAATAGTTATTGCCTATTGTTTTCATTTTCATGTCTGTTGTGAGCATGATTTACTTGATCTGGTAATGGTGATCATTCTTTCAAACATTAATTTAGTATCATTAGTTCAAACTTGATTCCATTTCATTTGTTTAAACTTGTTATTCAAGCGGGCTTGCATATCTTTGCAAGAGTTTAGACTCTTTGGGTATGCAGTAGAGACCACTTCCTGAATTCTGCCTTTTGTCTTCAGGAGTGGAAACTAAATCAGAAATATCATAAGGAGAAAATAGCTTTTCAGTTGTTATTTTCAAGGTAATATAGTCTACACTTGTGACATCTAGACTGGCTCTCCTCATGTGTGCACAAATTGTCATTTGTAGTGAATGCTCTGTTCAGTATGGAGTAACACTGCAAGTTGCGTTTTAGCAGGTACTGTGCATCTTACTATTTGCAGAATACTTAAGGATTAGTTCTTTGGTCTTGTAATTAAGCTTTCCTTGGCATACTGTCTTGTTAAGTGGAATTATTTCATGGTGTAAAGTAGATCTATCATATTTGCAAGTGATCTGGGAGTTTCTGTCTGTTCCTTTTGAATCTGTTTCCACGATTATCTCCATGTTGTACAATGTGCTGGCTTTTGGAATGTCATCTCTAAGTTATTAATCAAAACTGTTACCTTCAATTTCATGCTCTTCTGGCAGAGCTTATTACTAGCATGTACAAGAAACAACCTGCTAGCATGTACAAGAAGCAACCAAGCTGAAGCAGAAGTGCTTGGAGCCACTCTTCAACAAAATATTCAGCTCTTCTGGAGAGGCTTGCATGCTCACTACTCATACTGCATTCACTGGGAAGAGATAACATTGTACCATTAGAAACTGGCACTCTTATCATATATGGAATCAATGCACAAATTTAGGTAGTCATACCCCTTTCAAATGGATCTCAAAAAAGTGTGTTTCTTTCACTTGTAAATTGAGCTGCACTTGGCTGCCTTTCACTTGTATCTCTTTACTTCTCCAGATACTATAGGTTCAGTGAGGTGAGACTATTTTTTAATTTCTTAAGAATGTGAAACTGTGGGTCTGTTTTCTTGATGGATTTTTGATATTCTCACAATATAAAGAAAATTGCAGCTCTAAAGAACCACATGTCTCCAAGAATATTCTTCATTCTGTGTACATAATAAGTTGTACAAATTCTGCAGTAGAGTATGTGATGATTTGCAAGGGCAGCATAGGTACTTCGTAATTTGTTGTCTTGGTGTATCAGAGAAATAGTATCCATCATCTGAGGAAAAAATAAACTGAGTAGGAATTGGAAGAAGGGCTCAGAAAAACATTGGTGCAGATAAAAGAGAAAAAAAATGATTAAACGTTTAAACTGAAGCAAATGATCAGCATCCATGTTATTGATTGTTATAGAAATGAGACAAAATTGTTGTACACCAGCTTGAAACATTCAAGAAAAGTGTAGATATGGCCCTGAGGGACAGAAGTTAGTAGTCAGTATTGGTGAGTGGTTGGACTAGGTGATCTTAGAGATTAGATTTTCCATCTTAATGATTCATCGATTCTATCGATTTTCTCTAAAAAAGAAGTCTGCATACTTACCGTCTTTAATAACAGACTTTCATGTATATATGTGTATATCTCATTTCCATCCAATTCTCAGTAAACTGTCTCAAAAGAGGCCATGTTTTACCTTATCATAATAAAATTTTTCAAAGTTGGATAGATAAGATTTTAACATCTGGATCAGATTTGTTCATTTCTTTTGCAGTGTCTGTTTCTGCACGTGCACGACCCACTCAGCTTCCTGAACAGTCTTCTTCCTCACAACAGAATGGTACTGTTTCAGATATATCTCCAGTTCAAGCTGCAAAAAAGGAATTTGGACCCCCTTGTATGTAAACTGTATCTCAAGGATTCTTTCATTACATGTACATTCTCTTGGATTATGTTCCTGTTCACAAAGGACAAATGGTCTGTAGGCGTCCTTACGAAGCTTTTTCAGAGCACAATGGCTAAACAAGTGTTGAGTTTTGTCATAGGAGGAATTTGTTCTTCTTTTATCTTCTGTTACCTTTTATCTTTTTATTGTCACATCACAGATGTTTTTTATTGTTGTTTTCTTTTTGTTTTACATTTGTCTGGACTTAATTCAAACCAAGAGATCACATATACTTGTCCAAATGTTTTTTGAGGATCGCTTTCCTTATATTCTTGTTTTTTTAATTACTGTCCCATTTCCATTCATTCGTTCGATAAATTTTAGACACTAAATTGCTATAAATGTGCTAACCCCGATTTACTTGTAAAAACAGTTTATATAAATAAATACTTAGCAGTTATTGATTAATTAATGTAATTGAAATGTAGTGTAAATACTGATCTGTTGAAGCACACTGAAAATATTTTAAATTATATCATTTTCTCTAAGCACGTAGAAAATCTAATTGTGTAAAAGAGGTTGAAAAATTGCAAGAGAAACGTGAAAAAAGAAGGTTACAACAGCAAGAACTTAGAGAAAAAAGAGCTCAGGTAGGTATGTTTAGCCTAGGTTATACATTTTTTCTTCAGTAGTTTTTATGAACTGTGATAATCCTGAAGTTAAATGTTTTTTTTTCCTCCTACTCACAAATTTAATACATCATTTTGGTGTGTATTTGCATTGTTCCAGTAACTTATTATTTAGACAGTTTTCCCACTCTTTTTCTTCCAGCACAAATAATTATGTGCAGTTACTTACCTTTCCACATGTTATTTAAAAATCGAATGCCGATGATATGTATTTCTTAAGGATAATGATAAAAATCATCAAACTTTTTGCTTGAGATATTACAACAGTATGATAAATTGTTCTTTATGATCTTTTATGCTTTGTTGGAGAAGTAATTAAGGCTCAAGTTTGAACAGTGTGGATTTTTTTGTTTTGTTTTTTACTTCTTTAAACCTGTCTGTGACTTTATAGTTCAGCTTTGCATCATACAGGCAGCTTGGAAGCAAATTTTTAGAAACTTCTGTGGAAGAGATGAAGTTGCTAATCTTGTGAGGAAAAAGACTCCTAATGTTACAGGTGTGAAAAGAATACACACCATTCGTTGCCAATAGTAAGGAGTTCATGGAGCAAGCAGTAAATGAGCAGAACAGCGCAGGGCAGCCAGGAGTCTCCGCTCCACCAGAGGCACGCAGCTGGGGCCTCCCATCCCCTCTTTTTATTGTCTCATCTCTGCATTTGTGTTTTATCTTTCTCTTCCTGGGCTGCGCTGGCTGTTATTTGGGGGTCATTCTCTGCCTCCTGATGATCAAGATGATGAAGGCCGTAGTCCTCTTAGCTCTGATCACGCGCACTTAAGAGGAGATTTTCACTTATTTTTCTTTTGCAGTTTCTTACAAGGTCACTGTTAATATACTTTTCATTGTCCAGGTGTTAGAACTAAACGCTGTGGCTCCAATTTGCACAGACTACAAACAAAGTTTTTAGACAAAATATTTATATATCTATTTTGAGACTTCTACAAACTACATAGTTCTCATGAAAAAACACTGAAAAACACATCTGTCTCGAGTCGGTTTGATTAACAAGTACAGAACTTACTTTTATCACACTAATATTAAATGACTTTCTGTCACAGTACCATAAAAGCTTCAGGAAAAGTAGTAGTGTAATCTTGTTGGCAGGCTTGTATGTGCTAGTCTCCCTGAAGTGCAGTACTGATCTGCTGCTGACATAAGTAGCACCACTGAGTAAACAATTCAGCTAATTTACTTCATGCTTTTGTGATGTTTTTAAGCTGACCTAAAAGGACTCTTGCTGAACTCATGTTTTCTAATTTCCCTTCACTTAAACAAATACAGAACATAACTGTGTTATGTTTACAAATATATGTGAGGAACAAATAATTTTTATTTTATAACTTAAAAATTCTTTGACATGGTGCTAAAGCTAAAATTCTCTTTTTATTATTTGTGAAGACACTCTGACTTCTGGATGAGGAAAATCTAGTTGTCTTGTTGACCTGTCTGCATCTGTGCTTTCTGGTGCTTTGTTCATTCTCTTGTGAAATACAGTGATAATTAAGAGCCATTGTCTTCTATTGGACATTATTTTTAAGTACAGTTAGAAGAATAATTAACCCCTGTGCAGTGCTTTCTGAAAGTGCCTATGCCTCTTCCATAACCAGCTGAGCTTCAGAAAGGGTTTTAGCTCATGTGTGATGAGCCATGCAAAGCTCAGTAAAGTATGCGGACCAGAACTAGCTGAGTATGGCATCAGTACAATGTCTTGAAACTATAAAAAATGACAGGAAATGTAGATAAGCGTTTCTGCAGCCTGCTCAGCTTATTTGCTTTGGCTTACCAAGGTTTAGGCTCCATACACAAGCTTTTTCATGTCTTTTTGGTGTGCTACTCGTGGTTCCAGGTTTAGGAATCGGAGGACTTGTGTGCGTGGATGTAGCATATTATGTAACCTTGGGATTGTTTTTACTTCTTGGAGCTTTCTGTCGCTGTTCACTTCCAAGTCACTGTTACCTCAGGACCAGTAGTAGGATCAAACTTTAATCAGATCTGTTTGGAGCAGCCAGAGTACCTGCACTGTTTTGTGAAGCATAATAACATGAATAATAGTCAGCTCACTTGTTAGCTGTATAGCCTTGTCTCAGAAGTGTTGACTGTACATACTAAATAAATAGAAGTTATATGACTATTTTCCTTTACATTCAGTAAATTAGCTACATTAGTTAATGTTTCTTTATAACTAAATACAGAAGGTATTGAAATATGTCAATTTGGGGAGAAAAATGTAAGAAATTCTCTTGCTTACTTCTGTAGGATGTTGATGCTACAAACCCCAACTATGAAATTATGTGTATGATCAGAGATTTTAGGGGCAATTTGGATTATAGACCACTGACAACTGCTGATCCTGTAAGTACCCAGGCAATGTAGAAATGTTTTATTCTTTTGTATTTTTTCTTTTTGTTTTTAATATTTTCAGTGTATTAATGTACTTTTGTCTGTAAACATGAAAAATAAGTAGCTTAGTATTTATTAGTGTTCTTTATCACATGTGTTTGTTTGTTCTAGATTTTCCTGGAATACTAAGGGGTATACGCAATACCCTTAAGCTTCCCAGAAAAACCTCACCAAATATGAAAAATTCTGATTATTTTATATATAATTGATATATTTGGTATATAATTGAAGTATTTTAATATTTGATTTTTCAAGCTGATGAAGGCCTTTGATTTGCATTTAAATTGCATTATCAGATCTCTGTGATCTGTGACCAAACTCAGAGATTGTTGCAATTTCCGTCAATAGTTTATCCACCCTATTACAGCTGGATTTGCTTGTTGTCTTGCATTGTATGTACTACATTGTATTACGTGTACCAGGTACCCTACAGCATCAGACTGTGCAGAGAATTTGGTTATTTTCAGTGCATGGTTCTCGTTTGTATGACTCACGGTCTTTGAAATTTCTCTTCATTTAAAAATTGGTTAATTAACTCATAAATAGAAGTTAACACATCCTATAGCTGGAACTTAGATATAATTCACTGAAACTTTCTTTCCTTTGTAGATTGATGAGCACAGGATATGTGTTTGTGTACGAAAACGACCACTTAATAGGAAAGGTATGATCTTTCAAGATTTTGCAAAATTCTCTGTAAAGCTTCTTCTGAGTGTAATATTCTTTGTAGTGATGAGATTTAAAATGCTGATCAAAAGTGAAACTAATATACAAGAAAAAATGTGTGAGGGATCCAGACAATATATAGATTTATCATAACCTGGATAAAGAGAGGAACGACAGTAACTTAGAGTCACAGAAGCTGTATTTTTTTCCAAGGTCATCACAGTGTGTTTAGTTGGTCTGGAAATTAATTCTGCGATAATTTCTTGAGCATGCTTACACTGTATTGGTATCACTATTCTTTTAAGTTATCCTTTAAGTAATCTCTTGATCAGTGAGCTACTTGGTGAAAGGCTTTTTTGCCCATTTTAATATGTGCATTTTTTATACTTTCAAGTGGTCTTTAATAAAACACTGAGGAAACAGTTCAAGTGGTGCCTAATATTGATGTTCTGTGATGTCTTAAGACACTCAAGGGTATCCAGGACATTCTAGTAGAGCTTGTGGATTATGGACAGACTGGAGATTCATATCTCCTGTAATTGCAGCTTAGGTCTGAGCAAATATGCTGAGGTATACAAAATGTCACTAAACACCTAGTTTTAAGTACTGTAATTTCTCTAGTGGTGTGTTTATAGATACGTATGTACAGTATTACAACTTACTTCTTGCTTATTAGGCTGTAGTCAAAATTCCCCAAACTGATTAGATTTTCAAATCTAGTTAAATCTTTGTGTTCCTATCAAGTTCTTAACTATCAACATTACAGATGTTTCTGGACTGGGAGTTATCTAAGTTCAGCAGTAATTTAAGCTGATTTTCATCTTGAAAGATATTTCTTTCTTTCTTTCTCTTTTTGTTTAGGACTCAAAGAGCACCACACTTGGTTTGAAACAATGTAGGGTATATTTAGTATTTTTATACTGTCAAAACTGTACTTTGAGGTTTATTTGGAGGAAGCATTTCCAGAGGGATAGAGGAGAATTACATAGCAAAGTAAAACATGATGTCAGTGTATAGTTTAGGTGCAATTTTTTTTCTTTTATTGATCTGAAGGGAATTTGTCATCCTAAAAACTGTTCAGTTCAAACTATTTTTCATAAAGAATATTATATAAGTATCCAGTACACAGTCATCACCTTTATCTGCACAGAGGTTGCACAAAATGAAATTATAGTAAATGACAGCAAATTGTTACAAGAAAAAAGCTAGGATTCTGAAGTTGGATTGGAAACTGCATAAGTTGCATACCTTAGGTATGTGATTGTAAGCTATTAAGAAAACATTTCTGAGGAGTTTTTAGGAGGATGAACAGCGAAGCAAAAGGCAAGTTGGCACTGAAGTAATTTTGCATTTTTAAGAACAAGCTTTACAAAAAAAAAAGGCATTAATGAGTTAATTATGCAAAGGAAGAGTCAGAGAGGTAATCCAGTACCTCCATGACACAATCTTCTGAAAATGTGTATTCTATTTTTGAAAGTTCATAAGAAGCAGTATTTCTTATGTGATGTTTTTAAATAGCAGTGTGAAAAAAATCAAAGAAATTTGAGTACAGTCCACGGAAGAGAGGGAAAAAAAATTGTATTCTTTCTTATTTCATTAACAACATGTCAAAGATGTTACCTTTCCCTTTCCATCTTCTGTATTTTGAATTTCTGTATGATGTTGAAATCTGGTAATAGAAATCAAGCATGCAGGCATAATTGTCACTATAGTCTTCAGGTTTTCACAGTGCAGGTCATTTTGTGAACTGACTTTGCAGAAGTAAGTCTTTGGGTTGATATTTTATTTCAGTGAGGTATATTTACAATTGAGAAATGTATTGTGGGTTTCATAAACAGTGTTCCAAATTTTCATCAACAAGGAATGTAGGTTATTAAAGCTGTGAGGAGATAAATGTCTAATTACAAACAGTTCTTTAGGAAATAACAGCTTTTGACTGCTCTAGTGAAAAAGCTGTTTATTTAGATAATGGACCTTCATATATCCATTTCTACTGGTGTTCTTCATGTACTGCACAATAATTACATTTTACTTTATTGTAGTGCAGTTGAAATTTTGATTGTACTATGACTTGAGTGCATTCTTGTGTTGGTGTGTAATGTCATGAAGTGGTAACCATTGTACTATTTGATCAATGTGTTAGCTGATGAAAAGCTTCCTATCTAGTTGTGTAAAACTACATCTAATTATTGAACTGCATGGCTTAAGAAATTTTATGTAGAAGTGCAAGTAGGACACATTAGTGATCCTGACTGTGTATACACAAAGGATCTTTTTTTGTGCGTATGTCATGGACCACTGGGTTCTCTATATTTTGCTGAGTTTTATTTCTAAAACAACAATTAACCATAAACTGTGGTGTTGCTTAGTAATTATAACCTGGGAACTCACTATTGAAGTCGCATCTAGATGGCTTTTGTTCATTCCTAGTGATAGAAAGCATCATTAGCATTTTCAGTTTCTGGTTGCAAGATAAATTACTGTAACATACTTTTTTTATATGTTTACTTACTATAACATCTTAATTTAGGAAAAAGAAAATGACAAAGTCTAAAAATAAAGATGATTCTTTTAAGGATGTTAATTTCTTTTTTGTATGTTGGACAGTCCAATTAGTAGCTGCACTGTCCAGTTTCTCCAGAGAACTTACTTATAAAAACACTGTATGACAGTAATCTGCAAAAGAGTAAATAAGCCTTGGTAAAAGAACACAAATCCATGGAAAACACTGTTATAGAATACATTACGGACTATAATTGATTATCTTTCTTACCAACTTTATAACACTTTTCATTAATTTCTCACTATCGATAGCATGATTAGGCTTCCAAAATGAAACTTTAATTAGCAAGTAGCTGTCAATTTCACTGTTGTTATTTAGAGTAGCTGTTTTTTCTGATTGTTGCAAGTTAAATGTATCCATTTCACTTATTTTTTAGAAACTTTAATGAAAGATCTTGATGTAATAACAATTCCTAGCAAGGATGTTGTGATGGTACATGAGCCAAAACAAAAGGTGGATTTAACAAGATACCTAGAAAACCAAACTTTCCGTTTTGATTATGCCTTTGACGAAATGACTCCTAATGAAATGGTCTACAGGTATGTGTATGCTTCTTTTGTGAATCTCTTTTTCTCATTTATTCACTGTGTCAGTAACTGTGGGCTTACTCTGACACTTGACTCTTATTCTATTATCAAATACATATTTTCCTACTTCTATTCTTTTACCTATATACTTGAATATAATTCTGCTTGTGCTGTGTTTTTCATCTTCAATGTCATCTCCACCTCTTTTGACCTTACTTCTGTTCCCAGTCCTTTTCCAAGCCCTGCCTTGCAAGGCTCTAGCCTGTATTGCCTGCCTTCTCAGCCAGTGAATGTTTTTAACAACTTCATTGCTATCCATCTGTAAGCAGTCATTTCTGTTTCTGTCACTAAACATACTTTGTGTGAACACCTGGAAGAAGTTTACAGTGTATTACAAATGCTCTTACCGTTTTGTTTTGTTGGCTTTTTTTTTTTTTTGTAGAGGTGACCCTCTGTTAGGTTACTCCTTGCTTTTTCAAGATTTTCTTGAAGTAACTGATAGGCAGCTAGAAGTAGGGACAGTAACGGGGTGTGTTTTGTTTCTATTGTGATGAGCTTAGTTGGACCTCTTCTTGAGCCTTTTTCTCAGCGTACATGACTTCAAGATATTAAGAATCACAGTGTTGTTTTGGCTGCTTGTCTTATAAAGTATATCTTAGAAAAAGAAATAACAGCATTTTTTTGTATTGGCTAAACCTATGTATTTATCTGTTTTACTGTCCTTCTTACACATCTTCTAATGCTATCATCTTCAGAAATGTTGGGGAGATACAAACTCCATATAGTAAGCTTTGCTGTGTTGCATTATTAAAATGAGGATTTTTTTTCCCCTGAGAGTTTAAAGAAGGATAATATTGTTGTATATTTTTTGTTGTGTGTTGAACAAATAGGAGACACTCTTTAGGTTTTGTATAATTTCTTAAGGGTATTTTAATGTGTTAGAACTCCGTTAGTCAATTAGAGATATTCTTTGTCTCTCAGGGTACAGCGCCAGTTTTGTCCCTTCTTCCCTTAAGGTGTACACTGACCCTGTAGTAGAGTAATCTGTACATCCGTGTACAGTATAATCTGTATTTCTGTTTCTTATGTTCTTTTTTTTTCCTTCCAGATTTACAGCTCGACCACTAGTGGAGACCATATTTGAAAGGGGAATGGCCACTTGTTTTGCATATGGGCAAACAGGCAGCGGAAAAACCCATGCAAGTATTTCTTCTACATGTTGGCAATATGTTTTGTTTCTTTTTCATTAAATTCTATGAATAACAAAGATATAAGTCACAGTTCTGTGACTTTTAATCATATTTATTTTGGTGTTTGATTTTCTTATTTTTTATTTAATATAGACTATGGGTGGTGACTTTTCAGGAAAGAACCAAGATTGTTCAAAAGGAATATATGCACTTGCAGGTGAGATTTTATGGCTTGTTGGCTTTTCTCAAGCAAGTTGAGATCAGTGTATTTTCTTATATTTTCTACTGTCTTTGGTACAAACATGAAGAGTCTGCTTATTTTGCATTATAGCAAAGCTTTGGTAACATTGGAACTTGTTCCTAGATCTCTAGTTTTTACATGGTCAGATAAAGGTACAGTGTTTCAAAAACTATAATAAAGATTATGATTAATTTAGTTTACTACTTGGGGCCTTCAACTTCCTCCATTGTAATCTGGCAGTATAAACTGTAGTGTCTTAAGCTTGGTTGAGTTATCCTATCTGTTTTATTCTCAAATTAAGAGAAATGCTGGCTGTAATGAACTAATGAGAATTAAACGAAAATACATACCTAAATTTTATTTTACTTTGGAAATATATTCACAGCTCGAGATGTCTTCTTAATGCTAAAGAAACCAAACTATAAGAAGTTAGAACTTCAAGTATATGCAACTTTTTTTGAGATCTACAGTGGTAAGGTAAGGAGGTACTTTTTCCCATCTAAATTTTGAGTTTGTTTTGAAATTATTGGGTTTTTATCATCCTGCATACTTCATTTAAAATGTTTCAACGGTTTACGGGTAGGTTCGCCCCGGTTCCGTGACAATTGGTGCGGGGGACCCACAGACCCACGCCCCAAGAAAGGGGAAGGGGGAAAGGGAAGAGGGAGATGGGCCTAGGAACAGAACAGAGGCAATGATCTGAGGAGGAAAGCTAATTTACTAAATAGATATCGGAAAGCAAAATAACACAATATAATACAATATAATTGGAATTGAAGCTAATAAATCAAGTAAAATGAGCAAGAGAGAGTGGCCTTCGGTTTATCGGACTTACGCTAACGCTGAAGGCGGACGGCAGCGAGCACCCACTGCTGAGTCCATCCCAAAGGAAAGAGAGTGTCCCGTGACCGCAGACAGTTTTTATCTTTCCCTCTGAGCAGGAAAATGTAAAAATATGAAGTGACACAAAGTCCTCTGGGGAGTGTAGTTCTTTTCTTCTGAGACAGGTACACCCAGAACTATCAATGATCCACAGAGCTGGACCATTAACTCTTTAACTCTAAATGCACTACATGATGTTATGATGTGGAATACCAGTACCAAAAATCATAAAACCATGACAATTAGTTACCCTTCCTCAGACATATTTTGCTATGGGATTTGAAACAAATGCCTTTTAAAATTAATTCCTCTTCCACTGCTATATTTCTCTCTTCCTTTCCATAAGGTTTTTGACTTGTTGAACAGGAAAACAAAATTGAGAGTGTTAGAAGATGGTAAACAGCAAGTCCAGGTGGTTGGATTACAGGAACGAGAAGTCAAATGTGTTGAAGATGTTCTTAAGCTTATTGAAATAGGGAACAGCTGCAGGTATCTTCCATAGCTTCTACCAATTTTTCATTGTAAATTAATGAATTAAGACACCTCTTGTTATTTTCTGTCTCTGCATAATGATGACTTTTTAAAAGGCAGTGGGTTTTCTGAAAATGTGGTCTTCAAGAAGTAGGTCTACCTGCTTTTTGTATAAAGATAGTTTAGACTTTCCCACTTAGAAAACACTGCTCTTTCTCTCTACAATATGTGAATTGTTTGCCTTTATGTAACCAGCTTAGTGACTTAAATTCACATTGTTTGAAATCTGGAACACTGCCAGATTCTTCCTTTCTAAAAAGGCCTTTATGTGTAGTGACAGAGGTTAAGCATAAAATGATATTTTTTGTTAAAATGTAATTTCATTCTTTTTAACATTAGTCTTTCACATGGGCTGCTGCTTGATCAGATTAAAAAAAAATGCCATTGGCAATTTTGCATGTAAGCTCTCCTGTTGTCTGGAATAAGTAATTCATTTATTCTTGTGTTTAAGATGAAGGTAAAATACTAAAAATCTTCAATTTCTTTTTGGAGGTGGAGGGAGAGGTGCAACTGTATAATTACATCAGAGTATTAGAATTATATCTCTAGTGTCTATCAGCGTGTTAGACACGCTGCCAATGTATGTAAGAAGGTACAGGACTCTGCATTGAAAACAGGTTGGTTACTCTGGAAGTAACACCTCCTATTTGTTTCCATGGAAAAAACAAAGATACAGAGAGCCCAATAACACTACTTGGTAGAGCACATTTTCAGCTTCAAAGCGCTGTTTTCCAACATAGTCACCCCCACAAGCTGTACATTTTTGCCAGCAATGAACAAGATCTTACAGGCCACGCTCATAAAAATCTGCTTGGCCATCTGGAACATGGCTTGTCTTTCATGTCACTGTTGCCGCTGCTGAAACACACCACCCACCACCTTACTGTACTCATATCCACTGCCTGGTCTCCAACAACATTCAGCAAAAGTCAGTGAATGTCAGCCATTTTTTCTGCATGGAGGAATTTGATGCATACCTTTGGTTCGTCTCCACTTCCATGTTGGACAGCATTTTGTCAGACTGCCCTGTCCTGCCATCTGTCAATGGCAACAAAATCTAATGAAATCCTGATAGAAGGTTCAACCTCTACTGCCATAGCACCAACATTGGCCCCTGATATTGTGTGCCAACAGAATAAAATAGGAGGCATTACTTTCAGAACAGCTCTCATACATGTATTCCGTATACCATATATATACTATATATATATCATGTATGGTCCTTCACATCTTTGTAAGTTTCTCTCTTCTCTCCTTTTGTTTGAAGGACATCTGGTCAGACATCTGCGAATGCACATTCATCTCGAAGCCATGCAGTGTTTCAGATTATTCTCCGAAGGAAAGGGAAATTGCATGGTAAATTTTCTTTGATAGATTTGGCTGGAAATGAAAGAGGAGCAGATACTTCCAGTGCAGACAGGCAGACGCGACTGGAAGGAGCTGAAATTAACAAGAGCCTTTTAGCACTCAAGGTAACTGAAATGTTTCCACTGCATTTGAGTAGATGGAAGTTTTCTAAATAAAATAGCAATGACCATTAAAACAGGTGTTCTTGCAGACTTTGCTTGACTATATTGTCTACTGATGTGACAGGTAAAATAGTGCACTGATTTTTCCTGTGAATGCCTGAAGGAACACCTGGTCATTACTGAATAGAAACATATCAGAAACTTGTACTATCAAGTTTTCATGTAGTTTAAAACAAAAACAAACAAAACCACCTGGAATTTGAAGACTTCTCCCAATTTAGATATACGCTGGATAAGATGTGAGGAGAGTTAACTTACATTGCCACTTGAATTCTGAAATGCTAACTGGAAATATTCAAACTCATCTCAGTATATTGTGGGTCTGTGTGTATCTATATATATATATTTTATAATAAAAGCATGAAATGATATCTATTTACTGTTATTAATTAGTTTTCTAAGGAGAAAAGCACCACAACAGCAGTATATCCAGAAAGAACTAGCAGATGGGTTCAGTTAATTCTTCAACAGTGGGACCTGTTTTTGACTACTATCCATATTAAATTATGTGGTACAGTTCTGTATTTTCTTAGATGTCATCAAGAAATGTTTAAATATTCCATTTTTTTTTGTGCTTTACAGTGTTCTGAAGGAGTTCAGTCTAAATAATAAATAAAAAAAAAATTTTTGTTCCAACTGTGGAGGTGGCAGCATTGAATGTCCCAGAACTTGTCATTTAGTTATGTTTATGTTTACTTCTTTCTGCTCCAGCATTGTGGATTTATATGAATAATCTAAACACAAAAACTTTGTTCCTATTGTATTATCTCCAATATAAACTTGGGAGAAGTATATGCTCTAAACAGATTTTGCAAAACACAGAATTATAGTATCTCATTACAAAACTCTGGCATGTTGAAAAACTGGAAACAACAATCCAGAAACTGTCCTGCTTTGATGTAGAATCAAAAGAAATAATGCAAGAAACTCTGTGTTGATTTCATCACTTTTTTTTCCCAAATATGATTGAATAAAATTGTTTTGTTTTACTTTAGTTGTTTATTTTATGAATTTCTTTAGTGAGCATACCCATACAACATAGTTAGTTTTCATACAGTTTGTCTTTATAATTACAGTGAAAAATTGTGCTGCTGCTTTATTCGTGATTGTGATCTAGCTTATATGGAGAAGGGAAAATATAAAGGGAGTGAAGGTCTTGCAGAAGTATTAACAGCTGTATAATAACTGTTTCATGTTGATATGATAATTTTCCATTTTTCATCTGTTTCTAAAAATTTTGCACAGTTTTTGCCATTCATATTCAGCACTCTTGGTTCATATTAAACTGGTGTGTTCTGAAGGGTAAGCTTCAGTGCTGATCCAAGCTTTGCTGTTCACTGATGTGACAGTCCTGTCTTAGTGTGTTCAGAAGTTGATACAAAAAAATTTCTGTAATGTCTCTACATGTTATTTGGTTTTTTGAGCTCTGATAAAAAGAAATCTCTAAAAACTTTATTAAGTTTAAAATCTCACAATGTCCTCCTATAATTCTTAGGTAATTAAGGAGACAATACAACTGCATTTATTTGTGTATTTTTTTTCCAATAATAAGCTAAATAAAAATTACTTCAGTAAATTATAATAGTTTAATTAACTTGTAGGTTGCTGTACCAGTCATTCAGCATATACATTTGTTACTATCTAATCTGTTTTTCCCTTATCCAAATATAGTAGTAACATAACAAAACAATTCAAACATTTCAAGGGATACATTGCCTTTCTCACCTATAAGACTGAAACCTTTTTAAGTATTTACATGTGAGCTTCAGTCTTTCTGTTTACCTGAGCTGTGTCCATTCTATAAAATTCCACTAGTGAGTTTTTTGTTTTTTTGTTTTTATTATTTGTTAAAGCCAGCTTGCCTTTATGTTTGTTCCATTCTGTATCATGTTAGTACTAGACTGAATCCTTTTTTAGTTCTCCTATATGGTTTTTCACAGTTGCAGTGCTTCCTTGGATTGTTATCTCATGGTTTCTAGCATGGGTTTTTGAATAACTTGTTTCTAGGAAATTCCGAAAAATGAAAATTCAATATTCTTATATAAGAAGTGATTTATTAGCTGATGTTTGAACTCTGAGTGGACAGAAATAATGATGGGGTTGTAACAGTGGTGGCTTGTGCTGTGATACTTGGTTGCTGCTATAACTTTTATAGTCATTTCTTAATATTTGCTTCTGCGCCATATTTCTCACTAGAACTCTCCAACAAGTTGCAGATGTTTGTTTAGTGTCATACTTTTATAAACAAGAGGGAAAACATGCCCTTTTTTTCCACGTGAGAATGTTTTGAAACAGAAAATGACGTGTGTTTTGGCGTACCTTCTAATTTCGACTAACTCATTATGAAGTTAAACTTGCTATGTATGTGATCTGTGAAAGCTTTCATACAGCAGCAGTCTAGGCTATGCTGTCTAGGCTATGCTGTTTTCATCTGACCTGTAAAGAAAATCAACAGCAGAGTCAGATGCATAGCTATTACTTTTAATTGAGAAGAGTTAATGCATCACCATCCACACATCTGCTGGTGGAGGCTGTATGTCATTCAGGCTTTTGTAGCTGGTAGTCAGAAGTGGTTGTTAGCCTGGTGTCTTAATAGCAAGACTGAATTTGTTGTTGTTGGATACAGTATATGTAAACATCTTGGATGAGATTCAGAAAATTTTGTAGGTTTCTCCCTCTCTACTGAGAGGTAAAAAGTCTAACATTAATCAAACCTTTGATGGTAAATTTTAATGATATCTTAAAGAACAGCAAATAACTATGGTGTGTATTATCTGATTTTTAAATCGCATTTTTATTATTAGTATTTTTCTTAACATGAGTTGAATAAATACAAACCTCTGTTTTTTCAGGAGTGCATTAGAGCCTTAGGCCGAAATAAACCTCATACGCCATTCAGAGCAAGTAAACTTACTCAGGTGCTAAGAGATTCATTCATTGGAGAAAACTCCCGTACCTGTATGGTAAGTTTGTTTAGTTAACTGTATGTATTAATGATTTCATTGAGAAAAGCTAGTAATACAGGATATTGTGTTTAAAAGTGGTCATTTGCTGCTGGTAGTCTGTTGCATTTAGCTTATAAGCCTAAGAAATCAAAAAAATAATCTATTATATGTGGAGAGATTCTTTCAGCAGAGATAGTTCAGGTAACTCATTCCCTCCTCTTACTGCTTGTTCTACTTTTCCAGCTAGGGACCTATATATATAAGGACCTATATAAATAACAACATTCAAGCTAGAAACAATTCTAGCTTGAATGTGTTGTTTGTTTTTAATAATGTCTTAATTGTACAAGAGTACTGTTTGTAGAATCAGAATGTTGATGAAGTAATTCAAGCTGGAAGTATACTGATGAATTATGGTCTTTAAATGACAAAATTAAATTTAGAGTTGGTATCACAGGCATCCGAATATGCTCTAGGCTGTTAGAAGTGGGGATAGTTGGGCTATATGGAATGAATAACTGTATATTTTGTGTGTATTTGCATTGCACTGAAAAACAGAATTCTGTCAAAGAGTGGAAAGGACAGAAAAAAGCAGGTTTTTTCAGCAGTTTTATTTGTATGCCTCCATAATGTTCTAACTTGATGGAAATGCAAGCTCTCTGCAACAAACAGTGGCTATTAGGCTTGTTTGTGTTGGTCACTTTTCAGACTTCTTGGAATTGGTCTAAAGGCCACAGAAGGCTGCATAGGTCTGTAGACCATAGCATAAAAATCACAGTGTTAGTGCAGCCTTGCCTTCTCTTTAGCTTTTTGGTACTGTTCTAGACTGAAAATGGTGATAAAATCACATTTTTTATCAATCCTTTACTCTCCTTCAGTTTTCTGATGAAAATACGTGTTTATTTTCTTTCCACTGCTGCATAATTTCGCAAATCATATTCAGAATCAGAGAGCAAAAGCAATTCATAGCTAGCAAATGTATCCACAGTACTGAAGATTTGGAATGTTTTGCTGTTGGGAACTGCTGTCTGTACACAGAAGGATTAACAGTTACAAGCATGTCATGCAGTCTTCTCCAACACCTTTAACATTCCTAGAAGTGCTTACAAGATGTCTCTGTTTTGCTGTAGACTTCTTATTTATTACTTTTTTGTTAAAGTTGCCATAACTTTTTTTTCCTTTGAAATACATAACGATACCATCAAAACCAATCTATGATCTAAGGGATCACCTGATATACCCAATACAGATCATATTCCTTTATTTTATGTTCAATACATTTTGCATTAAGGAAAATACTTCCCCATGAAAGTGAGTGAAAATGTGTGTGAATATCCTACAGCTACAGTTATACCTCAAACTATCAGAAACAAAGTCAGCATAAATATTTTGACTTGAATGTTACTAATTGTTGTAGTAATACCGTAAGATATTGTATTATTGTTTGAAATTCACAAGAATAGTCCTTTTAGCCAGTCAGTCATCTTGGACATGCTGCAGTCATTAATGTGATCCAGGACCCTCAGTTCTCCAGGCTGGGAGTAGGAACCTGGGGACTTCAGTGTCCCAAAGGGGACATTGATTCCTCTCTGATGGCTTATAAGCAGTGTAGATTCAAGATAGGAAGAATTGTGTTTGCTGGTCTTATAGATATTCCTACATATATATAGTGCAACCTTTGCCATCCTCCTTGGCTGGAATTAGGAAGTGAGTGATGGAGGGGTCAGAGCCATCCTGTCCTTCCTAGTCTAGGCTTGTTGGGGCATAGGAGCATGTGACATAGTGAATGTTTCTATTCAACAGACTGAGTCTTGTGCCCTGAAAGATGTCAGCACTTGCAGTGAGTTTTTTGGCAGCTGTTCATTGTGTGCTTGAAGAGTTTAAGCAGTCTCCTGGCATTGCAGCAGTTGCCATGTGTGGTGCACACTGAACATTAAACTGAGGGAAGTGATGAATACACCTTTCTCGTAAAATGGAACTTAGAGGTTTTGTTAATTAGTACCTATGATGCTTTATAAGCTGATATGTAATCAAGCGATCTTTTCAGATTTATACTAAGTATTTTTACTATATATTACATATTACTATATATACAATTACTATATACAATTATATATATATATCATATATTTCATTACTATATATATCAGCATTAGAGACTAAAACTTAGTGTATGTATAACTCTTCAGACTTTCTAGCTTTCCTTTCTCCCCAGGAGGAGACATTCCTCTCAGGGACTACTTGCACAGTAATGTCAGCAGCAGGATGAAACATAAAAGCAGCATTATCTAATCTTATGCTGTGCTGCCAGCATAAAATGTAGTGTGTAGGATCATGGAGGTGTTTATCCTGGTAGTGCCTTTATGGCTATCCTGAAAGGAGCAGAGGTGAAAAACTGTAGTGCTGAGAGAAGCTAGGACAAGTAGTGATGCTACTCCTGTCTGATGGTTACTTTTGCTGAGTGTTGAAAAGAAAGTGAGATATCCAAAGTATTTCATTTAATCAGAAAAGGAAAATCTTAGAGGTTCCAGATATAAGTGATAACTTAGGTATCAATTATTATTTGCAGATAATTTTCAGTTCAGAAAAAGAAAATGCTTAAGGAAAATACTTAATGATATTAAACGTGCTTAAGTACCATTTTGGGCAGTTGCCAAAACAGATCTCTCAAATCAGTATGCAGTCTGTTTGAGTGGAGAACAGTTTTTGAAAATGCATACTTAAAAACAGTCAAGCAACCCAACAAAAACAAACAATCAAAAACCCCACAAACTCAACAATAAACAAAAACAAAATGCTAGTGTTACGGGGGATACATTAGACTTGTTTTCTACTGTATGACATATTTCTCTTTTTGAGAAGTCTTACTTTTTCAGTTAGAATGTTACACCTACAAGTTATATTATCAAGGCCGCCAGATGGGGAAAATGGAAGTTTACATGGATTCTTAGTGTGTCAGGTTACAGTTACAAAAAAGCTAACCTGAAGGTTTGACTTGATATATCTGTTCTTGAGATGGAATGGTATTAAGACAGGTTTATACAGTTGAGTTTTTGTAGAGGGCCTTGCATGAAACTGGGGACTTTAGGGGGAAAACAAAAGTTAATCTGAATTCATCTGCACTTTCATCTGTGCAAAACCACCTGTTAACATTTGGCATGCTTTTTGCAGATTGCTACAATTTCTCCAGGGATGGCATCATGTGAAAACACTCTTAATACTTTGAGATACGCGAATAGGTATGAGAAACATTACTTCTTGTAGACGTATGGCTATTGATTACTGAAGTTTGGAATACTGTTGTTCCATGATGTATAATTGCTTTAGCTCCTTCAGTATTTTAGAGTGTTTGCATTTTTTAATAAGATTAAAAACAAAATAATGTTTCAGGCTCACATTTAACTCAGTTGATCACTTTTTTTTGCAACCATAACAGAAGAACCAGTAGAAACTACATTTTTAAGCAATTATCCAGATATCAGTATAGTGTGGAATGCAAGGAGTGTGGAAGATGCTGCTATTTTTGCCCTTCTACAACCCTCTTTTTGCTTTAGGGTGCTGTTGTGTACTTGTTATTCGTATAACACATTCATCCCCTTGTAATTTTGAGGTGTTACCAGCCTATTTGATATATTTGTCAGCTAGCTTATTCATTTAAAAATTATTCTTTTGCTCTCCTCATCATTTTGTACTTCTGAACTGTAGGCAAATGTCTGAGATACCTAAGGAAAAAACTAGTTAATCCAACAGCAGTTATATCATCAGTGTAGAGAGATTATTACCTCCAGAAACTGTCAGCACGTCTGGATTTTCTGCTGCTGCTCTCTGAAAACATTAATTTCTCTTAAGTAATTTTAGAAGGAACTTTTTCCAGCTACAGTACTCTTTATTTATGCATATCTTGTGTGTTGCATTCGATCTGCTGCTGTTGTCCAGCAAGACTCAGACTACAGGGAACAAAGGAGGCAAGCTACATATGGGCTATTAGAAATCCTGTTTGTTTTTCCAGAATAAGCTACCGCCTAGTGGCCTGCAATGCCTTTCCTTGTGTGAATGAAAAGAGCAGAACCATGTCTGCTTCTTGTATGTGCAGCCCTGGCTGGCCACTAATGAGCAAAAAGAGTGCTGGAGAAGGTTACCACTGTCTCCTCTTTTAATTTGAGTTAGTGCCTGGAGCAAGGGAATTAGTAGAAATCTGTCTGGCTCAAATTCATCTGTGTGATTTCATTCCTTGTGAATTCTCTTGCACTAATATAAAGGAGGGAATTCCATGTTCATTAAGACTCATTGTATATTCCTGTCCCATATAACATATGTGTTGCTGAAGTGATATCAGAGGGGAAAAAAAACAAAACAAAACACAACACTACAAAAGCACTCAAACACCTACTTCTAATATATGAAATAAGGTTTCTTCCCCTTCGTGTCATGTTGGTAGAGGGTAAATGCCTACCAGGGTAAATTCGTGTTTTCAGTTTTTTTTAAGCTTTTTTCTATTACCAGTGTGTCATTTTCATAATACAATTACTTTTTAAGTGCTGTGCACCAGTGAGTGTGCAGTGTAAGACAGTGAGCAGGACAGAAAATGTTGCAGTAGCTATACTGGTTTGGTACTTTACCTTAAAAGGAGTGATTTAATATAATCTTGAATGTAGAGCAAATTTTATGAACAGCACCAACTGAAATCTAGAATTACTCATTTGAATACACTGCATTTGTAGTCTCTTGCAGATTAGCAGAAGTGTTTTAAATTAAAACTAATTTTTATATTGTTAAGCTATTAAAGAAGAATGTTAAACAAATAGTTGTTATTTTAACTGTGTTTACAAGAGCATTTTCTCTTAATTTGCTGCTGTATTTTGCTGCTGCAGAGTAAAGGAATTTGGAATTAGTCCTTCGGACATTCCCTTCTCACAGGGTAGTGGCAGTCGCTCAGATCTCTCTCCTTCCTATGAGTATGACGACTTTTCTCCTTCAGTCACCAGGTCTACTTCATTCTATACATGGAATCTTTATTTTTAAGTTTTGTTTTGGCTATGTAATTTTACAGACCAACTTTTCATTAGTCCCTTGCCTTGAGTTACATATACTTTTCGTTTTTATTTTGTTTGGCAGGTGATGGTTCTGCATGATCTGCAATCATCTTCCCAGTATTCTGTTCATCCTCTTTAAACATCCACCCTTTTTATCCAGGCTTGCTATTTTCCTTCATACATTAAAAGAAAATAATAAAATGGTGATGTCACCTTTGTATATTTAGTGGACCGAATGTAACAAGTCTTTTATAGGATAATTAATATACTTTTGAAGTTATTTTGATCAAAGGATATATTCATTCTCTGAGATATTTGGTTGCAAATTATTATTTTATTCAGGATTTTTGTAGATTTGCTTGTATCAGCTCATGAGTACTGAAATGTTTTTTTAAGGCACGTTTTTATGTACAGAATAAGAGACATGTCAGGTTTTGAGTATTGAATGAACTTTTCTATGATATGTTATTTACTGTTAAGGAGTTGATGTTGAGAGTTTGAAGGTTTATGTCCTCATCATTTTGATGAAGAATATTTTAGTTAAAAAATGTCTTGCTGAAAGTTGGACTTTAATCTACGTGTAATTGAAACAGAAAGATTTCCATTTATTTATTTATTGTAGTACCTTTATGGCACATTAGATTTGTGAAGGTGACGTCATCATCCATATTACATTAATGACATTATATATGAACCTGTAGAGCTTTATTTTTAGTTGTGGTGGTTACTTTGCGTAAAAAGTCAGTAATTTGAAAATGAAATATTTTCTAATTGTAGGGTGAAAGAGCTAACCATTGATCCAAGTGCTGCCCCCATTATACATCACACTCCCAGTCAGATTGATGACTTGGACACACAGTGGGGAGTGGGGAGCTCTCCTCAGAGAGATGATCTTAAACTGCTTTGTGAACAAAATGTGAGTGGTTTATAACATTTTGTGTAAAGAGAAGATCCTAAGTGCAATCCAAGAGCAAATCCTGAGTAATGTGTATCTGTAGTGTTAGCAATTAAGTAACTAGAGCGTGCATCTTCATCTTCTCACTTTATAGTTCATTTCCATACGGAATTTAAAATGAACAGTTTTCTGGAAGGCTGAGCGAAGAGAGAATGCTTTACTTTCCTTTACCTACCTTGATGATTAGGACTTTGAATGTCTCAGCAGTGCCTGCTCCAGTTTCTGATAGTAATTTAGTGTGCATTTTTTCCAGTATAGCTTTATCTAATGTTTGGCAGTTAACTGTATCCTGGGGAACTAAACCATTTTATTTAAAACACTTGTGGTTTTGAGCATTATTTTTCAGGCATGCAGTATCCATTTTAAGTTAGTATGCCTTTCTTTGCATGTAGGAATCATCATTCCTGTTCTTATGAACTTGATTTTCATGGTGAGAAACCCCAGTGCCCTGTCTTTGGGAAAGCTGTGCCATGTTCCAAAATGTCTTCCTGAGCTGAATGAACAGGGAGCTGTCTTCCAAAGGACATTTTTCTGTCACTGCTGATTAACAGCTCTTGTGTTCCTTAAATATTCAACAGGGATTAAAACTCAATCTACAAAAACACTGCTGAATGGTAGAAAAGAAAAATCAGTGCTTCCCAGACACTTGGTCTTCAATCTTTGCCATATTTCTCTCATTTTATTAACTGTCTCTAGAACATGCTCAGTGATCTCTGAAATCCACCACTGAACTGACAGATACGGTTTCATGTCATACTTTTTCATCGCTTGCTTTGCAGTGTGTCTTTATAAAGATTTCAAAGGCATGGTAAAAGAAACAATACTGTCTTGCTAAAAAATTAATTGCAACCTACCTAGCGCTTTTGCCTTTGATTGTTAAGTATTACTGTTCACAGAAGTCCTGTCTTCTGCCCTAATTTATAAATCTGTGTTCTGCATTCTTCTAGTGTATTAACTGCTATATATTTTTTTAGATTTTTCTCTTTATGTTTATTTCCTTTTTTCCCTTAATCCCAGTTATCTGAAATTTATTGAATTTGTTATCTTTTTTTTTTTTTCAAATTATTATATGTCTATTGTGGTGTCCACAGCAAAGGCCCTGATAGAAAACCTAGTTTTCTTTAGGTGTTGAAACCTACTATAGATGACCATTTTTCCATTGTAACTTCTTTATCCTGCTATTTTAACTTGTTTTTCTAATGTGTTTTCCGCTATTCACAAGGGTAAGTGGCTGGAAATGTTTAATGAATATGAATTAAATTTAAATTCATTTAAATTTAAATTCAAGTTGACATTTCGGTTTTCGCTGCCCTCTCTCCTCATTTCTAGAGAATTTCCTGTCAAAAGTATAAAATCCTGTCTTTGACAAGGTCTTATTGCATATTTCTTTTCATGCTGCATGATGCGATGGAACATATTCAGTGTATTTTCTGTAGTCACATTTCTTTCCAGGCTAATGATTTTAATTGTTTTTAGGAAGAGGAAGTTTCTCCACAGTTGTTTACTTTCCATGAAGCCGTGTCACAAATGGTAGAAATGGAAGAGCAAGTAGTGGAAGACCACAGGACTGTCTTCCAGGTACAGCACAGAGCTCTGTTTCATTTTATCCTAGTCAAGAATTGCGATTTTGCCGAAGAGCATATTCCATGTATAATGAAAGGTATAATCTAGTCATTACTCTGTGGCTAGAGATTTTGTAATTTTTTTTATTGCACAAAGCCTGTTGTAGTGAACAAGCAGGACAGGTGTTTGGATCCACTGACTGCTCATTTGTGTTCCTGAGATGAAAGAGAAGCGTATGTTTCTGTCTTCCCAGAAATGTAGTAAAATATTTCTTCTCGGGAACATTCCTCAGTAGACTGTGTTCACTGTAAGAGAAGTTGCTGTTTTCCTTTTAGTTCTGAGATACTTTAAGTTTTAGTCCTTCACCAGCATTAGTGCCTGTGTTATTCTTTCAGATTGTTGTTGAATTTTCATTTCACTGTCTAATCTTTGCCAATATTCATATTTCAAAGCTTCTAATTAATAGCAGTCATTTCTATTGCAGTACAGTCATCTCCATCTTAACATACTATGTAGGTTACTCTGAAAGTAATGTCCTACTTATTTCCATGAAAACTACAACAGATGTAAAGAGCACAATAACACTGATTGGTAGAGCAAGTTCTCAGCTACAAAACACTATTTTTCAACATAGTCATCACCAATAGCTACGCATTCTTGCAAGCAATGAATGAGAGCCTGCAATGCTGTGCTCGTCTGCATTTGGCATCTGCATGACTGTCTGGAACATGGCTTTGCAGCATTGCTATCAGCACTGCTGGAACATGCCACCCACAGCCTTGCTGTGCTGACTTCCACTGTCTGGTCTCCAACAATGTTCAGCAAGTGTCAGAGAGTGCCATTTTTTCTGTGTGGGGAATTCAATGGCACACAGCTTTGCTTTGTCCATATTTGCACCCTGCCCACGGCAGGGGGGGTTGAAACTGGGTGATCCTTAAGGTCCCCTCCAGTGTAAGACATTTTATGATGCTATGATGATGTAATTCTGTCAGACTGCCCCTCTGTTGCCATCTGTCACATGGCAGCAAGAATTGGTGGAAGATTCTCAACTGCCCTGCCACCAGCATCCACCTCTGACATCATGGATCAATGTAATAAAATAGTGGGTATTACTTTTGGAGCAGCCCTCATGGCATACTGCCTTCAGGTATCCTGTTGATATCTCCCTCTAAGATGCTGAAATCCAGAATACATGCAGAAATGTGAAAGTCGTATGCAATGTGCCATAGCCGTGCCCTAATGCTTGGAACTTCAGGTGACGACCTGCTTCAGTTAAAGATGTTACTGCCTTTGTATGTTCAACTGGCCTTCTTTTGGAGATTACTTCTCCTTACAGAAGTCACTAGAAGAAAATGTGTTCAAGCCTTAGCTCTCGCATTTACAGCCTTTCTTGATGGCTTATGGAATGGGTGAAAGTGTACCACGCTAATCTGAAATCCCTGGCTTGCACCAAGCAGAGGTTGTCTGTTGTCAGATATCCCTGTTCATTGTAGGGGAGTTGCACTAGATAACTTCTAAATGTCTCTTCCATCTCTTAACGATTCTATCATTCTAACAACTGTCACCATAGACTGTGGCAAATAGAACCGTGTAATGTTATGGTTGATGATCTGGCTGCTGGAACTAAAGAACTTCACACACGGTTTTTATGAACTGAGAATATGGATTCGTTTTAAAATTGAAATCTGTTGGAATGAGACACAGTAGGAAGTACAGTCATTTTGAATATAACAGTAATTCGTCTCCTTGTCTTGCAACCTGTACATTTGCTAATGTTTTTTTGTTTGTTTTATCTTGGTTGTTTTTTTTATAACTCTTTCTAGGAATCTATTAGATGGCTGGAAGATGAAAAAGCACTTCTTGAGATGACAGAAGAAGTAGACTATGATGTGGATTCTTACGCTACCCAACTTGAAGCAATTCTGGATCAAAAAATTGATATTCTGACTGAACTTAGAGGTAGATTGCTTTCAATCACTTTTGTGTTTTTTAGCAATGTGTAGTGTGGGCTTCTATTGTGGGATATTTTTTCTCTTACACTGTCATTCATGTGGAAGAAATGTTTGTTCTGCTGCCTAGGAGAAAGTTCACGTCTATATTACATTCATTCTAGTTTGAAAGAAAAGTCCAGCAACTTCCATTTCCTTTTCATTTATTCCAAAGTGTTAAAGGGAAGGAAAAGAAAATCCAAAGGAATTGTGCAAAAAATAAAGTAGTTTCAGGATCTGTGTTGTGCATAAGCACATCGGTACTCATTCTCTCTTTTTCATTATAGATAAAGTGAAATCTTTCAGGGCAGCTCTGCAAGAGGAAGAGCAGGCCAGTAAACAGATCAACCCAAAAAGACCACGTGCCCTTTGAAAGAGGCCTTTGCTGCTAAAGGAACCCATGAACCTGTACTGCTGTAGCACACATTTGTTACAAAACCTAGTGGCCCTAAGATCTCAACTACTTGAAAGTATAAAAATGTTAGAAATGTCTGTGGAAATGTCCTGTTTCTTACTTGCCTGAGTGACATTTTCAGTTTTGTGTGAAATGCTCCTATGATGTCTTCAAAATGCTTCTAGACCAGACAGCACAACCTTGCAGGGTTCAGATCTGTGAAGCACTTTGTTTAAAATATTTCATTTATTCAAATTGTGAATTTTATGTTTGGAGATATTTGACATGTTTTTAATTAATGAAGTAAAACTGTGGCTATTAAAAAATCACAGTATTTCGTTATAACTGTTCAGGTTTGTTACAAAGATCAGCTGTGCAGTTTTAAATTGTGTTTGCTTGCATGCTCACCTCACTAGTGCTTGCACATAACGTCTTCTACAGATAGCTGTGCTAACCACTTCCCATTCTGTGCCTTGATGAAGGCTACTTACCCTGAAACATCCTCCTTCTGAAGCACAGCCTTGATAAACAACATTCCTAATTTGTCAATATAAATTACTTTTAGCGTATGTACGTTTTTAATGTCTTTTGAAAGGTTTTTTTTTTTTGGTGAGTAGTTCATTCATTTCACAGAATGTGCCATATCATTTAAACAGGAACTGCAAGAGCTGTTAGAGTGGACAAACAGCTGGACATTCCATCCTTCTTGTAAAAATATGGATTCTAGATTTATTTGAATACCATAAAGAATGGTTATATAACATTTTTCTCAGTTAAAAAAAAAGAAAAAAAAGAAAAAAAAACAAAAATATACATTAGTTGATGTATAATAAAGGGTGATGTTTAAGTACCGAGGAGAGTTGTATCTTAGGATAATGCAGATATGCAGCATGTGGTATGGTGTGATAATGCTGTCAGAATAAAGGTACAATCTGACCTCTGTGTATGGCTAGGATAACTGTCGAAGTTTGGGGATCTAGCTAAATAAATACTTCTTGGGGATCTAGCTAAATACATGTTGGCCTTTCACATACTGTAAAATTGGCTTTTGATGCATGACAGACTTTACATGTACATTAACTGTAGTTTGCAGGTAGTTTGAGTAGCTCTGTTGCTTTAAAAAGTAGTAGCTAATACCTATTTTTCCCTTTGTATGCAGTGCCAGCAGCTGAAAAGTGGTGTGAAATTGCATCATTTAATGATTTGCACAATACCTCTACCTAGTGCTAACAGGAATTCCTCAAGTAACTAAATTCTCACAAATGGCGCCATGTGTATCAGCACTCAGTTGGTGGCATTCAAGTTACTTTTGCGTATCCAAAAGAGATTGACCTTTCATGTAAGAACTTGTCAGACAAAGAGCCGTAGACCTCTCTGGGAGTTCTCCCTGTTTCCAGGAGTTTCTGTCAGCAGACTTTACTGGGAACTGTTGAAGTGCTACTTTTGGAATACAAGCCTGTTTGCTCATGTCAGGCCTAGAGGGAAAGAAAGGCAAGGCAATGAAAGGAGAGTTATATGAGCCAGGAATTCTTGTAGTGTTTGATGTTTGTATCTGCTACGGGAAGCTCTTGTTGCAACATGGTTGGAAGAATCAAAAAATCCTCCTGTGTGTAAACATGAAAACTGAAGAAAAAATGTAGATTTTACATAATGTGTTTAATTAAACTATTAAATGAACTTCAAATGAGAATTCTATCAGAAGTTCTGTTCAGTTTTGGGAAGGGTGGCACTTGGTAAACCTGTGGGTTTGCTGTTCTTTTGAAAAAGCCTCTGATTTCTGAATGGATTTTAAATTCTACAAAACAACATTCCGTGCAAATTTGTAAGATGGAAAGAAGGTCCCCAGAGCACTGTTACAACTTTATTTTGCAGGTCTTAAAGACACATCACACATTTTTTGAGAATTTGGTTAAGAACATCGTTTTCATCAGTTTAAAATGGTGTATAAAAAATAAGGCAGGTAGGTTTTGTTAGCAGGTGCTAGTACAGGTTACCTCAGGTACGTTCAGCCTGCGGCCCAGCCCCTGCCCAATGCTGTCATGGCAGCAGCTCTGCCCTACTGAGCAGCCCATCTCCCACAGCAACCAACACTGGTGTGCAGTCAGCACTGTGTGGGCTGAAACCAGAGCTCAGGGTGCAGCACACTGTCAACTCAAGTTACGGCAGTTCCTGTGCATTTTGGTACCCTGGCTGAATGCAGTCCTGTGAGCAGCGTAAAAAAATGCAGCCGTGCTTTGTTTCGATGCAGCGATTTGCAAATAGGTTTCAAGGCTGTTGAAAAAATGTTTTATGATTTGATTTTCAAGACATTATGTGCAAATTTTCAAATGAAATGTGTGGAGCTGCAGTCAGATGTTCAACTCAGAACTCTGATTATGTCTCTTTACCAGCCTTTAAGCATTATCTTAGCAGAGAGAACTATCCCTTGCTTCACAGTCATGCCTCATTCACGTCAGCGATTTTTGGCAGTAGATAAGATTTGTGAAAAACTATTTTGAGGGACAGAGCATCTGAAGAGTAAAATTTCATCACAAAACTTTGACAAATGCCCTGAGAACTAAGGATTGCAGCCAATGCCACAGATACATTTGTTTTACAGCATCACAGAACTGTAGGGGTTGGAAGGGACCTCCAGAGATCATGGAGTCCAGCCCCCTGCCAGAGCAGCTCCCTAGCCCAGGTTGCACAGGTAGGCGTCCAGGCGGGTCTGGAACGTCTGCAGAGAAGGAGACTCCACCACCTCTCTGTGCAGCTGTGCCACTGCTCCGTCACTGCACTGGGAAGAAGTTCCCACATGCATTTGTGTGGAACTTCCTATGCTTCAGTTTGTGGCCATTTCCCCTCATCCTATAAGCACAGACTGCAGAGAAGAGTCCAGCCTCGTCCCTTTGCCTCCTGTTCCTGACGTATTTCTCAAGGCTGAACAGCCCCAGGTCTCTCAGCCTTTCCTCATAATGGAGCTGTTCCACGCCCTGTATCATCTTTGCAGCCCTCTGCTGAACATTTTCTAGGAGATGCCTTTTTTCTTTTTTTTTAGTATCACAAAAGCAGGGTTGCATATTATCCCACTACTTTTATGTTATTATTGCTCCTGTTACATTTTGCCAAGAAATATTTTAAAATACTTTGTTATTCTATGATTCTATTTCTATACATGCACATATATTTTATGTGGCCCACAGGCTGCCAGCTCTGCTCCATTCCTATGCCCCTAAGGACAGTTTCCCAGTGGATATAATCCACTAATTCCTTAAAAAGTTCACTCTCAAGAAGTTCAGGGTCCTAGCTCTGCTTTGCCAGGCCCATATTCCTGAAGATCACAAACGCAGCCAGGACATGTTTGCAACAGCCCAGACTGCCTATCCTTTTTGACCATCTCCTTTGCACTGCTAAGCACCAGGTTCACTAACACTTCACCTATGGCTGGGACATCTTGTGTGAGACAGCTGCTTCCCTACTATTCCTCTGTGCAAATCTACAGTCACAGCCAGGCTGTAGTTTGTAGTGGCTATGGAAGAGGACACACAGAAAAAAGGCAATTAAATCTCAGCCAGTTGTACTAATCCTTCCGAGTGCCATGGCCTGTACCAGATACAAGTTCAAACTACAACTAGTTCCCATGAAGAGAGAGACTGTGTGATAGATCCTGCTGTACTTACTGGATCTACACCAGAACTGAAGCAGTATGAACTAATCTAAGCAACTGATTTGCAGCAGTGAATGCCCTTTGCTATGGGCATTGCTTGACTAGGACTTTAGACAAGCATATTCTCTTTCCTGTGCTGTAAAACAACTACACTTACAAGGAGCATGATGCACCAGAGGATCATTTGTTCCTTCTGTTGTTGTTCCTACATAACCATCATTCATAATTAGGTTCTACAAGCTAAAATTGTTGTTAGAAAACAAACAGTTTAGCTTTCTGAAACACTTCTCCCTGCTCATGCATGTTCCTGAGTCACTGATTTTTAGAACAGTATAAAATGAAGGTGAATTTTGGAGTACTTTTCGTTAATCTTTCTTCTCCATTTACCATGGTCTTACAGAAAGTGAGATGCCACACAGAAAACAAATGACTGATGTTAGTTGTTAGTTACACTTTCACCTCTGTGTGATGCCACAGTGCTGATAGTTACCATTTTCATGAATCACAGGACAGATCAAAGTGGATTTTTCTTTTGATGGCTGCTGTGTGGAGTTAACACAAACTTATTTGGGAAAACCATTCCTTGTCTATAACAGTGAAGACATAATCAAAACATCAAGAGACTTCACTCAGTCAGACACACAAGTTATCACTTAGATTAAACTTTTCAGTGAGACTCAATGTTAAAACTTATTTTCTTACAAAAGTAGCTTCCTGGCTTTGCAACTGACTACAGTAAAAATCTGTAGATTCTGTCTATGCATTAGGACTGCTCTTCAGTTGGTGATTTTCTGCCAATTCCTACAAAGGTTCAAAAAAAGTTAAGAGAGGTGGTAAAGGAAACAACACTGATGCTAGGTGCCCCAGTGATGTTTTCATAACTCATACCACCTCCATAAGATGAACACTCTTGTTTCTGAACACTTAACAGCATTTATTTAATAGAAGCACGTTGCTAGCAGGCTTTTGCTAACAGGCTTGGAATGCCATTGGCTTCCAGAGGACAAGTGGAAGACATGGTCATTTCAGATCAAAAGGAAGCATTTCACTGGAATGACTACAAATCCCATTTTCGTGTCCAGAACAAGTTATACAATATCGTAGGAAGATATGAAGTTCATGATCAGAGAATACAGACTTCAGTTACGGCACTATCAATCTGCATGCCACTGAGTATACTCAGAAACAGTTTTGTGTGAAGTCCAGTAATTCAATAATGAAAGAAACAAATGCTTTCAAAATATGGAATAGTATCTTCTCTTCCATTGTCTGTGATAAAATTGCATATATTGTTCTTAATAGGAACAAAAATCTGAATGCTGTATTCCGCTCCTTTTGTGAAGAGAGCTTCTCCCTTTTCAGTCCCTTGGGATGCAATAAGGCTTACGTGACTACAGGAGATCTTTCATTCTTCCAGTAAAGTCTATGAGAAATGGATGCCTTCTGAATTGAAGCCATGCAAGAGACTGAAAAAAAGTGAAATATTCATGTCACAATTTCCACTAATTTGTACAGCAGATTAAGACATTTCTAATTCACACTGGCTGTCAAACATTGCAAACAGCACAAAAGCATCCATAATTGTTTAAATACATGAAAGAACTGTTACACAGCTTATATCAGAAGCTACTACTAAGTTTGCCACTTTAGAAGTTAACTTATATTGTATCCTACTAGGCTTACTACATCTTCGTAAAGAGTAGTAGCAGCATTAATTGTTACAGTGACATACAAGTAGGAATGTTATCTTAAATCAGGATTGAATTAGGAGATTATTATTGTTCCAACTTAAAATTAATAGCCAGAAGTTAGAGCAGAATATAGTAGATAATTACTAGTATTTCCAAATCATGATATAAATATATAAGGCCCAATCCTCAAAACAGGCAAGGGTTGTGCAAGCCTGCAGAAAAGAGATATTAACCAATTATGTTATTAGAGACATTTTTTTTCCAAAGAGACATAAAAGTGCCTAGTACACACATTACAGAAGTAGGAATTTTTATGTAGTTGCTTCTGAATACTGTACGCAGCAGTTAATACATACATATATATATATATATATATAATATATATGAATGTATTAACTGCTGCGTATATATTATATATTATATATATTATATTATATTATATATATATATATATATATATATATATATATATATATATAGGGCTTAAGTGCTTCATGTTCAGACTGGAAAGAAAAGGCTGCTTGGTATTCAGAGAAAGGCAGGGTTACTACTTTTCCAATGTGACCCAATAATAATCTGTCCAATACAGATAGAGAAGTGGGTGGAAGCTTAAAAGGAAAACATAAAGAAAAAAGAATTACCGAATGAAATCATCTATATCCATGGAACGGGCTCGTTTTTCAGAGTAGCCTGTATCTTTTAGAACTGTCTGTATTTTCTCCGCAATTTTGAAGTTTTCAGGTATTTCCTGCCAATGGAAAATAGGTTACAAATTACTTTTCTAGTCAAAGCACAGAAAAATATTAATTTAAATATTTTATTATTTCTCTGCATTTAAAAGATTACCTCTTTCAAATAACGTAAGCTGTATTTTTTCTTCTCTGGGTTACTGTATTCTTATGTCTGAAACTTCACCTCATCTCATTCACTATAAATGAATCACCACCAGAATTGCTATGCTGACACAAAGTTTTCTTAGCAGACTGTGAGGTCAGTCCTTGAGACATGTGCAGCTATTGTGTTAAAAATTAAATCTACTGGCGTTGTTATCACTAATTAATAACATTTTCAGGTTTTACTTTTTTCTTAAAGTAAAATTTGTCTCTTCCCAAAATCTTCTCAGAAAAGCTTTGACATGTTAAGCCCTTCAACTCAAAGTTTTTTTATTCTTACAATATTAGAATTTAGGTCACAATACATAGGATTAAAATCTAATATATTAAAAAGGAACTTACTGTATTATGTAAGGAACAATGAATTCGGTAATTGTGATCCAGCAACTGCTCTACAGCACTTGACCTAAAAGAAATATAAGTCTGGAATGGAAGCTGGTCTTCAGTATTTTGCCCAGTTGTTAGTCTTTACTCTAAAAAGACATTAATGGTTACAAAGAGTTGTTCTTTTTAAACAGCTGCCTGTTAAGGAATTTTGGAACGTTTAATTTTGGAAGAGTTTGTGACTTCAGTATAAACTCTCCTTCAAAGTTTATGCCAGACTTTGATGGCAAGCATTTAACACTGCTAGACATTTTCACAGAGTAAATGGGTAACTGGATGAATTCTCAAACTCTGAAAAATTCTCCTCTAATAGAAGTTACTTACTTAAAAGCTGCAGAGAGTGTCTTGTTTTTCCTAACAAAGGCTATCCTGACCAGACCGTCCCATTCCTGAAATCGAAGTGTACAGTGCTTACTGAAAGGGAAACACAGCTGCAACTGTCAAGAACAAACACTGTCTACATCACTGACAAAGATGCTGAAGAACCTCATCCCAAGATATCCTGGGGGGTACACCACTTGTCATGAGCCTCTACCTGGACACAGACCTTCTGACCACAACCCTCTGGCTGAGACCATCCAACCAGTTCTTTCACTGAATAGTTCACCTTTCAAAACTACATCTTTTCAATTTATAGGTAAAAGCATGGTGTGAGAGAACATCAAAGGCCTTGCAGAAGTTCAGGAAAATTACATCATTACGCTTCCTTTGTTCACTGATGTTGTCACTACATCCTCGTCAGGCACGATCTGCCCTTGGAGAAGTTACACTGACTGTCCTGGTTCCCCTCATTGTCTTGCACACAAGACAATAATTAATTTGTTATACTGTTAGTAGAGTATACAATGCTCACCTGGAAGTTGATAGGTGGTGGTGGGTTCTTTGGCTCTATTCTGACAACACTGGATTCAACTTTAGGAGGAGGCCTGAAGTTGTTTTTTCCAACCTGTTAGAAGTTAAGCAGCTGCATGATTAAGCATCTTCACATTCATTGAAATACAACTTTCTCTTAGGCAGCTTTGTTATGTAATGCAGAATGACAAACCTTCATCAGATGGTCCACTCGAGCTAGTAATTGAGTATTAATAGAAAGTCTGCAGTATAGCTTACTTCCTGGCTTTGCAACCAAACGAAGTGCAAATTCCCTTTGAAACATAAGTATTGCACACCTGGGAGGAACAGAAATGAGCAAATAAATCCTAAGTTTAACCAGCTTTTAAGTCAAAAGCCAACTAGCAATTAGAAAACATTCTTTTTCCCGGTTTTGTGTACAACCACCAAATCACTCTGAGTAGTTCTATGACAAATCCATCAAATGCAAGTTCTATAATCCCAAAAACTGACCAGTAACATCACTAGAACTAGTTTGTCAGTGACATACTGAACAACATGCAGAAGTATCCAGGGAGTTACATTTTTAGACCTTACAGACAATGGGAAATATCTTGGCTTCAATGCATACTTTATCAAACATTCTTCCTAAGGTAGGAAAGCATTTGAAATGTTACTACATGTTGCTCATCCCTGGAATAACGATCAGTTACAATTCTAGTGCAAGCAGGTGCAACTCTTGATCTCATTGATCTCTCTCTTACATGACGACTAAATCACCTCCTCATGCATAATGCATTTACATTAACTAATTTTCAGGCACTGGCAGTTTCCACATTACAAAAAAACAACCAACCAACCAACCCTGGTGTGGCCCTGAGCCACCACACGGCTATTTTAAGAACTAAAGAACTTTACGTAGGAATATTTGTAAAACTAGGAGGCTTTTTCTTCTATTTGGCAATCTAGAGCACTGCTCTTCCACATACCTGAAAAAAGGTCTATGAAGCAATAACTTGAAAACAAATGGTGAAGAAATCTGAGGAAAAGAGTAATAGCATCAGTGTAACTTTCCAGTAATTATCACGAATCTGTCACATGGTTTAGACCATACCTGGTAAGGCAAGTTAGCTACACACGCATCAAAGAACGGTAAGTCTGATTTCAAGACATCTCCAACCTTGATTTCAAGTTTGTTTGCCAGGCACCTGGAGAAACGTATACTGTAGTTATCTTTGGATAAACAGATTGCTAGTGTGTTTGCCAAAGCAGCTCCACTGCTCCAAGTCCATATAATCTCCACAGCTGATACTTACGTGCCTTGGACTCTTTTCTGAAGCTCACCCACAAGTCTGGGGTCAATTTCACAAGCAATAACCTGAAAATAATATACATAATTTCCAATGCCATACTGGAAGTCCTGACTGGGACTAAAATCACAATTGTAATAAAAGTGCAAACAAGTTGTTAAGGTTTAAGCAACTCTTCAGTATTTCCATGAGGCAAGGCGTGGGTTTTTTTTTCTCCCATCATAAAAACATGCAAGAAATATAAAACGAATGGATAACAGTAATATAGTTTGATGAAAACACAGATGAATTATACAAACACTGGAGATACATTCAGTGGTTAAGAGAAATATAGGTCAAGCAGTTCTACAGTTCTGCTTGTCCGGCTGAGGCAGCAGAAGACCCTTGCGTTTGCCCTAGCCTAAAGCCATAACACAGTGTGAGTACGGGAGGAGATTCACACTTACTTTTTTAACTTTCTCAAGCATTTTTACAGTCAGGTTCCCGGTCCCGGGGCCTACTTCCAGAACAACATCCGTCCGCCGTAACGCAGCCTGAGAGCGAACAGCAATCTCATTATTTTTCAGGAACAAACTTCCGGCAGCCACTCAATGTTAAAACGGACGCGCAGCTCAAAATAACGAACCTTTTCGATGATGCTGTTGACCACGAGGGGGTTCTTCAGGATGTGCTGCCCGGCGCCGGTGTTGAACACGATACCTGCGGCAGAGCCAGGCAGCACCGTCAGCTCGCTCACCGTTCCGCGACCGCTCCGCGCACTCAGCCCGCGGTCCCCGCGCCCGCGCTGCCCGTGTCCCCGCCGACAGGGGAGAGCGCAGAGTCTGGTCCCGGCCGGCACTCACCGCTGGCACGGCCTTCCTGGCGCTGCGGCCGCGGCCGCTTCCCTCCGCCGGCCTTGGGCATGGCTCCACTCCGCGCACACGTGCGTGCGCCGCGGGACGGCGGCTCCCGTCGGGCAGCGCGGCACGGGAGCGCGTCACCGCGAGAATACGGCGGCCGCGCGGGGGCGGAAGGGCCACCGTCCGCTGCTCTCCACAGCGCTGCGCGCCGCCTTATCCCACGGGGCGGCCGCACGTCCCGTCGGGGCTTTGTGGTCGTCGCTTATTCTCGCAAGGAAGCGAGGCGGAGCCGAGGCACGCGGCGCCACAAGCACAGCTCGCGGAAGTCTCGCGGAACAGCGGCACGACACCGGCACACGGCCGACCGGCTGCGCGCCCCGTCCACGTCGGCCAGCCCGCCCCGTACCCGCGCATGCGCAGCAGAATGGTGCCCGCCCCCCCATCCCTGCCAGACGTTGCGGCGGGCAGAGCCCGTCGTCGTCGCTCTGCGATGACGTAAGAGCAGCGCGCCGGGGAGGCGGGGTGCCGCAGCTCCCGCGGCGGGTGCCGGCGTGTGGCGCGAGCTTCGGAATAGGCGGGGGCCGCCCGCGCGCACGTCCCGCCCCGCTCTGCCCCGCCCCGCCCCGCCCCGCCCGGCCGCGGCGAGCCGAGCCCCGCTCCCGCGGTGCACGCGCTGTGCCGGTACGCGGGGCGGGGGACGGGCGGGGGACGGGCTGCGGGGGGGCGGGGCTCGGGGTGGAGCGGAGCGGCCTTCCGCGGCGCGGTGTGGCGTGGCGCGGCGTGGCGGGTTGCAGGTGCGGAGCCGAGCGGGATCGGTCGGTGCTGGGCCCGGCGCGCTGCCGTGCGGAGGCGGTATGGGCTGGCGGCGGGTGCGGCCTGGGCCGGGCGGGGCCGAGCCGCGAAGTTGCGCGGCGCCGTGCGGGGCTCTCCGTTGCGCCGTGGCTCGGGCAGCTGCCCGCACCGTAGCCCTGGGCCGCCGGGACGAGGACTCCGCGCTGCCGTCGTGCGATCCGCCCGGCTCCCGGTGCTACTGTCCTGCTTGTTCATACACGGCTGTTTTCTCCCCGCAGGCTGAGAGCCCACGGGAAAGCAACTACTCCCCAGCTCGCGCCCGGGGCTGGCACGTTTGTGGTGAGTTCCTTCTCTGTTTTCTGCTCCCATCCGGCACGTGCGAGGTGTCAGAGCGCGGCCGCTGCCCTCCAGTGTGTCCTCGTCTTCGCGACATCGCTCCGAGTGGCGTTGGCCGCGCGTGGAGCTCCTCCCGCGGTGCGCGCAGCCCGGGGCTTCGACTTCCTGCAGCTCCGGCGCCGCTCTGCGCCCTTTCCCGTCCTGCTCCATCGCAGCGCCGTTCTGCGGGAGGGCAATGAGTACCGTCAGCCTGTGTGTGTGCCGTACTAAAAGCTCTGACTGAACGGGGAAACTTCGGTAGCGTATCATCAGATGTAGGTTTAAGTTGTCTAGCGAAATGGTTTTGCGTGAATTTGATTAATTAGCTAATTAATAATTAGTTTAACGCCTCTGCGGGAGAGCAGGCTGAAACTTGTGTTTTTATGCCTGCTGTTGCATGCTAGTTTGTTGTGAAGTGTTCAGTTGTGCTTATCAAATGGCAAAGGTGAGCTGAGATTGGAAGAAGTCAGGTGAGTAAGGTATGCTGTGTGCATTAATGCAGTTCCCACTGACTGGAAAAGGGGAAACATAACCCCCGATTTCATGAATGAAAGAAAAATAGATCTAGGCAATTGCAGACCAGTCATTCTCACCTCTGTGCCTGGCAGATCTTCCTGAAGGTCCTAAAACACACAGAGAATAAAGTTGAGGTGACTGGTAGTAACCAACATGCCTTTACCAGGTGTAAGTCATGCCTGACATTCTTGGTGGCTTTTTATGATGCAGTTACAGCATTGGTGGATAAAAGAAGAGCAACCAACGTCATCTGCCTGGACCTGTTGTTATGGTTTTATGATTTCTGTTGTATTATTGATATTCCACATCATAACATCATGTGGTGTTATTGGGTGTTAAAGAGTTAATACTCTAGCTCTGTTCTGGGTATACCTGACCGGGAATCGAACCCGGGCTGTGGGAATCGAACCCAAGCTGTGGTCATGCAAGCAGTGGCTCCTAACCACTACACCACAGCATTAACACTTAATGGTCCAGTTCTGTGGATCGTTGATAGTTCTGGGAGTACCTGTCTCAGAAGAGAAGAAGAACTGCATTCCCCAGAGGACTTTGTGATGCTTTGCATTTTTACATATTTCCCCGCCAACACACCAACTCTTTAACTTTCAATACACCACATGATGTTATGATGTGGAATATCAATAATACGACAGAAATCATAAAACTGTAACACCTGTGAAAAGTGTTTGACTTTGTGCTGAGAAGAATGGGTTTGATGGATGGACCGCTCACTAGAATAGGATGGTTGGATGGTTACATGCTGGATTGTTGGCTGGATGGTTACATGCTGAGGATTGTGGTCAGCAGCTCACTGTCCAGGTGGAAACTGATGATAAGTGGTGGTCTCAGACCTGTGCTGTTTAATGTTTTTGTAGGTGGCATGAATGGGTGAGACTGAGTTGACACTCAGCAAGTTGGCAGATGAAACCGAGCTGAGTGGTGTGGTTGACATGCTAGAAGGAAGGAATATCCAAAGGGTATCTGAATCCAGAGGAACCTGGACAGGCTTGAGAGGTGGGCCTGTGGCAACCTCATGGCATTCAGCAAAGTCAAGTGCAAGGTCCTGCGCCTGGGTAGGGCAGCCCCAAGCACAAACAAAGGTTGGGTGGAGAATGGCTTGAGAGCAGCCCTGAAGAGCAGGATTTGGGTGTTGGTTGATTAAAGACTTAACATGAACCAGCCAATGAGTGTTTGCAGCTCAAAAGGCCAGCAGGATTCTGGATTGCATCAAGGGAAGAGTGGCCAGCAGGTTGAGGGAGGTGATTCTGCCCTGTGAGACCTCATTTGGAGTGCTACACCCAGTTCTGTGGACCCCAGCACAAGAAGGACATGGAACTGTTGGAGTGTGTCCAGATGAGGGCCATGAAGATGATCGGAGGGCTGGAGCACCTATCTCTGGGGACTAGCTGTGGCTTAAACCTTAAGATGAGAAGACTCTGAGGGGACCTCATAGCAGCCTTCAAATATGTGAAGGGGGTCTACAGGAAAGCGGGGGGGGATTTTTTTTTCTGAGGACATGTAGCAAGAGGATGAGGGTAAATGGCTTTAGCTGGAAGAGGGTAGATTTGGACTAGATAATAGGAAGAAATTCTTTACTGAGAGGGTGGTGAGACACTAAAACAAGTTGCCCAGAGAACTTGTGGTTGCTCCCTCCCTGGAGGAGTTCAAGATCAGGCTGGATGTGGCTTTGGGCAATGTGGTCTAGAGAGAGGTGTTTCTGCCTATCGCGGGGGGTTGGAATTAAATGATATGAAAGATTCCTTCCTACCCAGGCTATTCTGTGACTCTAAGTAACCTTACTGGTAAAGAATGAAGATATTCCTCCCTTGTCTTTGTGCATTCCTTTCTTTTTTTCTGTCTTTTTTGCTGAGCCCTGTGACATGGTTTTTCCTGAGCTGTGTCCAGGCACACTCCTTTGAATAGTCCCACCATCGTTTCTTACTGCGCCTTCCTTCTATAAGGAGTTTTTGCTCAGTCTGTTTCCCATTTAACCTCATAGGCTTTTTCGTGTTTTTAACTTCATCTTAGTTACTACTGTAAATAGTAATACCAGCCTTTCTCATAGCTGTCTGTTGTTCCTGTGTTCCACCTTCTTTATTTGCTCCTTTTTCCCTGGTGTCAGCTGATGTTTATTTCAGACCTGGGTTTTAGCTGCAGTGTTTGTACCAGTAAGTTTGCATGTAAATTCTGTTACTAGTTCTGATCTTCTGTTTTCAGTAGCAGCGAATGGAGGAAAGTACCAAAATTGATTCTCACATGGATGTGTTTATTTTAACACAACTAAAATTGGACAAATGTAGATTATGTTTCCTATCTACATAAAGAATGAGTTATTTTTGAAAATCTTTCTAAGGACTCACATAATGTTTTTAATTAAAAAATAATGTTGCTGTAGTGATTCTGGTCATTGGTGTAGAAGCTACTAATTTTTGAGGAACACTGAACAGCTGCAGTACTTGTATTTTTGTTGTTGTTGTTTTGTTTGTTTGCTTTTACTGATCAGTAGAACTAAAAACATCTGGTGTGATTAATGCAGGTACTGTAACCTCAGGAAAAGAGGTTTATAGGAAAATGATGGAGAGAGGTTGTATCAAGTACCAGCTGTTCCTGAAATTGAAATGCTGATGGGCACTGTTAATGGCACATGAATACTGACACCAATGCTAGCATTATCTCAAGTATGTTTTCAGAAGATGAGCCATTGCTGGTTCTTGTGTCTGTTCAGAATAGAAATTGTTTTCCTCAAAACAAATGTGTGGAAAAAAAGTCTAAGTCTTCTAGTTGAATCTTCCAAGCTGCAGCCTCTAGCTTTCGCCCCTTGTAACATCATCTGCAAAATCCTGAAGATTCACTCTCTCTTTATATGTGCCCTTCGTGTGGTCATTTTTACATGTCTTCTCAGCTGTCCCCTAACTCCGTCTTCACCAGACTGAACAAGTACTCAACCACTATTCAAAAGTCCTTTGCTTGACCCCATTTACCTTAGCAACTATGGACTCTGTCCAGTTTCTACACTTTTTTTTTCTTTATTGACCTGGGGAAGGGGAAAGTGATGACAAAACTGAAGACTGTGTTAGGAGCAGTATGTTATGTGCGCTATCCTCCCAAATACTGCTGAGTTGAGGGGGGTGATAACATCCCTGGAGCCACCTTGCCACGTTCCTCCTGAAGCTGTCCAGTATGTAGTTAACATTATTTTCAGTGAGAACGCTGTATTTTGTGAAATGTTATCAATTTCAGAGCATCTTAACTGAATCTGTTTCTGTACTTCATTGCGGTGGAAAATATTCTGTTGAATTAACAAAAGATAACAAAATTGTACAAATTAATTGCTTGGGTATGAATTAGTTGTTATGCTGATTCTTTGGAGTACGTAAAAAGTGAAGATTTTAGACTGATTAAATCCTTTGTGTGTTTGCAGATACATAGCTGCTCTTGGTTTGTTTTCCTAAGTAACGTAATTCTAAAATTTGGATGTATTTCAGTGTTAAGAGAAAAGAACCTGAATACTCACCCTCTTCCAGCTTCAGGTATTTAAAGAGTGGAAGGACAAGCATAGATTTTATTTATAAATTTTTACCTAAGATTCCCCCATCTTCAGCAGAATCACTGCATTTGTTTCCATTACCATGCTCATGACTGCCCTGTCCAGTGTTGTGTGAGGACTCAGAGTGTCAGTGGTGCCCATTTGTGGAGGACAAATATTGTGAGGGCTGTTAAATTCAGATGCTGTACTTCTAGTAAGTCCTGAAACCAGAGTCCCATGGAGGAAATACCACTGAAGGGTTGTCCTCTTCTGATGATCTTACTTGAGCATATTTGGTATGCTATGTTAGGGTCATTCCTCTAGCAATGCCTGCCCATTTTTATGATTTATTTTATATATGTAAGTGTAAATACAAACTTCTTCAAGAAGTTTGGGAAGTTTTGTAAATGTTTATTTTATTTATTTATTTATTATCAATCTGCATCTGTCATGTAATCATTTTGGAACAAGAAAATGGAGAAATCCTTATGGGTTTTCGTTTGTGTTGTACTAAGTTGAGTAAGTCAGTCACCTGATGAAACCTGTTCTTGGTGAAGTATGTAGTTTTAGTAATCACACTGTTCCCAGGGAAGGAGGCAGAAGAAAGAAAGGCCACCTTTTTTTGTTCCCATGTCCTTCTTGCATTGAATATTTATAGCAAATATCAGGATGTGTTCCTCAGAATCAGTGTTGATAGACATGTAGTTTTCCTATGGCAGGAGAACACTGAGCAAAAGGCCTAAAATTAACTTAAGTTGAAGAAATTACTTAATGTTCTGTTTAGACACATGCATGTTCCAAGCATGGTAACTTTTAGAAGTTCTCTGCATGATTTCTATTTCACAGTGAAACTAATACTCTGCAATGTTTTTTAATTGATTGGGTGCTCCATATTTACACTTTATTAGGTCTTGTTAGTGGTGTAGGTCTGTAGGATGAGAATATATTTCTTTCGGAATGAAAATAATGTGAATTTCTAAATAGAAATAAATGAAGTCACTTCAACTACAGACTATACTTCCTTGCAGGAATTGAGCTGCGATTTCCTCTGTAGTGCAAGCTCTATGCCTGCTTCTCTTAGCTTTTTCTCCTATTTATTTCTTTTCCTCTTTTTCTTTCCATCACTGCCTTTTTTTAGTCTCACTGAAGTTCTGTTAGCTATTCTAGACAAACATCATTTTATACAGGGTTTATGCCATGTTTACTGATGCTTCCTTTGTGTGTGCTTATTTTACTGAAGTTCTTAGTGTTTTGCGATAGAGTTCCTATTGTGATCCTTCCTTTTAAGTTAATCCTGTGTTTTTCTGCGTTGTCAGCGTGTTTCTGCTTCCTGGTGAATTTTGTCTGTTCAGTGAGGAAGACAGACTGAGGTCCTCAAGATAGAGAATATCTGCAGAAAATAAAAACAGTCCATTGTTCCACCTACATACTTCTTCATACTCTCTGTCAACAACATTATTTATAGGTTAATCATTTAGTGTGTAATTTAAATGGAAAAATGAACCTAGTGAGACTTCTAGTATAACATCAAAGCTTTATCTTGACATCAATTCTTCGTTCTGGGCACTGCTCCACAAAGAGAAAACCAGTTCCTGTTGGATTTTACAGTGTAAATGAAGGTCTTGGTTCTGCGGAAATTGATGGTCACCTGAGAAGCATGCTGAGAATTTGTGTTTCTAAATTTGTTATGACTTCATAATTGTAGGAAATCTTTAGGCAATCTGTAGGGTGGTAAAGGTTAAAATGATTAGTGCAAGTGATTAAGGAGAAACAGAAAGTGATTTGGTTTTGCAGGGCAGTTAAAGCAGAGACATACAAAGATGTATTGCATGGGAGGTATAAAATAGATTACTTGTTCGTTCTTTTTTGTTACTGCTGGTAAGTGGTTATTTAGTGGTTACTAGTTTTTAAAGTATGCTCAGTATTTGTTTTTTTTGTGTGTGTTTTTTTTTTCTTTTTTTTATGTGTGTGTTTTTAACCTGGAAATCTTCAGTTTTTCATCTCTTTTCATTAAGGAAGACATACACTGTGATGTTTTTAATCTTTTTGTTTATTTTGATGTTAGAGATATTTTGTCTTTTTGTAAAAAATTAAAATTTCAGATCTGTTAGAATAAGGCTTGATTTGTGACTTTCTTAATATCACCCTAGAAATTTTACACCTCATTTTTTGTGTGAATGTTGGAGTGATAAACTTTTTTTTTTAGTATTGAACAAAGGCAAATTCTCAAGCCGTTTAGTGGAAATAATCTGAGCTTGGTTGTTTATTTACGAAAACTAAGTATACACATTTTTTAGCTTGTCTAAATTGTAGTAAGCTTACAAAGGTTATAAATGAAAATTTTATCAACAGAAAACCAGTTACATTAACTGTTAGATATTGTTTTCGTATATGTTCCTCTTCGGTTCATTGCAGTTCTTATTCTTCAGTCATTATAGATGTAATCCCTGCCTTGCGTCATGCAGACAATAATGGATTTGTTTTTCTTTATACGGTGTAAGAATGTATTTGTATTTGAAATTGAGCAATTGGCATTCTCAGTTTGCCTGATTGGTCTACTGTATGCTAAATAGATACAAATACATTGAAGAAAATTCCATTTAGAACTCTCATTGAGTAGAATTCCACAATTCACCTACTACTTCTGAGTAGATACAAAATGTGTAGATGTTAGAGGTTGTGGTTGGACTAGTTGGTCTTAGAGGTCTTTGACATCTTAATGATTGTATGAATTACAGAAATTAACTACCTGAAATGTATCAGTTTTGCTGTAGGGGCAAGATTATTCAGAAAATAGTTTTAATACTCTTCATCTTGCTTGTTTCAGGTAACCTCATGGTTTTACCAGCTTGCTGCTGAAGTTCTAGTTGCAGTTTGACGTCTGCCGTGCTTCGCACAAGGTAACCAGTTTAATATCAAAATATTTTCTGTAACCCTTTATATCTAGTAAACATTTGGTGTCATTTTGCAGATGACATCAAGTTGGGAGGATGTGTCAAACTGCCTGAGGGTAGGGAGGCCCTTCAGAGGGATTTGGATAGGCTGAATTGCTGGGCTGAGCTCAATGGGATGAGGTTCAGTAAGACCAAGTGCCGGTCCTGCACTTTGGCCACAATAACCCCATGCAATGCTATAGGCTTGGGGCAGAATGGCTTGAAGAATGTAGAGAGGAAAAGGACCTGGGGGTGTTGGTTGGTGCTCAGCTTAACATGAGCCGGCAGTGTGCCCAGGTGGCCAAGAAGGCCAACGGCATCCTGGCCTGTATTAGAAATAGTGTAGCCAGCAGGAGCAGGGAGATGATCATCCCCCTGTACTCAGCTCTGGTACGGCCGCACCTCGAGTACTGTGTTCAGATTTGGGCCCCTCACTACAAGAAGGACATTGAGGCCCTGGAGCGTGTTCAGAGAAGGGCAACAAAACTGGTGAGGGGTCTGGAGCACAAGTCTTATGAGGAGCGGCTGAGGGAGCTGGGATTGTTTAGTCTGGAGAAGAGGAGGCTCAGAGGAGACCTTATTGCACTCTACCACTTCCTGAAGGGGGGTTGTGGTGAGGAGGGGGTGGGCCTCTTCTCCCTGATAAATAATGACAGGACGAGAGGGAATGGCCACAAGTTGCTCCGGGGAAGATTTAGATTAGACCTGAGGAAACATTTTTTCTCTGAAAGAGTGGTCAGGCACTGGAATGGCCTGCCTAGGGAGGTGGTTGAGGCACCATCCCTAGCGCTGTTCAAGAAGCGTTTAGATGAGGTGCTAAGGGATTTGATTTAGTAGTTGGGTAGGGATAGTGATAGGAGGATGGTTGGACTAGATGATCTTGTAGGTCCTTTCCAACCTTATGAACCTATGCTTGTAGTTATAGACTTAATGCTTGCTTTTACTGTGGAGCATTTTCTGAAACTGAATTAGTTTAATCACTCTGTACCTTGACACTGCCTACGAGTGGGCGTAATGTTGTTATCTTAGACAATGTAGTCTAATGAAAAATTAGTACAGAGTGTTTAGCTAATATGCATGGAAATTACCTGCCTATATTTGCTGACTTTTTTCTTAAGTGTTTTTCTTCTTTTAAAACGTTCTCAGATTTTCATGGATCTCAACAGTGCAAGCAGTATTGTTTTGCAAGTCTTGACCCAAGCTACTAGTCAAGATACTGCAGTGCTGAAGCCAGCTGAGGAACAACTGAAGCAGTGGGAGACACAGCCAGGTTTTTACTCAGTCTTGTTGGTAAGACACAGTGAAAAAATGCTGTTACTTAAGCTGTTGGCAAGTTGAAGGTGGCTTTTTAGAATAGTATTGGATAGTGACTTCTGGCTGAGGGTAATGATGAGTTGTCATGGTCCAGCATGCTGGTGTCCTTACACAAGCTGTGCTTGGCATTGTCCTCACTGTCTCAGAGGAGGTTTGATTCCCAGGCATTTAGGTAAAGGAGGAAATAGAACTTCTAGGAGCATGAATGGTTGAGCTGTTACTGGCCTATAGGATAATAGAAAGGCAAGAACTCTTGTTGAAGGAATTGCTTTACCATCCCTTTTAGCTGGTAGCATTTGTACCACCTTTATTGTGGAGGTGATACATATCATGACAGTTTTCATAGAAGAGAAGCTCCTTCAGTGTATACAATTTGATACTCAGGTAGCATTGATTTCCTTCTCTTCAGGGAGAGAGGGTTTTCTAGGGAGATATGATGACTTGGCTGGTAGTAAGGTTCCAGGAACAGGAAAGATGAGAACCTTCTTTTACTGCTACAGTTGATGGAACAGATTTGTTAATATGATGGCAGGTAATGAAAATATAATCATGAGTACATATTCTCTAAGAAGTAGAGAATCTCTGATTCTTTTTTTAGCTTCATTATGGCACTCAGACTGTCTGGGAGAAGAGGTAGTTGGTAGCTTGTTGGTGGAGCAAGGGGTTAAGGAGATGGTTATAAATGGAGTGTTGTTAAGACAGTCAATCCCTGTGGGATAGGTGAATACTGTAATTAATGTCTGATACCTCTTCTGGGATAAAGAGAATAGGGAAAGCTATAATGTGTGATGAAACACATGTCTTTGAGTCTACAGTGTCTTTATAATTATCTCCTTAGAATTTTGGATTTCTTCATAGTGGTGATGTTGCTATGCATTTTTATACTTCTTCTGAGGGCATTGTTTGCCTCTTGATGAATAGAGATGGAAAAAAAGAATGCTTGGTTGTTTTGTGAAATAGACTCCGTCCTTTGCCAGTTGTATGAGTTTTTGTTGTTTAGCTTTGTTCCTGTAATTCTTGTGGCAGCATTGCAGCTACAGCCTTTGGTGTTTTTCTAATGGTTGCTGGTTTTGAGTCGATATCTTTGTTGGCTTGTTTTGGCTTTGTAGTGATAAAACTTTGCTGGTTGTTTTGTCATCAATTTCAGCATTATATCTAGAGAGTTGAAATTATTGTTGAAATTGAATTCTAGAGAAGTGCAATTAAGTTCTGAATTTATAGTGAAAATGCTTGATAAACATTTTCCTGAGCTCTTTGAAGGTTGTATTTATAGTTTTTTCAGACATGATGTGCAGTTGTAACATGCTGCTGACCTCAGTCCCTATGGTTTTCATATTTTCATGGATTTGTACAGCGTAGAATAAAACCCCTGACTTCATGGCTGTTTACTTGCTAAAAGAAGGCAATAATGTCTCATGCCCTCAAGAATTTTCCATCTGATACAGTCACTTTTTTCCTAAGGTACACTAGACACAGCAGAAAAGCTGCTGTCCTCTTTGGTACATGTTTTAAGTTTCCATAGCATACCTTTATTTCAGCTTTTCCTGTTTTGTTAATTTTCAGATGCACCATATAAAATAATTACTGTGTGCATTTGTATGTATTTGTGTGAACATGTACATACATGCGTGTAGAAGTGTGTGTATGAATGGATCATATGTCCATGCATGACTTTAGCAGTTGAAGCTAATTTTCAAACATAAACATAGGCAAATAGACAGTTGCCATCCTACCAGTTGGCTGTTTTTACACTGATATTGATGGTCAGGAAGGTTCTTGGCATGGGTCAAGATAATGAGGAAATCTCCTGAAGTACCTTGGAAGTTTACATAATACAGTAAAATAACTTATGTCAGTCAGAATCTGTTTTGATAAAGAGTGTAATAATTGATTGGTGCTGATAATTGCCTTTTAATGCCCTGCTCGATGAGATGAGAATTATATTTACACTGTTCATTAGACTTATGTTTTACAAATAAATATTCAGAGTAGTGCTGAGCATTTTTTATTTTATTCGTTTTCCAAATGCTGACTGATGCAGTTTGTTTCTGTACAGTCTTATACACAGAGGACTGTGTGTGTGTTTTTGTGCATGTGCCAGTACATCTGTTTATACAGGTTTTCTCTCTGAGGAATGTTGGATACTTGTAACCCTTTTGTTTTTGTTGTAATTTTATGTAACAGAACATCTTCACCAATCATGCCCTGGATGTGAATGTCAGATGGTTAGCTGTCTTGTATTTTAAAAATGGAATTGATCGCTACTGGAGACGAGTTGCACCACAGTAAGTTCTAACTTCCTTATGCTCAACGTACAGTAGGCTTTGGCACGTTTTCCCAACGGAAAACGAATTAATTCCTTTGTAGATAGCAGCTGCTTTGAAATTGATGTTAAAATTGGTAAAACTTTACAGCACTGGGGCTCTGTCTGCTTTTATTTTCACAACTTTCTTCATATTCCCCTTCAAAAAACTGAGCTACAAGTGCATCTTGTAGTCACCAGGTTTTGAAGCAGCGTTATGAGGTTTAAAATTATCTAGATTTTCTGATAGTGGCAGATGATAGGTGTGAAGACTTCTGGAAAGGTTATTTGTGCACATTTCATTTAATTCAGAATTCTCATTGAATTATATACGTGGGAAAGAGGCAGTAGCTAACACCATAGGAAATTCTTGTCTTCATTTTCTTCTCATACAATACATGACAAAAAGCTCTCCAAAGAAGCTATGAGTATTGTCAGTAATAAGCAGTGAATATTTTCTTAAAACTTTCAGCACCATTATAATTTGTTGCAACTACAGAATTATATAATTCAAAGAATTGTTGAATGGCTTGGGTTGGAAGGTACCTTAAAAACCATGTATTTTCAACCACCTGCTTTGGGCAGGCTGCCACCTAGCAGCTCAAGCTGCGCAGGGCCTCATCCAACGTGGCCTTGGGGCATCCATGTCTTCTCCGGGCAACCTGTGCCAGGGCCTCCCCACTCAGAGGAGTGCTCTTTAAGATAGATAACCTATCACTACAACCTTAATTAATGTAGTTTTAATTGATTAGTAAAAAAGGTTTCTTTTAAAACAATAATTCTTGAATACTTACTTGCGTGTGAAGAACTTTCCATCTCCAGAAACAGTCACAGTATGTTAAATGCCCCTCTTGCACAGTGTGTTCAAGTTTTCCTTGAGTCTAGCAGGGCTGACTTTACCCTATTTCTGCTGAGCATTTATGGCTTCATTAACTGCTACTTCTACATGTCAGGAAGATACATAGTAATTTGAAACCATGTATTATTTGGAAAGTAGAGTGCTTAAATCTTTCATTCTAATAAAATTCATAGTTATAGAACACAAGTCGAAACAACTTCTTCTTTTAAGAGAAAATGATCCTTCTGAAATATGTTGCTTTCTGCGCATGGTTGCCAGTGCTGTCCAGCATACTCAGGATACTTATTCTTTACCTGTATTAAACTTAAAGCAGCGTTTTTCAGTGTGAGTAGTTTTAGAGACGGGCTGTTGAATGTTTTCTCAGGCAACTCACTTGTTTGCTACAGAGTTGGTTTATAATAGCCTGTTTTCAGACACTATTTGATCTATCTTTTGGAATTGTTATTAGATTCTGGTTTTATTGTATAATTTTACTAATTTTGGATTTCTTCAGAATTAACTTCTCTTGAATCTCAGTGGTACCGCGAGTTCCTTTTCCTGAAAATATTGTTGATTTCATGGACAATTAAATTAATTCCCATCTTTTCTAGACATTGTTCTTTAGTTTGATTACTTCATTAGCAATCTTCATAACATCTTTCATCGTATTTTTTGTTTGAAAGCTAATTTCAGGTAGCTTCAGATTTCGACTTCTAGTTTATGAACTAATATATTCTAAAAATATGTATAAATAAAGAAAAGCTCCAGGGGAACTTTTTAAATCTCTTGATAAGTATTTCCGTACCCCACAAACACAGAAAAATGTGGAAAAGTTTTAAAACTGTAAATTGTATAAGACTACAACATAGTGACTTTGAGACTTTGAAATTCTTCCTCAGAGAAGCTTAGCAGGTTTTCCTCTGGTGTAATACAGCACAGAGGTAAAATAACTTACAAAGAGTGCTTATTACTCATTAACTCCTAGTTTGTCTAGTTGTAGGCTTTTATATCAATTCATTACAGAAAAACAGAGATGCTATTTCCTGTTGTTACATCTATCAGCTCTGCAGGGAGTAAATGACTAGCTGGAGTTCTAGAGTCCAGCAGATGTCAGTGTCGGACTATCTGGTTGGGAGATCTTTGCGTGCTCCTGTGAGTGGTAGATGCCGCATAAAAGTGCACTATACCACTTGAATGCTAATTGCTTCCTTAAATTCTTAAACTTTCTGTCCAATTTGCTTATCATAAACTTCTGTATTTAAGGGTTTTCTTCTTTTGCTTTGCTTGTAAATGCCAAAGCTCACTTACCATATTATTAATTCTAGTAACAGATTGAAAGTTTACTGTTTTTGGAATATCTATTTTGTATTCTTGAGAGAAAGGACAGTTAAAGCAGGGGGCCTCATGAGCTCACAAAATAAAGGAAATAATAAAGTTGAAAACTGAAACACTTTCTTTGATTATTTGTTATTCTTTAAAGTGACAGATCTCTGCAATCCCTGAAATGTGCAGGCTTTAATTAATTGAGAGTAGATTTCTTAGGTACATTAATAGTACCCTTCATGTTGTAGAAACAATTCAGATTATGTCTGTGTATCTAGAAATTATATGCTGCATTTGTGTATTAGAAAACACAATATAAACTTCCACTGTGCCTGTATTGTTTTTGTCAGTAAATGCAAGTGCTTGAGTCACAATTGTTAGAGTAATAACTGTACACTAGCTCCTTAATAACAGTTTTTATTTCGTATAGTTTTTCTTCGTGTCGGTATAAGCTGTACGTCTTTCTCTGTATGTGAACTGTCTCTTTTACCACTTGGGTTTATGTAGGTCACAGTACAACCTGCCAGAAAACCTTGTAAATACTTGACTGTTTCACTTTTTCTTTGAATACCTTGAGATGGTTGAAAAACAAGGGATGACCTTTTCATAGTTTACATTTGCACACTATTTTCTTGATACATGTATTTCAGTTTGATAATCTTCATCCAGTCAATACAATGCACAAATGGTAGTAATTGTTCAACTTCAGCATCTAATAGTAGTGACAGCTCTAAGTAAGGGTTATTAGTTGGGGTTTGTTGCAATTGAAATTATATTCTAATAAATGTATCCTGACAGTGCTCTTTCTGAAGAGGAAAAAACTACATTGCGTGCTGGACTTATTGCCAACTTTAATGAACCAGTGAATCAGGTGAGTGATGAGTGTCTGACTGATACTTGAATGTTTTTCTTTCTTTATAAAATATCTAAAAATAATAATAAAATTGACAAGTTTCAATTTACGTGTTGCCTTTCGTACACATCTTCATGTTGAAGTGAGATCCTGTCACTGAATATTTCGCCATGTGTCATAATTTACTGGTTTTTGTTTGTTGCTGTTGCTTAATTTTGTTTTTTGTTCTTTTGTTGCTGGTTGCAGTAACAGTTTGTTACCCTTCGCTGTTCATGCAGACATGGTGGAATAATTCAGGGACTGGGTCCACTCCCCCTCCTTAGTGACTTGCTTTTCTCGTATGTGTCTGTACACTGATCTGTCTCTCCGTGTAACTGCACCAGAAAAGTGTGGTGGCATTGCTGTAGCAGGAATGTGCTGCTGAGAATGCTGCTGCATAGACCCACCTAAGCAGTACTGCTGCCCCATGTCTAATCACTGCATAAATCAACTTACTTAATCTTTATTACGTTTATTTAGGATAGTGCCCTGTCACACACAATTTCAAGTGACTAAGCTGCTGTTTTGATTTGAATAAGGAGTTATTGTTGAGTTTTGAGCCATTTCCATTAGCTCTAAGTATTTATATTCTCGATGAATCAGTCTTCCTTCTGCTAATGGAGTCTTGCTTATACAAATATGAGATTCTGGTTGGAATTATTAGGTAATATTTTAAGCTGGGTCTTAAAGAACTTAATCACTCCAGTGGTCTTTACGTAGAATTTAAACATTATTGCCACGTTATCATTTTACATAATATTTAGTCATAAATTCGAAGAAATAGTTTTTCTGGACTTAATTTGCATTATACAAGCATATAAATAGCTTTGAAAAAAAAAAGATGCAAAAACTTGATAAGTGCTTACTAACTTTTATTATTAAATTCAGGTTTTATTTGTCTGTTAAATTCTACAGTGTTTGTTTCTTGAATGGTCTTTGACTTTGTGCTACCTGTGTTTTGTTTTGATTTTTTTTTATTTGTTTGTTTTTTACAGATAGCTACTCAGATCTCTGTACTGATTGCTAAAGTTGCTAGGGTGGACTGCCCTAGGCAGTGGCCAGAGCTTATACCCACTCTTCTAGAATCTGTGAAAGTCCAAGATGATCTTCGGCAGCACAGAGCATTACTTACATTTTATCATGTTACAAAGACCCTGGCATCCAAACGACTTGCTGCAGATAGGAAGCTTTTCTATGACGTAAGTAATGTGATAACAATATTGTACAGCGTGAGCAAAGAGTTTGTCTTACTTGCTTGCCACTTCCGCGTTGTTAGCTGAAAATGAATTAACGGCAGTTTTGTGGATTTTTGCATCTGCCTTTGAAGCAGAAATGTGTTTACTTTAGGTGTATGTACAATATGAAATACTTGAAAGTCAATTTATATGTGAAATATGTCTCTAGTTTTTATTCATTTTTTATCTGATTTGAGAGTTTTTGTAACAATTTGGTTTAAGAAGCAGAGTTTAATCAGCAGCGCAGTCTGTGTAAATCAGACTTTTTGTTAACATATCCTACAGCAGATCTTACAATATATAAGCTAGCACTGTGTTTGGAAGAATGTTCTGGATCCATAACTCAATAGTCTTTAAATAATGCTGGATTTTTTACTTCATTACCATGGTGTTCCTTTTTCCTTTATTGTCAGCTGAAACGTGTTCATGATGATTGGGCTTTCACCAGATCAACTTCTTTATCCAGGTTAATTGAAAAATAGGATTTGAATGAAAATGCCAAATCTTGTCTCACAGAGTTTGCATTTTCCATTGTAAGAGTCTGCTGTTTAGCATTCAAACTTGTCTGCATCTGCAGTCCAATTTGGAATTAGGCAGTGATATAATGTAATCAACTGGATGTAGCAAATTAAACATAGGTTACACTGTGTTGTGGACAGTGGAATAAAAAAAGAACCTCAATCTGAAACGTATGCATGCACAGCTTTTTGAATATCAGGTGGAAAAGGAAATTTTTTTTAAGCATCTGGTACTATGATCGATTATTCATATTTAATTTTTTTAATTTCTTTTAGAAGCAGCAAAACCGGGCCACTTTGAGTTTTGCTTCTTCTATTGCCTGGTAAAGGGAATTCACATCTCTTAAGTGGCATGTGACTTCACTTGCACAGTGGAACTTTTCTCATAACAAATAACAGACCCCAATTCTTTAGTGGCTGCACTTCAGAACGTGTGTATTTAAAAGAGAGCAGTGTTTTTCATCCTAATTCTCTGCCATACTTTTGAATTTTTTCATTGTCTTGAAGGGGCATTTTACCTTTCTAATATTTCATTGAACTTTAGGAAAAATAACAGAATCATCACATCTCATTGTTTTGTTCAAGTGTTGATTTTTATTTGTTTTTTTGTCCTAGAAAAAAACAGACTTAGACTGTCTTACTTCTAGTACTACTAGATTTGGTATTTTTGACAGTTCTTCACTCATATTTTATTTTCTGTTTCGTATTTCTTGAAACTCCTTAAGCTTCAGAAGAAAAGGAGCAGTAAGGATAACGGTTAATAGACTAAGGGATTATAGTTCTTTATAAAATGCACTAACATGTACTAGCTTTCTCACAGTTATTATCATGTCTCTGTAGATGTAAAGGATATTTTCCTTGTGCGTTTATTTATTTGCTTGATCTGGTGTATCTCTTGGTTCTGAGACTGGCTTTTGCATTATCAAAAGATAAAACGGTCCTGGTCTTCGGTGCGTTCTTACCTCTTGTATTTAAGATCATGTCTTCCTTGATGATTTCAGCTCTTGAACAAATTCAGATGATCGTCTTCTTCTATGCAACTATTTTTTTTTATTTCAAAAAAACAACCTTAAGTCAGCCTCACCTATAGTGCTTACCACATCTGATCTTTTGTAGTTTAAGAACAGTATGGAACAGTAATACCTGAAGAGCTGAAGTAGTAGAAGCTGCAGTGTTATTTCAGTAAAGACACATTAGCAATATCTTTCCTTACAGGTTTTTTTTTCTTTAAAATATTCTCTATCTGCTGTCCTGATTCTTTGTAAAAATTCTTTGTAGAAATAGCAGCCTAATGCAATCTATTGGAATAAACTAAAGGGAAATAAATTTGATACCAGGTACCCCTACGTTTGTCTGGAAAGCACTTTTTTTTTTTTTTTTTTTAATCGTGAAAGTGTGAAGTTCTGTGCAACTTCTGTCTTACTTCTTTGATGATTTAGAGATGGCTAACTATTTGAAGTATGGTCTAGTACAGACAACTTTAACATGAATCTTCATGAGTATTGGCAGCCTATGAGATCCAACACTGAACAGGTCTTCCATCTTTGATTTTCTCATTACTTTTCATCTTGAGCAGTTTTCCTGTATGATAATCCTTTATATTTGTTCTTCATCTTTGATGTTTCATTACTGCCACCATCACTGTTTACCTGCTTTACTGACTAAGGCAATTTGAGGCAGTCTAGCTCCATGACTAGGTCTTCATAACTTGTGTTACTGCAATACTTAATTGATATTTAAACGATTACAAATGTAAAAAAATGTGATGGGTCCTCCTATTGAGTAGTGCATGTATTTGTGGTTCTCTTCCCCACTTATTAATAAAGCAGTTACTGTTTTAGATACTGTCAGACACCCTATGTTTTAAATTCTGTGAGGTGAAGTCAGAGTTTGGAGCTCTCATAAAAATTAGTTTATATAGGCATCATTCGTTACTATTTGATTAGATATATACATGTAACTCCTACCTGTATTCCCAGAGAAAGCTGATTCAGACGTTAGCTATTCTGTGAGACAGATTGCTTAAACCTTGTGAGAAAGGAAGAAATCAGGAGAGCTTTGGGGTTTTGAAGCCTATTCTATGGCTAGAGTCATTGAAGTAAGAAAAGGGGCTTATATAGTTGCCCTTGAAGTGGTAGAGTCATCAAACAAGTACTTAGGGAAGCAGCTAAATCTGTCATAATGTATTTGAAATAAGACAAGAAGTTTTTGTGGAAAACATCTTCAGTCTATTACAACTCAGTACAGCAGAGGGATGAGTGAAACGCTATCACCCATATTATACAAGAAGGTAGGGTAAGTAATCTAAGCCTGAACTGCCCTTTACAGTTTACAAAATTATCATAGCCAGATTTGAGAAATTGAATACATTGTTTGTCTTTCTTTTGCAGCTTGCATCTGGTATTTACAGCTTTGCATGTTCCTTGTGGAATCATCATACAGATACATTCCTACAACAGGCTTGCACAGGGAATGAAGCTGCTGCCTCAAATGCGTTAGAAAGAACTTTGTTGTCATTGAAAGGTAATAATACTGGATGATTAAATGATATTAAATAGAAGTTATGAAACAATTCTCTTTGTATCAAATGATCAAGACTTCTCTGGTGAAGAGTCTTAATAGTATGTAACAAATCCATGCCTGTTGAGTGAACAGGCCTCTTTTGACATGCTTTTAGCAAGGCAGAATGAGGACAGTGAATTGGAAGGTGGAGAAAATACTTTCTTCCTCTGTATGCAGCGTTACATGCTTAGGGGAGGAACTCAAAGTTTAGGAGATGAGAAAGTGGGGTCATGACAAGATGCCTTTTTGCGTGTGTTACAATGGAAGCTTGCATCTGTCTTGTCTTATTTGAAGCACTCGACTGAGAAAGCTTGTCAATGAGTTTGTGTTAAGTTCATCTTATGGTCAGTGAAGAGGTATAGCCGTATCAGTCAGTTTAGATTTTTAGATCAGTGTAGACTTATGCTCAGGTACTTACCATTGAAGTGAACACGTGTCCATACTGTACTTCGTTGTGCTGAGGAATTAAAATATTTGTGTGCATACCTACAGTGTGGTTGAAATCAGTTTTTAGGCATTTCAGAAGTTGTGGCATAGTGCTTCTTTTAGTTTCTGTCAGTTGAAAGCCTGAGAAAATCAGTAAGGTGATGTATGGGCCATATCTGACTTCTTCCTTTTACAAAACCAGCTCCTTAATGGGTGAATATGTGAAGCTTTTTCAGAACTATTCTTGATGATTCAGTAATTTAGCGTTTTCTTAATTAGTTTACGTATTAATTAGTTAACATATCGAGTTTTAAAATAATTCAATGAGATTATTTTCATGTTATGTATGGTAAGACCATCTGAAAGCCCAAAATTAGTCTTTTATTTGGAGAATTGGAAGAAGTGCACAGCAGCTAATCATGTTCTGAAATCTCTTGGAGCAAAAACTGAGAAATATGTACCCAGTCATTTCTTTTTTTCCTAGTGCTTCGTAAACTAACAGTCCATGGATTTGTAGAACCTCATCGAAGTGTAGAGGTGATGGTAAGTAACATTTATCTATTTCTGTACTTACGTTAGAAACCTTTTGTTGTTGGTTCAGCTTTTAGAGGACATTTAAAGATTGTTTTAAACTTGTCTGTCCAACCTTTTGGCTTGCCTGGGCTGCGCTGAGTGAACAGGAATTGTCTCAGGATGCATAACACAAGGGTACCTCTGAAAGTAATGCCTTCATAAACTTCCCATGGAAACTACAACAGATACAGACAGCACAGTAGCACTATTTGTAGAGCAAAATCTCAGCTGTAAAATTAGTTTTCAATCTAGACACCTCCATCAGCTATGCATTGTTGCCTGTTTTCATCAGTGATGAAAAGGCCTACATGGTATGCTTCTAACAGTCAGCACCAGTGAAGGTGACCTGCTTTTGCTGCTGCTGAAGCACGCCACCCAGTGTCTCACTATGCTCATCTCCATTGTCTGGTCTCAGTCAGTGTTCAGCAAGTGCCAATGAATGTCAGTGGGTGCCATTTTTTCCGCATGGAGGAATTCAGTGACACACCTGTGGTTCATCCACACTTGCATCTCTGACACCATTTTGTCATACTGCCCCTCTGCTGCCATCTGTCTCTTGGCTTCAAAATATAATGGAATATTGGCAGGAAAGTTCAAAAAAGAAATCCAAACTTTTCACTTCCCCATGAACCCTTTCTGCTTTGCTGAAAGACCCTCAGAAGTTGAGAGCAGTTATTTGCATCAGATTAGATGCTCAGTTCCAGAGGAAAGACTGCAAAGCATGTATTTGGTTTTTTTTTTTTTTGCATGCACTCTATTAGAGATGCTGTGCTGCTAACTAACAAGGTCAGTTTAGATGCAGTTTGATAGCTACCTAATTATGTGTTTCATGGGGAAATTACTTGTCCATTGTAATTAATTACATAATTAAAAGTGATCAGATGATATCTGAGCTGGTAACGTCTGAACCTACTTCAGTTTTAACTTTCTTCTCATGTTATACTACAAAATAAGCCTAATCTGTAGTCATATACTTTTGTATTTTTCAGGGTTTTCTACATGCACTGTTTGAACGGCTAAAACAGTTTCTGGAGTGTAGTAAGTGTCTTAATCTTTGTGCCTGTGTTGGTTAAATACTGGAATTTGGATAAAAGAGTAATGCAGCTATATCAAAACTGTAAATGCTGAGCTATTTGAAATGGTGCTGAGCTATTTGAAATGGTGCTGAAACTACACAGGAAAGATGTCAGTATAATTTTTGCTCTAAGTCCAGCATAATTATACCTGTTGTAATGCCTATTTTGGAGTGAAAAAGATAATATCATAACTGATGGGATTACAAGATATAAATGTTAAAATACATAGATGCTCCTAAAATTCAGGTCATCTTGAATTTTGTTACGTGTGCTTTATAGCTGACAGAGCAGACAACCACAAGTTAAGACAGTCAACAGAAGCATGAGCATAATTGGATAGTGTTACTTCTTCAGTAAGAAAGTTACCTGGTGCTTGTAGTTACGGTTCAACCCAGAAGCATTCAGCACTGTACAGTTGTGTGCTCCCTCCCTCCCTTCCTAGTTGGTTGGGAGAGAGAACTATGGGAAAAAAAAAGTAGAACTTGTATGTTGAGATTAATGCTATTTACTAAGACAGAAGTGGAAGAGAAAAAGTAATAGTAATGCCAAAAGCCAAAGCAGAACAGCATGCCAGACATTGTGAAGAAAATCAGAACTCTTCTGCTGAAACTGGGACGCTTGCAAAAAAGAGTTCAGCAGTGTTGTATCTGAACTTGCTGCTTTCTTGTTTACTTGTAGTAAACCCACAAGGCCATTCATTTATTTAATTCATCCACAGTGTAAGCCTTTTGATTCATTTGGAACTTGTCAGGTCATTCTTCTAGAATTCAGCAAATTTATTTTCAAAGGCTGATACATAAGTTGAATATGATTTTTTTTTTTTTTTTATACAAATTGAAAGTATTTGACTCAGAAACCTGTACTTAGGTAAGAGCTGTTGAGTTCTGAGTCTGAGCTCTGAGCCTTGTTTTCAGGAAAGCTTTTGGAAATCGCCATTGTGTTTGATGCCAGAGTAAAATTTTTTTTGCTCCCCTAAAATACAGGGTTTTTGCATTCAGCTGTTTGCTCATTCTTATGTACTGTAGTCATATTCTTTCTGGCCCTTTGATTTTTGGCTAATCTCCAAGTACTAAGTGACTTCAAGCCCATCCCATCCTGAAGCTTGATGGTTGTCATAGTTCCTTAGATCACAGGGGATTCAAGTGTCCTGAGTAATGAACTAAAGCTTACTATTTCCAGTTCCGTATCAATAAAACTATCTAAATGAAATGAGAGTTTATCATCTTTTTTTGCTTGTATGCCCTCAGTATTGCTCTTCAATATTTTTTTTAATAAAAGCTGTATCTTCTATGTGTATGTGCATGACTAATAAGGATATAGCATTTCTTCTTATGGGTACATTTTTACCTTTTTAGTGTTCTTTTACTCCTTGTTTGTGCTAGCATTTTGCTTGTATTTTGTTTTATCTTTGAGCTTTTATTGTGGTGCCCCAATTTGTTTTATTCTGCTCAGTTATAGTGAATTTCATCGCAACTGAAAAAAATGATTAAATAACTTTTTTCATACTCAGGACTTTCAGTTTATAACTTTGAGTTTATTCTACCATAGACTTTTTTTCTGCCCTTTATAACCCCTGAACTACAAATAAAACAAGCTGTTCTCCAATATTACTGTATTAAAATGAAGTTACCCAGAAAAAAATGAATCGGAAAAAATGATTGTTGTTAAATATCCGATTTGCCAGGTAGAAATATACGGACAGGAAATGTATGCAGAGATCGTCTAGAAAAGACTATAATCCTGTTCACTAAAGTGGTAAGTAAATTCTCTGGTTACTGAATAGTTTTCAGCAGTACAGTCCCTATTCAGTTATGTCTGCTTCTTAAAACCTGTAGGTCTCAGATCTCTTACAGAAGGAAAGGATACTACAAATTCTTTGGTATAAAATACCCTTTCCTTAATTTTTTTCAGAAATGTATCTGCCAGACTTTAGTCTGTTAGATTTAATGAATGGGTTTTAAATGTGCCAGGTATGCTTTATATACTGCACTGCTCCCAAGCTGGTATAGTTGAAAACAAGTACTGTTTCTTAAATTTTTAAGAAAAGATCTTCTTGAATATGAATTGAGAATGTCATGGAGAAACTAACTGCATACATACTGATCTGTACCTAATTTTGATGTTTAGATTTTCTATGGATCTCATATAAATAAGCAAGAAAAAAAACACTGTTTTTTTTAATAAGTAATTTATGAAAGCATTCAATGTGAAACTTGCAAAAAAAGTCATTTGATTTATCTTGCTTTTCTACTTGCTTAATTTTTAGCTTTTGGACTTCCTGGATCAGCATCCTTTTTCGTTTACACCTTTAATTCAGAGGTCACTAGAGTTTGCTGTAAGCTATGTTTTCACAGAGGCTGGTGAAGGAGTTGTATTTGAGCGTTTTATTGTGCAGTGCATGAATCTCATCAAGATGATTGTAAAAAACTATGCTTACAAGCCATCCAAATATATTGAAGGTAACTGCTGCTATTTGCTAAAACCATTTTTTATCTTTAATTATTTAGCTGGTAGTTGGCAACACCTAAGTTCCTTTGAGGTGTTCTTTTGAAGGACTCGATGCTTCAAAACTTAGTGATCAGTGTTTTGGTCTCTGTATTGGTAATTCTTACTGTGATTGTTAAAGTACACAGGTGTTGATTTGCAAAAGTCATTTCCAATTATGAAGAATGAAAATTTTAAAATAATAAATGATTTTTAATAATAAGTGCAAAATTTTAAATAACAAGTTTTAAGGAAGTCATTTTGAAAAGTATGGAGGTATGAAATTTGGCAATTTTCATCTAATAGTTTAATATATCTTTAATGAGAAGAGTTTAATAAAATTATTTGGTGTTGTAATTAACTAGTACTAGAACTCTGAAATATAGAAACACATTGAATTTACGGAATTAAGTGGAAAACAAAAGTTTGTGTTCTATTTCTGTTTCACCCTGACTCTACATATATACCTCTGTAAATGGATAATGAAAAATAATTTTCTTTAGCATTGAACAATAGCCTTATTTTCTAAAAAATTCCATAGTAGTTTGACATTTGCCCAAAATTCAGAAGGATTTAGCATTCTCTTTTGAATTTTAGAAAGTTTCATGAGCATTGTGTTGTCGGAAGGACTATGCAAGACAAATATATAAAATTCTTAAAAATGTCAATGTATTTGACTACTGATATACTTCAGTATTATTCCATAATTCATTAAGAGCATTCTAAAATCCAGTTTTTGCAAGTAGAAATTTCTATTAATAATCAAAGTTGCGTTTGAATTTTTAATATGGGAGTGTAGTCGATTGAGGAATGAAGAACATAGTATGTTCTGATAAAAGCTGTAGCATTTGACATTTTGAGAACTCTGTGATTTAAAAAAATATATGTTACAGAAAAATAAATAATTTTTCTTAAGCTTTGACTGACATATAGTATGTATGTTAGTTATATAATATGCACTGTTTTTCTTGCTCCTTTCTGTAACCGTGTTGGCTGTATAGCATGCAGTATTTGTATTTATTGCTACTTAATATAACCAGAGTAAACTCCTTACCAAGAAATACAGAGAAGGAAAAAACAACAAAAACCACCAACCTAGTTAATTTTAAGCTTTCATTTGGATATGCTTTCTGAATAGCTATCAGTGGAACTATTTGAAGTCTCTGTCCTAATTGATTTCTTCAGTAATGATGTTGGTAAAAGAATAATACTAAAGCAACAGCAAAACTGTGTTTGTAATTGAAGTAATAGCTGAAAAGCATAATACTACTGTTCAGTCTGGTTGTTCAGTTTGAGATTCTTAAATGACTTCAGGAGTTTACCTTGCTATAGAAGAAAAGCACACTGAAAACTTGTTAATGAAGGTCTGCCATGAAAGTAGCCTTTTTTACTCTGAGGATGAGAATTTCTTATCTGTTATTTTCTTTCTAGTACTGTTTGATAGTAAGCTATTTAATTGTAATCTGGAATTTTTATACATTTACTTTCAGATAGCAGTCCTGAAACTCTTGAAGCACATAAGATAAAGACAGCATTTTTCACATATCCAACACTAACGGAGATATGTAGGAGATTAGTCACTCACTATTTTCTGCTGACAGAGGAAGAATTAAACATGTGGGAAGAAGACCCAGAAGGCTTCAGTAAGAAACATATTGTGTAATTGGCTGTAGTTTATTTGGGTACTGGTGTAAGAAACACTTTCATGTCCATGTTGCCTCTAGAAATCACCTACTACAATATTAGCTGTTTTTTGTTTGTTTTTTGTCTGCAGTCTTCTTATATAGACAAATACTTCATCTATAATGTTTCCATAATGTGAGATTTCTCAGTTGTCTGTGATTTTCACATACCTGAACACTAAACATCATTTGAACCATAGCTGAAATAATGCTTTCTTCTTTTCTTTGTGAAATAATAGCTGTAGAAGAGACAGGAGGAGATTCTTGGAAGTACAGTCTCAGAGTGAGTGTTTCAATTTGAAATAAAACATTTGACATCTATGATGCACTTTTATCTGAGAGAAATGATACTTGATGGAAAGATCAATACTTAGAAAACGTAAAATTGCATTTGAGTTAGTATAAATGAACTTCATATATTGGCTATTGTTGAAACATTCTGATGTGTACTGGAAACTGCTCTTTTTTCCCATTTTCGAGCATGGAATTTGCTTCAGCAGTTGCCTTGTGTAGTGTCTGGTGGTTATTAAATCCAGTAAAAGTTGTCTTTTCTTTAAACTGATAACTTATGTTATCATTAGTGACTTTGTGAGATGTGATGAATGAAGAAAGTTTCAGCCGCATCTGAACTTTTTAATTCAGATCCAAGTGTGCTTTAGGAGTGAATTTCTCAATTATCCATGCTACATTTTTCTTTGCAAGGAGAACTCAAAACTTATTTGCTGGGTTACTTTTAGATTAAAACTAGGAAAAAATGACCCTGAAGATCTTTCAAAATGCAAGTATGCAGTCCTATCAAATGACTGAACTAGAATTAACTAGAAAAAAAAAACTAATAAAAAAGAAACATGAAATATTTACAGTTGCTGGCTTCTCAACACTGGCTGTTTCACTCCACCAATCCACTCCTGTGCCACAGAGCTTGCTAATATGGACACTTTCTTCAAAATCTTGCTGAAGCAAAACATACTATATAATACGAATTGTTATTTCATATAAAACTAATATTCCCACAGTATATTGCATTTTAAATGATGAGCTTTGGTGTAAGGTATTTGGCGCTGATACAGTTTAGCCTAAAATACATTTGAATTGCCCTTATTTGATTCTGAAACAGATTCTTTCAATTTTTCAGCCGTGTACGGAAGTTCTTTTTATTGATATTTTCCATGAATATAATCAGACTCTTACTCCTGTACTTTTAGAAATGGTTCACAGTCTGCAAGGTAAGCTGCTTAAAACATACAGAAACAAAAAATGTATTCTTTGCCTTTTATAAGCAGTTTATCAACTTCTGTGAAATGTGATACAATTTTATCTTCTGATATCTTGTGTTTCAAAATGCATTCATTTGATATTTCTGAAAGCACGTTAAGATGAATAATCTTTCTATAAGGAAAATGCTGTGTATGTACAGGTAGAGGTAAACCTAGGTGGCTGACAAAGTTTGGAGCATTTCTACTTCTGTGAATCTTCAGGCTTTCTTGAGAGTGATTGATCCAATGAGTTTAATTAGGTATTTAAGTGTTTCTAACAGGGAATTTCCTTTTCGATCTTACTGGGCTGTTTATGTTCTACCATGTTTATGCAGAAGTCAGGGGAAAAAAAAAACCTTTTGAAAAGAAAGCTCAAGTTATGATCTCATTTTTGGAGATGGTCAATAGTACTGTCCAGTTCCGAGAAATTTACTCCAAAAACTTATCCTTTTTTGTACAAAGTCTGAAATCTTCATAGGCTGTGAGAAATGATTCAGATAATTTTTTTTTCTGATACTGTTTATAGCGTCCATGGAAGTCATAGCTGGTGCTTTTTCTCCAATCGTTTTGGACTAGGTTTTGTTTCCCAGGTTGCACCTTACTTAATTTACTACATTGTTTTGCATTTGAATTTCTCAGAATGGATCAATATCTACTATTAAATAGAAACCATACTCAGAAAATAAGTACTTTTGACTTCACATCCAGAATCTCTTCTTATTTGTTTTATGTCTTTAAGTTTCTGGATGGTTTGCTATGCTGGAATTGGTATAAGGCTCATTACAAAAGGTTTGGCAGTTAATTTGTTTTCTAAGATTTAAGATACTGCTTTTATGGTAGGAGGTGTACTCATGCATACATTTCTTACTCCTGTTGCCCCTAGTAGCATTTCCTAGATATTTTTTTGAGTCTTAAAGTACTAGTTGGTATTTAGAATTCATTAATTCTCAAGACTTTGTAGTAGTGCCACTTGGTTTATGTAGTCTTTTGTTCTTTATGGATTTTGAGTCTGCTAATTAATTCAAGCTTCTGACATTTGTGTTGCTATTAAAGTTTGCCAGCTCTGAGAAAATGCATCAAAACTAGGGTATGAAAACAGGTTTTATTTCAGAAGATTCACTGAAAAAGACATGAAAACTGAAATACTGAATTGTAACTAAGAATAGTGAAGCTGTCTTAATTTAGAGCATATTTCATTCAATCAGAAGCTGTTAAACAAACAACTGAATTGCACTGTTTTAGTTATGCTTTTTTCTTTATCTGTTTGTCTTGTAGGAACTACCAACTTGGAAGATACCAGTGCTATACTGATTAAAGATGCCGGTAAATTGTAAATTAAATTTTGCTTTACCTTTGAAGGAACAGAGCTGCTATTGTGTATGTGCTTGACTTCTTAAAGATTATATGAAGAACGATTCATATAATAGAAGTAATTATATGAGTTATATGAACAGCAACATGCTCATGAGGGTATTGTAACCATTTTATTAAAGGAGGTATTTTATGTCAAAAGAATTGTCTGAGGTCTGTAACAGAACCATTCATAATATTAGAATGAATTCTTCATTCTCTTTACAGCTTGTAACTGCTTTTAGCAGTCTGTTTGGTTTTTTTTTTCTTGGTCATACCTTTTGCTAAAATATCCATGGTCTTCATAGTGTTCTTGGGAGTATTCTTTAGTTTTGTTTTCATTTTTGCACTCAGATTATCAAGTGGTTTTTTTGTTTTGTTTATAATTAAATTTATCTCATTATTTCTAACGAATAAATGAAACATTTAAGCAAACAGCAAGCATAACTCTTGTTTTTCTCCAGTGTATAATGCAGTTGGACTGGCTGCTTATGAACTATTTGATAGTGTGGATTTTGATCAGTGGTTTAAAAATCAACTACTGGCAGAACTTCAGGTTTCTCATAACAGGTAAATATTTGGATTATTATATATTACTCATTTAAACATGAATTATCAATACAAATTGGTAAGATACGATGTCTCATTACTGTAGACCTGAAAAATGATCAGTATTGATGAAATATATCTGTTGAATGACCAGAGTATGAATAGCTAAAAAGTCACTGATGTGACTATGATGTTTGCATTTTGTTAGTAATATTTAAATTGCTTTCAGGTCCACATTCCATGTTCTGTAAAGATAACATAAGTCTGTCTTCTTTCAGCCATTTAACTTTATTTAGCTTTCTCAGGAAAATTAGATTTGCTTATTTAAAAAGTACTTATTTAGGCGTCCTGAGTTCACGTAGTCTTTTAAGCAGCCAAGTCTCACTGAAGTCAGTGGAAGTGATTTCTGTGAATATGTAGTCTAAGGTAGAGATTTGTTCTTTTATTGAACTCTGTTCTCTTAAATTGTAGGCCATCTGTAGCACTCTTTGATTCATTCTGCTAGAAATAAAGTAGGGAAGTAAGGGCAAATTTGAGTTATGTTGACCAAATGTGGATAATTGTAAGCTGATTCCATGTAAAGGGTATTATATAGTCCATCTACTAGGTGTTTTGCTTCCTACTAAAATCCCTCTTCAACTGAATGACCTTCAACTTAATGTGGTTAGCTCTTTTCTTTAGTATCTACCTTCAAGCATTTTGAAAGATAATTTTTTGCATCTCAGAGCAGAGGTAGATAGACAGCTCTGTCTGTCTTAACAGATCTGATCTAGCTGTAGTATCCCTGATCATTGCAGGGGAGTTGGGCTAGATGGCCTTCAGAGGTCCCTTCCAACTCTCAGGATGCTATCATACTATGATTCTGAGATTCTAAGGTAATGAAAGGGGGCATGTTTTAAGTGCTGCTTTAGTGACAGCTTTAGGAATAGATTTGTTGTTCAGATAAGGGAGATTAGAGGGTATGAGCCACTGTTCCATATACATTGCATGCAAGCATGGTAATTTGTGAATGAAAATGTGGACAGTGCTAGCAATGACCAAAGAATTTGCTGTGTTCTGTTTTGTTTGAATATCTCCATCTGTTGTGAGAGTGATAGACTATCAACTATGACAGTAGCAGTCAGCGACTACCTAAATCTTTTCCAATCTGAATTGATTCTGTGAGCAGAGGGTGATTATAAAGAATACAAATTAGGGGCATGGATTGTACAGCAAGTTCCACTAGAGTTGGGAATACTTGCTATTGGCAGACAGCTATGTACTCCTGTCAAATGTCATTTTAAACTTCTCTTTAAAAGATAGTGGTTTGAAAACTATCCAAGACTTTTCCAGAAGAAAAAAATATACTGTTCTTTTTTCTGTGATCAGAATTTGATGAGATTGCATATTAGGCATGAGTATTCCAAGAATGGGGAAAGTTGTTTTGCTACAAGTGTTTAACTAAATAGTACAACAGGTGTTAGTAAGGCGGTGTCATCTGAAAGTCATGCAGCTGTTTGTAGAAAATTGTTTGTGCTTCACTGTCACTCAGTAAATCTCAAGCAAAAATAGAATGTTATTATTCATTAGCTTTGTGTTCCAGTGTGGTGAAATGCTGCATATATGCTACTTTGACTACTTCCGTACTCTCTGAAGATTTGCTCTGTTAATTATTTTATGGTTATGGGAATTTTTAATAAATTAGATTTATTCGCTGTAAAGAAGCCTCAGTAATTTGTTTAAATTGATGTCTTGATAACTTAGAAAGCCAGGAGTGTATAAAATGAAAAACAAATTAAAGTCATGAGGCAAAATAGATTGTTACGTAAAATCCTTTGGGTTTAATTTGTCTTGCTTGACTCCATATGTCTGCAAGGTAAATACTGGTCTTAAAAAATGAAATCTTGGAGAATACTGTTTCTTATCAAATTCCTTTTTCAGCAAAGTATTTTAGAACAGCAAGTGTGAGTTAATGAATACTTATTTTTCTACTTTGAGATATAAACCAATACGCCGACGAGTAATTTGGCTGATTGGACAGTGGATTTCAGTAAAATTCAAATCAGATTTGAGGCCTATGTTGTATGAGGCAATTCGTAACTTGCTTCAAGACCAAGACTTAGTGGTAAGTGTGAATAAGTGATGTTTTCTGTTACACGTGCTCTGTAAAAATGTGATACGTAAATTCTGTGCTTTTGTTAAGGTTGTTGAAAACTCTGTAACACCACACTTCAAAGTCTGTTGTGTCTTTTAGAAAATAATATGTTCAGAAGTGTTGGGAGTGCCCACTTCTGGAATTTCAGCAACAGTAATGAAACCAAATTTTAAGATGCTTGCTAGATGATAATTCTGTGAAAATTAATGCCAAAAGGAAATCTGTGTTGTTTTTTTTTTTAACAAAGGTGTGAAGTGTCTTGCAAGAGGTCATTTATTAACTTGTAGATGCTTTGTTTGTTAAAACAGAGTTATTCTGTGATACGGTCAGTGCAGAAATACAGTATTTTTTAAGCACTGACATAACTGTTCTTTGCTGGCAAGATACAGTTAACAGCATCAATTTCTAAGCCAGTTGAATTCAGCTCTGGAGTTTCAAGCAGCAGTTTCAGTTTTCCATGAGGTAAAGTTGAGAGTCTGCATTCCTGTTTCTTTGTTTTAAACAGACCTAACACTTACCCAGCAAAGTAAACCAAAAATCCCACCAAAATAAATAAAAATAAAAAACTTAGCTAGCTTGTTATTTAATTATTATTAGTTTGCAATACAGCAATTGATTCCATACAGCTTCAACAGAGCAGAATGGATTGCCTTGTCAATTACATGACTTTTCATCAAGAGCTTTCCAGACATCTACCAAGAAAGAACATACCACTTGTTGAATTTATTTATTTGCTTTTTGTGTGACAGCAAGACATGAGAAATCCCAAGTTAAACTCCTTCCCCTTTATAAGAGCTTTTGTCACAGGATAGATTTTTTTTTTCTTTTTTTAGTACTCCATGGTTTTGCTTGAGCAGTTTCTCCAGGTAGTGGCCCTGGGTGCTGACAGATAAACTATAGGGCAAAAAACTGTGACAGAGTAAACTAAACAAACAAACCTTCTACAGGATTGGAGAACACTCAACAATTGAATAATCAAAACAACAGATTTAATTTAAGTTTAATGGGTATAAGGATGATGATGCTTGACTTTTGTCTTCCAGGTCCGTATTGAGACAGCTACAACACTGAAGTTAAATATCCTTTTATTAACAAAGATGCTGGTTAGACACTAGCAAAGATATTCAGAATTGCTGGAAAATAGGCAGCTTTAAACTTACTGCCAAATTATTTTTTACTTTGTTATTGTCTCATATCCCTGAAATGCTAGCTTATTGGAGTCTTGCATTCATGTGTAACATGTATTACTTTCCTTAATGGCTGCTTTACCTGTAGATGACTTTGAGTTCAGAACTGACCAGTTCTTACCGGTAAGATCATTTATATGGATGTAATCTCATGAGCTGGTAGGTTTATGGTTGGACTAGATGAACTTGGAAGTCTTTTCCAACCTTGGTGGAAAACAATATAATTTCCCATTTCATTTGTGGGTATGTGTGTACATTTACTTGTAGTTTGCATAGGGTAAGACGTAAAGATTCATACTGCTGCTTTTAATGTTGTTAATTCGCAGTATTCACTCAATGTTATATTTCTATTGTGTGATTACTAGAATTTCTTGTTGTTGTGTTTACTGATAGATACACTATGCTCTAAAGGTTTATGGTTGTGTTATTAAAATAGTGCCTTAAAATCATAGACTGGCTGTTCTCCTATTTTGATGTTCTTTGCAGTGATTATTATTGCTGGCATTAAATAAATGGGGAAATGCTAGCTATAAATACAGTGAAGATTTATTTTCATAATTTAAATTTAGCAAGTGCTTTGCATTCAAATTGCAATATAAAGTATGTGTTAATTGAAGTTCTTTAGGGAACAATCAACCAGTTCCAGGATTCAGACACACTGCTTTTTTAGAGAGTCTTTTTTATAGCGTCTTCTTAGTTCAAAATCTGAATTTTACCTGCAGACCTAAAAACTGTAAGATGATTCCTTTGCTCTGATTCCAGCAGCATATTCCTCTGTAGAGACAGTCTTTGGCCTTAGAGAATTTTATTTATAATGTTGTTGTTATACTTACTGAAACATGAAAATGGTCTACGTTTTCAATGATTACGCATTTGAACTGTGAAATAACAGTGTATCTGATTTATTTATCTTGTTAAAGCTTTGAATGTTGTGTGTTTTTCCACATGAAAAAGTAACATTTTGCACACTTTTAGCTGTCTTTCAGAGTTCATAAATGTCTTAGTACTATAAGCACACTGAAATACTATCAATTCATAATCTCATTTGCATTTTTAATTATCTAATGCTTTTTTATTTCTTTTAGTATTTGGAATCCATGTTTACACTGCTCTTTCAGCTACTTCAGGAAGTAACGGAATGTGACACGAAAATGCATGTTCTTCATGTTCTGTCTTGTGTGAATGAAAGAGTCAATGTACAGGTATTTTATTTCATTTTTTTCCAGACTTCAAACATCATTAGCTTGGTGCTAACACCAGAAAGAACTTTTCTTAATGTTTCAGCTTGTAGAAAATTAGTAGAAAAATATCACTGGTTACTAGTCTGGTTATACTTATGGTAGATTCCTGTAATATTTAATTTACTTGGCAGTCTTCTAATTTTTAGTCTAATATTTGTCTAGTATTGCTTTTTTTTCCCATTACTACTAATCTTTTAAAATTTAATATTTATGTTTGGCATTGACTCACCTTTTGGTCTACAGAAGGGATTCTACTGCTTATTATATTGTAGTTCTTACAATTTTGAAAATGTTTCTACTTTCTATTCTAATTGTCTAGACATGTACTTGTCAGTAACTGTTGTGATGAAGATGTGTATCATAATGAAAGGAAAACATCTTCAATTATCAGTTTAAGTTACTGTTTGTTTCTTATTTTCTACATAAGCATTATTGTCATCAGTGGTTTGCTATAGATTGGATGTTGTATTTTTACTGCTGTTCAGTCAGAAATCAGCTCAATTGCATGGTAAAGAATAGAGTGCCCTAGGAAGAGGAAAGAGAAGTAAATTAAAGCAATTGAAGTTTTACTGTGACAGAAATGGCTCTTAAATCTCTCAGAAATAATTTTTGGGTTAAATTAATGATCTTGTTTCACACATTAAGAAACATGTTTGTGTGCTGAATTTCAGATACGACCATATGTAGGATGTTTGGTTCAGTATTTACCTCAACTTTGGAAACAGAGTGAGGAGCACAATATGTTACGGTGTGCCATTCTAACTACCTTAATCCATCTTGTTCAGGTAAGGTGTCAAAAGCACAGAAAAGTTGCTACTGTCTCCTTCAGTCTTCCTTAAAGAGACTTGCCTACAGTCTGCATGTATCGTGGTTTTTTTACATATATATTTATATAGATAAATATGTAGTATTCAGATATACTTTGGTTTTAAAGGCTATTACTAAACACTCTTCAGTCTTAAAATGAAGACATGGTGCTGTGGTAATGGAGGTTATCATGGCCAATGTTAGACATTCAACTGTTTTGCTTCTTGGGGCTTGTTCAGGAAATGCAGTTCTGTAATCAGACTTGGTTGTGTTCTGGAGGTTTGAAATTTTGATTCCGTAATCTTAGAACTGAATTTGTTTTAATGTCCATCAAAGAGCTAGTTCTGTTTTCATTTGTTTCTTGTAAGGTGTTTGGAGCGTCAATCTCTTCTTCGTAAACAGAGTATATGGTTCAGACTTGATTCTGAGGTGGAGGTGCATCTCTTTTCCCTTTGTGTTCCATTCAGCAGTCAGGGATTCAAAATTCCTTTTTGGTTGCGAACTTTATGTGGAAAATAAGCAGTTTCTAAATCACAGGTCAACATATGGGTCATCATAACAAGCTACAGTGTGACTTTTTAAAATTTGGGTTTTAATTCAACTTGTCATCAATTGTTTGTTTAAATTCTAGCATTTTTGTTAATGTCTTTATATGTTTTCTTTGATGTTAACTAATTATGGGTCAACTTGTATATTTAGTATTCTGACCCTTTTATTGTTACCATTTGTTTTTACTATTGCCTTTTTACTTTACAACCTCTGTATGCTTTTTCATTTTTATGTAGCATGTGGGAAAAAAAATCCATCATCTCTTCATAAATTTCCTAGCTTTTATGTTCTCTTCTGCTTTGTGCTCGCGTTATATGGAATACAGATAATAGCGGCTTTGAACCTACTTTGTTATATAACAGATTTGTATCACATTCAGTTGTATTTCTACTTCAGACTTTTTGATTATTTCTTTTTCTTTTGAGAATTAATCTATGCTCATAAGCTTCATTTTTGAGCATACTTGAATATTGATACGTTTTAAAGTGGAATAATCAGAACTATCAAAATGTCTTTCAGTGGGAACTACTGTTGCCTCGTCTTTGTTAACAAGTACATCTAAATGCAATAACAGAAGTAATAATACTTGGAAGAGAGGTGTATACAGTGATTCTCAGACCATTTTTCTCTCCTGTAGATTTTCAGTGTTCTCTTTTTCAGCATCTTGTATTAAACTTTATATTGTCAGTATACATTGCTGCTATTTATCAACGTTGAATTTCACAGAATTGCAGAATTACTTGGGTCAGAAAGGCCCTGAAGGATCAAATTCAAGCACCTCCACCACAGCACAAGAGTTGCCAACCCCTAGATCAAGGGTCCCAGGGCACCTTTCAGTGTGGCCTTGAACACCTCCAGGAGCAGAACATCTGCAAACTCCTGGACAACTCTTTTCAGTACCTCACCGCCCTATAGTTTTATATATTGTAGTTTGCCTGTAGTTGCCTATAGACTTGCTTTTCAAGACTCAGGGTAGTATTACAGGTGGTGGCATGAGATATTTTTCCAGACATCCGATGGTTGCTTCCACCATCTTAAACTCATGACATTTGCCGTGGTGAGTTTGTCTGATGTAATCCACCTGCCGGGCATCCCTGTACTTATATTTCAGTGATCCTCCTCCATACAAAAGCAGTCTTATCTGTTTGGCTTGCTTAATTACAGTACGTGTTTCACATTCGTGGATGAGCTGTACGATAGCATCCATAGTCAAGTTCTGTCCTTGATCCCAAGCTCATCTGTATGTTGCATCTTTTCCTTGATGGCCTGAAGCGTCATGTACTCACTGAGCTAGAAATAATTTAACCTTATGTTGGCAGTCCTAATACATCCAGATCTTAGCAGCCCAATCCACCTGCTGATTGTCCTGACATTCTTCAGTGGCACGACTCTTGAGTACACTAGCCTCTACATCATGTACTTTTACAACTGTGTTCTCTACTGGGGCAGCTACAACAGTTCTAATTATAGTTGCCTATAGTTGTTTCTTAAACAGTATCTAGTTCATTTATGTCTTATGGTTCTTAAAACTCAAGAAATCTCAATAACTTTTAGACCCAGATTTTCCTGTGTAACTATTAATGACTGTACTAGGCAACATTCTATCTAGGATGGAAGTTGATTGTGGTCCCTATTCAAACAAGTTTTGACCTTTTGGGAGGTAATTTGATGGTAATTTGCCTCTCTTCTCTGCTTTTCTGAATCCTAGTACTCAGAGCTATAAATAATGTAATTCCTCTAAAGACTTGTGTTATGTACAGGGACAAAGAATTTTGAAGTCTTATAAAAATTATTAGCTGCTTTATCCAATTATGGTAGTAAATGAAATGAATTTCTAATCTCAGAATAAGAAGATACAGGTTATTACTAAATAATCCTTAAATTTGAAATAACTGGAAATATCTATGCTGATGGCAGTACAAATATGAGTAAAATGTAGTAGGTTAGTTACAGGAACTAAAGAATAAAACAATATGTGGCTATGTGGCCGGCAGAATCCATACTATTAAGAACTTCCTTAACTTGAATAGTATGGTATCCTAACTTCTCTACTTTTTACTAAATTGCAAAAATGATGTAGTAAAACTAGTAGAGCTTGAGAAGGACTTGTAGAATGTAGACCAGTATCAATACAGGAAGAGACAGGCTGTGAAATCAGTGTCTAACATGGAGAAGGTTTAACTGAGGGGATATTATTAGTAGTCTACAAAAACAGTAATAGTGATTATACATTACAATAAAGGTTAAAATGGTGTTCTTTTAAAAGCCAAGTTAGTTCAAACAAAGTGTGTTTTATAACTTGTGAATCTTCTTGTTACTGTCCTGTAAGGAGGCCAAAAGCGATTGAACACATTTATGAAAGATTCTTTTACTTCATTGTTGTTGTTTTTTTTCCTGAAGATGGAAGATTTTTGAAACTGTATCGATAATGATAAATTGTCCTACAAAAGCCTTAACTGAAAAGCAACAGTTTACAGATATCTGATTAGAATATTAGGGATTACACAATAGCTAGGCTAGGCTATTCAGCTAGGCTCTGTTTTAAGTAGTGACACTGCAAAATAGCCAGTAGTTTCCAATTTATTGGAACCTTTATACAATTAGTTTCAATTTATGAGTGGTTACCTTGAACTCCCCACACTCCCCCCCAAAAAAAAATCCAACCAAAAAACAGCAATAAAAAGAAACCTGTTATCAATCTGTGAATCTTTGTTTGAGAACAAGAGCAAAGGTAAATCTTCCACATGATTTTCAAAATATGTTAAGTTTTAGAGTGTGCTAAGGTCCAAAGATTAATTTCTTTCTAGATTTGTAATGTAATCTAGGCATATACTCATTTGCTTGCGAGAGCTGTGACTTTTCTGAGAAAGGCCATGACCAGCGAATGTTGCTCAGGGAGTGTTTTCAGAACTTTTTTCTTGCAGACTGTTGATAAGCTTCTTGTTCTCAAAAACAACAACAAAAAAAAAGACTTGTTGAGAGAAAGTTCAAGCACTTTCATATATGAAATGAAGTTCAGTGTCTGATTTCTCAAATGGATGTTTACACATGTGAATAGAACAGTATCACAGTTGTTTTTAGTTCTGTTCTCAAAATGCTTAAGTTAAGGTTATTGAAGCATATGACCTTTTAAAAAATTGTTATTTATTGTTACAGGGCCTGGGAGCAGAAAGCAAAAATCTCTATCCTTTTCTACTTCCAATTATTCAGCTAAGTACAGATGTTTCCCAGCCTCCGCATGTCTATCTTCTGGAAGATGGTTTAGAGTTGTGGTAAGTATGTTCTTTTTCTGAGTGTTAATTTTTTTGTATATCCCCAGAAGAAAAGAAGGAATTTAACTCTTAATACAGCTAAAGCTTTTGTTTATTTGCTGGATAACTTTGCTCAGTGTCATCTTATATCATATATTTTCTCAGAAGAATTGAGGTTAAGAAGTCAATAAAAGAAGCATGATATAAATTAAAAGTAGTTCAGTAGGTGATCTGTTTTCAGATAGTTCATAGCAAGTTATAGTTTTATATTGTTAATAAACAGCAAGACGCTGTTTATCTGACACTCACTCTAATGTGCATATGCAAATACACACATTTGACTTGAGCACAGTAATACATTGTCAGAACTGATTGATGGAAGATATGCTGGAGTTCATAGGAATAAAATGCAGAAGCCTGCCTTCCCTGGTGTCTTGCTGTGGTGGCTGAAGATAAAAGGTAGCAGTATGATCTGCTTTGCCACAGGGCTACTTTGCTGATGTTTCTGATGCAGCTGATGCTCTGAAGGGAGGAAACTGTTTTCTATTTCAAATTCAGCTCGTTATAATTTTCCAGTAGAGTAAGAATATATTGAGCTTGTCTTGAAATAACAAGGAATTCCTGAGATCTGAACTGTAGGCAAACATTTGTAGTTCAAATGCCTGACCCCAGAAAGATCTGTTTTATGTGTGGTAAAAGTGAGGTGTATGAGAGGGAAAGAACTTCGACGTGCGTTACGTTCACAGTATTTAAGATAAGGTTTAAGATCCAGGACTTCCATGTTACTAATACTGATCTTGAGAAGATTATTCCAGTGCCTGTGCTGGAGATTGTATATGTGATATCTTAAGATATTCCAGAGGAGGCATGTCCAACCTGGGGCCCACATGTGGCCCTGGACTGGTAGTAATTAGCCCATTCTCCTGTTGTACACCATCACGGAAAGCATTTCCTACCAAACAGCCTGGACCCAAATGGGTACCCATCACTAGCAACAACCAAAACATTGGCTCATGTTCTACAGCATCATAGTGATCTCAATGGAGCTGGCATAACATGGAATACTGTATAAATACAGTAATCCCACACCTAGGCTTTGAACACAAGCTGGAATATGTTGCTGTGTCTTTAAGTGTGAATTTCATACGTAGTCACTTTTCTCAAATGTGAGAAATTTTAAATTAATATAAATTGTGCGACCACATAATTGTGGTTTTATGATAATCATTGCATTATTTTAAACCTGAAAAAAACGTGGGGGAAAAAATAAAGACTTGAACTGTTTGCCACCACAGTTGCTCTCAGGAAGTGTGTAGCGCTGCACATATTGTCCTTTCAATAGCAAAATGCATCAGTGTCTCTTTTCTTGGCAAGAGCCAAGCATCTACCAACACATACGTTTTAAGTACTAATACTAGACTTGAAATGTGCTTTGAGCAATAGTTACACTTTATTTGTGGTTCCTATAGGGTATGTTATTTTACATTTGTCAAAGCAATTACTTAATGCTTTTTATAAAGTATATGAAGTATTTCATTTAATCTATTCTTAGGTTAGTGACATTGGAGAATAGCCCATGTCTTACACCTGAACTCCTGAGAATATTTCAGAACATGTCAGCTCTTCTTGGTGAGTTTTTTACTAATAAAATTCCTGAGGTATTTTTCCCGCTGTCAGGAGTGTTCATGTATTAAATAATGCCACTGTGGCTACCAGAACTAAGGAGTTAGCAAAATTTATAACTATTCAGAAGGAAGAACAGGTTTTTGTTTGACTTATATCTTCTTTAATATTTTTTCATACTTGCTGGAGTTCTGGGTTGGTTTTGTTTTTGTTTTTTTTAGTAACTTGAAGCTTTTTAGTACCAAGGAGACAAATTTCAGTTTGTCATTTCTGAGATTTTTAAAGAATTCTTAAAAATTTAACATAAAATTTGCTGAGTTTACTGATAGGGATTAATGGAGTATTTTGCCTGCCCTACTTAAAACCACAGTGATTTCTAGTCTGAAGAATTAAAGTTTGAATTAGGTTTGCCATTATTCTGCCAGTAACTATGTAGGAAGTTTTCAAACTGTAGATTTTTGAAATTGTGTTTAGCAAATAGCACTGAAATAAAAAAAAAATGCTTTGCCTTGTTCTGATTAATAGAAGTTACTGTTTTATGATGATAGCATAAATTGTACAGTTAAGTTGGACCAGCTTTCCTTCAGGTGAGGTTTTATTCAGGCTTTTGTCAGTATTTTTTCTGTTAGAGATGGAGTTGAGTGGTGAATGCACAACAGCCCTTCCAGTATGTAGTTATAAACCAGTTTTCTTCTGTACTGCTTTACTTCTTGATGTTTTTTTTCTGAGAAACTTTTGTTTTCTGAATGTCCTATCAGGCAAAAGTGTTGATTTCCATGAGCCAAAACAGTGTGTGCCTTGGCTGGAAAACAGAAACCATTCTGTTACCTACTGGTCTGCAGTTCGCTGTTATTTACATCAGGAGAATCTGGACAAACTAACTCCACATATCATAGCTGTGACAATGTGATGTTGAGATGATGCTTTTTTAAAACTTAGTTATAAAAACTGTAGTATTTATAGTATCCTACATGCAGTTCCTTTCTGAAAATATGTGAATCAGTGATGACTGCAAGTTAGTTATCGAACTGATTAGTAATTAAGTAGTTTCTCCACTATACAAATTGCTGAAACTTACAGCATTTAAGAAAAATCTCTTCCCACCACCATGATGTAACTGTCAGAACTAGGTAGATTAATTGGGAAGGTTTGTTTTATTTTGTTTTCCAGATATATCTGAAAGAGCTTTTCACTTTCAGATCAGTGCTGAACTTAGTGCAGGTGGGATCTCATGAGAGCTAAGTATATGAGAACTACAATAAGTACTACTAAAGGCTGATATATTGGAACCTTTTGATGAAAGTGTTAGATGGCTTACTTAAAAATTCATCTCTTTTCAAGTCAAGCTATTTAAACCTTCAAAATGAGTGATGATAAGACATAACCTATGCAAACACTGATATTGAAATAGTTATGCATTCAAAGTTCTTGAGTAGCCATATCCAATAGTAGAAGTCTGTCTTCTTTTCCTTCTGATGATCAAGAGAATTAACCGTTAAAACTCCCTAGAACTTTTCCAGTGTTATAATGGAAAGCCAACCATAGTTTCTGTCATGGAGTATTTTCTGTGGAAATTTTTCCTTTATATACATCACTGTGGTGTAAGCCACGGTTTCATGTGGATGGCATGCATTTAAGCCATGAAACAAACACACATCAGGTCTTATCCAGCTGCTGATGCTTGTTTAATGTGATAAGAAATTCTAACAAAGACATATTAAAATCTTCTCCTGTTCTCTCTGATTTTTTTTTAAACTAGAATATTAATTAAAGATAGCAAAACAGGATTATGCTTAATTAACCAAGAAAAGTCTCTGAGACTGTTTTTAAGCAAATGTAGCAAACTATTGAAAGTGTTTTGGTCTTCTGTTTTGTTCACAGACAATTAAGGATGTTGTCTGCACTAGCATCAAACTCCTTGTTGAAGATTTGAAACCTCTTAATTTGGCTTTGAATTGTGTTACTGTTCTGGGGGGACTTGTTTTTTTTTTTTTAGCAGTGTTTCAGATGCTGCCTGAGGACATGTTTTTTCTTCTTTCTTAAAACCATCCCTTAAATCTATATGCTTTCTTTACTGAGGTACTCGAGATATGGCCTAATTCTCAGTGTATTTTAGTTGAGAAGCTCAGTGTCATTTAATTTGATATCTGGGTCAGAGGTTCAGGCCTTACATCACTCATTCTCCTCAGCATTTACTCACTGAAATACACAGATGCAAAGTGAGGAGATGATTATTTAGTAATTACAGCTCTCTTGTGCATATGTTTCATTTGTTCTGTCCTTAGTATCTTCACAACCAAAACTTCATTTTTATCTTCTTTCTTGATTAGAATTAGGTTTTGAAGTCATGGGGTTTCTTGAGAGAGTGATAGCTGAACTCAGTCGTCTCTTTTTGTCATTTTCATGGCAGAAACTGGAATGGTGCTTAATCTAACAACTTTTTTTTCTGTTTGTGGTCATCTAGCACGTAGGTGCTATATGAGGAAAAACATTTTTGGAAATTAACTATTTTAGTGGTATGTCAGTTTGTCTGTGAGTTTCTGAATTGTAATTCTTCTTTCTGTTTTCTAGAGCTGAGTTCAGAAAACCTCAAAAATTGCTTTAAGATCATCAATGCCTATGTTTTCTTATCGTCAACTGAGTTTTTACAGGTACTTTGCCATTTTATAATCGTCACCACAGTCTTACTGGCAAACTACTTTTTTTTTTTCCTTTTTTTTTTTAATTCATGTTGGGAAGCATCAGAGATATATCAACATTTATACACTTGTTCATTTATGTGTTTATAAGCATGCTATTTGGATTCATCTTTATGACACGTGGTGAACACCCAATAAAATAAGATTTCAGAATGATTAGAATTAATGTGACTAATTAAGTAGTTTGCTGCCTGTAAAGGCGGAGTAGTAATTGTTACTCTGTGAGTTTAACAGATTAAAGTTGTGATCATAATTTCTATTAAGAAATGATCACGATAAATTAAGACATGTCTTCAGTCCTTGTCTGTTAGAAAATACACTGAGATTGTTTTTAAATTTATATATAGATAAAAAATACATAATAGCTCTTTTATTGTTTAATTTCAGACATATGCTGTTGACTTGTGTCGATCATTTTGTGAATTATTAAAGGACATAACTATTGAAGGTCAAGTTCAAGCTTTAAAGGTAGAGTATAGAGAAAATCTAAATACACAGATATTCAACTCTAAACATCTGTATTCTTGCAAGAGTTTTGTCAGGATTAAATAGCATTCTTAATTATGATGAATATAGAACACGTAGAAGAAAACAGTTTATTTAAATACTCAGTATTACTGGTGTTACAAGTTTTTTAAACTACTTATAAATTATGTGTATTCAGAGCCAAGTACACGCATAATAATAAAAAAAGACCCTACATGCATTGTTTTTACCCAGAGTATATATAGTGTGATCCAAAGAGAGAGCTGTAAAAAAATAAAAACAAATCACCTAATCACCTGATTTGCAGTTCATGTACTATCTCTGTAACGCTTTCATATAGTCATATGGTTCCAAGGTATTTTTCTTAATATAATTCTAATAGAGTCCACTTTTCAGATGGATTTAGATTAAGAATCCATGAGATCTTTCCCACTTCAAGGAAGTTACTAAAAAAAGGAAATTAGCAAGGACTTGTACCCCTCTGAAAATAGTTTTTTTCTAGAGCATGGTAGCAGCACATTGCAACGGCCATATGATCAATCCCTGTATGGCAAAGATTATGCTATTTGTAGAAAATCTTGAGGACACTGGAGCAACAAAACAACCTAAAAGATGTTCACACTTATTAGAAAATAAAAGGACAAAATTTGTCTCACTGATTAGTTATAAGACTTGTCCTAGTTGTTTTTAAGCTTGTTTCAGAATTCAGAAAAAAATACCAACCATTGCTTGGATCAAAATTAGGAAGTGATTTGACTCTAAAAAAAATTTCAAAATTGTTGTTGTTTATTAGTAACTTAAATTCATTTAGTGTATTTCTAATCTTTATATGAAATGGTAAGTAATTGCCTAATTGCCATATCTAACTCTGAGATTCTTCTGTATCCTTTAAGTCGTTATTAATCCCTTTGGTCATACAAGCAACATTAGGAGGAATGGGAAAACAAATAATCTTTTTATGCACCTGGAGAAATTAACGATTTTGCTTAGATCTTATACTATTTACAGTTCCAGTCTCTTAATCTCGAAGTAGAGACTTGGAAAAGCTCAAATAGAAACAAATCGTGCTATCAAAGATGTGAAAAGATTTTGTATAAGAAACAAATTTTTTAGCTAAAACTTTAGGTTCCTTAGAAGATGGGTAGTGGGAGAAGTTGTATTTCCCCCTCATTGTAACAGTATGCCTATAGAATTGAGAGGCACTGAGAAAACATCTTTCAAGGCAAAAAACAGATGGTTAAAGAAATGAGGTTCCAGAGGGAAACAACAACAAAAAACATTTTTAGATATTCATAGACCCAGGGCAAATTGGGCAAAAGGGGTCCTTGATGATGATGTCTCCCTGAACTGAAGGGAGATGAGGACTCAGAAGAACAGTGTTAGGAAATAAATTTACATTGCTTAATTCTTACTCTTTTATAGTCTGTGGATGTATGGTCTCTATCCTTATTCTGATAAGAGGGGCCCATTGTTCTTAGTCACTTTGCTCTCCCTCACGATACAAGGGAAGAGCCCAAACAACAGGAGAAAGGATAAAAAACATAGAAGAAAATTACTTCACAACTCATGGGAAAATAGAGATCTGAGGAACAAAGGGTTAAGAATATAAAGACTGGGATGCCAGGTACTTAAAATACCATATCTGAGATCTCTTATAGTTGGTTACCACATGCAAAGAGGTGATAGCTCCTAATCAGTGGGTCTCCAAAAAAAGTGACAGAACACAAGTAAGAGAATGAGCCTTGAACTACTGAGTCTCCTCCCTTCCAACATACTTCACCAACCTGCTTTTCCTGGGACCTGGACTTGCCAGCTTTGCCAGGTTGGGAAGTGGCTGAGGCGGACATGCTTGGCTCAGTGGTCGCTTGATTTGGTTTCACATTTGAGTTTCCATCATTTCTGTATGAGAATGAAAGGAGGTTTGCAGAGTACTTAAGTTGAATATACTTTCTGTAGTTTTGTATTTACTTGGTACTCAGCAGTAAACTTGCTATAATTCCTTTATAGTATATGTGGTTTTAAAGCTTTGATTATAATTTTTACATTCACTTTTTGTGTAATTTATTTTTGTATTTAAGGTTGTGGAAAATGTCCTAAAAGTAAATCCTATTTTGGGTCCTCAAATGTTTCAGCCTCTGCTACCATCGGTATTCAGGGGGATTATAGATGGGGAGGTAAGAGTCACTGTTTTTGACTTATTTTTACTTTTCCTTTTGAACAAGGAACTACCTTTCTTTGCCCAGTCAAGTTTTCTCTTGATGAAATTTCTGTTTTCATCTAGTTTTAAGTCCACCTGATAGATTTATGACAGCTAATTTAAAAGTTCAAGCATAGTAAGGTAGCAGAGAAACAGAAAAAACATAGTCAACACCTGTTTTGTGTTCTAATGTTTATTTTAATAAAATGCCACAAGTTTTATTTTGCTTTTGCTTCATTTTTAGCACTAAAAATGTGCTATGATTCCACTGGTAGCATTTAGTCAGATTATTTACAGATGTTAAGGCATTTTATTGTGCTTTTTTTTGAAAAATGTTATACTGCCTTTTAAGAGTATGCCCCAGAATAAAATGAGGTAGGATGGAGATAGACTTGGCCTTCTTTTCCTGGTCAACATAACTAGTACATTAATGGAACTGAAGAATGTGAGAAGGCTTTGTGAGGTGGAAGAGCTTTCAGATTTTGTTTACATAGGTGTCTTTCCTCTTTCCATCTGATTTCAACAAATTTGAATGCTTTGCAGAAAAATCTGATACGCTTCAACCTTGCAGTGCAAACAGGAGAAACAAAGTCATTCTACTGTATGAATTGCTAGGTGAAATTCTTTGCGCTGTTAACTTTTGATCAAAAATTCACCTTTTTTTCTTCTAAGTTGAAGGTCTTCTCATATCAGTATTTGACTGTTTTTATGCTGTTTGCAAGATTACACCAAGTATTACTACTTAGTAGTTTACTTTTTGATGTGCAAAACACACAAAAAATGACTGAACAATCCTTTGTGTAAACATTTTCAGGTAAATGTTGGCATTTTGTTTTTCAAATAGGAAGTTGTGCAGAATTGTTACTGCTATGTTATTTGATGCTCGTTTTATCTGTAGCTTTTTGTAAAATGAAAAATGACAACAAAAGATAAACAAATATTTATTAATCTATGTGTTTTAAATTGCAACTATTTCAGAATAGGTTTTAACACATTCTTAAAGATCCTCTCAGAAATTACTATCTTCAGAAATTCTAAGCCTTTCTTAGTATTACTAAAATTGTAAATAGTCTTTTTAAACCATAATCAGTTTTAAATGTAATATTCTAACAGTATAGAATGTTGCTCATTTTTGAGATGTAGGTTTTTTAATATGAAGTAGCATCGCCTTGCATGTTGTGGCAGCTATCTTGGAAGAGGTAGTTGCTATAGTTTTTGTATTGTGTCAGGAAATTTTTTTGCTAATTATTGCTCATTATGGTGTTTTTTAAGTTGTATTTTATAATTCAAAATGCATGAAGGATGCATGCAACTATTTTCCATATATTTTTGTACTGTATGTTAGTTTATTTTTATTGAACTAAATGCTCTTTGTTCTGATTTATTTTTGCTTCAGAGGTACCCAATGCTGATGTCTACTTATCTAGGCGTCATGGGTAGAGTTCTTCTACAAAATACAAGCTTTTTTTCATTACTTTTGAACCAGATGGCATGTGAATCAGGCCAGAAGGTAAGGATGTTAATCTTGGCATTTCAGCTGGGTTGCATATGGAATTCACATTCTTTAAACATGAAAGAACTTTTCCCTGTGCTTTCCATATTCTTTCCCCATCCATCCAACATTCCCTTTGCTTTCTCCTGTTCTCCTCTTTCTCCCGATCATCTTGTAACAAGTTTTACACGTTTCTGCAGTTTGCTTAAAATATCTCGTAAGAAATGTTATGCCATCTCTAAATTCTCTTCTTGCTGCATCAAACAGTAAACCATGTAAGCTCTCATAGTTTTCATGATGTTGTAGGCTGAGAATTTCTTTTTGTCCTATCTTGAAGGGTTTTGCACCAGAGATAATGGTTTGGTCATTTACTAATATTACATACTAACATTTTACATACATTTTACATACTAATTTTCTTATCCTAGGTTTTCAATCACTCAAATGCAAGACTCTAGTAATTACTACCAGTGAAGATTAAAAATAATTAAAAAATAGTAAATGCATGTGTTTTTAGGTTCTTATATGAAAATGAGTTGAATAATTCAGTGTTATGAATGTATGTTTTGTCTAGGAATTAAATGCATTCCTGACTTCGAGGTTACAGTGATAAGGGGGTTCAGGGCCTGGGATCATTGTCACAAGTAATTAATGAAAGAAGAGGAAGCAAAATCAGATACATCTGTTGCTGCAGCTTCTGTCAGGTGTACATAACTGTTTCTCATTACAGTTGGACCAAATTCTTGGTAACGTGATTGAAATGTGGGTTGATCGGATGGATAACATCACTCAGCCAGAGAGAAGAAAACTTTCTGCTTTGGCTCTGATTTCACTTCTACCTTCGTTGAATAGGTAAGAGAATTTGAAATGCTCAAAAAAGGAAACTTTGACGCTGCTTGATGGTTTGTAAGATCTTTCACAATTCTACTTATTTACATTCAATTATAAGTACTTCTATTACATCTTTATTTCTAGCTAAAGAAACTTAAAATACAGAATTTTCATGTTACATACCTTCTATGAAGCTTCATGACAATATACCTGTAAACATTCTTCTGTTTCTTTGAATATGTCATTTAGAAAAAGTGAGGAAAGAGCACTGTATTTTATTGCACATTCTCATGTTAATATTTGGCTAGCTGCTTCTCTTGTGTAGTAGTTTTAGTTGTCTTTTTCTGTCCTTTCCAGGGAACAATACTTTTTCAATCCTCTTTCAAGCTGAGAGCAGATATTAGTGTTCATCTTGTTTCTCCACTTTATGATGTTGATTGAAAGAGTTGCTGTGAAAAGCTAAAAGTGTTTTTGCACTGCGTGGCAAGCAGTTTATACCTTTGACACAGTCATTAGTAGATAAAGGCACAAAAAATTTCTTTATTAAAAATTCTGAATAGCATTACATTGTCAGTAATGGGATTCTTGTGTAATTCTTGTTTAGATTGGAGTTCTGTTTGTAACTATTTTCAGATTATTACTGTCTGCTTTAGAAGTCAGAAATACAATATTGCGTGCGTTCATTTAGTCTTCCATATTTCCTGAAAAATAGGAAGTGTTTTCCAGTGATAACTTAGGTATTGCTTACAAATCTTGAAGTTGTACTATATTTGTAAAGCTGTAAAATATATAGTCATAAACATAAAAGTTCTTCAATTTTAAGGAAATAACTTACTGATTTGTTTCATTGCTTTTAGTGTGCACAGAAGCTTTCATTTCTCCCCCAGATCACCAAGACAGGCATCTAGCCAAAAGTGAACCAAGCAATTGCTCTCAGAAAGCTTTGTTTTTCAGGGAACATAGATGTTATCACATATTTGAAACATTCTTTATGAGATATTAGCTAAAACTTAAGTTGTTGTAATACATACTTATCTTTCAGTGAAGCGGTTTTCACAGAGAGGAAGGAAAAATGTTTGGATAACATTTTTATTTTGAACTACCTTAAGCTGCTCTGAATTTCCTGTTGCAAGAGCCAGTTACTTCTAGCAGTTCTCAACATAATAAAACACATGCAAATAACAGTTTTATTTTCAGATATTCAAATTATTTGAATGCTTATTCTCCAGCAAAAAAACAGCTTCTGTTTACAGGACATACATCTTTAAAGGCTACAAAAATTTTACTGGACAAGTAATAGTCTGCCAGAGCCAAACATAAATTCAAACAGAGTATGTGAAGTGGATTTTGTCAAGCGCTTGTTCTTTGTACTGAACAATGTGAGTCACTCTTCTAGGCATTTCATAGAAGTTATTTACATATGCTGCTGCATCTCACATCTGAAGTTTCTGTTAAATTAAAGTTTCCCAAAATTACGTTTCTTTTGCAAGCCAACTTGCATTGTTTAAGCAAAAATATATTAAACCACTGTGTTTAACCAGGATGTTACTTTAATTCATATAAACGACCTTCTCAAGAAAAGACAAGTAGTTTTTCCTTTTGAAACACCTAATTAAATAGATTGCTGAGTAGATATTTCTTCAGATTTCCCAAGCAAGTACGTGATTTGTCAGCTGCATAGGCCAAATGGGTTTTGTGTTCTGAGGATGGCAGCAAGGTTGGCTCATTCAGGAATGCCAAGCATGCTGTTGTGTGTGGTGCAAAGCAGATTTCCATTCACTGCTCACCCCTACAGGGTTGATGGTCACTAGCGTACTGTTAGCAAACAGTTGGGATTTGGCTGTCGGAAGAATGGACATCTGTGCTGCACGCAGAGCTTCCTGTGATTTTGCTGCTTTTTTCCCAGTTGCTTCCTCTAGCCGACAGCCAGAGCTGTTCTAGAAAATATTGGGTTATTTTAGAGGAAAAGAAGGAAATAAACAGAAGAGGGGTGGGTGGAGTCGGAAATGAAGATAACACATTCTTTGTTCTCACACATAATTACTTTAGGGATAAAATGTTGATGACTGATATTTTAGCTCTAAACTGTTTAGCATTCATTTGTTAGATAGTTTTCTAGTTAGCGGTAGGTTCACAAGTGTATGTATGTGTATAGACTTGTTTCTTTCTGCATTTTAGGTGAAGTGAAAGCTTCCTTTGTTTTCAGTTAGAAAACTATGCAAAAATCATTTCCTATTTTAAGTATATTGCTCCTTTAATAAGAGACTCACAAGTGAGGGATTTAAAAGAGGATACAATGGAAAACAGCTGCAGTGCATTTGCACTTAACAGTGGTTTTCAGGCCATTTAGTTGGCTTAAGCAGATTATAAAGTGACAGTGTATTAGTTAAATAAGAGCTTTTTAGTGTAGGCAGTTTCATTCAGTGGTCAGCAATGACCCCTTCCATTTATCATGTATGCATATAGTCCATCAGTCCAGCATCCTGTTTATCTTCCTGGTCACAGATGCACATAGTGGTAGGTTTTAGGAGTTCATATTTACAAAAAAAAAAAAAGCAAAAAGAGCGATGATGGTGATTCTTTCCTGAGTTCTGTGTTGCATCTCCTTTTCACTTAGCAGTGATTTCCTGGTTCTACGTGTTAGTTTGTTTTTTTCATAAACTAAATGCTACCTAATTATTTGCTTTTGGTATCCGAATCTGACCACTCAGATAGTTAAAATATTTTGATTGAGCCATTCTCCACATTCATTTTTCTAGCTTATTTTGTTTGTTTTAAAAAGGATTTTTATCTGATCCGAATAACTGTATTGTCTAACAAGATTTAGGCAATAAGATACACTTAAAGAGTAATGTTCTCTTTATGCATGACAGCTGAGGGGAAGATACATGTAGGCACACAATAGCTTGAACATTGATGGGTACTTTTTATTTCAAAACGCACAGAAGGACTTTGGGAGAGAATCATGTCAGAGCTAGGATGCAAGGTGTGAGATACCACAGCAGTCGGTAGTCCTGAGGATGAGTAAATTCCCAAATGTCATTAATTCTTACGCAGATTTAGTCAAATTCAGTAATGCTTTGTATTTATTTCTGTGGTGCCTACAGCAAATGTTAAAAGCACAGTAACAACTTTTTGATGGAACAAATTGTCACCTACAAAACACTATTTTTCAGCATAGTCACTGCCATTATCTGTACATTTTTGGCATCAATGAACAAGAGCCTGCACGCTGTGTTTGTAAAAATTGTACCAGCGGAGGTGACCCACTGTTTCACAGCTGCTGTGATGACATCATTCTTAGGAAAATGTTGCCCGAGCAATTGGAAGTCAGAAGGCACCAAGTCTGGACTGTACAGTGGATGTGTTAGGGCAGTCCAGCCAAGAATGTTAATGTACTTCAACATCTTTAGACTGGTGTTACTGTGTTGTAAAAGAAAGATTGCATTCTGTGGCCTAACTCCAGAAGTTTGAGCCTTCAGCTTAGTCAGCATTGAGATGCTGCAGTCAAAGTTGTTGATTTGTCTGGCATGCAGAAAATCCAGAAAGTTCTCTCCTATACCAAAAGACAGCGCACGTCACTTTACCCAGTGAGGGATGTGTCTTGAACGTTTTCTTGGATGGGGAATTGACATTCTGTGGACTCATTTTTCATAGAGGTGATACCACACCTCATCTCCAGTAATGGTGCAGTCCAGAAACTATTACTTTCAGCTTTGTATTGGATCAGTAGGTGACAGACCTGCATAGTGTTCTTTCTCTTGTTGTGTGAGCATTCATAGGACCCAGCTGGCACAAACGTTTCAATACTCCAACATTGCCACCATTGTTTCCAATGCACCGAAGCCGATATTCAGCACCATACACAGTTCCCTGGTCATGATGTGCTGATTTGCATCACTGAGCTGATTGAAATGCTCCTCATTTGGTTGTATGACAGCCATCCTGGCATCCAGGACATGGCTCATCTGTCATGTTGCTGTTTCCAGTGTTGAAATGCACCATCCACTGTTTCACTGTGCTGATATCCACTGTTCAATCTCCATCAACAGTCAGCCATTGTATTTCCTAACCGTAATGATAGGTAGTATTTACACTGTGTTGAAAGATAAGCATGCTCTTTTGCCAATGTCATTATTGCTGTGCTTTTCATTCATGAAAAGAGGATTGCCACCAGTGCTTTTACTGAAAGCTGTTGAAATCTAGGTCAGGATTTTACGTTTGTGTTTCAGTCTAGTTTCAGCAGTTAGAGATCCTTGCAAAGCTTGTTTTCAAGTCTCTTGATATCTGCTGGATAAGGCCACGTCAGTGTCTGCTGCTTGTCCAGTGACAGCATGTTTCTTTATTCACATCTCAGGCACTTGCAAGATCTGTTCTGTCTCAGAGTTACTCTGGATTAGAAAAGAATTGTCATGTCAACATTGTCTGAGAATACAGTATTGGCTTATCTGTTCAAAAGAGATTGTTGTGGGTTGTGCTGTTAGGTTTAATGCAGTTTACACTGAGCAATATTCTTGTGCATATCTGGAATTTGTAGTCCAAGCTGGAATTTTATGGGATCCCAGCTCTATTCACTCTGTTTTCCACTGGAAAATGGAAAGCCCAAGAAATGTGATGTGACACACTATTCTATTACCAGCTCTTTTTATCAGTTTTAGACCGTATCAGAGTGGAACAGCTTTGTGGTTTGTTCTTCTTTCATAAAGTTCGAAGCCTGGCAGGTTTTTGTTGGCTTCTGACATCTGTGTCCTTCAACTGATTTCTATGAAAGTCTGTCCGAAGACTGACCAGTGAAAGTCTGTGATTTTTATTTAAGGAAGTTTGGTTGTTTTTGTTTTTTTTTAAAAGGAGTTATCAATGAATGAAACTTCAGAGCTTGATTTTTTTTTTCTCTTGTTAGCTCATAAAATTTCCACCATTAGTGAAAGGTAAAAACACAATGGAAGATCAGTGAAAACTTTAAGACAGAATGTGCATTGTGATGCATGTGAACCAGGTGGCCATACAAAATGGACTCGTTGTTTACCTAAGTTTTCCAAATCGAATATTGGTATTCATGACCATTATTTGTTAGCATTGATTCCTGATGGATGCTTTCAAATGGAGAGTAGGTTGATGATTTCTATTGCCAGTTATTTTGATTACTCTCTCAATTTGGGATGTAGTAGCTTGTTAATACAATACAATTTCTTGTTTAAAATTCTTATGATACTGTGTGGAAAAAGATGTGTTAATTGCATATAATACTATTAGTGCAGGTTAATGGAAAATAAAAAGAGCAAACGGTTAACCTTCTTGCAGGTTTTATTGTTTCTGAGGAATTTTTTTAAGTATTTACCCGTAAATTTATTCTGCTCTGAATGTCTTTGTGCTGTGAATTCTTGGAAATGGCTTCCAAAACAGCTGGGTAATTTTAAGATCATTCTTACTGGACTTACCAATGTAGAGTGAGTAGTATGGCTCCAAAATAGAGGCAAATTTTGACAAATGGAGCTTTTGAATTTCTTACCTTTTTTCTTTGTCATTTTTGGCACTTTAGTAGCTTGAATAGTATTCCAGCGTTCGTATTTCTTCTTTTGATTCAAATGTATTTATCTTGAAAAACTATTGTGAGGAAAAGGGTAAAAGCCAAAGATGTTTTTCAGGTTTATTCTGATTATATCTAATCTTCCTGTAAATGAATGTCTGCATTTTCTTGCTGTCTATCAAATCTGATATGTCACCCAGTATGATTTCTGGCAATTATAATTGACATTCTGTGAGTACAAGTACTTAGAGCATGCAATTATAAATCTTCATCAGGTTATTACAGAAGTTAATTTTTCTTTGTCATTTGTTAAAGTTTCTTTGTTAGAAAAACTTTCAGGAGGCTGTCGATATGGAATGTTAGGAAATGGCAAGAACATGCCTAATAAGATACTCTGTCACAGTGTTGCTATGTATTCCTTAGTAAAGTTAGAATTTGTCACTTAACTGTTTTTATCATCCCAGTAAATAAAGTTGGGTCTACTTTTGAAGCTTATGCCCTGTCTTCCATTTCACTTTTTATTTATTAAGTCAAATGTGTGCTTGATCACATGTTTAATTGACTCATAGTATTAGTAGGATCTCTTCTAAGTTTTGCTTTTGCAGTTGCCATCCTTATTTGGCCTTGGGTTTGTATGGTTTGCCTACTGGTGAAAAAGGTGGCTTGGGTGTTAGTCTGAGTATCAGTTTAGGTTGTCCAGAGTGTTATCTGTAGTTAAGTACTGCAACTTGCCTCAATTATAGGTCACATCATAGCACTGGCACAAAAATGCGTATGGAAAATAATATTTTGAACAAGGGAAGATTAAACATTAATTAATTTTGTCCCCTGTACCTAATTCATTACAGACTGGTCAAGAATCAGTTATCATTCATGATATGGCCCTAAGGCTTGTTTACAAGGGAAGGTGTACCCAGTAATTACAAGGGATTTTGTCATTAATTGCAACTGAGCTCCTGCAGGAAGGTGTCAGGGTGGGTTTTGAGTAACTCTGGAGTTGAAGACTCCACAACATCTCTGAGCAGCTTGTTTCAGTGCTATCTCATCTTAATAATTCCATGTCTGTCTTATATTGAGAAGCCCAGAACTGTACACAGTGTTCCAGATGGGGCCTCACCAGATCAGAGTGGAGGAGAGGATCACCTCTCTCAAACTGCTGGCCACACTGCCAGTGGCACCCCAGGATACTGTTGGCCTTCTTGGCCACCAGGGCACACATTTTGCTCATGGCCAGCCTGTTGTACACCAGGACAGTCAGGTTCTTCTCTGCTCAGCTCTTTTCCAACAGGTCATCTCCTAACTTGTACTGACATGCAGTTACTCGGTGTAGGAGCCTAAGTTTGCTCTTTTTGAGCCACATCAGGTTCCAGCAAGTTAGTTATAGTGGTTGAAATCTGGGAATTATTTGACGCACCTTTTTTAAATCTTTGAAGTTTAATTGCTTCTGTGTTTATAATTCTTCTGTGGTGTGAACAGTTTACTAAATACTGTAGTGAACAGTGAAGGCTAGAGCCACATAGTTTTTTCAACATATCACATCTGTGTATCTCGTTGGAGATGATTTTTAGATGGCTAGTCTTCTTGACGTTACTCAGGCTTATATGTGGATACCTTGTTTTTTCTTGTTGGCTGGTATAACAAATGTTTTTTATTGCTGTAATAAGCATTTGGGTGAGAAATTTACTTTCCAAGTGAGCATACGATTTCATAAGCCCTTTCTGTCATTTTTCTGGACTTTAAAGGGAACTAATGAAAAGGGACTTATGAAAGGGAGACATAAGTAATTTTTTATCCTGAGTGGGAAAAGAAGTTCTGTAGTTTCCTCATTGTTACTCAGCATGTTGCAAATCCTCCTTGATTCTGCCTGTTTATTTAGTAATAAAGATTTCCAAGGATAAAAAGGAAATTAAATTACAAACGTTGCTTCTAATATTATTTGTGGTACATATGTGCACCTATAAATGTTTTGTATTGTGAGTTTATTAAACAGGAAAGTTTCTGCTGAGTTATTATTTTTGTGTTGCAGCTTTTGTATTGCCCCTTCATAAGAGTTATAATTGCTTTTATATGAGAGTCGAATACTGCTCAGTTGAAATTGACTATGTAAAACACATTAGAAGAAAAGACCAAATTTAAAATGAATAGTTAATTCTGAAGAACAGTCCATTTCTGTGTTAGTTTAATGGTCTCAGAATAAGGAACCAAATGCTGTGCAAATTATGAGTTTTGTTTGATACAGGGTATCCCTAAATCAGACAATGGACCAGTTTTACTGGTTCTACTGATTTTGATTTTTATTAGATATTTTAAGAGAAATAAGCACAGATAGAAATAAAGATCACTAAATGATTGGGTTTTTTTAAGCATTACTCTCCATCTCCAGGAGCTTTTGGCCAGCTCTGGTTGAAAAATAAAGGAGAATTTTGGTTGACATTATATATTTTAGATTTCAAACATAAAACGTGCTATTACTTACGGTTAGAATTTTTTTAAGGCTTTGGAGAAGTAAGTTTCTTTTGACAGAATTTGGAAGAACTGCTTCTAAAGTTTGTCCTTGTTCGTCTGTTCTGCTTCGTTTGCTTATGTGTTTCCTGCGTTTAGTGTTGGATTATTGTAGTCAAAGATACTGAATGATCCTTTATCCCTTATGTGAACTTAAGCTTTAATTCTGCTGTAGTGTCTTTTGTTTGACTGTGGCTATTAATGGACTTTGGCATCATCATTTTGCTGAACGAAACGTCTATGTCTGTACAAACAGTTATTTTTTAATAACATTGTTGTTTCTAGGCTGAATTGCACATCTCTTTTAATTGTTTTGTCCCTTCCTCCTTTGATTGAACTTTGATAGAGTTCAATCTTGTGAGAAATAAGATGAGGATGTAACGTCTGGTCCTGAAGTGAGGGAACTATTAATAGTATACATGTGCACTAAGTCTTTGTGTGCACAAGGACACTGTAGGAAGCTGAACCCATGTACCTAGGCTGTGGCTTTTGTAGCATACATAGAGCTGTGCTGATATAGCTTAAAAAAGGTAGCATAAAATGAAACTTAGCTACGTGCTTGGACCAAGTCTGAGAGGCAACTTTAAAATGTATTATAAACACATAATACGCATGTGCCTAAAAACATATGTAAATTATGTATGTAATGTAAGTCTTACACACATTGGCATGTCACAAAATTCACACATCCAAAATTTTCAAGATTTGCTGGCTCGACTGGGGGTTTTGCTGGCTGGCATGGCTGAGGTGCCATGGCAGTGGTTCTCCAGGCCCTGCCTTCCAGGCATCGCTCTCCTCCATTTCACAGTACTACACCTAAATGAAGAGCAGTTTGTTACGCAGACAGGTGGAACAATATAAATTGCTGATTATTTAATAAAGCATTTTCTGTCTGAAAAATAATTTACAGATGAGGGAGTAGTACTGTTACAAATAGGTGTGCTTCACTGTAATACCTAACTACCTTGACAAACCTTTTTAGAGCTCTCCTACAAAAAACAGTAGTGTTTTGGGGGTTTTTTTGGTTGTTGGGTTTTTTTGTTTGTTTGTTTTTTAAGGCGCCAGTTGCAGATTAAGATAGTTCTTGGTTTTCTAGAAACAACTAGTTGAGATTTCCTTTCCAACAATACTTCTGAAGCACAGATAAAATGGCTTCCTGTCTGACAGTTTCCTGTATCCATGGCAACCTCACTTTAACTTCTTCTTACTTAGTTTCCTGAGTGAACGGTTGCAAATCTGAGGGTAAAATGTGAGAGCTGTAGTACGCAGCAGTATCACATTTCCACACATTTCGCAGAGTGTAGTCAACTAGTAAATGCCTTACAAGCTGCAGAACAACGAAATAACAGAAATAATGAACTTCAGATTTGGGGTAAGGAGTTGTTTCTGCTTATTTTGAATGTAATTCAACTTTGTAAAAAGCAAAATTCAAATTATAAATGAAAGGAAACTTGTTGGGACTTCTGCTTGAATGCTGTTGAAAAATTCCTTGTCATTTTTAAACTATTTAATATACAGTATTGTGAATTTACTCAAAGCCATTATTTTGGCAGCTTTTATTCTGTAACTAATTAAGTATTTTCCAGCTATTTTGGCAGTATCGTAAGATCGTATGATCATTCTGTAGAATCGTCTGCTATTTTGGCAGTGATTTGTTTCACTTTCCATTTACATTGAATTTCTTTTTCCATGTAGTTCAAACTCTCGATCATGAAGTTTTACTTCGAAATTGCTTGTTTGGCCTTCTAGGACAATACATTTAAAATGCCAATCTTAAAAGTAACACTTATGTTTTATTTTTTTAAAGAATCCTTAAAATTTCAAATGAATAATATTCATAAACTTTTTTTTGTCTCTACTAGCAAAGTCAGAGATGAGTGAGAAGGCCAAAGACAGGGATATGTGTGGGCTGCAAAGTTTTCCACCCTGCACAGGAGCATTTCTGCATCTCCTTAGCGGTTTTTTTTTGTTGCTGCTCCAGAAGGAGGTTCTTGGCTGTCCAGCTGTTTGCCAGCTCTGCACAGGGAGACAGGTTACCTGTCGTAACTTGGGTCTTACAAGCATCCCTCGGAACTTCCCCAAAACGGCAATTCTTGTATACCTCAGTGGGAATAACATATCACATGTAATTCCACATGAATTAACAGGCCTTCACAGACTTGCTGCACTTCACATGGATAATTCCAGTATTTCATATGTACACCCAAAAGCTTTTGTGGATCTTCCTAAACTGTGCTTCTTGCATCTAAATAACAATAATATTAAACGCCTGGATCCAGGGATTTTTGAAGGTCTTTCAAATCTTCATTATTTGTACCTTCAGAATAATCAAATAGCTTTTGTTCCCAGAGGATTATTTAGTGATCTCCTTTCTGTTAGATATTTAACACTTCAAAGAAATCGTCTCAGTGTCCTTGGAAGTGGAACTTTCTTGGGAATGAAAAATCTTCAAACGCTTAACCTAGCCAATAATAAGATTTCACGGATATCAGATGCGGCATTTTGCCATCTTGAAAACCTTGTATACTTGTTCCTAGAAGGTAACAATTTAACACTTGTGCCATCAAATGCCATTGGAAGGCTCAGGAATCTTGAAAGACTTTCTTTATCTCACAATCCTATTAGATCAATACAGCATTTTGCATTTAAAGGACTTGACAAGCTTAGATACCTGTCTTTAAAAAGTGCAAAGCTAAAACATATTGCTGTAAATGGATTTTTTGGATTAAGCAACCTTAGCCAGTTAATCTTAAGCTACAATGATTTAGAAAATATAAATTCCAGCACTTTTACTTCTTTGAACCGTTTAAAGTATCTACAGTTAGACCGAAATAAAATAACCAGTATTGGTGAAGGTATCTTTGAAAAAATAGGAGAGTCACTTAAAATTCTCAGTTTAGCATTTAATAATATTACAGAATTGCAGCCTGAAGTGCTCAAGCCCTTAGTGTCTTTAACTCACCTAGATGTACATTATAATCCTTGGAACTGTAGCTGCAAAATGCTTGGGTTACTTAAGTGGCTGGCATCATCTCCCATTTCTGTTAAAATTCTTTGTCAGAATCCCATCAGCATGCGTGGCAGACCTTTGCGTTATATCAGGTGGACTCAGTTTGCAAACTGCAGCAGCCTCAGCTCCATCCCAGAAGCAGCCTGGAAGCCAGAAGAATCTGCAGATATCCATCACAGCCCTACCACTGTACTGATGGCATGGCATAAGGGAAACAGACGCAACCCATTTGAGCAGTTTATTAAGGCAGATACAAAATACATTGCTCTCTGGGAAGGAACTGCAGCTACATCTGCTAGCCCTTTGCCTTACGGAGAAAATGCTGCTGAAACTCATTCACAGGTGCCTACAATACTATCAGTTTTACCAGTGCAAATACCAGCACAGGTCATACCTGTTACCAGAACTATAGAAGTAAAAAGTTTTTTTCCAACAGGTGCTGCCCCTGTATCATTACAGACATCCGTACTTTGTACACAGCAGGTTGAAAAGCTGAATCAGGCCTTTGATGTTTTGCTAGCCTTTTTCGTTCTGGCTTGTGCTGTGATCTTGTTTCTAATCTACAAAATTGTTCACTTTAGACAGAAACTAAAGGTGCTGGAAAACTCAGGGGAGAAGAGAATAGAATATTATGGTTTTTATCAACCTGGCAGATACAACATAAATGACGCAGTGCAGTCATTAAGTGAGAATTCAGTGGGAGATTCAGAACTGGACCAAATCAGGCTGCTTAAGCGAACAGCATCTGAAACTCAGGCACAGGTCATATTGTTTGAACATTCATCATTGTAATTTACTTCAGTTGATTTGATGTTAATTTTATTGCAGTCTGAAATATCCAAAAGTCAAGAATTCAATTTTCTAAAGAATTCTTCCACTGATTAAAATCAACTGGTTGATAGAGTTGTGGAAAATAGTATAATTTATGTTTATTTGCTTTCTCAGTCTTCTGAAGTTCATTGAATTTTATTAAATGCCATTTAAACCTGATATGGATTACCTATGTTCCTGTTGTAGGATTCTTTCACCTGTAATGCAAGTATGTGTTCAGCTGAAAGAATGTTCATATTATTTACTTTGCAGTACTTCTGGGAATTAAGTTTCTGTAGAAATTATATAGCTAACTTGAGATTAAAGGTAACTGTAGCATGATCATGAAGCCAAGAAACCTGGGGGAATGGAAAGATAACAATGCTTAACGTATTTATTGCATACACAGTTTTTGTTGTGCCACAGTTAATCATCAAAGTTAAAAATGAGCGTATTTACAACAGTGTCATCTCACATTTTAACATGAAAATTTGTGTACTCGGTCTGTATAATGAATATATTAAAATGTGTTTTTATAACTGTGTGCATCTGTATCATTTTATGGTCATAATTTATTGAGGGTTAATATGGAAATTAAATATTGGATTCAAAAAGGGATTAAGTTTATAATATCTTAGGTAATGGAATTTGTTAATTATTGTCTGTAGAAGAGGTTCTCATTTAGAGTGAAGTTTGAGGTAGTCTTTGACTAGGTGAGGAGTATAAACTGAAGAAATCTACCGAGGATACTTAAATATTTGTATGTTTTGAAATGTTAGGTCAAAATATGTTTTCTTGAAGAAGACAAAATTCTAAGACTGTACTTGAAATGATGGATATTATGCAAACCATATTGATTGCATCTGTTTCAACTTTTTCATTTTTGTTTAGAATATTGATGTTCTTTTTACATTTTTGTTAGGTTACATCTAGTGTATTGTGGGTTTATTTTCAGCCTGAATTTCCTTCAGTTTTTTCTTGTTACTCTAGTAATTCAAGCTTTTGACAGGAAAAAGTCATAGAAATAGGTTCCAAATGGCCTACTCCTATAAAATTTTCAGCTACCTGGATGGAACATAATTTTCATAGATACTGCATGTCTTCTAAAAGTGTGTATCCTAGAGATTTCAATTACTTAGTTTATCAGCAGCTCAGTTTACAGGTGCATCATTTTGCACAGGGAAAAACGCATAACAGTGTTTTGATAGCCATGATGTTGATTCACGCAATCAGAGAATCACAGCTTCATACTTTCACACAAATATTTTATGCTCTCAAGGTCTAACCTTGAGTGTTTTCTTTAGATGTGCAGGACGCTGTAGGGTTTCTGGCTCAAGGCAGCCTTCACTGGCATAGCTAACATGCATGGCCATGTTGACGCACTCACTGTCATCCTGTTTATCCATTTCCAGTGCTTTTCTAGGAGATAGCAGCAGAGATAATGAAGCTCTTCCCTTTTTTAATTTTTGCTGCTTCATCCTGGCAAAAGAGAAAATCTCTGCTTTTCGACTTTTAATGTCCAGAAGAGAAAGGTATGCTTGCAAGTACGTATTTCTGCCAATAAGTATTCCCCCCCCCTCCCTTTCTGATAGACCAAGAAAGATGTATAGGAGATGGGAAGACCATTTTATTTAAGTACTACTAGCAATTTGTTATCATCTAGGTGTAAGTCCAAAATAATGAATTTTTGCCAAAGACATTGGATAAAAATTTTGAACAGGTCGCTTGAATAAGTTGGAAATTGCAGACAGAACTTTCTTTTATTCACAGAATATGCAAACTTTGAAATGAAAAACATTCATGTTCAAACTGCCATAAATAGGTTTGGTGCCTTTTTTTGTTTTTATTTTTTAAGAGATGAGATTTTTTTTTCTTTTAAGTAGGTAACACTAAAGATCCTTTTTGTGATTACAAAGTAAGGTGTTGACTGTATCAGTGAGACTGATCCTGGGCTAGCTTAAGTCGCAGCTGACTTCATAGAAGTTGTAAACCTCTAATTCTGGGCCTATCTCTAGATAATTAGTGGTATATACCAAACTAGGTTTTGTCCTGGTAACTTAAAGAACCTCAGGGTAGTTAGAAAATCAGTTATTATGTACACCATTACTTGTTCTGTTGCTGACCTTGATTAGATGCAATTATAAGGTGGAACTGCTTGAATGCTGCCTTCATCCTGAGCTGTTTTTTTGTGGGTTTTTTGTTTGTTTTTTTTGTATGAACAGTGTCAGCTGTTCAGTTTTGCAACAAAAGTTCATCAAAATACATTGTCCTTTTCTTTTCTGAAGCCACTCTTAATAACTTCCCAGCATGTTTCTTAAAACAACCAATCTAATTTTAGACTTCTAAAAAGAGATTTCCTTGATTTGCAAGGCTCTTTCCTTCTCTTCTTTGAAAATGACACCTGATACCTCATTGTATTGCCACTGGACTTGAGTACAAGTTTTTTTTGGTTGTGACTTTTTTTTGTTTTTTCCAGATCACAGTAAACATATGCTGCCTTTATTTTCCCCAGCATATGTCTTACATTCTAAAAATAGTTCTATTGTTTAACGATTCTGTACTTGATAAACGATTCAGGGAGTTTCTGATAGGAAGAAACTTTGTCTCCTATCAAGAGGGAAAGGAGAGGAAGGGAAAAAAAGATGGTATTATCTTCACTGAAAACGGCGGGTAGCTGTTATGTTACTTTGAAAGGCCTTCAGTATTTCTGTGGCATTGTTTTCCTCAGGAAAATTACCATCACATTTCTAACTATTGGGAGCTGTGTTTGGAATTTTTAGCCAGCATCTTCAGTTTCTTCTGATTTGTCACAGATCACTGGAAACAAGTGTTAACTGAAAGGTGCCTCCTTCTCTGTGTGTTTTTTCTGTCAGTCTGTGCGCCTGGTAGAGAGGAAAAAAAATAATGAGCACTGTGCTTACTTTTTTATATTTTGGTTAATTAACATAACCCCTCCTGAATAAATTGACCATAATTAGCCCTTGCAGCAAATGAAAAGGCTGTGTCTTTATTGGATTAAAGATTTTTCTCTCTTCTCTCCCCTCCAATTAAAATTATGCAGTTCCTGTGGCAATTAGGCGTTCTTCTTGCAGCTTGAAAGGAACAAATTTAGCTACCAGGTAGCTGATAGCAGCTGTACTATTAATTAAAATGATGCCTACTCATAAAGCATAGTGTACTCTTCTGAGATGCAGTGTTCTTGGTTGAATTCCCCAAATCCTCTTTTGAAAATGAATGTGAGGACAGCTGTTTCCTTTGTCACAGTGGAAAATACTAACCACACTAATGGGGATTTTCCTAGATGTATTTGTTAAAGAAAAAAAAAAAGTATCAGGCAAAAAAGCTTTGATGAGGGTGTGCTTCATAGGAATCTAACTCAACTGAAGAAATCCCTTAACTCTGAGGGCTTATTCTGCAGCTGCTAAGACTGCTCATTTTCTGTAGGTTGTGTGCTTTCTTCTTTAGATGAGGTGGTGAAGCTGTTTGGCAAGGCAGAAAGTCTTTTCTAAAGTGAAAGTGGCAACAATAAGAGGCCAGACTGAAGGAAAATTCCATCGGTTTTCATCCCAGCAAGTGCTGGAGTTTCAGCTTTCACCATTCAAATACAGTTCTGCTCCTGGCAATTGACTGTAGCTGAATAAAAGTTAAGAAAATTTTTCATTTGAAAACAAAACGATTATGAGCTTAATCATAATCTTATCAAAACAAATTTTAAATAAATATTTCATATGATTAGTATGATAACTTGATAGGCTTTTTTTTCCAAAGCATCTATTGCAATGTAGTCTGTTATGTATTTAGGACTCTGTATTCCTGCAGGAGCCATCTCTGGGTAAAATGAACCCTGTAATTCCAAAATTGCAGTAACTGAACTCATCAGTGAGTAGCAGTGACCTGTGAAATATTTGTCTTTTCCCATCACTGATCTGACTTTTCCATTTCACCAACAGCTGAAACTGTTGTTCACATGCAAAGTGCCTTCTGTAGCTCACAGACTAGGGGTCTGCGCATAGATAGCCAAACCTGGAATAGCAGGGAATTCAGCAGAAGTGAGAGCAAGTTTCCCATAACTAGAAGCTGCTGGTACCTGCTTCCTCATCTAGAGTCTGGGAGGTCATGGTTCCATGCCCTTCTCACACTACAGGCACATGAATTTGCAAGGTGGAGATGTGTGTCTAAGTGCTCCAGGAGAGCAGTGTCCTTTGGAATGTTTAGAGTATCCAACCTGGCCTTCTGTTTTTTGTTGGAGAAAGGAAGATGCTCATCTTTGTTTCCTTATTTTTTCTAGCCCCTGGTGCTACCTATCAGCTCTCTGGTCTGCTAATTCAAATGACAGGAGTTAGCTGCGCTTAAGCAGACTTGAAACCCGAATCCACCTTTCTAGTTAAGATTTGCTTCTGTAGGTAGAAATATCCTTCATCCCTTTATGGAATGTCACTAATCTGTCCAGGAGGTTAAAGAAATGTTCATAAGGTTGAATAAGAAAGGCAAGAAGGGATGTACTAGTTTTCCACACAGTTCTTTTTTATCAAGTTTTGTATCAAATAGTGATGACAGAAAACATGCAAATGTGTTAGAATCAGAAGCAAGTACTCTGACCTTTCTAAATTTTCAACAACACATGATAATTAAATTAAAAATGCCTCTATCATCTTTTTGATTGCTTTAGTTCCCTTATAAAAAAAAAATTGTTGGAATTAGCTGCTTGATAGTGTGCTCAGCTAAGTGGTGAGCAATGAAAACACTACTTGGTAAATATGCCTTACAGTTATTGAGCAAATTTCCTGTTTAGCTAAGACACTTTCCTGTTCTTTTCCAGTGTTATCCAAGATAAATTCTGTGGTATCATCCATGTTACGTTGGAAGGTCTGTATGATGTTATGACTGAAGATCCTGAAACAGGAACTTACAAAGAGTAAGTGAAAAGTGATTTTGGTGTTTTACAATAGTAAAGTGTTTTAAGTACATAGTGTTTTGACAGCAAAACTCCATAGATGGTTGGGATGGGTTTGTAAGAGTCTGTTCTTGCAATTGTTGATGTTTTAGCAAGATCGGAAACTTTTGATCCTAAGAGGAGTACTTTAGGAGGTTGGGGGCAACGTAAAATGGAAATTAATTTTATATCTCATATGTTTATATTTTATATATTTATAATTTCATATCATTCAAAAAAAATCTATGAAGTGGTGGCTTAGAATATGAATATTCCCACTTTGCTTTTTGTTTACTTGGGCCCAGAGTTTCTTTGAATGTGACATCTGGAGTTTAACTTTAAAGATCTTTCCCTGAATGTGTCATATACGTTGAATGTACCCAGTGTACCTAGCTCCCATGATGTGGAGGCAGTTGGAAGTCTGCTCCACACTCAAGGTTTTTGCCATTCATTGTTCCTCCTAACATACCAACCACCACAAAGCATATTTGAAAAAGCAATTTTCTGAACTGGAGGAAGGGCTTGTTTATGGTGGAAAGGATGCTCAGAATGCACTGCCACCAGCACTGTGTTTATTCATCCTCTACTTGTTAGTGGTATTTTAGAAAATCTGGAGAAGTCAAAAACACTGAGTGAAGGGTGTTTAGTTCAGAGATTTTGATGCTGTTTTTTTCTCTAATATGATGACATAGTTTTAGAATAAAGAACAATGAGGCAAAAATAACAACAGTAGGTGCTCTGCAGGATATCCCTACAGACATAATATATTCTAATAACATTATTTACTGTGTACTAAAAATAAGACATTTTCTAATTTTTCTGATTTTCTAATTCCCTGGTGACTTACTAGACTGTACTTGAAATAATCAATTAAATATTTAAGGGGCTAATTTCTGGCCCTGAATTCTGCTGATACAGTCCACATGCATGCTTTAATTTCTCCTCCCCTTAAAACAGATGGATTGCAGACAAGTTTCTGAATGGTCTATAGACACTAACCCTGAAATGTGCTCATGAATTTCTTGCAAAATGCTATCTGACCCATACGATGCATTTTCCATTTTTATCAGTGTGGAAGATACAGCTGCAGAGTCTGAGAATATGCTTTGATGCTGTGTTTTAATTAATATCAGAGTCAACACTGTAAAATCCCTTCTGTTTCCAAATGTGTTACTTTCTAACAATATTGGAAGGTAACAAAAACTTTGTCATAGTTTTGTATTTTGTTTATATAATATATAGAACTATTATATAGTCTATTGTATTCTAATGTATTCTATTATATAGAACTATATAATATATATATGTAGAATATATATAGAACTCATTATAAGTTTTGAACTCTGGACATTGCCTTTTCTTTATAAGGTACACTGAACTAAGGACATATTTATGTGGACAGATGCCACACAAGCTGTTCAAAAGGTTTTGACATTCGTGTTAAAAATTTTATATAATCTGAAAGTAAATAAAGCAGTCATCTGGAGTGATCTATGCTTTTGTTACCATTTTACTCTTCTGCTGCTGTGTTTTTTAGAAAATGTTTCAGACATTTCTAAGCACATGCTAATGGAGAAACAAATATATAAAATGTGCAAGTCTTAACATTTTCATAAAGTCCCAACTTTTTTTTCCCTTTTTTCGTTTCATTATAGTAACAGTTATCCCTTAAAGCAGACAGTTTGGCTATAGCTGCAGGAACACTTCCCCTGTAGTACAGAAGTGAAGGTCCAAGTAGAATTAATAATGTATATCTGTATATGTGGATTATTTGTTCTTCCTGACATGAAACATGCCTAATAGATCATTGCATGGTTGCAAGTTACTGCCATTTGAATGGTTTTACATTAGTTTTTAAAGTAACAGAGTATTGGTGGGAAGGTTCAACCTCTGCTTCAGAAATTGTGGGCTGAAGTAATAAATGTAGGAGGCATTAACTTTGGAGCAGTCCTCATATTTGCAGACTTTCTATACCTGAGACTTGCAGTTGTTGAAAAAAATTTCTGAATTGAATGCCCAGACAAAAATGGCATGTCTTTTTTTTAATTCTCATTATATTGTTGAAATATAAAATACAGTATATTGCAAAATTGTTACATTTCTGAAGGATAGCTAAAATAATGTAATACCTAACTACTTTTCTTCATTCTCCAGTGTGCAATCTCTTGCCCTGTTACTTGAATAAGAAAGCAAAATTCTACCCAGTAACATTTTAATGTACACAGTATTTAAAAATGTTGCCTGAGTATGAAATTTCTTCACTCTCTTCCAGTAGTGAAGTAAAAATTCAGTGTAATTAAGGGAGTGAGAATTGAGAAATGATCACCACTGAGAGTTCTGCCAGAGCATCTCGTGTTTCCTTCAAATACAGAAATATGGTCAGTATCAGATACAGGAAAAAAGAATATTTTTAGCATCTCTCTGGAAAACTGAAAACTAATGTTTTTCTGTCATAGTGAAGATATCCTCTTAGGAAATCACTGTGTTCTCTGATAAAAGAGCAGTATTTGTGATTTTTCAGTTGGAGAGTGGATTTTGAAAGTAAACCCTAAGCCTTTTTTCTTGTGCTGATACAAGCTAAAATATCAAGTCAAAACTTCCAATATTCAAACAACATTACAAACATTTACAAACAACAACCTGATTTCTACAGATTTATTTGGAAGTCTGATGACTACTGTATTTTTTGGTAGGTGGCTTTGCTGGAGAACCTTTTCAGCCTGCTTTAATCCCTAAAGCAATGAGTTTTTATTTACTGTTGTCATCATTTCAGGATAGCTATTTTCCATTGAAGTGTAATTCCTATTCTCAACTGAGAACAAAATATGTATAACTGATTGCATGCTGTGTTTTAGGAAGGTTTTAAAGTAACTTTTAATGACAGTGTGTACTTAAGCTATTTTTACTCCCTTTCATAGCTGCCTGTTGCTGTCTCATTTTGAAGAGCCCAAAGTTACAGAGGATGAGGAACCTCCCACAGAACAAGACAAAAGGAAGAAATTGGTAAGCTTTAGTTTAGATGTTACTCAGTTATAGAACTTATTAGGTAATTCGCTGATCCCACACAAAATTCTTTGCCTTTAAGCTTGGTTCGTGTATTGTTTTTGAATACATCTCTTGAATCAAAAGGAGGAAAAAGCTCTGATGACAAACTTTACAGCCACAACATTTATGCTTCTGCATTCCTTTTGAATCTTAGAAAACGTTGCCAAAGTAAACATAATCTTGTCACAGGATCTGAACATTGCAAAGAGGGTTTTTTAAAAATGCAGGAAAATAAATCTTATCAAAATGTTGTGGTGGTCAGGTTTCCCAAATTTAAAACAAATCCTTATACTGAACTGTGTGCTTTGCTTGGAGAGCTATATGCCTGCATAAAATCTTTTTCTATTGTGGAGAGCTCTCTGTGGGCCTTTCCACAGATTGCACATCTGTCCCAATCTATGGATGTTTCACAACTGAAGCAGTTTTGTAAGAGTTCAGGGAAACTGGTTCCTCACTTGCACAGAAAACTGCAGTGCACAAATGCTGTAGAATTAACTAGTCTGAACTGCTTGATGTTAGGTAATTGCAAAATATTGAACTGGTTTAGTAGATCTGTGTAGCACTGTTGTGCACAGTTGGTCTTACTCACCTACCTTGTTTTATTAAACTGTTGTCTGCCTTTGGATTGTCTTTCTTTTAAATAGTAATCAATAAACAGATCCTTGTGTAACTATATGCTAAAAGTGTTGCATACTCTTCAGCTAATAGCGTTGCCTTAAGAGAAATTCCTGGTGTCTTGCAGTGCCTTATTTAAAGTAAATTTCCATAATTCAATTGCTCTTAAAAGCATCTCTGGACTTGCTTAAATTTGATATTCTTCCAGCTGACAGATTTAAGTGTGCTTGTTTCAAAATGATAGCATTCATTCTTAGTGATTTTGATGTTTATTGAGATATGTATCTATCTTAATTGGATATCTTATTTAGACAGATAACTACTTAGCCACAGATATCATATCTCTACTGGTACATATGATATAGATGTCATATGTCACTTGTCAAAATCACAATCATAGAATCGTAGGGGTTGGAAGGAACCCCCAGAGATCAGCCCCCCTGTGAAAGCAGCTCCTTAGCCCAGGTTGCACAAGTAGGTGTCCTGGTGGGTCTGGAATGTCTCCAGAGAAGGAGACTTCACCACCTCTCTGTGCAGCTGTGCCACTGCTCCGTCACTGCACTGGGAAGAAGTTCCCACACACATTTGTGTGGAACTTACTATGCTTCGACTTGTGGCCATTTCCCCTCGTCCTACCACCACGTACTGCAGACAAGAGTCTCGCTTCATCCCCTTGCCTCCTACTTCATAGATATTTATAGACCTGGATCAGATCTCCTCTGAGTGTTTTTCTCAAGGGTGAACAGCCCCAGGTCTCTCAGCCTCTCCTCATACAAGTGTTCCACACCCTTTATCACCTTTGCAGCCCTCTGCTGGACTCTCTCAAGGAGATCCCTGTCTTTTTTGTACCAGGGAGCCCAGATCTGGACACAGTACTCCAAGGTAAAGCGTTACCAGGGCAGAATAGAGAGGGAGGATCACCTCCCTTGATGTGCTGGCCACATTCTTCCTAATGCACCCCAGGATCCCATTGGCCTTCTTGGCCACCGGGGCACACTGCTGGCTCATGGCCAACCTGTCATCCACCAGGACACTCACGTCCTTCTCCTCAGAGCTCCTCTCCAGCAGCTTATCACCCAGCCTGTACCAGTGCATGCAGTTATCCCTCCCTACGTGCAACACTCTACACTTGCTCTTGTTAAACCTTATCTAGTTTTTTTCTGCCCAACTCTTCAGCCTGTAATACATGGATTTGTTTATTGAGAGATCTCTAGGATTTGCTTTATTGATATCTACAAATATTGATTTAAATATAGGCCTGTATGCATTGGATTTGGTAGTCAGACTTTAAAGAAATGAATTTAAATTTACATTCCTTTTGTGTTCTTAGTGTTCTTTGAAAATATTGAAACTAAATATATTCTTTTGGCTAACTCTTAATAAGTTTATCTTAATTTTATATTTACAGATAGACTTTAATAGCTTGGGTATGCATTTAGTAGTGTTGACATGGCAGCTTTAATTCATGGCTACCATGGATATAGATACATAGGAAAAATGAGGAGTTTGTTATTCTATGGCTAGAATCATTCTTTCATCTTAAATGATACAGTGCAACAGTAAAATGTCCTAGTAAAGATGATGCTGTGGGATCACATTTAGTGTGAAGTCACTGGCCATTTTGCAGAACATGCTGTCATACGTGAATATAAATGCAGAGGAAAGTGCACTAATCTTGTAATCTAGACATATGTGTCCATGTTTTCTGGTTCCTAAATATTGGAAAATCCTTTCTCCTTTCAAGCCTCTGTTATAAGAGGCCTGTCTTACTTATCTCGTTGCCATAAGTGGCTGATTATTCCTGATATATTTCAGACTTCCTTTCTCTTGTCATTTTTTCAGCTACTATGAATGTTTAGTCTATTCTTAACTCTGTTCTCTGCAATTTCTCATTGCTGTTAAGGAAAGAAAAGGCTAGTTGGTGTGATAATCTGCTGGAAATTCATTCCGAATCCCAGATGATACCACTCAATATAAATTTTTCTGGATAACTCTGCATTTGTGAAAACTTCCACTTAGTTCTTATTGTCCAAGTTTCAGCAGCACAAATGTTACAGATCATTTGGATAGGTTACTGGCAGTGGTTATTTTTTGACACTGGGCTTTAAAAGCACCAAAAGGATTTGATTTGAAAAAAGAGGTCAAAAACAAAATACCTGAGTCCTCTTTCAAGCATCTACACTGGAATCTTCTTCCTCTCTGTATCAGCACCAGCACATATGATCAATAGCAGATACCTCTGGTTTAACAAAGGTGGGAACGAATAATTGAGGTGAAAAGAGGAAGTGGAGGGACCTCTTGATGAGAATCTGCAATTGGTTTAAGAAAACTTTTTGTCTTATGTCCTGTTTTATTCCTGCAAGAGGTTTGTGCCATCTTACGTGTTCTAATGCTGAATCAGCAGCTTGTATGGGAGGGCTCAGAGGTTTAAATCTCATAAGACAATATTGAAAAGATAAATGGGATTCTCTCTTTGAAGATAATAAGATTTTGCAAGGCCATAAATGTGAGGAAATGCTATCATGGTCTGTGTGAAATATCACTTCCTGATGTTTGCACAGGGTCTAGATACTCTTCTTTGATTTCTCTTTATCCTGTCATTGCTACTTCTCTTCACTATTTTGCATAGCTAATGATTACTAAAGGTCATTTTGGTGCTTTAGAAGTTTATGATAATTTTGCATAATCTACTTCTACCAAATAATAGTGTTGTTTATTGTAATTTTGAATATATTGAAAAAAATGTGAAAAAAATGGAAAGCAATTCATGATCTTAATTGCATATACTAAATTAGACTTAAGGTGTTCTTTGTACACCCTTTACATGTTTTCATGAGCTCCAGGATCACAGATCACTTTTTACTTTACCCTACTGTAGAAAAAAGCTGGTTAATTCAAGACTTTGTACTCTGAGGAGAGTAAATAGATGAGTGATTTTGCTATAAGTGAAACGAGCAAGTTTTATGTGGTAAGACTTGCAAAACGTTTACTGCATTGTTTGGTATTCAGTTTTCTTTTTTTTCTGTACACTTAGATGTGTGACTGATTTTAATCCAAGGCTCATTGAAATCTGTGAAAGACTCTTACATTGTCTGTATGCATTTTATATTCTCAGATCATTTTTAAATTTGAAGGATGGGTCACTTTCTAATGCTAAAAAGATTGTATCTTACCATTGAAATGTAAAATAACTAAATAGCATTAAATGTTGAGGGATCAAAGGCTTAGAAGACAGTATTATTAGGAACACAGAGGGAAGGAGGAGATTTAGAGTATGAAAGTTGGCCATAATAAAAAAGTACTTTTGTGATAATTGCAGTGTTTTCTTATATTTATAATAAGCCACTAATAGGCAAACATAACAATATAGTAAGTGTTTGTTCAGTCAGCATTTTCACCAGTTTTGGCTGTGGCATTATTAATTAAGTAAGTAAGTCTTGGAAGTTAATGTCTTCCACTCCCTAGTCAAATCCAGATATTCCTTTTTTCCTATTATGCCAAAATGGAAATTATTTTCTTCATGTTATACTGCGGATTTTTATCTCAAAGTATGCAACAGTGTGGCATGTATGAATTATTTATGAAAGTACAATGTAATATTTTTCTTTAAGGCTTTTGTTACAGAATAAATGCATTACTGTTAGGAAAAAATGATACATCTCATTTGGTGAGAGTGACCTACGATTGCTGCTGTTAAGGAAAAATTCAGTCTCAGGCTGTGGACATCTGTGCTCTTACTGATGTCGTGTCTGCACTCAACCATATTTGCCAGGCCAAGTAGCTTATTAAATAGAGAGTACTTTTGGTATTGCATTCCCATTTGATATAAACTTCATGTGATGCTAATTGTATTCCATAGCTTCTAGTAAGAGAAGTATTAAATGCCTTATTTCCTATTTCTGATTCAACTCAGCAAGGAAATTTGATTGAAAAAATGTACATTACTGAAATGTAGGGGGATCAAATATATCCTTTTATATAGCAAAAATCCTCTGCGCTTTTCACTCTGAGTTTTTTATGGGACAGTTGCTAAGATAAAGGTGTAACTTGTTGTGACTTATGCCATAAATGCTGTGAAAAAAGACTGAAAAGGAATAAAGTGTAGTTGTGTAAGTTGCATTCTTTGGCAGTTGCAGTCTAGCTGGGAATCTAAGTTCAGAAAGTTTCCTTTTTCAGTGGGCTCTGAGACTTACTATTCCATTTTGCTTTCTGATTTTGCAGCATTAGTGATGCTTGATAGGCATTGAGGCAAGCAGATGTTCATCTGTCTGCAGTAGTTTTGTATTCATTTCAGTATTCTTCTTTGTGATTCCAGGTGCCCTCACTTCCTCTTCTTCCAGCCTGGTAGACAGAACGCCATACACTGTATTACATCCATGTCCCTAGTCTGTTTGGATGTCTCTTCTGACTTTAAATCATGAGTAGCTCCTCTGTCAACAGAGCTGCTTTGAAATTATTTTGTCTTACAAAAGGATGTGATCTTGCAGCAGACTGGGTTCATGGTTCAAAACTTGCTTCCAACAGTTTTAAATTAACATATTTCCTTTTGCTTCTCAATTCATTGCAAAGAAAATATTTCTTTCCTGGGTTCAGCTTACTGAAGAGATGAGTATTTGAGGATTATTTTTGAAGTGCATTACATATTTATTTTCTCTTTTTCTACAGCTTGCCCTAAAGGACCCCGTACACACTGTGTCATTGCAACAGTTTGTGTATGAGAAGCTAAAGGCACAGCAGGAATTGCTGGGAGAACAAGGCTTCCATGCACTTATGGAAACCGTGGATACAGAAGTAGTTGCACAGCTGCAAGAATTTTTACAAGGCTTCTAAACAGCATAAAATAAAAAAAAAGATTTTGTATGTTCAGTTTAACTTCCAAAAAACAGAAAAATACTCCAGCCATCTCTTGTATGAAAGAACCTACTGAAAGCTGAGAATAGTTTGTGTTAAAGAAAAAGATTTTTTGTTTCTCACTGTAAGATTGATAGAATAAATGTAAGCTGGCTTCCGACTAGAGTTTGCAAGGTGTTGTGTGTGTTATTTTTCTGTAAATGAAGGAAGATGGTGGGAGGAAATATACATAATATTTGTTTCCTTAAATATTTGTTGAAGGTAGAAAAAAATAAAACTAAACAACAGCAACAAAAGCACCAAAAAAGTGTTTGATTTCACATTGAGGAGAGGAATCTGATTTCCAATCAGGTATTACCCTGAGTTCTATGCCTTATACAAAATTGCTAGTGACAGCACTTTTCTGCAACTGCTTAAGTAGGGAACCATTTCAGCAGGAAACACTCAGTTTTTAACTGGAGCATATTAGACATTATATGCATACATAAACCTGCCTCTGTCAAGATATCCAGGCTTAAAAAAAATTGAATACCGCTTTTTCCTTTCAAAAGAAAAAGTTGCCAAATGTGAATGCTCTCACAAACTGAGAGGGTTCACCTGTACTGCAAGTATTTAAGCTATCAGTATTAGTATGAGTGTGTCCTGCTCAGCACTGAGTAGCATCCTTTTCATAAGAGTAATGATATCCCATATTGAGTTCATTTGATTTTTAGCAGGCCCTGTAGATGTAATTGAGGATATTAGGCTCAAGAAAAATGATAGAGAAATCTTGAGGATTGTTGGTGATTAAGAGGCAGTGTTCTTTATTCATTTTTGTCTGTTTCTCAACAGAATAAAGAAAGGGGAAGTGGAACAAGGAGAAGCCAGTTTTAATCTAGTTTTCCAACAGTCACTAACAAATTAGGTGGGGTGTCAAAACGGACAGAATGGTTTCCCTGTAAGTGAACTGTGCATAGCACCTAACTGGTGTGTGCTTTGTTCCCTGTGAGTTGTAAAACTGTACTTCAAATTGTGAAACTTTCAAAGAGCCAATAAAGTGTCAGAAGGATGCCACCCTTCTGGCTTGGTTTATATGAATGCTGTGGTTTGGGCAGTGGGTCTAGGTGAACCTCGTGAGGTTCAGTAAATACAAGTGCAAGGTCTTGCACCTGGGCTGTATCAGCCCCTCCTTATCAGTGTAAGCTCGGGATTTAAAGAACGGAGCACAGCCCTGCTGAAAAGGACTTGGGGGGGTACTGGTGTATGGCAAACTGGACATAAGCCAGCAATGTGCACTCACAGCCCAGAAAGCCAAACAAATCCTGGGGTGCATCAAAAGAAGCATGGCCAGCAGGGTGAAGGAGACAATCCTGCCCATCTCTGGTGAGACGTCACCTGGAGTCCTCAGTACAGGAGAGATGTGGACCTGGTGGAGCATGTCCAGAGGAGGGCAACAAAGACAATCCAAGGGATGGAGCATCTCTCCTATGAGGGCAGGCTGAGAGAGCTGGGTCTGTTCAGCCTGGAGGAGAGAAGGCTGCAGGGATACCTGAGCAAGGCCTTTCAGTTTCTAAGGGGGGATACAAGAAAGAAGGGGACAGGCTCTTTAGCAGTATTGTAAAAGGAAAAGGAGAAATGGTTTCAGATTAAATGAGTGGAGATTTAGATATAAGGAAAAAAGTTTTTTACAGTAAGTTATGAGGTACTGGAACAGGTTGCCCAGAGAGGTGGTGAATGGGGACAGTCAAGGTCAGGCTGCATGAGGCTCTCATCAACTCTCTCTTCGCTAGAGAGTTGGATTAAGTGACCATTAAGGATCCCTTCCAATTCAAATGATTCTATGATTCTCTGAGGCACTACCTGTAATTTCAAGAATGATGCCTTCTTGCACTGACATTGGATTTATGAGGAGTTACATTCCTGTCTCTTAGTCACTACAGCTCATGTAGTCTTGAATTTTCCTCTTTCCTCTAAGATTGACTTAAAGCTTCTTTGCACGAATTAATGTTCACACCGTTTATTTATTTATTTGTTTTGCTAGTTTCAAAACACATTTAAATAAAATTAATAGACTTTACTGTCTTATTTTCTATGGAATAACTTGGCTTTAATGAGATAGCAGTGCATAAGTAGACTTAAAGCTGGAAGTACTCACCAAATGTCTACCTTTCCAGATGGACTTTCAGTGTTGAATAATGAAACTGAGTAACTAAACTACTACAATTTTAGGTAGCTTTACAACTAGTTTTACTTATCCCAGTCCCCTGGTTAACATCTTCTACCTCAGCTTCTTGTCTAGAGGTAGAGGGAAAAAAACGTTGCCCATGACAGATTTGTTGTCACCATGAAACTAACCTTGTTGACGCTGTAACTTTACTTTTCAATACTGTTCACAAGGTTTCATGAAATAACACTTCCATGACTGCCTACATTATATGTTGTAGAAGTACCAGGTAGTGCTGGATTTAGCACCGTTCCTGACTTTTGTTTCACAAAGCTATGTCATAAACTGAGAGATAGGAAGGAGTCTATAATAAATATGAAGAGGAGTGCCCCCTAACCCTGCAGTGTACTTCAGTATCAGCAGCTACTTGACTTGGTGCTATATGTTTATAAATTTTTGTGTCCTGATATCATTTCCACATTCAGCCACACAATCTGAAGGATGCAGCTGTGAGTAGAAATATTCCTTCAGGAGAGAAGATGACTTTTATTTGATTTGTTTCAGATAAAAAGAGACTTTGATTGTAACACTTAAATTATATTTGTTGAGGTTCTAGAGAATGTCAATGTATAACTCTGTCCACAGGTAGAAGTTTTCATTTTTGTCACTAATTGCTTTTCTTATGTTTTCTTACTTTCCGCCCTGAGATCTTTCTATCTCTCTTTTAGCTGTCATAATGCAGAGAGTCTCTGCAGAGATTAATGGCTAACTCTGGGCTGTACTTGGACTTAAAATTGCTCTTAGCGAGTGCTTCAATTATTTTCCTTTTCATCAGAGGTATCACCAGGGTACTTAGTAACTGTTACTGGAAAGTTTAGGGCCAGAAGGTCACAATTCAAATAATTACCTACAGATTTGAGACTTTTATTGTATCAGTTATGAACTAGAACCCTGGGCACCTGCAGGAATGGAACGACAATGCTGCTGCTTTCTGTGTGCCCTTGTCTTTTCTATCGAATTTCAGTGGGGAGAAGTCTCCTCTGTGTTTTCTTCTGTGATTTTCATTTTAAGTTCTGATCTTCCACCTTCAACACTGAAGTAGATTTTATTTCCCTGACTACAGGAGAATTAAGCTACTCTGACATGCTTTCTTCCTTTTTTTCTAGAGGTAACTAGCAACTTAAAGGTAAAGATACCTTCATGCTTTTAAAAACCTTGCCAGACCACCATATTCTTGTTAATATATTCATAACCTTATGGGCTTTTTCCTCTACTGCCCTTCTGGGAATAAATAGTTTTGAAAAGCTTTCTGCAGAGAAAGTCTGACCATTCCCTGCTTTCAGTGGCAGAGGCAGCTGGCTGCATCTGTCTACAAAAGGTGTTTCACAATCCATTATTTCCTACTTCCTACCTGGGACCAGTGTGGTTTCAGAAAAATTGCTGCAATTTGTCTGTACATTACCTGCATTTTCCTTCCTCGTTCATCTTACCAGCATCAGTGTACCCAGTGTAGAGTTCTGGATGATTCAGAACTTGCAAGGTGATACAGAGCTGGTGACATTGCACTGTGGTAGTGCCTATGTCACACAGATCTGTTGGGCCCTGCTAGTACAAACACTGCAAGGCATCACTGCACGGTATGCAGAGCAATCTCAGATCACACAGCACTACTTGTCATCTTTAAGCACATTTCACTAACATCCCTTATGCGTCTCCACGGCGTGTTCCTGGACATCTCAGGCAGGGGACGGTCCTACCTACCTTCTCTAGGCTTGGGAAGGGTGGTCTGGTGTTAGTACCCTCCCACACCAGGAGGGACTTGTCAGCACTGCCACATGCTGATGAACCAAACCTGCTCTGCTCTCTGCAGCATTCAAACCTTGCATCACCCCATGTGGTGAAGTGCTAACAGCAGGTTTTTTTGGTGCATACAACTAACGTCAGCACAGGTGCTGTCAGGAGTGAGGGACGTACTTTTGACTAATAACTGCATAATAACATTGTGATTGACTTTCTGAGTAATATTTCTGAATCAGCATGTTCATTTATTTTTGTATGCATTAGGGCACGAGTTAAATTTGTCGCAGGATGTTCAGCTTTTCATATTGGAAGATTTTATACCAGGGCTTGGACTACATATTAAAATAACTGTCATCGTACTGCTTATTTGAAAACAGTTATCAGCACAATGCAAACAGGCATCTACCTGCACTCAGTAACATTCCAGCACTGAAACAATGGATAAACTGAGTACTACAACAAATTGCGTGAAACAGAAGCCATGAAATAGTTTCTGAAATTCTCCCCAGGAAGGATCTTTGCTCCTGCAGCCTTTTCAGCTTTGTTTTTCAAAGAAAAGAGTAAACTAAGGTTGTTCTGTTTTTTTGTTTGTTTTTTGTTTGTTTGTTTGTTTGTTTTTGTTTTTTTGTTTGTTTGGGTATTTGTTTTTGGTGTTTTTTTTCCTACAGCATAATTGAACTCCTGAGGTTTACAGATTTTGTCACTTCATCTTTCAGGAGAGGCAGTAGCTACGAAGCTGAATATGTGTCTCTTCTGTCTCATAAGAGCTCAGTGTTTGTGCGTGATAGGGTGCAAGGGGAGGGGTACAAGGCATGAGGAGATGCTGCAAAGCTCCATGTGGTCCCAGGAGTCCTTCTGGGAAAAGTCATTTGAGAAAACTCTCTTTGGTGTGAGGTAGGTGAAGTAATGCTCTCTGGCTGGCAGGATGCAACTGGTAGTATTTGAAGAAGGAAGCCTGGCTCCAGCAGTGCTCTCTGGAGACAGCAGAGGAGGAAAGAAGGGCTGTGTCTCACTGGATTGTTGCTCTGCAGGCACATTATTCAGGTCACAAAGGAAAGGATGTCAGAATGATCAGATGTTTTCCTTCCTGATATAAAGTCACCTTGTTTGTTTTCCAGGGGTTGGACCACAATTGTTATTTTAACATGGATAGTCTCATAGTGTGAGCTCTTCAGCAGAACTGTTGATGAAAATCTTTTTTTCTTCTTTTTAGTTCCCACAGGTCCCTAATCTCAGGACCAGGAATGCTGATGGAGGTCATAAATGGAGGCAGAGCTCCTAACAGTGATCCATACCAGATGGGTTCATTTATTTGGTTGCTCAGTGCTGATAAAATTACTTCTATAAACCATATCACAGACATGCTACCAGATCTACAGTTCGACAATGTTCAGTAACTTTCACTATACTTGATGGTGTTCATTTTAGCATAGTTCCAAACTCCTGTGATTCTCATAAATTACAGTTCACAGTACTCTTTGAACAGCTACACATGCTGTAACTTTACTTATCACCTTCACAATTAAGGTGTGCATTTTGAAGGCTTTCCAAACGCATCTGCTTGTCTTGCTGAAATGCTGATGCTTCAAAAATAAAAGATTAATTACTAATTTTAAAATGTTCATGATTGCCATCTTTCTACTAGCTGTGATTAATAATGATGACTAACCATGAGATAATCAAACCTGTCTGGTTCTGTAGAAACTATTCAAAAGGAATGAGAGTTTTTTCATTTCATATTTTGCTCTGTTGAAAATAAAATTGAGCTAACCTTCTTAAAAGAATTTGAGGGGCCAAATGTTTTAAGTCGTTGTATTTTTGCTCAATAGGATACATGCCTACTTCTGCCCTGACTATTGCTTACATTGCCACATACTACTTACATATTGATCATGAGGGAATTTCCTATCTGATTTCCACATCAGTTTTCAGAGAGGGCAGTAAAATTACTGTAAAGGAGCAAAAATGAATTTGCTGCTAAGGAGGCAGTTCTGCCACCAATGTGCAGGTGTAACTGAAGTATGGCTTTTAAAATAACATTCCACACTAAGGGATATTTCATGCCTGAAGTCAGCAGTGGCTGTCAGCAGGTGGCAAACTTGTCCCCTAGGCTGGAGCAGTGTAAGTAATTGACTTCTTCACTTTCTTTGTGGAGAAAGGAAAAAGTGATTGCTTTGCAAAAAAATAAATAAATAAATAAATAAATAAATAAAACACAGAAAGAAAGAATGTATGTATATACATATATCTATTAGGTGACCCAAGATTTAATGCTGTACTTCTTTTTTAGATTTCTTAACCAGCTTTTAATACAATGGCAGCAGCTTTTGAAATAAAGCTGTCACATTTCAGTATGTCAAAAATCTAGAAGATTTAAAATAAATATTCTTAGGTGAAACAGTTTGCTGAACCTGCATGTTTTCTCACTAACTAAAACTAGTTTTCAGCTTCTGCATTTCATTAGCCTCCAGAAAGCTTACTCAATTTTATTATGGAATTTCGTATCAGTATTACTCTTCAGAGGTGGCGACACAAAAGCACTCAAAACAACAGCAAAAAGTAAGTAAATAATTAGTCATTTTGACTATGATTGTGGGCTGTCATCACTTTCTTAAGTTATTTTTAACAGCTTCTAACAAGAAAGACCATTAAAGCAGCATTTTGAAAGAGACAAGATGGTTAAATGATGTGACTGAATTTAAAGTTGTTTTTTTTCCAGTGTTTGTGCTAGAAATGTCTTTGACATTACTCGGGGAGAATAACAGAATGTGCGTTGTTCAGTATTTGTGTTTTAAGATGAGAGTGTGCTCCTCCACTTATTCAGGAAAACCAACTGAATCAACCATATGCTTTAGGCAAGTACAGTACCAGCTTCAGAAATCTGGAAGTACTGACAAGCAAATTCTCAGAGTGTCCAAATCTGTAGAAAAATAATAACAGATATTTTGCTGCATGGCCATGCTTCAGAAGTACATGAGCCATTTCTGAAGTTGTCTCTGAAGTATTTGAAACCAAATATTATTTTAGTTGGGGTACTACTCTCTTTATTCCAACTGATATCTGATTTTCTCGTTAAATAAGATTTAACAGATGTGTCTTCCGGGTGTTCTTTGAAGGTTGCTGAGGAAAACTGGAAATCCACATATAACAGGAATGTGAGGTTTTGTGCACATACGTAGTACTTAAGACTTTGCAAAGGAAACAGAGACCTCCAAAATATCACCTTCACTGTGATGTCACTCCTACCCATCTTTAAGCATCAAACAGGTTGTGCAAGGAAGCATACAGGAAAAAGCTGGAAATTTATTAGAATTTATCATTATTAAAATATCTTGGTCTCATCAGACTCATGAAATGCTCTGCTATGCATTTTCTCATAGCACAGAAAGAACTTCATGTTTTTTATATGTTTAACAAATGCGTGGCAGTTCACTAGCATTCATATTTTTCAGTTTTTTAATATATAAATGAAAACCTTGAATATAAGGCCCTGAGCACTACAATCAAGGACAGATAAGAACAAATTAACCAAATAGCTGTAGGTGTAGGAAGCAGAACCCTGTGTTTTCTTGCTTATTGCCAATGCTTCTTACCTATTTTATTCAGTGTTCTTTTAATGCAGAATGTATCATATCAACACAGGATTACTTTAACACCTCTTTCAGCAAAAGCAATATAATCTACAGTCTATGTTGTTCCACTTGCCCACAGTTACAGCTGCACTTCAAAAAGTCAACAAAAACAGTAATAAAAGAAGGTATTTTCTGTGTGCAAGTTCCTGGTTAAATACAAGTTCTCACTCATCTTAATTTTGCAGTAAATTGAGATAAAATAACACAAGCAGTGAATAGTACAGATTATAATTAAAGTTCTTCCCCCTCTATCTAGAGGTACAATTTAAAGTAAAGTAGCTATCCCACAATAATAAGCTAACACTGTCACTGTAATAAATTGCTAGCAACTGTGACTAAGGTAACTGATATGTCGTCCAGGGCACCCCCTCCTCCCATCTGTCCTTTGTCATGTGAAATGGCAAAATGTAGCTTGGAAATAACTCAATTATTTGTGCTTGGAGTAAGAGATGGAAAGAGATTTTTCTCCTTCTTTGGTTGTTTAAAGGCTAATAAAGCAGAGTAATTTTACAGTTTGTTGCATAGATATTAACAGTTATAGAGAGCCTACTGAGTATCAGGCTTCAGGGCACTGAGTGGGTGCTACCCCACATCAATCCTGCGGAGCAGGTTCACCTCCTGTGCTGGAGGACTTGGGCTCTGAGGCTTGTCTGCCTCCATGTCCATGCTGGACATTGGTTGCTGCTTTGTGGGTAATGGGCACTGTAGGACTCAGCAAATGGACTTCTGCAGGCTCAGCCTAGCAAAATCAGCACTGTGTCCTGTCTAGTAAATATTCTGCAGCACAGCTGGGTTTGCTACAGAAGTTATTGCACTGATCTGGTATCTCTTAATTCCAAGCCAAGGAAGGTGGCCAGAATCCCAAAATGATTGAGGTTGGCAGGGACCATTGGATCCATCAGGGCTGCCCCCTGCTCAGGCAGGAACACCCTGAGAAAAGCTCCCAGGCCAGGTACAGAAACACCACACCTAGGTGGGTCTGCACAGCATCAGTTTAGGTGAAACAAGGCCTGTTCATCGCTGTACTGAAGCAGCATTTACACTTCTTTGAAAAAATTAGCCTGAATTTATTAGCTGTGCTTCATGTCTAGGTAAACACTAAGAAGCAAACACCATTTTAAACTGATAAAATTCAACAGCACAGCAAATCGGGTGTTCTTATACCTGCTACATTCTTAATCCACAGCCTGGTTATTATAATTCATAAGTGCGAACTGTGTCTCACAGAAGCTAAAGCCCAGTTAAAATTATGGAGCTGAGTTTAACAGATACTCATAGAGGTGGCAAGGAAATGGATCTAGACAACACAAATGCTTGAAAAATACATTAAAATATTTTTATGTGTGGTTCCTTTACCCAGTATTCTGAAAACATGAGGAGTGGAAATAAACACTGCTGAACCTCAAAGTCCATCTCCCTGCTATGGCTGTGTCAGTGACATGGTGCATGAAGAGCAAGAATGTCTCTGCTCCTGAGGCAAGCAATAACAACAAAATCACGGACTGAGTGAACAGTGAAAGAATTAAGAAACTGCTTCATGTTCATTCCTATGGACTCTTTGTGGAGCTCTGACTATACTGTATGTATGAGACTGCTGTTCACATGGGTGTGCTCTGGCTATTTTGACATCACTTCTGCCTTCAAGATAGGCAGATGCTGGGCATTGCAGGCTCCTGCTAATGCTCCTGGCATCTCATGATGCACTCTCAGTGCAGTGCAGTGGCAGTGATTAAGGCACTGCATACTAACACTGCTCTTGTTAGTATCATTTTTTGCTCCACGCTCACCTTGCCCCTGGTTACTGCTCCTAGATGTAGGATGCTGTGTTCCACTGTGTGTTTCTTCACCAGTAGTGATTGTTACCACTGAAATAGCCTAGCTAACACTGTAAGACTCTTCTGTGTGAAAAGCAAAAACAAAGAAGTTTACGCTCATTCAAGAGTTATTATATGATCCACTAAAAATACCAGGAATATCAAGGCAAATTCCTCAGCTGGTTGCATTGCTATAACTTGTAGAATGCTGTGGTATCTGAGTTTTATTTCTGCATTGGAATGTGACATGTATATTAGCTCCAGGTTTAGCTAGTTGCTGTAAAATTTGACAAAAGAAAATGTCTGCCTATTGTGCAGGAGCAGAGCCTCAGCTGAGCAAAGCTTCCAATTTAGGGCTCTGAAGAAAGGAAGGACAAAAGCATTATAAATGGGATAATGACAATATCTAATAGCAATGCATGGAAGGAGGAAGAATAATCCTGTACAATTACATTTTACAGATGATAGTGAGTCCTAACAGTGTGATACTGTTTTCTGTCCCTGTAAGAGATGAATGGGAAGACAGAACTAATAACTTTCTTCTGGGATGAAGTGTTCCCAAATACAGAATGACAATTATACCTGAGAGTTTATTGCTTTTGATGTGCAGGAGCGAGGAAAGGGGATAAATTGGTTGGACTTTCTTACATTAGCAACCTTTACCAGAGCCCTCTTTTCAAGTCTACAGCTGAATATGGGCAATGCCATTAACCCCAGATACTGCCAATCCATCATGTTACATGTTCCACTGCACCACTGCTGCGGTGCTTCTGTAACAATACAGAGGCTGCTGGCAATTCTGCCAATTAAACAACCAGCACTGGGAGCAGCAATGCAGAAACTTGTATCTACTCTCATCTGAAACTCTGCTTCATAAAACAGTATTTTTTCGTCTGTGGGAAAAGTCTCTGATGGCAAATTATCTCTTGACAACGGTTCTATCATTTATGAGTAACAAAGCAACTGTTTTTCCCGAGAATAGATTTTTGAAACTTGCTAGTAGTATGCAGCCTGTATGTAAATAGTGTTCTTGACTTCTACACAGAAGGTCAGGTTTCTTATAGGAGAGCCTCCAAAGGGGGACTACAAAGCTGGTGGAGGGCCTTGGAGGGCAAGGTGTGTGAGGAGCAGCTGTGGTCTCTGGGTGTGCTGAGCACAGAGCAGAGCAGCTGAGGGGAGGCCTGATGGCGGCTGCAGCTCTCCCAGGGAGCGGAGGGCAGCGCTGAGCTCTGCTCTGTGTGACAGCGACAGGGCCCGAGGGAACGGCATGGAGCTGTGCCAGGGGAGGGCAGCTGGGGGCTGGGGACAGGGTCTGCACCACAGGGCGGTGGGCATGAAAAAGGGTCCACACAGTACTGATCACAGCCCCAAGTGCTAGAGTTCAAGTAGCATTTGGACAAGAAGGTCTGGAGTCTGACATTGTGATCCCTGCGGGACTCTTCCAGCTCATGGTGTTCTGTGATATTAATTGCTCTAACTACTCAGTACTTATAAGGTGTTGTTTAAAAGTTTCTGCCTTTTTATTCCTTTTCTCTCGATAGCAGTATGACTTCAGAGTCAGAAGAAGGTTCTGTGTGTTCCACAAAACAACCCAAAGATCCCTCAATTCCAAACAAACACAAGGAATGGAACTTTAAAATTGTCTCCCTTCCAGTAAGTGCCACAAAGAGCCTTTAACCAGTTGTACTGAGTAATAAACATCTGCTGTCAGTAATGAGGAAGGAATTTCTCAGAGCTAGGTAACTATGATGTCTACACTTGCAACATCTGAAGTATGGTGAACCATGTAATTAGGTAAATACCAAACAAAACTTAACTTCCTAATTTTAACTCTACCTTCCATGAATACCTGAAGTACATCCCGATTCATTGCAGGATCACCATGGATCTCAGAGCTTTGGTCAGAATATATAAAGAATATTCATATTTTGATAGTGACTATGGATACTCTGGGCATATCTATAAATCCTCTTTTTCATCTTTTATTCCTGTCATCAGAGGTATCCTTTCCCACTGAGTTGCTTCTTTATATGGTGAGAGAAAAAGCTATGAAAATCATATAAAGAAAAGCTGGGCTGTCTCTTCTAGCAGCTGTGTCAGTATGAGAGAGCACACTAGGAAAATGTGGCTCTGAGTTATTCGATGGGAGGTTTCAGCAATACACAAACAGGGAAGACAAAATGTCAGGAAGAAGTCAGTCTTCTGAGAGTTAATGAAGCAACTAGTAGCATGAGAACACTTACTTCTGATCATGCTGGAGATGTCTTTGAGGTAAATGTGAGGGCCATGATGGGTTGGAGTAGATTAGTTCCTCTGGGAAATTATTTGTGTCAAAAAAAGCATCAAGCAGTGCAAACCACTGTTTTCTCCAGTTGCACGTACTTCCTGAGAACTGTGCTTAAAACTGATAACAGGAAAACAGAAAATAATGTCCCATGGGATATGGTGTGCATGTGATGAGCCTCTACAATACTTGGGAGAGATTCATTTTGTGTGGCTAGATTGTTAAGGCCTAGATGAAGGCTGCATGTCTTTTAAGTCTACAGTCAAAGATCAAAAATATGATGTTTAGCAAGCAAAACAATCTAAAACAAAATGTCTATTTTTTTTCTTTTTTTTCTTTTTTTTTCTTCCTTCCACTCAGTAGTTTGACTGAGGAGAAGAGCAGGTTGTCATAATGAAGAGTGAGTTGTTGGGCATTTTTAGAAAGTCATTGCTCAGAACCCGAGAAATGCAACTACATTTATAGCTTTGGTTATAGCTTTGGAACCAGTGTGTGGCATGTCTGAAAATAGTTGTACTTAGCACAGTAGTTTTTTTCTGTCACAAGTTTAACTGCATACAGTGCTCAGAATTTTCTTAGCTTCTTAGTTTACTTGTCACTTGCTGTGAGTGAATCTGTGGCCAGGCTTTTGATATGTGTGGATGTTTTGCTTCATAACTCCTGACACAGATGAACAGAGAGAGAGGAGGCTTGCCTGAGTATAGGTATCTGTAAAGCAGGTGTGTATTCATGCAAGGTGTCCATTTTCTCTCATCTTCTGTCACTGGAAAGGGACAGAAATTAGTTGGATGAAACACAAGTATTCCAAACATATTCAGACAGTTCTTTCAAGTTTTCCTATGGCTGGTGAACTCTGAGAGGAAAGATAAGGTCAGCTGAACTTCAGCCCATAGTGGTAACAGGAGCTAATTCCACTGTGTTTTGCTCTGGTCCTTAAAGTTTATGGATGCAGTTCCTCATTCCCATTAGCTGTTAATGCTCATTTTGCATTTTAAACCTTTTATTGTTGTATGGCCAGAAATAAAATTTGCAGTCATCTGTATCTATGGGGCCTAAACTGGAAAATTACACTCCCAAAAATTTTTCAGTAGTGAGAAAATGATAAGTTCATAAGTTCATAAGGTTGGAAAGGACCTATAAGATCATCTAGTCCAACCATCCTCCTATCACTATCTCTACCCAACTACTAAATCAAATCCCTTAGCACCTCATCTAAACGCTTCTTGAACAGCGCTAGGGATGGTGCCTCAACCACCTCCCTAGGCAGGCCATTCCAGTGCCTGACCACTCTTTCAGAAAAGAAATGCTTCCTCAGGTCTAATCTAAATCTTCCCCGGCGCAACTTGTGGCCATTCCCAGCTTGCTCCATGTGATTCTCTTACAATACTTTTGCTAAACTCTCCCTTGCTGTTTGTGAATCTCAGTCTTTTCCTCGTGTCCTGGAACAGCTCAGTCTGCTGTGCAGCTGGCTTGCAGTTCTCATCACACAGAAACTGGGATTTCTTAAGACTCCCCACCTCTTAACACAGAAAGTCTTCTGGGGTGCCAACACAATAATAGCAAGCACTTGTGCTGCGGAATTATGTTCAGCCTCTGAGCCTAACACAAGGCTCAAACAAAACCTGTTAGTATAAGGAGACTTCAGCAACATCTGAAGCTGTTTCACATCAATTTATCTTTTTCTCTTTTCTTCTTTTCCTTTTTCAATTGCTTTGAAATTTTTTTCTCTATGAGACTTTTTGTTGTTGTACAATGGAGAGAATAACCTACAGACTGATGGCAGGGCTGAGGACTTGGAATTGGATACATTTAGCAGGATTTTCTCCTTCAGTGAGCAAAAGCTGATGCTCAGACATAGCAACTGTTTTTCTTGATAGGCTTTTAGTGAGAATATGATAGTATCAGAGAAAGTTGTGTACAGATGAAAGATCAAAATATGTGCACATGCAGGTACAAAGGTCATGCCGTGTTTTGTTCTAAAAGCTGAGATTTAAGGGCAATCTTGTGAAAAATGCAAGAGATGGAAGTAAAGTGTCCCTTTAAAAAACAAAAGACTAAAGCTTTCTGAATTAAAATCTCAACTGCTAAATTCCATTTGAGTTATGTAAGTTGTCTTCAGTTATTTGGCTAATATGTTAACATAATCCTTAAAAAGTGGGTAAACAGAAGTGTTTCTGAAGGCTTGCAAATTCTGTACCTCTGTTGCTCCAGAACATCTTGATGAATATTGTCAAGAGCCCAATCTTTAAAAATACTCTTTCTCTCTCTCTCTCTCTCTCTCTATATATATATATATATATATGTACACTTTAAAGTACTGTAAACACTTTGAACTTCTCACTATTTGCATTTTATTTATTTATTTATTTATTTTTAATACTAACTGCAATGTGTGCATATGTTGAGGGGTTGGCTGATAGCTGTTCCTTTCACACCTAGTGTGGACACTCCTGTTTTTGTAGTAATGGTTTGCAGGAGTTAATTCTACAAGTTTCAAAACCATAGTTTAGAAAACATATATACCTTCATTTTATGCTGATGGCATTAATGGTTTGCAAATCAGAGCAGAAATGACAGACTTTTGGAATGGGATGTTGCACACATTATTGATTAGGAAAATCCTCTTCTTAATTTGCAGTGTCTAGTACAATGGAGTAATGCTTGCCTACGTCATATATTATTTCAAGGTTAATTTAGTTAGCAATGAAATTATTTGAAATTATCAGAATAAATTCATTTTAACTAGAAGATTTCAGCAATCATCAAGTTTCACAATATAAGTTTTGATGTTTTGAGTCAGTGGTATCAAAATGTAGGAACAGAGTTCAAAAGGTTTTCCTGTGTTTATTTGATGTCAGACCACTGTATGGGAGGAGCTTCAGAAACAGAACACGGAGGTGAAACACCTATGTTTCATTGCATTCATTTGTGCTTGGCTCAGGTCATAATCTATAAAACCCACTCCCTACCACAGCTGGCAAAGACTGGTAGGTGTGAGACTGCCAGATAAATGTAGATGCTGCAGAAATTAGCACTCCAGATGGTGCTTCTCACTGTGAATGCTTTGGCTTAGCTTCTTTATAGTGAAAAGGGGGGATGTGCTTGGGGGGCGGATGTACAAAACGTGAGGGTGGGAATGCAGATGTCTGCAAGGTAAGGATTGTAAGACAAGAACCAAGCTGAACTTGCCTAACATTTTCTGCCTCTACATCATCAGTCTGATTTAGCTGAAAGCTTATTTGGTTGCTCTGTGATCTCATTTTCTTGGAGAAGCTTTGCTCCTGAGGTGGTGCAAGTACAAGGAAAGGAATTTCAAGGCAATGTGGACAGATGCCCGCTAGTATTTTACTACATCCCATTTTCAGCATTCCTTCTAAATATTAATTCACATGGCTCAAACTGTGGTCCTGAAGACAGGAGGTAAAGAGTAGGGTCACTGTTCAGGTGCCATGTTGGGGATGCAGGGAGCAGAGATGAAGACCTTATGGCAGCCAGCCCAAGGCAGCAAAGAGCATGACCTATGCTCAGGGACTGCAGCATGCTGGTGGTGCAGAAGCTTTCTTTGATTCTGAAATCACATGTGGAGACAGTGTTTGTCCATAGCTTTACACAAAACTCACTTAGCTGTAATGAGCTTATGGTTTTTTGCTCTGTTCCTCCTTCAGTGTTAGACCAGTGAGGACTAGGGAGAGTCAGCAATCATATTGTGTTCCCGTTTCCTCCAGATAGAAGGCATCAGCACAGAAAAATTTAAATTCACTCAAAATAACATTGCCTTTTCTTTTGCTTTACCTCAGAAATATATACTGCAGCCATCATTCTAAACAATGAAGAAGTTCATTTTTTTCTGAAACTCTAAAATTATAAGAGGAAATTGATAGTTCTCCACAGATAATAGGCTTTACTGTTCCAAGCTGTTTCTCCTCTGTTCCTTTCTGACCCTTAATATGAAGGAAGAAGCAGCAACAATAGAAGCAACAAGAGAGAATCATGTGAAGTGCAGGAAAGGATATTGAGGTTTCAGGGGAATTAGCTAGGAGGGATGAATACAGTGTTACAGCTCCAGTCTCTCTAATTCTGAGCTTCTGGCTACTGTTCTCCCAGCAGGCTGTGGATCAGATGTTCAGCTCAGAGTTACAGCCTTTCCTGACCTTCCATTGTTCACAGGCATGTTCTTTACCTAGCCATCTTGGCAGGATCAATGAGTAGCTTAAACGGCTGACTGCAAACACTGCAGTACTCAGCATGCTTGGAAAATTGATATAATTGGAAGGTATGCCTGCAGTTAAATTTGTGAGCTATCCAGCTATGAAGATCAAATTCTAATGTTGTACACTTTGCCTTCAAATATTCTGATGAGTTTATTGCTTGCTTTGTAATGAACAGTTTTCAGTTGCTAGAGCAAGTCCAAATTAATTCTATGTTTAGTCAAGCATCATCTGATCATGTTAGCATCTAACCATGCAAGCACTAAATGGAACCAATTTATACTTAGATCATTTTTGTTGGCTATATATACATATATTTACATTGTCATCTTGCATACACATGGCTATCTCAGATTTCCTTGATTTTTTTTACTTTTAGCCGGTGTTATTTTCATCATGCACTTTTGGCATGTGTAGTCAATGTTCAGCTTCTTCCTTGGCAAAGTGAATTAGAGGTGTTATGTTGGTTTGTTTTTTTTCCCCAGTGGCCTGAAATACCTCTGGACAACAGTTTTAAATCCCATCATTCAATTGACTTTTCCTTTGCATCTGTCGATCTTAAAAGAATATAACAAGCTTCAGAAACTGAGCTCTGAATTAAAAAATCAACTGAGTGGGACTCATCTTCAATTTCATTTACTTTCAAAGTTAATTCCTAATTTTTAACTCTGTGTTCTGCTTTCCACCTTCACATGGACGCTCAGTTATTCAACCTGCAGTAGGAGATTTTTCTTGTATTCCCATTGGTCAGGTCTGAAGTCATGGAGAAAGTGCTGCTATAAGTATTGGTCATCTGGAGCAAGTTTTCTGACTTGCACAGCATGAGAGAAGCAGTGCAGCTTTATCCAGCAGAAAGAGCAAGATCTTGGCTTGTGTCCTTCCTGATGCATCTTTAGATGCACAAGATAGTGCATCTGAAGTAGTGCTGCTGATAGAAACAACACTTCTGTTACCATTATCATCACGGGGCAGGGAAGGTCCTTGGCACCCTGCTCTTCTGCAATGAGGAAAAACTACGCTTACATGTCAAATAAACATTGCCCAAGAGACTGTCCACCCTTGCTGCAGAGCTTCTGTGTTCCTGCTGGTTGCCCTGGAGCAGCTTATGAAGAAAAGACAGTGCATCTTGACAATAGAAAGTTCCATTTTGCAGCTGTGAGGAATTACTGCGTATATATGAAAGAGTGATTTGAGGTCAGTTCACAAGACTGCAATGTATGCTTTGTACTGGTGATACCTTCAAGTTTTTTTTCCCCATAAGGTTATTTCTTTTTTCTTTTTCTTTTTTTAATTCCACTGATACCTCCCTGATATCAGACTTCTCTCTCTTTTCATTTTATATGAAAAAAGGGAAAATTTTTACTTGTTAGTTTACACTTTCAATAGTGCTCTTAAACTCTGAATGCCTCTAAGCAACTCTCCTGAAGAATGTGCCTCAGTGATGAGGAGCCCATGTTTCTTGGAACTAATCAGCTGCCTTGAGGGAGGAGGCAGTGGGAAGAGAGAGGAGAGAGCCCATAGCTGGAGGAAATGGTGTTACCCTAAGCTGATTGCTGCTGTTCTTGAAGTCCTGTGTCTGTCCCTTGGGGTTGTGGACCACCCATGTGATATTTTAAAGTCATCTTCATTCATGCTGGAGTTAATGGAGTGTGCTAAAGCAAGTTCTTAATTATCTGCTCTGTAAGGTTCTATCCTTAAATGAACAATAATGTATTTCACACTATAAATCCTCAGTATCAACAGAAGATAAATGAATTTACATCTCTTGTATTTTCCTTTGAGATTTGATATCCAAGGGCTGTAATGTCCATGAACTGAGCAAATGGTTTTTTTCTAGTCCATGCTCAGATATCTAACATGATACAGCCAGGAATTATTCATCTGAAAGACATTAAACTCATTTCAACACCATTCTTTACATAGATTCATAGAAAGAGCTTTATAGATGTGGGAGATTTCTAATGCTGTTAACTTCTTAGATTTAGAGATGCTTATTTTATCATATTCTGCAAGTTGCACCATCCGTGATTCCTGTTAAGGAAAGTCAGCAGTTTCCTTCAGCTGGATGTCAAATGTTCTAGCTCCTATTCTTCCTATTTACAGAAAATAGGTCTTAAGAAAACTCAGTGTATAGCTATTTGTAGCATATAAGTAGCTTACAAAAAATGAAAACCAGAATGGAAAAGATAATGCTTCCAAATCTGATAATAAATTGTGCCATTCTTCTTCTCTGACTCTTCTCATTTTCCAGCTGCCAGGTTTACCTTTCAAATTTCTTCCACTGTTACTGACAGAACTGCAGATTTACAGTTTCACTTGTAATCCTGATGGCATGTACACTCTTTGGAAATGCTACTGCATTTAATTCTGGGTCAGATATTTTGCTGAGCTTTGGACAAGTTTTTTATAGAACTGGTAGTCTTGAAGGCTATGATCAATAACAGGTTTCTACAGTAAATGAAGTTTAATAAGATTATGGAATACAAAGTGCATCAGTTATTTCCTGTTTCTTCCTAAGCTGTGGCTATCGTTTTCCCAGAAATACCATTCCTTCTTTCTATTTAGTGCTTTTACCTGCTTGATGGGACTCATAATGCTACACTGAGGAAGCCTTGGGAGATAAAAACTCATGTATTTCATATAAAACTTAACAAGTCTTAATTCAGTGCTTCCCCTTCAACTAGATCATTACCATTCTCCTACTATCATATGATGAAGATGAAGACAACAATCAAACATGTCAGTAATCATTTGGTCTCAGGTTAGGGTGTTTTTTTTTTCCAGTTTTAATCATTGAATCAGCGAAGTTGGAAAAGGTCCAGTCCAACCATCCACTTATGACCAGTATTTCCCACTAATTCATGTCCTCAGTACAACATCTAAATGTTTCTTGACTACCACCAGTGAATGGTGACTCCACCACTTCCCTGAGCAGCCTGTTCCAGCACATGACCACTCTCTTGGAGAAGTATTTCCTAACATCCATCTTGAATTTCCCCTGGCACAACTTGAGACCTTTCTCTCTAGTCCTATTGCTACTTACATGAGAGAAGAAGCTGACTCCCACCCGAACACAACGTCCCTTCTGGTTGCTGTAGATAGCAGTAAGGTCACCTCTGAGCTTCCTTTTCTCCAGATGGAACAATCCCAGATCCCTCAGCTGCTGTTTCCTTGCCTGTCCCTTCTGAAGAGTTTGTAGTCATCCATCCAGCACACCAGTAGTGGGAGCAATCCCACCAAGTTTCCGTACTGACAAGAGAGTTACAGTTTGCCTGCAACACGATGGCTTCCAAATCTTCCTGTTTGTTGTCCATAATGTGTTCATTGGTGTAGATGCACTTCAGATGAGCCCCTTGCCTTACCTCCAGTCCAATCATCACTCCTCTAGGCTCATCTCTATTGGGCTTGGTTTTATCCCCTTCCCTTTTCATACCTAGTTTAAAGCTCTCCCAAAAAGGCCTGCCCAGCTCCGGGGCTAGGATTCATTCCTCCCTTTGAGACAGGTGATACTCACCTGCAGACATTAGGCCGCATGCCAAGTAATCTGCCCCATAGTCAATAAAGCTGAAATACTTGCATTTGCACCAGCCTCTCAGCCATATATTTATGGAACTGATTTTCCTGTTTCTTTCAGTATCTTTCCACTGACACTAAAGGGCTAGAGGGAAATACAACCTGTATGCCTGCTCCATCCACTAATGGGCCCAAGTCCCATAAGTCCTTTTTGATAATCCTCAGGCTTCTACATTCATGAACTAGTGTCATCTCTTACATACTGATATGTTTTATTGATCAAGCTATCAAGTATAGTAAATTGGTCTGTCACTATCTCTGGCACCTGGAAAACAGTATTTTTCTTAGCCAAAATATTCTGACTTCTCTGAAGTTGTGAAAACAGCTGTCTTCACTTCAGCAATGCTTTGTTTCCTTTATTTGTTGTTTTTCAATATGCTTTTTGGATGGTATTATACCAGTTGCAGAGAAAATTCATTTGATATTAAAAAGGTACAAAAACTTACTTCCCTACAAGTGTACAAACACTTACTGTGCTCTCCATGTTTATAATTTAATCAGAGATTAAAATGCCAAATATAAGAGGTTTTGCTCTACCTGGTGGTGGTCCAAAGGTTAGTGCACCAGAAAGATAAAAAGTAATTACATATTCCTGTATGATTTTCATTTAGTTATGAATTTCTATATTTATATGCTGGTAGCTCTGAAAGTAATGCCTCCAATTTATTTCCATGGAAATTGCAACAAGTACAAAGAGCAAAATAGCACTATTCAATAGAGTACATTTTCAGCAACGTAACGCTCTTTTTCAATAGTCAGTTTCCATCACTAGCTATGTATTTTTACCATGATGAATCACAGAATTGCTGGGGTTGGAAAGGACCTCCAGAGATTGAGTCCATTCACCTGCAAAAGCAGCTCCCTAGCCCAGGTTGCACAGGTAGGTGTCCAGGCGGGTCTTGAAAATCTCCAGAGAAGAAGACTCCACCACCTCTCTGGGCAGCCTGTGCCAGAGTCTGAATGCTGCATTTGTAAAAACCTATGTGTCCACTTGGAACGTCGTTTGTCTTCCACACTGCTGTCACCACTGCTGAAGTGCACCAGCTGCTGACTCACTGTACTCTCATCCACTGCTTGGGCTCCACAAATGTCCAGCAAGCATCAATTAATATAAATGGGTGCCATTTTTTCTGCATGGAAAAATTCAGTGACACACCTATTCTTCATCTGTACTTCCATGTCAGACATTGTTTTGTCAGAGTGTCCCTCTGCTGCCATCTATGACATGGAACATTGGTGGGAAGATTCAACCTCTACTACCATACCACAAGCATCCACTTCTGACACTGAGCAAGTGTAAGAAAATAGGATGCATTATTTTCAGAGCTGCCTTATGCTGTTGTTATCTTTTATTAATAGACTTTCAAGACTTTATGCACATATATTAGATTTAGGACTTTACAAAACATACTACACATCCTATCTTTCATGCAGATGTTGACTGAATGTCAAATTGTTTTGACCAAAAATTCAAATTGAATGCTGCATGTAAAACAGTTACTTGGAAAGAGAATTGCCAAGTAAATCACTTGGTAAGCAGCAATTCTGATGGGCTTGGCCACTTCTTCGAAGTGGGCTGAAGGAGAAAGCTATTCTTCTGCATCTGGGTGAAAATTGGTAAAATGTTAGGAATCTGTATGAATAATAGTTTGTAAGAGCAAGCATCATCCAATTATCTCTCAGAATTACACATTACTTATTACATAAAATTCTGACAGCTGAAATTTCCTGACTTTTCAGAACTGGAGGAATACAGGAAATCTTAGGGAGCATTGACTTCTCTGAAGCTTTTATGTCCGGTGTTTTTAGGAATTATCATGTCAAGAATCACCTTAAAATGAGACCTCATCTTGTAGCAAGAATATGTGTATATATTATATAGTTATCCCTATTATTTTTCTCCATCTATTAATATTTTTAATCATAAGACAGCCTTCTTTTCTGCAGAGCACTGCAGGAAACAGATTATATATCCTACAGGTTTGTACTTTTCAAATATGTAACGAATTTTCATTTTAATTTGAGATGAGTAGTGAACATAAGATTTAGGTGTTTTACTAAAAAGGTGATTGTAGGTGCAAGTTCTCTCTACAAAAAGAGCCTCATTGAAAAACACAGTAAGAGATATTTTAAAAAGGGAAAGAAGTTTGAAGGGAAAATTAAGGAGTAAAGAATTCTCATTAGAATTAACGTAGATTTCATAAAACCAAATAATTTGTTCTTCAAAAAAAAGAAAATAATAATAAAAAAAAGAGGTCAGAGCTGTGTCCAGGGATAAGTAGTCTCACATCAGTATCTTGATTTCTGAATTTTAGTGGAGATATTTTGGACTTGGAAATATTATAATATGCAATTTTTAAAATCAGAGCAAGAAGAAGAAGGCAGTTTTTCAGTCAGAAAGTTACTGCATCACTAGAAAAATTTGGATATATTATATAATACATTCTCTCATTTTTTTGAAGGCTCTTTTCCTGGTACCATTAGCTCAGGGTGCTCTCACCTGCTGCTCATTCCATTTCTGCTTTGATTTCTGTGCCACAAAACTTACTTTCTTACCCCAATTTCTTCATTTCATTCATTCAACTTGCATAAAATTTATACAGAATTTTAACTTCCTTATGTAACCCTTACATAAAACTTACAAAGAATTATAAAGAATTTATAGCTTTGTTGGAATGATAAGGTTACAGGGGAGATTAACATTTACTGGGTCTTTGATGTAGGACTTCTAGTCTCCCATACTGAGAAATTTTGGGGGATTCTGATTATCTTATTTGTAAGTCTAAATTTATATTTAAATTTAAATATAAATACGTATAGTTAAATCTACACTGCTTGAAGTGCTATTAAATCACAATTTTGTGCTAATGTGGAAGCAAAGTCTGTGGACTCATATTGCTATCACAGAGAGGAATGAAGACTCATCTCCTGATTTCCACTTACTACTATCACAAGGCCTTCTTGCTCAAAAACATTTTTCACATTGCCGGAGGAGGACTGTATTGCATCTATCTGAATTTGTATGCTGGCTAACAATTAATATATTTCAAATTAAAGTTTCATTGCCAGCTTCAAGCTCTCCATGCCAGTCATGGTTATAGGGAAAACTACTTTCACTGCGAATGGCTATACTATGCGTCTGTGGAGACAAATAAAAGTGTGGAGATTTTAACTAAAAAATTAATTAAATTACCCAGCTGTATTAAGTTATACAGGCGTCTAAATGTTTGGTCTTGGTAGATAGAGTTCAGAAGGAATACAGATCTTTCCCATAGTAACCAGTGGTTGATGGCTGCTAAGATTGTGCACAAACAAAGATTTTTACTTCTAGTTTTGTGTTGGCCAGAAACATAGAGACCATTTCTACAAAGTTATTTCTCTAAATGTCTGATTCCTCTGAATTTAAAGAAAATATTGAGAAAAACAGAGAAAATGTGAATGAAAACATAACAGTCCTGAAGAACTGAGCTACACAATTCAAGTTTTAGTAGAAAAGAAAAAAGAAAGGTTTCTACATTAATGGTGCAGTAAGTATCTTAAAATTTTAAGAATTTAGGGTTAATGAATTATGCCAGCATTATGGCATTTAGTGAAGCTGAAATGCTTTCATAATTGTTTAATCTCCAGATTATAAATCCTCTAAATCAGTAAACAGTGATTCACACCTAAGAAAGTCCCAGCTGGGCTCTTTGTCTTCCAGTTCTTTGCATTCACTCATTTCACTCATGTCATCACTCTTGTTCTGGTCTTTTCTGTAAGAAGGCAGGACATTTTTTTTGAACTGTTGTGCTACTCAACTACATCAGACAATAATTCATTGAGATGACATTTCCTTTTAGAGATTTCAGGATCTTCTTCTTGATTCAGAGTAGCAATATATTTTTTTTCTTGTTTACAAGTAGACGGTTAAAATAAAGGACTGATTACTTAGGAAAAAAGTGAGATGCAATTTTCTTTTCTTCTTTTTAATGGTTATATTGTGTCTGTTCAGAAACTTACATTTCCTCTTTGGTTAAAAAACCTTCTTTTCAGATGAAGGATGATGTGTTTTGTCAAGATGCCTAAAACAGTGGATCACCACTGATAAAGAAGTGATAAAATTTTTAAAGGTGTTAAGATTTCCAGAAGCTTAATAGTGATCCAGTGAGTACTTAGGACTCTGACGATAAATGTGTGTTGTTTCACAAGGAGCATGTTTTAAAGAGAAGCATGTTTCATGATAAACAGTAAAGCTTAATCTGATGTCCTGTGATCAGAGTGTTGGTCAATTATCAACTTTCTTTCTTGTATACGACTCTTCTTTTTGGTTTATTTCTGCTTCTTCTGTACTGTATTGTATTTCCAGTGTGTATCAAGGAAATTGAAGTTTCCAATGAGAACAAAGGCTTGTGATTGCACAACTTCTGCCAGCTGCTTGTAGGCAGCCTGATCCATCTCTTCATCATAGAGACCCACCAGGACATCTGTCTGCTTGGCCCTCCCCGTGCTCCTTACCTATAGAAATTCAACAAACTCAGGCACTCACAGCACCCAGAGACCTGAACATTTTTGAGCAGACACTGTCTAGATCTCCATGTTCTTTTTGGCAAGAGCTTTCTGCCTAGTGGAGACCGTGACTATATTTGTAGTCTGAGAGGCAAGCCAGATTCTTGAGTGGGAAGGAATAGTCTGCCCTCCATGTTCAAACTTCTTTGCAGACTCTTGAATAAAATGTATTGGCATGCATTTCTGATGTTTGTACCACTGATCAGAGTATATTTCTATTTTGTTAGATCTTGAAGTAAGCAAGATGCATTTAGTAAGACCTTTTTCTTGTTGTTATAATCCTCATGCCATGGTATGAAGAGATCTTTACTCCTATGCAATAAAAACCAGTCAGCTTGAAATGCAGATTGTTTAGAATGCTGAATTTGAATTATGGTGTTTACAACTGTGGAATACATCAGTATTTATTACTGATAGATTTGCACTGAACACATTACAAATGTAATTTTGGCTTCATCATGCCAATGATGACACAGCAGAAGACACAGCAGAAATGAATGAAGACACAGCAGAAAACAAACAAAAAAACAAACAACTGCTTACAAACTTTTCCTTTGGTAGAACTGGAATTAATTTATAAATACCTCATATATATGTTCTTTTTTTTTGATGGAGGCTAAGGAAATCAGGTTGTGTCTACTCTATGTAGGTGTGTTTAATAGTAACTTAAAAGAAAAACTCACCAAATTTAAATTTTGCTTTGTTTTGCAGAGTTTCAAAACAGTTTCTCAATAATGTTGCTAGATTTTATATTTGTTGAAAATCTACTTTTTGTTTCAGAGGAAAATAAATGTTCTTGATAATAAGAACCTGTTTGTTCTGAAATTCAGATACTGCTCGTCTGACAGAGGCAGGTTCTTGAATAACTAAAATTATTGTGAGAAAAACAAAAAATGAAAATTTTATGGGTGAGTACCTTCACGAGTGTAACTATTTTATAATCACATCTGAGAAATATGAAGGAGAATGAAAAAATAATAAAAAAAAATTCACGCAGAAATACAACCTACAAGATTTCATAACTACATAAAAGTTCCTTTCAAACATAACTTTTAGTGGGAGAAAATATTCAGGGGAGGCTTTTCAAATCGAGTCCTGTATTGAGGACATTAGGCCAAGGTGCAAGTCAGTGCAAGACAACTTGCAGTTCTTAGCAAAAAAACGAAGAATAAAAAATATTTATCAGTATACACTTTTTATTTGCAGTACATAAAATTTGCAGCACAGTACATGTCACTGCTGTTTAGTCAGGGCATGTAATTAGCATTTTGAGAATTGGTTTGGGACCCAGTTTCATGAGTTTTCTCTCCCTTAGGAGGGCAAAATTAACCCTATTCTTTCAAACTGGAGGCTTAATTGCAAGTAAGGAGAACATCTGAGTTGGCTTGTTGTTATCATTCATGTATTTAAGAATATATATCAAAATTATTAAAAAAAAAAATAAAGATCAACCTGAAGCGCTCACAGGAAGAAACTTCAAAGCTTCATCAAAAGGTGGCTATATGTAGGAGGTCTTTTAGGATTTTTTGGTGTGAAGATATATCTCAGTGAAAAAATGAGAACATGTCAATGTCCTTCATATGAAGATAATGAGAAGATTATTCCATGGCACGTTGTTTGGCTGTATAATAAAATACTTTGTCTGTCTTGAAAAATGATTGTTGATATTTCATTGTCTTATGATGTATTCACTGAATACAAATCTCTTTAAGTCTCTTCATGGGCTAGTAAGCTTAATGAAGGTCATGCATATATGGTATCTGGCTGGCTTAAAGAGGATAATGCTAATAAAGTGGAATAGAAGAGAATAGGAACTCTTCAAAACTGGATTTGGTACATGACCTATTAGTAGGAAAAGCACTTTTACATAAGTAATTTACCCACTCCTGAAATATATCACAAATGAAATATATATTATATATTTATATAACTTTAAGAAACAAACAAAAAACCTACTTTACTATTTCTTCATCCTGGAAATCTTTGCAATTGAATCCTTAAAGACCTAAACCTCCTCAATCTTATCAATTTCCAGTAGAAAGCATTTGAGAGATATTTTTCCTCTTGAGAGTTCATCTGCACCTTGTAAGGTCAAAGTGTTGAATTCCCAGCTAATATGAGCTATGAGCTGGGGAGGGTGAGGCTTCATGAGTTCCTTGCCCTCTGAATTTTCTCCATCAACAGAAGATGGTTCTTCTGTGGCCTTTGTTGGCTTCCCCTCTATTCACTAATTGGACAGCTAGCAAGACAACATAGGTACTTAACATTTATATTGGCCCAAGGTAGACTGGTCTGCCATTCTGATACTAAGAGAAAAGAAGTCAAAATCCATCTGGTTGGCTAAGCCATCAACTTTGGTTTCTAAGGTCTGTAAAACCACTGTTCTTAAAAGTAGTTGAATAAATAGAATTCATGTTAGTCTTAAATTATTACTCGGTTGGATCCAATCAAAAAGCAGATTAAATCTTATCTAACTGCTGAAAAGGGAACAGGTCCAAACAAAACCGAGATAAGTGAGGAAACTTGGAGAAATTTGCCCTGTAGTTCATTTTTCCAGCTTTGTAATTTTGTATTTGATTTAATCTAAGACCTGATGGAAATAGTATAGACCGGGTCATTACTGTGGGGTGATATCTCAACTTAGACATTGATTTATAGGCTAAAAAATAAAAGTTTCAATCATTAACAAGCCTTTATCTTGTTCAGGGAGTCAATTTCCAATAAAATGAGGGATGAAATTTCTCTAACTCCATTTTGTATTTGGATGTCTGGAAAAATATCTTCTCAGAGGAAGCTATGAGCTGTTTGCCAAAGCAGCCCCACAGGCTTTTTCAGAGATCTAGCATAGATGCAGCTAAATGAAATGGTCAAAGGGTCTTGAATATCTTCACAGAAAGAGGCTCCACAACTTCTATGGGAAACCTGCTTCCAATACTTTGTCACCCTTACCATAAAGAAGTTCTTCTGCATGTTTGTATGTGACTTCCAATGTTCAAGTTCTAGGCCATTACTCTTCGTCTTATCACTACATACCTTCATCCATTTGCCTACCACCTCCCTTTAGATATTTATAAACATTAATCACATCCTCCTTCAGGCTTCGTTTCCCCAGTCTGAACAGATCCAGATTACTCAGTCTTTCCTCATAAGGGAGATGCTCCAGTCCTTTTACCATTTCTGTGGCCCTTTGCTGGACTCCTAGAGATTTCTGTCTCTTTTTGAACTGGGAGTCTGGAATGAATCTCTGTGTGTTGGCTTAGCTTTCAGTGAAAATTCTCAGAAGAAAACACAGTCATTGCTAGTCACTAAATGCTTAGTAGGTCAGTGAGTCCTCCATGAAGTAAAGAGGCCTATACAGCACAGCCTGTGGGATTTTAGAAAGTGAGGCTAGGGTAGATTATACTTAGTATTCCTTCTGGAGTTCAAGTCCAATTTCATCCCAGGTTATCACAATGAGCTTTTAATTTGTAGAAATTCTCATGGTAGCTAAGCATTGTGGGTGTTGCTAAACATACTTGGTGCTACCTTTTAAAATCCCTATATACAGGTATTACAATCTTCAGGTAGTCAATGCTATCCCTCAGCTACCAGCAGTCTTGCCCTACTTGGGATAACAGCCAATGACTTCAAAGGGCACATGGAGTGAAAAGAAATGAAACTGCATTACAAAACACTATTTTTCAGCAAGTCAGATGGGAGGTTCTGTTGTCTTCTAAACTGCATTCTTGGTACGTGATAACTTACTGTTCATTTCATACTAGATAAAAATGAGTAAGTATGCAGTACTGGTAATGAAACTTAATTTATAAATACAATGAAGCACAGGAGGAGGAGGTGCAGTTTCTGCTTCACTGTCCTGTCAGTATGGCTCATTTATTTCAAGTTATTAAAAGAATAACTTTCAAGGGCATGTTGTGAAGTCCTTCTTTGTAGAGAGAAAGTTGGGGATAGGAGACAACTTGGCAGTACTGAGTTTGAGAAAATGTTGTTTTCAAGTTTTACAATTAGTAAACGTATTTTATGATGTCTGTTCTAACTTTGTCAGTTTTTAAGGGGATGCAAAAGGTGAAACCTGTTAGTATACTGCAGATGATGACAGTGCTGATTTCTTTGACTTCCTAAAAAGCCAATAGATGTTGATGGTTCTCAAGTCTATTATAAAACAAAACAATGTTCTAAACTGTCATAACTGGTTTCAGTTTAAACTTAATTTTAAGGTGTAATATTTTATACTATATGTTATTATTATCTTATGTAGCAATATTTTTCATATTATTCTAGTAAAGCAGATGAAAAAACCTACTCACACTATATTGGGTTGACAGTTTATACTGAAGTAGTACCTAGCAGCAGAATATGAAAGAACTCTCTACTTCTGCCTTTTCTTTTTGAAGGAATGCATCAAAGTAATTAAGTCCAACTCACAGATTCATAGAGTGGTTTGGGTTGGAAAGGACCTTTATTATCTAGTTCCAACATCCCAGCTACAGGCAGGGACACCTTCCTCTAGACCAGGTATCTCAAAGCCCCATCCAGCCGGGCCTTGAACACCTCCAGGGAGTGGGCATCCATAGTCCCTCTAAGTAACATGTTCCAGTGCCTCACCACCCTCACAGCAAAGAACTTCTTCTTAATATCTAGCATAAATCTACCCTCTTCCAGTTTAAAATCGTTTCCCCTTGTCCTGTCCTTACATACCTTTATAAAAAGTCCACCCCATCTTCCCTTCAGGTACTGGAAGGCTGCAATAAGGTCCCCTTGGAGCCTTCTCTTCTTCAGACTGAAGAGCCTCAGCTCTCAGCTTGTTCTGATAAAGAAGGTACTTCATCTCTCAGACTATCACGTCCAGAATTTTTGTACTGTTTCCTACAACGTATCAAGTTTTTCTTGATGTTATTGTGAATTATTGAGAGTGAGCAATTTCACATCAGAGATTTATCTAGATCCTTTATCTCAAAGTATATCTTCCTTGGAGTTCTCTAATAAAACAATTTTCATGAAATTGAGCTACTGACATATTGACTTAGGGCTCGGCTGATTTGTACCAGAGAAAGGAAATCAGCATAAATTTGATCAAAGATTAAAATATTGGAATGAAGTTTTGAGAATAATCACTTGTGAGCTTGATTTGTGTCCTCTATTTAATGCATAAATTATAAGATATTATTTAAGAAAACATGAAACCTATTTACTAAAAGAAAAGAATGTATGATAGATGAATGAAACGCCTTCTCAATTTGTTTATCCTGTTTTGTTAACAAAGCTTTGTCCTATACATATCTCTGAGACTTCTTCATGATTTTTTTTCCTCTCAAATGTTCGCATAAATGTACCTTGCTGGGAAGAAAGTTTTGCTTGGTTTTGGTTATTCTTCTTTTTGCTTCTGCTTTGTGTCACTCTGAGAGATCACACTTGAAGTAGTGAAATGAGGAGGCTGTAAGAAAGAATGACAAGGCTCAGGACACAGTTTTCAATGGGTCTCACAACTCCTGGAGATATGCTTTATTTCTAAAGATTGTAAGGCAAGAAGAAAGCATGAAGGAGAAATCCTGATAAGCAGTGGCCAACAATCTGGGGCTACTTCTGTTCATGTTCATCAAGTATATGCTATGGACATATTGCCTTCTCTCTGTTTCCACCCTGTTTCATCTGCCATCCGATGACAACCTGGCACTCTGTTCTCCCAGGTCTTGGGGCAGGGGAAACTGCTGTAAGATTAATGGAAAGCACTTCACATGCTTATAATTCTACATTAGAGAGCAGATATATATTGTCTCTTTAATTTTGTTCAGTCTCAAAGATTGGTCACTCCTTGATGTGTGTTAATGATCAGGCAATATGTTGTACTAGTCCTGATGAAGGCAATTGTCATAATTTTAAGTGCATATCTGTGTTCAATTTATAAGCCCTGATCAATGTTAGGTAATTAAGTGTTCATACCTTTTCATATTTAAGTACTCTCCTGGGAAAAGGATTGCTCTGCTTTGTCACAACAGATCGGTGAAATCAGAGCTTCAGGGATTCCTTTTGACAATCAGAACCAAACCATTATGAAAGCACTGGTAACAGTCTCTTTTTATTTATTTATTTTTTTTACATTATGTCAATAGTAGATTTAGAAAGAAAGCTTTTGAGTACCTAAGCATCAAATTAACCAGAAATGATCCTCATTTTCACTTATAATAATTGTATAGATGTTTTCCTAAATTGTTTTTCTTTTTTTTTTTTTTCTCACATGGGGAAAAATTTGGCTAAACAAACTAGAGGTGCATACCTGATGCAATGAATGTAGAAATGTAGGTTCTGAAAAGGCTCACTTCTAAATTCTAAATTGCTTCATGTGGCAAAATGGGAACTGATGATGAACTTGTAAGCAACACATAATTAGGCTTCCCAAAACAGAGATTAGTCAAATAACGTGTAATAAGTTTCTGAGACACATGTATTTCAAATATCAGACAAGCAGAACATTTATTTTGATTCCTTGGTAATACACTGAGTAAAAAATATATTGTAGGAACTCTTTATTTTGCTCATAATCTATTTAGAGTAAGGAAAGACTGAATTTGAAATTGTGCACAGTTTTCAGATGTGAAGATAAAAAATGTAACAGAAAGCTGGGTAGAATACTGCTCTATGTTTATGCCAAGGCCATTATAGAGTTATATTTGTCATTAGAAGAATTTTGTTGTTCAGATGCAATCTTTTTTTCTGAACAGTTCACTTTTAGTATTGCTGCATTTATCATGGCTTTATAAAGAAGTATGTTAATGAATGTAACAAAACCATCAAATTATTATGGAGAAACTTTAAGAGGATGTTTTGTAGAACACCAGACTGTCCTCCACAGATTATTTCTTTCATTACAGATCCTCATTTCTGCTCATCTTGTAGGATTTTTTTTCAAGGCTCAAGCCTTCCTTGAAACTTAGTTTTAATGAAAACATACACAAATTGTCCTGAAGCGTCAGTGTGGCTGCTGAAGTTTATCATTATGTGGAATAAAACCTGAATTGTGTGTGGAGAAAGCCCTAACTGATACTTGTGAGGATTTTGTCCAATTTTCCATCATGTTACAACACAGTGTAAACAGCCCTGCATCAGCTGAAAAGAAATTGAAGATCTATTCCTGTATATATGAAACCTCACTGATAAAAATATAAATTCTGGTGGTTTTTTTTTTTTTGTTATTTTAGTTTGTTTGTTTGTTTGTTTTGCTGTAATTCTCTTCCTCTAAAATGAAATCGCCACTGAAAGTATTTCAAAGTAAATCTTTTTGAGAGTGTTTGAGAGAGACAGCTTGGTATGGAGTCAGATTGAAAAAATTAACCCTGTGTCCATTACAGGATTCTTTCTGAAGAATGTAGAATTACACACAGTAGACAATGTATTCTGAGGATTTCTTCTCATCTTATCATTTTATTAGATTTTCCTTTTCTTTTTCTCATTTGGAAATAAATAATATTGAAATCTTCCAGGTTGTCTCCTCCTCCTGATTTTGTGCATTATAAAGGAGTTTTTCAGGAAAAGATCATTGTTGTAGAAATAAACATGTGAAAGGAGAAGAGTGATATTTCTCCTCTATGGATTTATGTATTTAATTAACAGTGATGATAAAACATCAAATAAATTTGGATAATAATTACCCTTTTTCTTGTATCAGAGAACTTAGCACACCATTTGGAGAGCTTGAGTGTTACTACTGGTAGGGAACCTTTCCAGCAACGTTTGCTGGAGATGCCCAGATTTTTCAAAAATTCAATTGAAATCAAAAGCCTAATCTCCCTATTGAGATGTGCTTTTACTCTCTTCTCATAAAATATAAATCTACAAAAGATTGTTTTTGTGTGATTTGATCTTGCATATTGATACGCGATCTAGGCTTTGCTGAAGCTCTTAATAAAGATGGGAGTCATTTAGTTTAAAAATGAATGATAAAAAATTTTATTGTTGACTGGTTCTACTGCAGACTTTTCTAGGTCACCATCAGCTAAAATGAAGCAATCTGCTTTTATTTTGAATAGAATGTGATTTAGTCTGAGTTTTCTTTCTTTATGTTCCAGGAGAGTTCAGCTGCTGCAGTGTTTCAAAGAGCAAGAAAAGACTCTCATATTCCTTGGACTTTATCAATTAATACAATTAAAATTAGAGCTAAAATTTTTTATTACATCAAAACAGCCCTTGGGAGGTACCCTAGAACAGCTGTGCAGTAGACACAGTAGAGTGGGTCATGAGGAAGTCGGTCAGCCACATCTGATTCTAGATGTTAAATGCTTCTGTCATCTCTGTGTTTGTCTTCAGGGATGGCAAGTCATGGCAGCTCATGGCAGAAATGGAAAGTCAAGGTTCCCACCTGAGAGGATGGCAACAAAACTCATGAACTACTAAAATAATTGAACCAAAGAAAATTACAAATATTTGGAAACTGATACTACTGCTTCCAATTTAGGGAGGACTTTAGCATTATTTTCAAGGTTTTGCATTTGTGAAAGACATAAACTGTTTTCCTTTGTCTCAAAGTTTGCTTCATAAGGCCTTTTCTGATGACAAGACTCTGACTGATAACTGCCGGTTATCTGGATGGGTGTTATGGTGCCATTGTCTCTGCTTATGGTTGTAAAGATAAGCAGAAATAGGTGCAAATAGTCCTTTCCGGGGGGGGGGGTACGGCTTGGAGAAGCTGACCACCACAAAAAGACAACAATGCTCCTGCATGGCAATGAAGGCGACATCCGCTGCTGGCTTATCTGTTGGGCCAGACATGTCACACAAACAAAGAGAGAAGGAAAAAACACCTGAGAAATGGGGGATAAAAGGCCTTCACTGAACTAAGGATTTTGGGGAGGGAGAAGAACTTTCAGAAATGAACTTTGGAGAAGAACTCCCAAAGAAAAAAAATCTTTGAGGAGAACTCCCGAAGAGACTTAGGACGGACCCTGAGGCTTGCTTGCTGCCATCTCCCATCCCCCGTGGTGACCTGACAAGTTCCTGAGATCAATGGACCTACTACGAACCTCGCTGGATCCACAGTGGTGATTATATCTCTCTTGCTTTCTATCAAGATTCCTTGCCTTTTCATCTCTTTTCTATCACTCACCTTTCCTTCCCTATATCCCTAAGCAACTAGTATTTGTAATAAACTGGTTGGGCTAACATTTGACCCGTTGTGTCTTAATCTCACCATCGGGTATACATATACATATAAAGAATCTCGTCTCCCTCCTTTATATTGGAGCATGACAGCATTATGCTGATGTGTAGGGCTCCTACCATCACCTAATGTGGAGACAGTACATTGACCATTTCTTCTACAACCAGCCTGTAGCTCATCATCCAAACCCTGATCATTTTCACGGTGTTTAATCACAGGTGAAATAATGAATGAAAAGTACATAGCTGACAGCTTTCAGCCAGTACAGGGGAAAAAAGATAATTATAGTCTCTGATAGAGATCTTGTTTAAATATCCTGAACTCCCTCATCACGTATATAATTATATATATATATATACATGCAAATGTGTATATTTATCTGTGAATAGAACTCAATGCAGCTGGGACGAGGGACATCAAATGTCTTTAAAATAAGCATCAAACCAAAGACTTCAATGGTTCTTGCTCTTTTTTGTCTGGTCAGCTGCTAGTGTTTATCAGTCCTGCTATAAGCTGATCCTCAGCCTGGCTTAATCACCATATACTATTGACATTTTTTCCCCTCACCAGTGTTCAATTTTTCATATTTATCATGTTGGTAATTTTCTCTTCAGTTCATGAATTTCTTGTTATTTACCTCACTATTTTCACATTTCTTATCTTACCTGGCTTTAGCTTAATGATTTTTGACAGCTCAATAACTGTTATTTCAAAAATGCTAAGTGAGGGTCACCAAGCTGTGCTGTTCCAATCTGTGTCTTTTGTTACAGGAGCTGAAATCCAGACTGGAGATATGTGCCAATTGTTTTATTGAGTTCTTAAGATCCCTGAGAAATTTCAAGCCTTCCAGAAAACTAAAGAAAGGGGATATGCCAGTATTTCTTGGTTGCATGGTTGTTTTTTCTTTTTTCTTTTTCTTTGTTTTTTTTTTGGTTATTGTTTTATGATATATGCACAATATTGCATATGAAGCAAAGCATTATCAGATATTCTGGATCTTAAAATGAACCACACAAAAATCTATTAAAAAATATGGAAATTTAATTAAGGATTTAGAAAAATGGACAAGCATATTGACATGATTTCATGTTCTGATCTATCGATGTGTGCATTTGAAGGGCTCATAACTCCACTCTTGAATACAATATAGGATTAGTACTGAGAAATAACATTTTTGATGGAATTTTAAATTCCAGAACAGAGAAGTCAGTCCTGGAAAGGTAGACCTTAAAACAAAAATAATCAAATCCTTTTTTTTATAAATGTGATCTCCTTAGATTCTAGAAGCTGTGTGTGTGCAAAGGTGCTGACCAGAGCCTGAATAATGAAACTGAATTTCCATGAATATTTTTGTAATTATGCAATTAATTCCAGCCTTATTTGCTTCTTGAGAATCTGAGAGCATATTTGTGTATCAGGATTTTGCAGACAGTGAGTATTAAAACAAATTTTGCTGCAGATATTGGAAATGCTTATAGGCATGCATAAACAACGAATGCAGATTATGAAGTTATGAACTAATTTCTGATCTATTATCTCTTCAAAGCAGAACACATCATATTTCCTGTTTAGAAATATGTGAGAACATGCATGAATCAAGAGCAACTCAGCATTGATTGTCATTGATAGAGCTATAAGTAAAACTAGACAACACATGATGAGAATTTAGTACAAGGTTAACTTTTAGGATAGCCTTTCTAGCAAGACAAATTAATAAAAGCCATGTGGTCACAAATGTAAAGGACTTGTATATGTAGGTCTCTCTGAAGGTAATGTGTCCTATTTGTTTCCAAGGAAACTACAACAGATACAAAGAACACAGTGACACTATTTGATAGAGCAAATTCTGAGCTACAGAATACTGTTTCTCAACATAGTCACTGCCATTAAATATATATTTTTGCCAGCCACGAGCAAGAACCTGCATGTCTCAATAATAAAAACCTGCACTAGTAGAGTTGACCCACTGTTTCACAGCTGCTATGATGGTGTTGCTGCCAGGAAATATTTGCCCATTCCATCCATCTTTCATTGTCTCAAATAGACTGAAGTCAGAAGATACCAAACCCAAACTATACCATGAGTGTGGTAGGACAGTCCAGCCAAGGTTGGCATTGTGCTCCATGGTCTTCAAACTGCTATAGAGCCTAATGTTACTGTGTTGCAAGAGAAAGGTTGTCTTTTTCTCTGGCTTTACTCTGTAAGATTGAGCCTTCAGCTTAGTGTCATGATGCAGTTGTCAGAGTCAGTGATTTGTCCAGGTTTCTGGCAATCCATAAGGACCACTCTTATTTTTGCAAACGATAGTGCTTACCAGTTTAACTGCTGAGGGCTGCATCTTGAACTTCTTCAGTGGGTAATTCACTCTGTGACTCCATGGACTGCCATTCTGACTTTGATTCAGTTTTGATTTCACATTTTGTGTCTGGGAAAGATGAGATCCAGTAAACTGTCACCTTCAACCTCATATTTGTTCAACAGATCCTGACAAACTTGCATATAGTGTTCTTTCTGTTGCTATGTTAGTATTCATATGACCCAGCTGGTGCAAACTTTGCAATATTCCAACATTTATTGACACTGTTTCCTACATATTGAAGCCAATTTTCAGCTCCACTGTTCCCTGGTCATAATCTGTTGATTTATATAGATGAGTTGATGGAGATGCCCTTCATTTTGTGGTGTGGCAGCTATGCATGGCCATCTGGAACATGGTTCATCTTTCACATTACTACTGTCACTGCTGAGTTGCACCACCCACTGCCTCACTGTGCTTTCATTGACTGTTTGGTCTCCTTAAATATTTAGCAAGCATCAATAAATGTCAAGAAGTGCCATTTTCTCCTCATGGAGGAATTCAATGGCACACCTTTGCTCCATAGGCAATTATATGCCAGACTACATTTTGTCAGATTGCTCCCTTGCTGCCATCTGTTGCATGGCCACGAAACGTAACTACTGACAGGAAGGTTCAACCTCTACTTCCATACCACTAACATCCACCTCTGATATTGTGGGGCAACACCTTAAAATACAATAGGAGGCATTACTTTCATAGCAGCTCTCATTATTGCCTGAGTCTAGCTCAGAGAGATTTTAATACTGTCACTGCAAATGCCACTCAGTGGCATCTTCTTTTATAATGTTTGGGATAAGTCATCTAAGAACTGTCTTCAGCTACCTCTTTGCCTTGCTCACAAGGCACATTGTTGTATAGAGGCACTCACTACCCACGTACTGTGTTGATCTATATGAAGGCAAATCACAAAACAAAAAGAAGGTCTTCAAAGAAAGCTGATTTTAATGGAAAAAAAAAAAAAGGAGAGGAAAATTCTGAAAAAGTGAGAGGGAGTTCAGCAGTTACTTCAGTCCTGTCCTTTCTTCACAGTATAATAATGTACTTTCAAAACATTTCATCTGCTGAAATTTACCAGGAAAGAAAGGAGGCTGATAATTTTAAAGTTGAAAGTCTGACTTTTAACTTCATGTAAAAGTTTCTGAAAGAAGGAAGGTACTGGCTAGATCAAAATCAGAGGAAATTGTGTTTGATATCATGAAGCTTATTTTTTTAACTCTTATATTTCATGATATTAATGAAGGACAGTTGAAAATTTTCAGCTTGTCCTGTCTCAGCTGAGACAGTGTTAAAAGCAGACAGATATTTTGAAAGTTGCTGAGTGATAAGAGTGTTTCTCCACAGGGAAGAGCTGCCACAATCACAGTGAGGGGTGGTGGGCTGGGTGGAAGCAGGACAGGTGCCTGAACTAGGCCAGGGGTTATTCCATGTGACATCATGCAGAAGGCCATAAAACTGTAGGGAGTTGGTCAGAGCTGGCTGTGGGGTTTCTGGAAATGGGGATTAGGAAGTGGTGAGACCTGGTGTTGCTGGTGGGATGTTGATCAGTGGGTAGTTGTCGTGTGTCCTAGGTGTTGGTCAATGAGTAGTCAGTCATTATATTGTGGATACGTATATATACATATAGTTATTGTTGCATTTCTGTTCTCCTTTTCCTTTTCTGTGTTAGGAGATTGTTTTTATTTCAGCCTGTGAATTCTACCTAGTTTCCAGTTTTTCTCACTCATTCTATATGATGGGGAGTGAGTAAACAGCTATGTGGTTCTGAGCTGCTGCCAGGTTGAACCGTGGCACAATTTTTAAGAAGACTTTTCCAGTTTTGGAGTCTGATGAATACATGATATCTGATTTCCATATAAATACTTTTCAAGCTAACTCCTTAAGAATCAGACTTTATCTGAATTTTGGAATTCCCTGGAGGATTTATTTCATCTGAAGATATGCTCTATCTGGGAGTTTTTAATACCCAGAATGTCAGGGACATTAAGGCTTTACATAATTTTCAAGATTTTTACTTCTGAACTGGTTCCTTTTCAAAATTATCATTTATCCTTAATCATCATATTTTTTTTTATCATCATATTTTATCACATTCCTAGAGAGTTCTTAAAAACAAAACAAAACAAAAAAAAGACAACAGTCTTTGTGGTTTTCATCAACTGTTCTACAGTAAACTTTCTAAACCATACACATTATATGTTATAGATCATATCTTGAAATTCAGACTTGCTTCTCCCCTTTTAAAGGAAAGCGTCATCATGAGCATCTTTTCTGAACTGCATCATCTCTACTGAACTGCATTGCTGCACAGATGTGCAATGCTGTAGGAGGTGTCATATAAACATGCAAGTGCCCTTCAAGTGGAAGAAAATCAGAATTTGCGTGGAAAATTACCACATGTACACTAGCCAAGAGTGCTGTGTTTTCTAGGGCTGAAGATGATAAACATTTTTGCTGCCTAGGACTCTGTATCACACTTAAGTTCAAGATACTTAATTGCATTAAGTTCAAGACACTGATCTGCTTCAACTTGTTTGTGATTGATATACACTTATCGAAGTTAAAATAAAGCAGAACAGTGAAAGGAACGAATTATCAGATTCGAATAAGGCACTTAACCACCTACAAGGAGCACAACTTTCTAAATTCAGTTCCAGCAAAATTTCAGTTTCACAAACATTGAAGAGCCTACAGCCATACAATGTAATTGATTCATGTCCGTGGAAGATTTTCAATTGTCCTTGTCTGCTGAATATTGTTGATACAGAGAACATTTTTAAAAATATCCAAAGCAGACAAAGTCCTTAATGCTATAGGAGGAAACAATGTGTATTTTGTTGGAGTTTATAGTTTATTGATTATAGGCACAAAATAACCATCATTATTTGTTAACGGTTTGCCACTTAAAGAAATAAAAAGTGATATTTTTCCATGAGTTTCAAGAGAAGAACCTACAAAAAGCAATTCATTTACTTTGATAAATAGAGATGTAGACTTAGTTTTCTAAGGAGAACAGTAGTGTAGAGGTTCAATTGGATTTTTAAATGGTAATCCTCAAAAAATATCAGTGTATGCAGGTTGTCCAGTTAAGCAGAGTTAAAATAGTAGATCAATAGTGTATTCATCTCTTTGTTCAGTCAGCTAAATTTCTGTGGCTGTGCATATCGCTCAACAAGCAGGAGCAGTAAGAATGAAAACTAATTGGGTGTGTCAAACTTCTGCATGATCATAGGATATTATTCCATCTGGACTTGTTGTTTTCATAGAAAATTAATGTAGTTGTTAAAATAAAAGATTGTCCAATGACTTAATTAGAAAAGCTGCATAGTTTTATTTTCTAATGAAAACAAACAAGACCAATGGAGAATAAGCACATTTGAAACAATAAATAAGAAAAAAGAAAAGGAAGTTTTGCTAAAATTAGACATTAAAACTGTTCCTTATTTGTTCTGTAGCTTAATAATGGATCTGTAGCCTTGTATACATTAATAATGCTGCGCACATCCTTTGCCCAGTGCTGGTTTACAAGGGAATTCTTACAGAATGAACTAATGAAGGAACTGTTAAATTAATTAATAACTTGTTTTTACAATACTAGCCAACTAAATTGATTGCCAGCTTATTACTGAAGTGCTACTATACCATATAGTTTCACCACAGAATTGCTGTATGTGAAACACGTCATTTTTCTTCCCCAGAATATGTTCAGCACAGAAGTTAATAATTCCTGTTCTTCTCCCCAGTCAAGCTGTTCCTTCAGCTGTATTTCTGAAGGAACTGGAAAGAAACAGGCATGGCCTTCTGTCACATCCAGCAGCTCTTGCTTTTACAGCAGTTTGGTGCTGCACAGCAGTGTGAACAGGTCAGCTGCCTCTGAACATCAACAACGACTGTTTAGGAGGTCTTAACTGGCAGCATGAACATGCCAGATAACACAGCACCACTAGACAATTTCATTTGTAGAGGAACAAGATTGATTCAACCTCATATCAAACAATATTCCTTGCATGAGGCTGTTGCTTTTCTATTTGCAAACTCCACTACCCACAATAGGTTTTGCTCAGAAAGCCTGTGCAAGGATACATCAGGAAATGTCGGGAAATCTAAATGGCAAGGCTTTGGAGATGGTTGATGGGTCTGGCTGATACCTCCCACTCTGAAGGGAACTAAAGCTGGGAAGGAGATATGACTCCTATGGAGAAGATGACCTTCTCTTGGTATTAAGATCTGACTTTCAAAGTGACATGTTGAGATTGCAACGTGCCATGACCCTCCACTTTCACCTCCTTTACATCCTACCTAGGTGATTTCTCTCTCAGAAGGAGCTCAGCTTTCACCTCCTTTACATCCTACCTAGGTGATTTTTCTCTCAGAAGGAGAGAGAAAGATTGAAATCTTTCTTCCTAGAGGACTTGAACTTGAGTATGCCTTTCTTTTCTCAGTAATCCACATTTAAGGTTCTTAACATGGGACTTTGAAACCTTTGTTTTGAGATAAAACAGTGAAAGATTATCAGTGTGAGAGTGGTGCATCAGGGGCTCAGAGGACCATCTGCTGGTGGAACAGGTGAGGGGTGCAAGTCCTGGTTGGTAGTAGGAAGGAAAGTGTGGGGTGTGCCTCACATCTTGTGGTAAGGCAGGAGGGGTTTCTTCTTGTACTTCCTCTCCTGCCAACAGGGTTCTTCTCACTTGCTGCTTACGCAAAATCTTCTCTGTGAAAGCTGCTGCCAAGATGCCTCCAAGTGATTCATTGCTGTGTAGCAGAATTTTTCCTTGCTGTGTTTTTAGGCAAAATGTAATTTTTTCAACTGTACTACAGTATCTTCTGTTAAATGTGAAGCATTTCAGAGTTTTTTCATCCAAGAAGGGACTCAGGATAGTTAGACTGATGTCATGAACTGTAAAAATTCAGTTTGATTCAAGATAAAAACATTCTGGGAAATCTATTTTTGTCATTCACTTGGAAAGGACAGATTATTTTAGAGCTTTGCATATAAAATAAAACAATTTACTGTGTAAAAGTATTGTTAAAAAGTGATAAGAGATAAGGGCAAGAAACTGTAACTGAGACAGATATATATTTTTTAAATCTGAGGTAAAGAAAAATACATTTTTTCTTATATAAAGTTGAAAGTGAAGTTTATAAACAAGGGCAGCTATGCAGTCAGTCTAAAATTTTACCTCATGATTACACAAATCATAATGCTGCAAGGGTAAAGCTAGAAAAAGTAGCACTGATCTGAGGGTGTTTTTCTTTTCTCTCTCTACAGCATGTCTTACACTGGCTGATCAGAAGTCTGCAGAATTTTAATGCAGAATGCAGTATTTCATGCCGTCTTCAAACATGTAATTTTGGTGAGGTTACATAATACTATTTTGACACTAATCATAATTTTACTTGTGCCTGTTGATATTTCAGCTTAAGGGCAGACTGCAGTCAGTCAGCTAAGTATCTCAGAAGATATTGTATTTCCATGTGATCAATAACAAAAATAAACACAACACAAAAACAGAAACAAAACTGGTTCACCTAACATAAAAATCTCAAAAATGAAAAATATGTATTATAGGGAGAAGCCTGCACCTTAAGGAGAAATGCATTTTAGGAAATAATTATTTACATAGAGGGCAGTGAGGTCCTGGAACAGATGCCCAGAGATGCACCCTGAAGGTGCTCAAGGCTAGGTTGGATGGTACCTTGGGCAGCCTGACCTGGTGGGAGATGCCTATGAGAGGGAGTCTGAAGCTAAATGATCTTTAGGGCCCTTTCCAACTCAAACCATTCTGTGAGTTAATGGTAAAGTGATCCAGCAAAGGTGCAGACAAAATGCATTCTTGTTGCTAATGAAGTTGCAACATGTAAGACCAAAAATAGAGTTTTAAACTTAATGTATATCAGACGTTGACTAAGAAAGCATGTATTTTCCTTATTATTCTCATAATAAGGAGGAAAAAGAAGTGGATTTGTGGTATCAGGATTAATAGAGAAAGTATGATAGAGGAAGCAGAATCTTGCATTTTTAGTCAAGAGAAAGACTCCTCCAATTAATTCAAGGTGCCTGGTTTCCTGTGCTGTCTTACAGATCATTCTGTCACTTGAGGAAAATTCCCACTGTTCCTTATACAGGTCATGGTTATTATTTCCACTTTCTTAAGCTTACCTGAATGTAGGCTGCAAAAATAAACCCTCCTTATTTTCAACTAAGTTCTTGAAATAGATTCTAGTTGACAGATGTCATGAATTTCAGTGATACAGATAAGTAGTTATATTGAGTATCATCTATGACATCTCATTAAGTAAGAAAGTAAAAAGCATTCTTACTTTCCAGTTAGGTTTTATTTTTTTTTTCTTTTTATTCAGTTTTTTTTTTTTAATATAAAAGTAGATGTATTTTATAAGCTAACCTACTTCTGATACAATAGATGAATCTTTGCCTTTTCCCTTTTTCAGATTGGATATTAGAAAAAAAAAAAACTTCTAGAAAGAGTGGTCAGGCACTGGACCAGGATGGAAGATTCACTAAAATCTTTCAAGCAAAAAAAGCATATTCAAATATAAGAAAAAAGGATTGAATTTTTTGATTTGCAAATTTTGAAAATGTTAATATTTGTTATTGGAAGCGGCTTAAATTTTAAAAAGCTTTATTTCGTGCTTTCACCACTGCTGGCACCTAATGATTACATTCTCTAATTTATATTTGTAAATATCTCTAAAATCTTCTGTTGCTTAATAATGATACATTTTCTCTTCTGGATGAACATACTTTCCTTATATGCTCTTATCCTTAGGTTTTTAAGGAGATGAACTTTGATGAAAATAATGTTCAAAAGAAAATTATATGTTTAATAATGATATAATGATAAAATGGCTAAGGTATTATGCAAAAATATGAAGATATAACAATTTAAATACCAAAAAGACATTTTAAATGTAATTTCTAAGTAGGCTACTTGGTTTAAAATTTTGATGCAATATTTTGAATGCCCTATACGCATTCTTTTCAAATCAATGCAGAATTCTGTGTCACCAGAATTGTAGAGAATTTATTTTCCATTTCATTCTATTACTTTTTATTTTAAGTGCTAACACTGCTGATAAAATAATTTTGAAACAGTGTCAGTTTAAATTGATTTAATTTTAAAAGATTTGTGGAAATTCACCACTTGATGTCTAGCTACACTGCAGTAGTGTATCTGCTCAAGGACTGAAGAGGTGAAACATCAGTGATGGCCAACCTATATCTTCTATAAGAGCTGAAATAATAATGTATTGATGTATTAAAAATAATTATAATGGCATTAAATCAGTTTCACTTTACATGGCATTAGTATTTCAAATTGTTGCTAATATGGTATTCAAAACAACCAATCATTTTTTTTCCTCTTCAACGTCAGATTTATGCTATTCAGTTAGTCCTGCTGTCTGCTGATGTTGATCTGTCATCGCATCCTACACTGTGTGTATTCCTGTGTTCTTCCTCCACAAAGCAGCTAACAAGTCCTGTGGTTTTTCTGTACTTTTTGGCTATGCTGTTTTGAGAGGTAGCTTCTTGCAGTGAAAAAGCAAATCTCATAACCTGTATAACAGTTTTCTCCTTTGATTTCCTCTCCTTTTTACTCTGTATATGAAACCACTACCCCAAGAGATATTGGTGAAATTTTAATATAGATTGTGGTTCTGATATTGCCAGGCAGAACTGTCTTTTATTCAAAAATGGTAAGGAGGAGCTGACTGCTTCTTTAATTTGGTCTGTTCTCTTCCTCAGATTATGCCTGTGGAAGGTACAAGAGATAATTTGAACGATGGATTCGGAAGACAAGAGAAGTGAAGTACTGTAGATAACACTGTGGATGATAGTATGCCATAGCAGCTCTCTCTGCAAAGGTACCTGACAAATGGCTGAATTAACACAGTGTCTGAGCTTTGCCATGTCAGGAATGGCAAATCTTATTCGTTACACAACATTTTCCAGACTGACTTACCCTTAACAGCAGGTTACTAGTTTGTGTTCCTCTGGCACTTCTTGGTATCTTTTTGTGTACACAGTACCTTCAGGCTACTTCCTTCTTACTTCCTGAAGTCTTCCCTAGTTTTGTGAGTTCTTCATAACCTTAAAATGGTCTTACTTACATTTTCATCCTTGAGGATGCCTTTCAAAAATATAAAGCTGGACTTCTGGCAGATTTTCGATCTCTGGCAACTATTGCTTTTACAGAGCTATCAGGGAAGAAGTATTGAATTTGGGAATTGAACTCAAATTTTTAGAGCACATCTGGATATCTGCAGTATTCATAGCACATGGAAAAGAGACGGACAAGTACGAGCCAGTCTATCAAGCCTGAGGAGAAGCATGATTGTTTGATACCAACATTCAACCACAAAGCTATATTGTTATTAAAGAAAGAAGCCCTTTAGATATCTTAAAGGTTTTGGATACTTGGGCAGACATACAATTTAGGGACTGCAAAATGTTGTATGAATACATGATAGACGAACGTGGGATTTAAATTATTTTTTCTTGTTAGTGCCTGGGATTCAGCAGCTACCAGTAGGAATTTGGTTGCAGTGTACTACTCAGAGACACTTGGAAAAATAAACAAAGCAGCTTTCAGTTTAGTTATTAATCTTCTTTCCAATTATTCTGATTTACAGCTTTCAACTTATATTTTTACTCCATTGTCTACTGATCCAGGCTTCTGTTCTTTATCCAGCAACAATGAAGTGGATGCCTGGGAAAGTGTAAGAACACTACTGATACATTATGCCTTCTCATTACACACTTTCAACTTATGTCATTGTATTCAAGGGATCTCTTCTGAATGTTATGATTATGTGGGAGGCAACATATAGTGATAATTATTCCCTGAAGTCACCTAATATTCCTTCATTCATGGCATCCTCTGGCAAAGGTCTCCAATAGTTCTAAGACCATAGAATCATAGAATCCTAGAACCATGAAGGTTGAAAAAGATTGCTAAGATCATCTACTCTAACCATTGATCCATCACCATCATGTCCACTAAACAGTGTCCATAAGGGCTACATCTACACACTTCTTGAACACCTCCAGAGACAGTGATTCTGCCACATCCTTGGCAGACTGTTCCAAAGCATTACCTCATTCTGAGAATATTTTTTTTTCTAATTTCCAAACTTAATCTTCCCTGGCATGACTTAAGGCCATTATCTCTTACCCCATCACTGGTAAACTGAGAAAAGAAGTGAATTCCCACCTCACCACAACCTGTTTTCATATCATTCTAGAGAGCAATAACGTCTCCCCTGAGCCTCCTCTTCTCCAGACTGAACAATCCCACTTCCCTCAGCCACTTCCATAAGACTTGTACTCCAGACACTCCACAGCTTCATTGCCCTTCTCTGGACATGTTCCAGGGAGTTGCTGTCTTTCTTATAGGGAGTACTGAGTATAGTACTCAGGGTGTGGCTTGGGCAATCCAGGTGGATGCTAGTGACAAGTGGTGTCCGCCAGGGGTCTGTCTTGGATCCAGTGCCCTTCAAGGTTGATTCTATGATTTTATTTAGGACCTGTTTTCTGAGCAGACACCTTTTACTGGTACTGAACCATGATCCAGCCACCTTCTTTTTATGGTCCTATTTCGTTTGCATTAACAGAGGGAACAGTCAGTCTCCGTCTATTCACTTTATGGTGACTGTGATCTTATAAGCCTCTGTCAATTATCTCCAGAATACTCATTTTTCAAGACTGACTGAATTCAGACCATTTAACCTATCCTCTCATGAAGGCGTTCTCACAATTTTGAGTATCTCTTATGCTTGCATTCAAAAACTTGACATTCCCAGCACATCTCCTTTAAAGCCAGAGAATAAAGACAGCTCAAATTATTCAAGGTATTGTATTCAAGTAATGGATTTCTACAGTGACACAACTACATTTTGTGTTTTGTTCTTTATTCCTATCCTAAAAAGCCTAAACGGATAAATCATTTATTTTGACTGCTGTGGAATTGCGAGCTCTTGTTCTTTGCAAAGGACCATCCCAATAGCAATGTGTAAGTAACTACTGAGCATTAATGACCAGCTCATGGCCCATCATTTCCCTGCATGTATCTTTTACACTTACCAGCATTTAATTTCATCTATTTTCTGCTTTGCTGATTACTTTGTGGCTTTATCACTCCCAGTTTCCTCCTGATGAAGGTATTTCTATCTCCTACCTGAGACAGCCCAGATTTGCAAAATTTGTGCAAAGCTGCTTGTGTTCAAAGATTCAGTTTCCAAAAATGCCACATTTGATCTCCAGCTTCCCATGAAACTTCCTCCCAAAGTGACTAGAGTTCTTAGTGACTGTGTGTTTCGGAGGAAGTGCTATGTCCTGCCAACCTCTGAAGCTGACATAAGGATGGTGAACATACTCCAGGAGGCACACAGTGCAGCTGCTTTCCCTTGGTTTCAAGTCAGGTTTTAATACTTTCTGATTTTCATTCTATGTTTAGACAATTGATAAGTCAAGCTTCAAATTTATATTAAACAAAAATAAAAATTGACCTGTAAGCCATTGTGATAGGTAAGCTCTTCCACAAGAATGCAAATCATAAAGTGTTTATAGAAGTACTGATAGATTTATTTGTTGTCACACATAGAAAAATACTATAACAAATTTCCTCAGTCTGCAATGTTTAAGTATTTGGGGATTCTTATGTATCTTCCTTTTGCATTACTGCTGAGAAATAACACTAATTCGACCTTCATTTCAATAAAAAAGTATATAATATATTAATTAGTCCACTTAAAAAGCATATTAGTATCAATGAATGCAACACTTAATAAGGGATAGTACAGCTCAGGATTCTGTGTGCGCTGCAAATATCAGATCCTGGGAAGTGTTTGCTTGGCAAAACCTATTGCCTTTCAAGCTCAGTAAGAAGAGGATCTGCTTTTTTTGTCTGTAGTGAGAACCAGCACTAATCTTTCAAAATACAGGAACACATGGAGAGCATTTTCTTTGCAGTTTACGGTTTCCAGGCATGGCTTATAAGAAAAAGGTATGGGAGCATATCACATTTTTCCTGTATAACCATAAGGAAGAACAAATGTTAGTAAATACACACTATTCAGATATCAACCACACTGAAGATACATGAAGAAGGGTTATTTCTTTATTTTCTGTATTGCAGCTGTTAGAGGGACTGGAGCCCTAGGGAAGTTTTCTTTTTTTCTCTTTTTCTTCTTTTTTTTCAAGCAATACATATTCCTTTATAAAACTGTAGAAGAAAATAATCCCTGTCCAGTTTCTGATGTTCTTTATTTGAAACTACTGAAGTAGAAATGACTATATAAAATGCTGATAAAGTGCAGTTCACACCATTTCTCACACTTTGTGCTGAGGACAAAACATGCATCTCTGCCCCTCTTTAATTTGATTGGGATGGGAAGATGTTTTTTTCATCTTCCACCAAGACCGCCTACTTCCATCTCCCTGCCATGCACAGGCCTGCCACCCACCAGCTCAGGCTGCCCAGGGCCCTATCCAGCCTGGCCTTGAACACCTCCAGGGATATGGTACCCACAGCTTCTATAGGCAGCCTGTGTCTGTGCTTCAACATCCATTCTAAGTAAAGAATTTTCCCCTAACATCTAATCTATATCTCTACTCTTTTAGTTTAAAATCATTTGCTGTTGTCCTATTGCCATTTACTTGTGTATAAAGTAAGTTTCCCTACTGATTATAAGCTCCCCTTATGTACTGGAAGGCTGCAACGAGGTCTACCTGAGTTTCTCTCCAAGCTGAACAAGCCTAGCTCCCTCAGAAGTCTTTTTAGGAGAGGTGCTCCAGCTCTCATGCAGACCTGCTCCACCATCTTCATATCTTTCTTTTGCTGGGGGCTATGATGCAGTACTGTAGATGGATGTTATGAGGACAGAAGCAGAGGGGTACAATTCTCTCCCTAATGGCCCCCGCTCTGTTGATGCAGCCCAGGATACAATTGGTCTGCTGAGCCACAAGTGCATGCTGTAAGTTCATGTCCAGCTTTTTGTCCACTGGTACTGTCAGCCCTTCTCCTCAGGGTTGTTCTTAATGAGTTCTTCTCAGTCTGTACTACATACATGCCTGTTATTGCCCTGACTCAAAAGCAAAACCTTCCACTTGGCCTTATTAAACCTTATTCAGTTCATGTAGGTCCATTTTTCAAGCTTGTCCAAGTCCCTCTGGATGGCATCCCCTCCTTTTGTCCTACCAATTGCATCTTTCAGAACAATAAGATCTATGATAATTAATGGCATCTCATCATTCATTTTCATTACACTATTATGCAAATCTTCTGAGAACAGTCAGGGAACCAGAAAGGCATTCACATTATGAACTTTGCAGTGTATCTAGTGATTGATACATCTCTTTGTTGCTGATGATCCCTGAGGATGTAATGTGAAAATTGACTTAAAATAACCTAACAAAGAACAAGGAGGAGGAGTTATTTTGTATTAACCCAGACAGAAACACCTCAGAACTAATAGACTGAGACAACTGGGATAATAACACTGGAAACTTACCCTGTTTCTTGGGAAAAGCAGAACTGCTGGTCTAGTCTTTACCTAATGCTGCAGAAGGTGACCAATTACAGTTAGAGAAGATTACTTGTAAAATGAGCATGTCTTGTGTAACGAGCTGGATTATGCAGGTGTGCATTTGGTTTGCAGCTCAGCTGCATTGAAATAACCATCATGTGAAAGTGAGTGAATGGTGATTTTGAATAATTTATAGTGATGATATGTTTGCACTATGTTAATATGTTTTAGTTCATAACATCACAGCATACTCGCTATTCTCAATTTAAAAATAGCAATTTGAAACATCCCTGATCTAAGTCCAAGAAACACCTTCTGTTAGTAGCTGTTACTGTTGTCCCGTGTCTGCTGGATTCTGTCTTTTTAAAATGAGTAATGATACTCATTCCTATGCCATGAAGCACCATAAATTAATTTCCATGTAAACCTCAAACTTTGTATCCTTAACACTGTGTACCTCAAACAAAATAAACTTAAAAATCTGGGGGTTTCTTAGGAAAAGAAAGCTAACATAGCAGGGCAAGAGTCATCCATGAATTCTATGTACTGGAATATAAGAGGAACCTGAGCTAGGACTGAAACCATGGAGGAACTGAACTTGACAATTTCTGTGGACTGTGTAATGAATCAGCAATGCTGTGGAACAGAACAGATTAGTTTAGTATTCTCTCTTGTAAATGGCTGTATCTTATGGAACATAAGGATATGTGATAAATTAAGGACTTGGAAGGGCATTATAAGTGGATTGCTGGCACGTTTTGGTATGCTGTATACCATTGTAGTGCTGTAATCTTCAGTAATCTTCAGATAGAGGTGTAAAGCAATACAATGATCTAGAACGACCTTAGCTAATAGTTTTTTCTCACTTTTTCTCACCTCCAATCACAGCTTTTCAGAACAAAGCTTTTTGTTTAAAAATAAGGCCTCTGTGTATTGTTTTCTTATGGTTGTAGGGAAAGAAATTAAAGTTTAAACATGGAAAAATGGCTTTGTGATTTGGATGGAGACAAGGGGAAATTTTTATAACAATCATTTGAACTGCCTTGTCTGAGTGGTCTTTTCATTAGAAATCATCTCTACTACACAAAGAGCTTTAAAGCCTCATGGAATTATGTACTTTTAAATCCTCCCTAAACACGTCCTTTACAGCAAGGAAAGCTGGAAACCAAGGTTGGGGTGCCCTTGCACCTGTGATGAACTGCAGTATTATTAAAAAATTGCATCTTCAAGATGTCATTTTTCTTTCAAAAAGAGGCAATCACTTAATTGTTAACCAAGTTGGATTCTACCAATTAATGCTCTCAGAAAATAGTTTCCAACCAACAGCTTATTAGCTGCAGCTGCAGCTTATTAGATAATTATCAAAATAACTCTTGTGCCTTTATATATAGTTTGCATGAATTCTTGAGTATATCTACTGCTGCATTCATGAGCTGTTGAGCCACTAACCTCCTCTGAGCTAGCCTCTGTAGAGGTTCTGCTTAGATACTGCTCAGAGATTAACAAAGCATAGATTTATTTATTCACCCAATTTTTGGGAGAGGGTAGGAGGGATGACTTACTAGGAAGGTTTACTGCAAGCAATCCCTCTTTTAAATAACTAAACTTTACAGTGCTGCATTCCATGATAAAATCCAATTTAAGAATGGGAGAATTAAATTAACTAATAATCTTCTAGGAAGTGAAAAAAATGATAAGCTTCAAGTTGCAGCATATATGAATTATAAATTCTAGGTTTAACATTAATAGGAATTATGATATAGCTCAAGGGGGCAGACTGGCATTGTAAGGTCTGTTGAAGTATGATCATTTTGAAGGGGGTTTTCAAAAGATACAGGATAGAAGACGGCAGTGTGCGAATAAACTAGTGTATGGGACTCTCAAGTACCATACAGGTTGGAAAATGACATCTTCATTAAAACAAACTAGACAGAGAAGTAGTCTGACCATTCTGAAAAAGTGTTAATTATCCTTTCTCAAGGAAACATCTCAACATACTCATTCATTCTTCCTTATTATCTGTTTCTTTCTCAGATGTTACTGGAAGATTTCTTCCTAATCTCAATTTTTTAATAAAAAAGTGGTAACATCAGCACAAACAAATGCTGATGATCCTGACTAGGCTGAGCATGTGAGGAAATCCGGTTTTCTGGTGTTCCTTTGGGAAATATTGTACTTGCAATCTATTGGAAAATTCAGAATTTAAAGGATCTTTCTGTTGGCATCGTTATATACATCACATTTCTCTGAATAGGAGTAATTTTTTTAAAAAATTCTGATTTTACTGGGTGTCCTTTCTTGATTATTTAACTTTACAGATGTTGAAGTTATTCTATACTATATTTAAATTGCTTTTCCCCTCTAAGTTTAAGCTGTTTGCTACAAGCATGTTTATTAATTGTTTTAAATTAGCTAGCAATATTGTACATTGTTGCTTACTCATCTAGTTGCCAGGGGCTCTTCATGGTTGGTACTGGGTGGTTAATATGGACAGAGAGACAGCAGATCTATTTGAGTTCAGTGGAGTCAGGGTAAGATAAGCAACCATAGACCCAACTTCAGCTGAAGATGAACCTCTGGGAATGACCTGCTGGTGATGAACATTTTGGAGAGGGGCCTGGGTGTCCTGGTGGATGACAGAATGGCCATGAGCCAGCAGTGCCCTGGTGGCCAGGAAGGCCAATAGGATCTTGAGGTGCATTAAGAGTGTGGCCAGCACATCGAGGGAGGTGATCCTCCCCCTCTACTCTGCCGTTGTGAGACCTCACCTGGAGTATTGTGTCCAGTTCTGGTCTACTCAGTACAAAACAGACAGGGATTTCCTTGAAAGAGTCCAGTGGAAGGCTTCAAAGATTATAAAGGGTGTGGAACACCATTATGAGGAAGGGCTGAGAGACCTGGGGCTGTTCAGCTTTGAAAAAAGAAGACTCAGAGGGGATCTGATCCACGTCTATAAATATATCAGAAGTGGGAGGCAAAGGGTTGAGGCTGGACTCTTCTTAGAAGTGTGTGGAGAAAGGATAAGGGGAAATTGGCGCAAACTGAGCATAGGAAGCTCCACACAAATGTGCATGGGAACTTCTTCACAGTGCAGTGACGGAGCACTGGCACAGCTGCACAGAGAGGTGGTGGAGTCTCCTTCTCTGGAGATGTTCAAGATCCACGTGGACGCCTACCTGTGCAACCTGGGCTAGGGAGCTGCTTGGGCAGGGGGCTGGACTCGATGATATCTAGAGGTCCCTTCCAACTCCTACAGTACTGTGATTCTGATTCTGTGATTCTTTGAAGTGATGGCTGCTATGACACCATTATACAACCATGAGCTTTGTCTTTTTTGTCTCCATTATATAATTTCAAGTAAGAAAACAATTTTTAAAAGTTTGTTTCTTTTCTTTTTTTCCCCCAACAGGGAAACCATTGTTTATGTGTGCCTCTTGGAGGTAAGGAACTAATTTCCATGCCTGCCATGTACCTCTTTCACTCTTATTTTGAGTAACTCACAATAGAAAGGTGGGAACAGGCACAGCTGCCAGACTGATCAGTTTTAAAGAAGCATAAAGCAGAAATGGTGTGACTCATTTTTATAATATCGGTATTTATACTGTAGGGCTGAGAGCACTAAAAAGGTACTTATTATTAAACTGAGTAACTTCATAAGTCACGAAAAGAAAATGTTTATGTCACAGAAATGTTCAATTTGTATTTTAAATAAATAAATAAAAAATTAAAAAAAAAAAAACCCAAAAAACACTTGCATACCTGGAGGGTCATTTTAGATAAATAGATTTAATATTTATGCAACTTTATACACTTTAAATGCTGCTGGTGATATAAGGTAAGTATCTTGAATGTAGAAAATCTAAATGTCTTGTAGCCACTCCAAGAAGGAAAAAAAGCCTTTCCCAATATTTGCTTCTTATTGGATTAGAAATTGATGCATATGCTAAACCTGTATACCACCAATAAAAAAGAGCAGAGAGTATTAAACTTATTCAACAAAAGGCACCTTCTAGGGAAGATTTTTTACTCTAGCCAAATTACACTCACTCTCCCTACACTATTTTTCTTTCACTAGTTTTTGTCTCAGTTGATGACTATGACTCCTTGAGGCAGATCTACTAATGTCTTCTATGTATGCATGTTCCCATCCTTCCTTTTTTTAAGCCATAGGTTCCAGAAGCCAGAAACTAAGCTTAGGAAGAAAGCCAGCTGAAGAATCAACTGTGGGCTAAAGAGAAGAAAAAGGGAGCAAAGAGAATGAGGAGAAGTGATGAATGATCTGACTGCTCACATCTCATCAAATATAGGAAGGGATTACAAATCCTTATATGAATCCTAAGGATGTAACACCAGTAGGTGCTCTCCAGAACAAATGAATGGTTCTTGAGGAAATTCTGCTCTTTTAAAGTGTATTTGCTTGAGAAAATGACAGTAATCCACTGATAATTCAATATCCATTGTTTTTGTGTGTGTGTGTGTATTGTCTTGTACCATGAATAAAATCAAGATGTAAATGAAATCACTAATGAAAAATCACACATTTCTTGTGAGCTTAAAAATGAAGCAATAAAAAAATCTAAAAGGATGGAGGAAGAAAAAGGATCATCGTGGCAGCAGAATGGAGCGAGAAATGAACTATCACTGCTGGGAGCAGAATATTTACAAATGTTGAAATGCAAGCTGTACATGTTACCTCTTTGGTCATCATTTTTCATTCCTTTATTTATGGCAGATCAGCAGGATATTCAGATAGACTTCCACATTTTATATGTTTTTTTTTTTTTCATTCTCTAGAAAAAGAAGCAGATTAACCCACATTTCTTTTGTAATCATGAGTAGTTATATAGTGTTGCTACCATAATACCACCTTGTGTTCAGGCAGGAGTGGTATCTGAATAACGAACCTTTGTCTTTATATCTATTTTTGTTTGTTCTTTTATTTATTTATTTATTTATTTACCGAAAGAGAAACACAAACCAATATTAGTGCATATTTAAATTAGTGCACATAGTGACTCCATGTTTGTAACTGTTCTTTATTTTTTTAAAGTCATGTTATTAACAAATGTACTTATGTTTCTTTGAAACTGGCCTTCTTCTCATGCCTGAGAGCCTTCTCTTCTCATTTTTTCTATCCTTTAGCATAAAAAGGCAGAGATATGATGAACTTTTGTGTTCAGAAGAAGTATGTTGACTTGTTGAATCTGTAAGTCATTGAGAAGGATCACAGTGTGGTGAAAATAGCCCTCGGTTACAGATCAGTAAAAGTGAATCCTTCTCTCACTGCTAAAGCTAGGTATAATCACCCTGGGATTTGCTAAACCTGCAAGTCATCTTTTAGTTACTTCAGTACAAAAACTGAGAACAGCAAGACATTCTAGTTGAGTGCTTTTTCCTCTTCCATTTGCTTAGATTTAATGGGATCTTTGTATTAAATACCTACAGTACCATGTAAAGTGTCAATAAGATTGAAAAAATGCTCCTAGTTCAAAGTGAATTTATGGAAAAATGCAAATATCTGCCTGTTAATTTACTGTGTTAACCTTGGCATGTGGTACAAACAGTTGCTACAAATCATTATCTTTCTAGTAAACTTCCTGTCATGCAGTGTGAGGGGAAAAACATTCAGAGAGCATCTTGTGAACAAAGTAGTAGAACTGCTAAAAAGCAAGGCTGATGGTTTCCTCCCCCCCCCCCCCCATCCCCCTTTCCCCCAAGTCTGTTTCCACAGTGTAAGAAAAGTGAATGAGCTTATGAACTTTACCCTTTAGCACAGAAGTGTGACCTGGATCTAGCATCTTATTCCAAACCAAGCCAACCTTTGCCTGTAGAATCATTGACTTCGCCTCTGTTGTAGTATATCATACTTACTGTGTGCTTTAGTTTAGTTAAGGGCCTAGACATTTTTTTGGCAGCTGGCTTTATGCACTAATGGGATTTTCCAAAATGTACAGTCGTTACATCAATAACATGATGAAGACCAAATAATACTTAACAAGCACATTTTCCTATTTACAGAAGTATTCTGGAGGTGACCTTTGTTATCTTTCTTCATTTGTTTGTATTATAGGCATGTGTCTAGCAACCTGTATGTTAGATACATTAGTCAAGAATAGGCAAGCATGGCTTATCACTCAGAGATGTAAACCACTAGAAATTGTTTTTTCCTTTTGGATTTCTATGCTTATGATGTATTTTGCCCTTTGGGTTTTCATGTGCTCTGTATCTGTATTTTTAGAAATTATTTGAATCACTGGCTGGCTTTTCAGAAAAGTTACAGGAATAATTTGCCTGCAGGGATCTATCCAAAGTTTTAGAGCAGTGAATTAGAAAGCATTAAAATCCACATCTAGACATCTGTTTTCTATACATCTTCAAAAAGGTAAACCTTTCTATTTGAGTTACTATGAACTTTTGCTTGAGTTTTGATTTGGCAGAAACTGAGCAAAATTATTTTTATATTATAATTATACAGTAATGAAATGAGGAGTCAACAACACTAGAATTTTATATAAATATAACTATTTGTTGGAGGTTGATTTTCTTTGACGTTAATGGCAGTGCAGTCTACTTGAAAAAATAGCATCATAGATAAAAAGACCCATCCACATATCGAAATGCTCAGCTATCTTGAGTGTCAGATGTAAGTTAAGCCATTGCTTTACTCTGCATATGCTTTGTTACCTGTTGAGCTGTATCTGTTTCTCATTCGAGTGTGCCTGCAATCCTCAACTGTCTAATTTTTGATCATACTATGCAATCTTTTTCTGTGTTTCAACCAGTGAGATGCTCAAAGCAGCTAGAAGACCTTTCTTGGAGTAAGATACCTGATAAGTTCGTGCCTCTACACAGCAGCAAACCCACATCCAATTTTTAATCAGTTTCTAGATTTAATAAAATGATCAAGAATGCTACTTGAGCAAGGACCAAAAGAGAAAAAATGGTTTTTTGAAGTTCTATCTATTGCATTTATACAATACTTACATTCAAAATACAAATGGGAATTATTTATAGAAGTAAATGTGATTTTCAGGTCATCTAAAAGAAGTAATAAACTATCGTGTAGCAGATGTAACTGATGAAACTAAGATTTTTTTTTTTCTAATAGGAATGTATCTATTGTATGCAATGAAGTGTGAAAAGTCCAAGGTACACTCACAGGAGAAAAGCAGACAACAGTGTTCCAGGGATGCTAGTGGCTTATGATGAGGACAGCAGTGCCTTCAGGTACTGTGTGAGGTGACAACAGATGTAGCAGGTGGATGTGATCAGGAGGCATATTTAAATGTTACATGAAATGGACGGAAGTGTTAAGAGGGAGAAATAATCAGCTGTAATAAACAAGAGGGTCCATTGGATGTCTCTGTCGTTCTGTTTCAATGAGGCAGTATCTCTCTCATACAATCAACCTGATAACTACAGGATGTGGTTTATAGGCTGTTCAGAGTTACAAGAACAAGAGTTACGCAAACAAGAACTTTATTGTAGGATAACAGTAATGTACACCATACTGATAATGACCTGAATGGCTCCTTTAAGATATCCCATTTTTTGTTATTGGGATAGGATTCTAGGGTGTTATCCAAAGTCTTAGTTACTGTGATAATACATTAAAATAATAATAATAATAATAATAATAATAATAATATCACAGTATTCAAACTAAAGATTGGCAATTTTGTGAACAAAGGCCCTTTTGTAATGTTAGATAAAATGTTTTATAAAAAAGGTCTCATCACTAAATATTTGCAATGCCTCTTTTAATACAAGTAAGGAAAAAAAACATGCTATTAACTGTTCAGGAAAGAGCTGGAGGAAGAATCGAAAATTCAGCTGTTGTGTGGTTTAGCTACTTTTTCTGCCATAAGCACCAGTAAATAATGGTTTCTCTTGCCTCAGCACTATGAAACAGAAAATATCTTTAGTAAAGTAGTAATGATGTGCAATGGTCCATCTGAGGGAAATTTGACCATAATGATCTGCATCTTTACTTAAGAAAAGACAATAGAATAATGGAATAAAGACTGAGTTTAACTTATTTATTTTGAATAATAGAGTCACCAAGGTTGGAAAAGACCTACAAGATCATCTAGTCCTACCGTCCACCTATCACTAATGGTTTAGAAAGTAGAACATTATAATAGAACATTTAGAAATTGTATCTTCCATTTATAAACTTATGTCGTCACACAGTGTTATAATTTTACTGTTCTTTTTTTTTTTTTCAATTTAAATTTTGTGTGTAGCAGTCACAGTTTCTGCAGGATTTCTTGTTATACATCCCTGAAGCTTATTGCAGAGACTCTCTTTCTGTGCAAGGTGGGAACAGTTGAAGTCAGGAGTCAATCAATCTGAACCTGCTGCTGTGCTTTTGGGATGTGCTCTATCCCTTTCTTTGGACTATCCATCTCCCATCTTTTATTTTTGATCTTTGCAGCACATTCAAAAGCTACAGACACAAGTGTTTGTGTATTTGATAGGAATCAAATGCTAGGAGAAAGAGAAAAATTCCCAAAACAGGTATATGGAAACTAGGAAAAGATTGGGTTGTATTTTATTTTGTAGGTGAGCAGGTATTTTTAATCAAATGTAGATGGCTTGGAGCTTAAAATAGGTGTCTGACTTATTACAACAAAATAAAAAAGTAAGTAACCCTTTTGAAGAAGTTGCATCCAAATTGCAAATTACTTTATGTCTCCAGGGATCTGGAGCAGTAGCGCTTTTCTTTTTTTTTTAAGAAAAAGCTTATTTTTTTCACACATAGGAGGACAAAAGAAAGCAAGCAAAACAATTCTGAGCCCATATTGTTCATTTATTCTCATTACAGGTAGGAAATTGGCCTTCTACTGTGTAGATGGTGCAGGCAGGAGTTTAACAAGTGATGCAGACAATGCATTTGGAGGCTGAAATCCTCAGCCTGGCCTGGGAAAGCAACGCTGTGTTAGGCAGATATTTTTGTACAACACTAAATTACAGGAATAACAATAATGAGAACAATTAAAAGCCAATGAACTGTAATTTATTTGAAGTAAACACAACTGCAATTTCATTAGCAGAAAAACATATGAGAAATATTTTCTTGGTATTCCTATTATCCTAACTTCTATGGAAATATTCTCAAATAACACTGGGGAATATGACTACATAAATTGCAATGAAATTAGTGTTTGTCCAAAAACCTCAGCCATCATTTTTACACCTTCCAAGATCCCCAAAAAAAGAATGGGTAAGAAAAACTTGCTTGTTTTTTGAGAATTTCAGGGTAAGAAGAGAGTTTGTAGGAGGCATTGCTCTACTTATTAAGCCTCTCTGCCTTCTGCTTTTCTACAGTTTCTTTTCTAAGAAATGCCAGTTCTGAAATAAGTGGGAGTCTGTGTTCAGTAACTCCCATCAATGCTCTTAAAATAGGAAGAAGATTTATAACACTGCATTCAGTGTTTCAGCCCTGTCCTGTGCAGATAACTGCTTGCAGTGTCAGTTCCAGTGGGCTTTGTTTAGGTAGTGACTTCATGTAACTCTTGGAAAGGGATGAAATCCCCTGTCTTATGATTTTGAAGACATCTCTGTGCAGGGTAGGTACTTTGTCATTATGATAATAGATTATTTAAAAAAATAAAAATAAAAAATAAAAGCAACAACCACAAACGTACACACACATACAAACCCAGTTCCAGAAACAGCCACCACCAACAAAGAAACCAGAGATCATAAATACACAAGTGTTTTATTAAAGTGGCCATGTTCTTGAAGCTATCCACTGCATTATTTTGACTGAAGAAAAATAGGCAAAATATCTTCCATCTGTGAGTCACTTATTGTTTTTTCTGAAAATATATGAAGAAAAGGTAAAACTACTATGACTTTACCATCAAGAAATTCTGTACAGAAAGATAAGAATAAATAATTCTGTGTATTCAGAAATAAGACAAATGCATCCAGAACCTGCCTAGGACAGCGCTGTTGGTCTATGACCTTGCACAGCTTTGTCCTTTCTTTTCTTCAGACTTTCTGATTTACTCTGGTAGAAACTATACAAAGATAATGCATCCTCTCTTCTGCAGTAATCTCTGTTGAAGTTAAAGTTGACAGAATTTTTGCAGGACTGAGTGGTTGGAAATTTTCAGAGGAACTGAAACAAGAATTAAACCAAAATCTTAGTTAAATGCCTAAAAGGGCATATCATTCGGTCCTGCAGGTATTTCTAGCTATAGGCCATGAGCTCCTTTCTGTTACTAACACTCAATCAGCCAAGTAGTTTTTGTTGCATTTTTCTTTCACCTTCTATCTCTCACATTTTTGATCATGTAAAACAAATATCTAAGCAGTTACTTACAAATGTTTCCAAAAGATAATGTAGATTTTATGGGTTTTAAGTTACTTCACTGGAAATGGATGGAACTTAAGAAAAACTTGGTAAAAAGCTTTTAGAGCCCTCAATATATAGTTTTGTATTTGTCCATGTACGTTCCTAGCAACAACTAGATAAATTCCTGTAAAAGCTCTGGGAAGATGGAAACTGTTCTCATTAAAATTTTGACAGCAAGTGGAGGTAAATTGCCTTCTACTTTTGTCTTTTTCTGGATATGTGTCTTTAGCAACACAGTACAGAATGGTTTGCACACCCTACTATCTCCTATAAACATTGCTATTTGTCTTTTGTCTATAAAGTACTATTCAGTTCCTGTAGCAGGAAATAATGGCTTATAAAAATAATATACATATCAAAGGCAGAATGGAGTACAGCCAGTCACCTTAACCATCAGGAAAAGAAAAAAATTCCTCTAATGCTGAAACAACACTGCTGATTCAATACTGTACAAAGAGAAGATGAATAGGAAATTTGCATGTGGACTCTACTTGAGAGTGCAGATGAATAAATTTCTACTTTACATTGCAAATAATTTTTAATATAGATAGGAAATAAAGGATTTTGCAAATGCATGTGAACATATTTGCCAAAATGTCATTGTAACATAGAGCAAAAAGTAAATGATACTTAGAGAAGATGAAAGAGAAATATTAACATAATCTATTGCCTAAAGAATAATTTTAAATCCTCCACTTGAAAGCTATCGAGACTGAGACTGTTCATCATAGGGATGGAAAGAGCTTGTTGTCTCTATTTCCAAGACATCATCAAATCCTAGGGTCATTCTCCAAAATACTTAACCCTAGAGGAAAAATTTTACTTCTTTATAATACTATTTTTTTTTTTTTGTCTAAGCAGCTTGTATATTCAGTCACTTTCATTGCTACTTGGAACTTTGTTGATGGTAGACCAAGACAGGGACTGTGCATTTACTTCAGAATACAAATCTCAGCCTGCTGACTGATGATGGTTGTCATGGGTACAGTGAAGCAGTGTCTCCTTTCCTCTCTACAGAAGAGAGCTTAAACACAGGTTTCTGGAGAGAGAGTTCAAAATAGAGAACAAAAACACAGTTGAATTGTTGGACAGTTAACTATGTTAGGGAGAGAAGTTTGCATTGTGACAATTTTTCTTTAGACAAATTAATTGCTATAGTCCTCAGTCATCCAGTTCGTAAATCACAACTGCAGTCATTCACCACTTGTTCTATCATTTTCCATCTGTAAGAAATGCCACCACCAGAGATGGCAACATATTTTTATATTCTACCCATATTCCAGAAAAGTCTTAAATTGTGTCTTATTGCTGACAAGGTTCATTAGCTCAGTCAGACTGTATGGATTCCAGGTTTTCATCCATTATACTGGTTGGCCATCAAGGAGAAAAAAGCACTCTACAGCATGCTAGGATTTGAAAAAAATAATCCAGCTTTACCTCTGTGGGAAGCAGCAAGTACTAAGCTTGATAAACCATAGCCTTGTTTCAGGTTCCCAGAACTAAACCTGAAACCATATATAGACAGTTACCCAATACAAATCTTAATGGTAATTCTATTGCAGAGTAAGCTTAAAGCTAAGAAAGTGCTGCACTAAAGAGAAGCAAATCATCTAATCAGCAATAACTAGAAAAAAATTAATCCTTCTATTGCTTCTGAAAGAAACACTTAAAAAAAAAGTTTTTGAATGTTTGATATTCCAACTAGAGGAATTTACCATATCATTATGGAAGAACCCACAAATAGGTCACAAAATTTAACATGTATGCACACTTGCATGTGTGAGCTGATTCTGATCAGTATTAAATTCTAAGATGTATTCCTACATATTTTTGCCTTCCTACAATTTTTGCCTGTCTAAAATAACCTTGATAACATCTAGCAAATTACTGTTTGCAGTATTCAAGTGTACCTTGAAGAGGCAGCAGGGGGTGAAGGGAGGGAAAGGTGTTATGAAATAGATTTATCCTATTTAAAAATATGAAAATACTGCATAACAAAGAACAGCAAATTTCTAAGAATAATCTGTCCTTCTTGGAAATAACAATAATAAAAAGGAATTCCTAAAAGTCTATGAAAAAGAAAAATATAAGGAGATCTTGATGATAATGAAAGTTACAATCACAGGGTAAAGGCATCCACTGTGTTTGCTCTTGGGCCTAAAGTTTTGGAACTATTAAATACCTCAAGAGAAAGTTGGTATGTGCGGCTGAAGTTAACTGAAGTTGCAGATGATCTGAGAATTCAGAACTGCAGGGTATAGATGTTCCTGTTGATTATGCTTAAAAAAAAAAAAAAAGAAAAGAAATAAAAGAGAGAAAGAAATACCTCAAACTTTTCCAAATAGATATTGATTTGCTGTAAAAAGACAAGAAGAAAACTGTGAAAGGATTTAGTGTGTTCCAGCTATCCCCAGGGCTGTTTACCTTTTAACTCTTTGAGTACACTTATTTTTTGTGCGATGTAAATTTATTTTTCAGGAATTGCATTTTTATCTGTTTTTTATTTTAAGAAGACACATTCGCAGTGTTTCTGCAAGCTCTTGGTCTGGTCCTGATTTTTCTGGAAGGCGCAAGACGTATGAGTTTTGATGTGATTTCTTTGCTCCTTTACTAAGCTATGAAGTAATAAAACACCAGGTTTTGACTAAATATGTATGCTGTCAATATCTCTCATCAATGCAGTAGTGATTGACTTACAGACAAGTGGATAGTTGGCACTATAAAACTGTCAAAAAAGAAAACTAAAAAAGGAAAAATAAAAGAGTAAGAAAATAAAGTCAAGCCTTTGGGTAAGAAGAGTTTTTTGCTACATAGTCTGAAGATTCTTTCATATACATGGACAAAAATGCAGCATTTCTTATGGGCTTATCTTTCAATCGGCTGTTGGCAGACAAGCTTTGCCTTTTTTTATGCCAGTAACTGTCACTGTGACACAGTTTTTTCTTTGATTCCTATGGAATTTTGTGACCTATCATTATAAAAATGTAGTGGCAGCATGAATTTCAATGCTCACCTAAGATTATTTTACCTGATGTAAGCCTTTTCAAAGGATTTTTTATGAGAAACAGACTTCAGCAGTAAGACAACTAGCATATCATAGCTGGTTAGTTTTTTTTTTTTCTTTCTTTTCTTTCTTCTAAATATTTATTACACCTCGTTGTTATCATCTCTGGTAGTCTTCATATTGCACTCTTCTCAAAAGAGAAAATAAAACTTCAACAGCAAGAGGGGGACTTCTGCAGTTCCATGCAAAGCCAGACCCTCAGGTTAGTGCTATTTATGTAGTAATTAAATGTGCATACTTTGTTGTACCTCTTGGAATGTGAATATAACAATGAGTGAACGTGCATCACTTAGGAGGAGGAAACAAAACTTCATTTGTGCATTTGTTTGCTGAATTTCTACCAATTTCAAGCATTTTCACACTTTCATACAAAACTGATGAATTCGTAACTCCATGTCTTTATATCTGAAAAGTCATGATTTACCTTGTATCATATAATTTGTTTCCTTTCTCTAAAGTACATTCGAAATTCCATTCTTAATCTTTTCTGCTCCTCAGAATAGAAAATTCTTTCAAAACCAGAAGTTGATTTTATGTGGTACTGTTCAAATCAAATAATTTAGGTAACCAAGCTGTGTTACAAAAGAAGTTTGAGATCAATGTTCTTGAAAATAAGTGAGACCAGTCAGGTTCAGGTATAAGTGCAATTAAACTTCTGCATTGAAGTACACTGAAGTACCTATAGTGTTTAAGTGACAAGTCTAAATTGAATTCCAGCCCATAAGTTACTTAGGTTATTTTGAAAATTGTGTCCATCAGGTTTCCTTTGAGCTTTTCTGTTTTTACTCTTTGTTGGCCAGAACAGTGAATAGTAAATAGAAACAGAGTGAAATAGTGAAAATGCATCATTACTTTTTCATTCTAGTATCATTATTTTTCAATACTGGACTCTTCACACATAATTCATATACAGTCAAATGTGTTTTCTTTTTCAGTTGACATGCATGTTTCCACCCTATTAGTAATCAAATAAACACACTCAACAAAGGTATGTGAAGAAAATAGAAATGAGGCAGAATGTAAATTATTTTAGTGGCTGAAGAAGAGGAGGATGTGAAAAAAGCACTCTGGAACACTGCTGAATTTGAAAGACAAGCAGACCAAATTAAACTTACATCTTGATAAAGCGTACCTATGCTGATGTAAATTTTACTGTGTAGTCTCTCTATAATAGAACTGATAAGACACTGGGTACGAACAAACTATAAAACCCGGACCCTGATTTGAATTTTTAGCCACCTTCCATATTCTTTTTTATGTGAAATATATTCTTGAAAATAAACTTCCAATTGTAGTTCCCCCAGTCATCTGTATTTATGGTCATCTTCCTTTTGCATTTGTTTCATCTCTCCCTGATATTCATAATACGTGCTTTAGATTTGCAATTTTGTCCTTTCAACAGAGAAGAGAGAAAAAAAAAAACAAAAAAAAACAACTACCTGAGAACTTCCTTGTCTAGTCATTCTGCACCTAGTGTGAGTGATGTGCTTTACTCCATCAGCAACTCAGCACCCACAGCCACTCACTCTCTCTCCCCAGGTGGGATGGAGAAAAGAACTGGAAAGGTCAAAGCTCAAGAACTTGTGGACAAAAAAGCTGCTTGCACAAGCAAAGCAGAACAAGGAATTCATTTGCAACCACCCATTGACAGGCAGATGTTCAGCCACTCCCCGTAAAGTAGGACTCAGCATGTATTGCAGTTTCTTGGGAAGTCAAATGCTCAAAATATCCCCCCTCCTCCCTCTTTAACTCAGCTTTTATTGCTGAGAATGACGTCAAACAGAATGGAATGTCCCTTTGGCCAATCTGTGACAGCTGTCCAGGAGCAGTTCCCTCCCAGCCCCTTGTGCAGCCCCAGGTTCCTTCTGGCAGAGATGCTGTGAGAGATGCTGAAATTCCTGACTCTATGCACTTCTCTGAATAACACAAACATGAGTATGTAATCAATAGTATTTACACCACAAAACAAAACCACAGCACCATGCAGGTCTCTATGAAGAAAAGTAACTCTATCTCAGCTAAAACTGTGATGGTGATTACAATATTTGATTTGATTGCCATAACGTTGTTCTCAACAGGACATGACCACAGCACTTTTTATTTGACTAGAATTTTTTATAAAAAGGGTGTCTTCTGGTTTCTTTCCTATCTGCACAAGGGGAGCAAAAAACGTGGGCATTGTACTTCTTTAGGCGTGCTTCTGAACCAGAGAAATGCCTAACTCAGCATTCCTTGGCAATTCCAGAACAAAAGTGTTTCAAATTCAAATTTTAGATATATTTAGATCTTTAGAAATAATGAGCAAAATAAAGACCTGTTTAAATAGTTCTTAAATTTACTATTTCCCACATAATTTCTGTTAAAACAGATTGCAGATAAGTTTACTTTTTGGTATAGAGTAACTGCTGGCTTACTCTTTAGGAAATCATTCATTCTGAGGTAAGAGTCATTGCCGACTGATACTTTAAACTAACTGGTGTTCAATAACAAACCTTACCTTTCAAAGCTACAACTTTAGCACTTAGTATCTGTCAAGTCAGAGAAACCCAACACTATATTTGATGTTCTGTGAGCCTTTTGATTTTCTTTTAAAATTATTGAGTGTACATGATATACCTATTATTAAATCAAAAGCACAGTATACTAAAGCTAATGACTGAAACTATTCAAGCTTCAAGTTTTGCTTTCTGTGGATTTTAATGCTGTATAAACTTACACATGGTGTTGAGTTTACAGTGCTTTTCCAGAAGAAAGTATTCCTTAAGCAAAACAGTTTAGCCTTCTTTTTCAGCTTGAGCAATGCTTTGCTGTGGACCAACACTTATGGGAGCAAGTGAACTGAAATATTTGTTTCCACACCAAAAGAAAAATATAAGCAGACACTTAATTGATAAACCTGTGTCCTTACAGTACTTGAATGAAGTTTATAAGTAGGAAGGAGATCACCTTTTTATACAATCTCATAGCGATAGGTCAAGGAAGAATGATTTTAAACTAAAAGAGTAGAGGTACAGCTTAGATGTTAAAAGAAAATCCTTTACTCAGAGGGTGGTGGGGTGCTGGTACAGGCTGCCCAGAGAAGCTGTGGGTGCCCCATCCCTGGAATGGTCCAGGGCCAGGTTAGACGGGCCCCTGGGCAGCCTGAACTGCTGTGGGGCAGTCCTGCCCATGGCAGGGGGTTGCAACCATACAAATTCGAGGTCCTTTCCAATGTCCAAGACATTCTACAAATTCTATGATTCTGTGACCCTTTCTACTTAGTTGAGATCACAGCTTTGAGGAACAAGATGTTCTCTTCTGCTACAGAGATTGAACTACCTGAATTTTAGTCTCACTGTGGCATGGCAGATGATACTGGAAACTATCGTCTCCAGGCTGCCTTAGCAATACCAGCCTGCACAGTTGCTGGTCTGATCATGAGATTGCTCTTCAAGAAACTAATACATTGCAATCACTGTTTCACTACTGTCTTCTGATGAATATGGTGCCCACTGTGCATGCTCTCTCCACAGTGTTGTTGCATTGAGCCATCAGATTCCAGAAGCCAGCAGCAGAGCAAAACAAAGTGCTTGCAACATGGCACCCCTTGTGCAAGTTTGCAGTAAATGACTTGTGAAAAACTGAAATTCGTATCTATAACATCCTGAGTCCAACTAAAAAATACTGAATTGATCGTAACAATTCAACAGTTCTATTATCTCCTTTTCTTCTTTGGCTCTTGTTTTAGGTCAGACACTTTGATCTAGCTGGCTGTTTGCTACGCTGGCCTGGTCTTCTATTAGACAGAAGTCACATCCCTGCTTTTCACAGGTTTTAAGCTGGAACTCATCTTGTAGAGTGAAAAGAAGTGTAATTAAAACCTGATAGACACCTGCAGGCATCAGAAGTGGCAGAAGTACCAGGCAGAAGAGCTCAAACTTCCACAGAAATGAGAATATCACTTACTGACAGTTCTCCAAGGCACGTGCAAAAACACTGAAGTCCCTTCTGAAGTGGCAGAGCACCTCTCAATACTTATAAAGTCCTTTCATGCCCTTCTAGCCAGTAGCCCCTGAGCACTGAGCCTGTGCTGCTCTGAAAGATCCTGTTATCTTCTCTGCAAACACTGCTTCTCCGCAAGGGGAAAAGCTCTCTCCAAGTTATCGCCTAACACTACACAATATATATTTGTCAGGAAAAATATACAAATGCCTGCCCACCCTCCCTTCATGAAGTTATGCACTGTTTATCTTGGGACTTCTCTGTTTACTTATTGACTTGATTTCTTTGAGTAGTAGGTAAACAGGTGAGACTAATATATGTTAAATCGGTGTATGTTAAAACGATGTTGTGTCAAGTCAGTTTTCTGCTATCGTAACGACTCTACCAGAAAAATGTTATAAGTAACGCAAGAGTACTCTCTAACAAATAATCACTTGAGAGCTCCACTTCAAGTAAATATTCAAATAATCAGCCCATCTTGGGCAGAGACAAAAAATTCAGCAGGCAATCAATGTATATCCTGCATACTTTTATATAACTGTCACGGTATTTAGCAGTATAGTTGAAAGCTTTATAATGATCTTTTAAGAAACCTTTTTTGCATTCAGCAAAGAGAAGAGAATATGGACTTTCCATTACAGGACTGGAAGCTAGGTGCATTTATCTTAGGCCCAGGCTTTGCCCGGTGCCTGGGAAAATCACACAGAATTGATAGATGATGAGAAATAAGTCTCAGAAATCACTTACTTGCATGCTTGAAATTGGAGAGTATGATGAAAATAAAATGAATGTAATGCACATTTTAGTCTGAATAATCAAAGCAAAAGTTAAAATTTACTTGAAAAAATCAGGCCTTGCATGACTGTTACCTACATTCTGCCTAAAGCACAGCGTGAGCAAGAGTATTTTTCTGGAGCTTTTCAGTCCCCACTCTCTGAAAATGATCGTGGTATTCAGTTGCATCACTTTGCATCTTTGAAGAATCAGCTTTTTGAGATAATTGACACAAGGAATATTCAGTTTTTCTCCAAAACTGCAGCACGTTTTGCCCCACAGAGTGTAGGTAGATGGGCTGCATTTTGCCACATCTGAGGCACGTGCTCATATGCTAATTGTTTATTACAGGTTCTAACATCCCTTATATACATTCACAAGTTTTCTCTTTCAACATTCCTACCTGCCTTTACATGTCAACAAAACATTGTATTAACACTCCTTCAGGAGTGTTGTAGACAACAGGCACTTAGCCAATCAGGGTCATGAATCGTTCCAAGCCATGCTCTCTTCCTCCAGTCAGTGTCATTGTCACACAGCCATCATGCATCTTGCTTGAATTTGTTTTTCTTTTTTCTGGAGGTGTCTTTGTTTCTCAGCCTTGCTTTCTCACGCTGTTTATCTTGCTCCACAGCTTCTGCTCTGAATAGTCTTTCTTGTATTCCCACAGCACTTCAATTTTTTTTTAATCTGCTAAGGTGCCAACTTAGACCTCTTAAGAATTCTGCACAAAAGCAGCATTTAATCATTTTTCTGTGTATTATACTCACGAGATGTGTTGCTGCCCCTCAGGTTCTCAGGTATCCTTGTGTTTCTCAGCACTAGCTCTTTGAAGATTGGTCCATCAGCTCCTGCCAGTGCCTCCAGTAAAGGTCAGTTATTCTCCCTCACCATTGCACTAGCCATCCTTGGGGTTTTAGGCAGCTGTGAGGGATAGTGATAGCTGTAAGCTGTTCCCATATTGTCCTTCCTCCTTCTCTCTTCACCTCCACCTCCACTTTCAGCTCCTTTGTTTGTCCAAACCGAGTGGGAGATCAGCTTTTACTGCAGACTTTTGTCCCATTCCAGCTGAAAACAGAGGGCTCTTGCAGAGAGAGCAAGGTAGGATGGGGCAGCTGTGGATTGCAGACGAAGCTTGCTCTCAACTTCATGGGGGTAATACACATATTATTTTTTTGTCAGCTTCAGTAGTATGTATGAGATACACAAGGCTGTAATTCTGCTGATGTTATATAACTTGCAGTGAACTGCTATTGCTTCTGTACATTATTACAATTCTGTTTGTTATTACCTACTATTTCTTTCAAAATTTACAACAAAGACTTAGTAAGTCCAGACATGTAGAATTCTTATGAACATTCAGGTATTAATGTTATTATTTATGTTCCAGTATTGTAAAAGTATCAGTACACGTATTTATACAATTACTGCATGATGTATTTAACCCTCCTGAATGATTTGTCCTGTGCCCTTCGGAAGCTGACTATTGATTTTGGTATGTACCTTAAGAGTAATACAAGTGCACCCAGTAAAAACAAACCATATCTATGATAAATATGTTTACACACTCTTCAAAGATGAAGAAAAATCTACTGCTTCTGTTTTGCATTTTTTTAACCGTAGTTGTGTAACAATTAAAGTCTTATCTAATGCTAAGAGAGATGATGATAGCCTACAGCTTAGTATTCAGGCTGAGCTGTTCAGGTGTAGCAAAGACTTGTTCAAGTGAAGCTCAGAGATGCAGAGGAATGGCATTTCAAAATGAATACATCAAAATGTGAAGAGAGAAGTGTTTCAGAGAAATGAAATATATCACTCAGGTTCTGATTGAAATGAAACGGGAGGCACTAAGCTGAAGGTGAACAAAAGGGGGAGATAATAGAGTTTAATGAAAGGTTTGAAATGGTTGAGAAATTACTCTATAAATGATGTTTTGGTTTCTGAATGGTAGTTTAATTATAATTGAAATACTCATAGCATAATGATGATGGTAGATAATTTCTTGCAGCACTTTAAGGGACAGCAGGGCTAAAACGTGGTACCTTTCACAATATTGTCCATTGCCTCTAATACCTGAATTGGGATAGTTTGCTCTGCAGGTATTCAAAGAAGAAGGGAACATTGAGGTAGAATGATATGTTCAGAAGTAGTGACAACTACTTCTGTAACTAGCGATATAGATAAGATAAGGAAATGGTCACCCTGGAAACAAATAGATATATCTTTCACACTTAAGAACAGATTGCTTGACTGAAGCTCAATTTTGTTTCATTTATAAAACAACTTGAGAATAATTAGAGAAATGGGAAACAAATCTAATTCTCACAAAGCCTGTTTTTCAGTGAGAAAGCAAATACAGAATTGCAAGAATTGAGATCTTTTGATACTCCTCCTGTCATGTGATCTTATTTTTGTATATATTAGCAGTCTAAATATCTTCAGCTTCTTGTAATGTAGGAAGACTGTAATATGCTTTATAGTATGCATAATAATATCAGTTGACATCAGTGAATTTTTTCTTTGCTTTTATCTTATCAATATTTCTTGATACACGCAGTAACACTAAAATAGAGCATTTCAAATAATAATGTAGTGCATTGTATTGCTGAAGTAGATGCACAAATGCCTTCACAACTGGCCTACTGCTCATATTTTTTTACTTTTTAATAATATGGATTCTTTGAAACCTGTGAGTTGTATACACTGCAAACTCTGAATTTTTTTAGAGTTACTAAGAATGGAGGTTATTTTTCACATAAAGTTGTTTATTTGGTCAGAAATTTGTAGAAAGTATCTGTTGATTAGTGTAGTTTAACAGTTTCACCTGTTATTTCCCTGTCGTATCTACCTAGAAGTAAAACTTCTGATTTTAAAGAAATGCACTTCAGGATGGTGTCTTAGCACAAGAAATAACTCTTATATATACAGAAGGTGGCATCACATGATCTAAACAAAACTATCAGGATTGTGGAGACATTCAGAGAACGCCAGGTACAATGTCCTTATGAACAATGATCAGCAATACAGAGCCATAAAGTAAATGTGTAGTGGGCCATTTGGTGATTGTTCAATAACATGGGAGTATTCTGGGATAGGAAATGACCTTACTATTACACAAATGTGATGTAGCACTTCATGCCCTGTTGTAGATGTACTTTATTAAGTGTGTGGCACGTGATATTTTCTTCAACCCTACAAAGCTGCAAAGAGGGTTAAAACTGTGGTGGTGATTTGATAGAAGTTCATTCCTTATTTCTCAGATTACAGTGGATGGAATATGTATTTTAGATTACTAGTTTCATCTCTGAAATGAATTTAATAGTTACTGCAGATTAATCTTCATTGAGTGACTTCAAAATGGGTAAGCAATTCAAGCAAAGTGTAGTTCAGGCACTAGAATTCTGTTCTGTCTTGCACAAATATCACACACTGGTGCTGTTCCTCCACATTTCAGAAATGCAGCGCTTGCAATCCGTAGTTAGTTTCCCTTTGTTTCTCTTTAATGGACATATGTTGAGTTTAGCAGCCCTCCTGAGCATCTCATCTCTCCACAGTATCTTTATCAGGGAAATGCAGGCACAGTCTGATGAAGTCTTTTTCCTAAGCTGCACAGCAGTGTTACTCTATGAAAGATGCTACATGCACTTAAGAGCTTATAATTTTTATTAATAGTAAGCAGATTCCTTCTGCTTGCTCCAGAAATTTGGACCTTTAATGATGATCTTCAAAAGTTCAAGTACAACTTAAGCAGTGGAGTACAGGCTTCACTTAGACTGATATTTCTTTCTTTATTTAATCTAATTTATTCTACACCTCAAATATATTGTTCTCATGGATGTTTTGTACTTCTGAACAATAGAACAAAATGACATAAACAAACTTGACATTTTTCTCTCATCTTAGGCTGAATACAAAACACTGAAAGTTTGATTTCCTGAGTGAGAAGTTCAACATAACAAAGATCTGACAAATAAGGGATATGTCTCTTCTTTTTTTGTTTGAGCACTTAGACTGATTTTGTCATGCAGGGATAAAAATTTATCAACTTCATGGGCTTGAAGGTTACATCAGAAGCTCTGTGAGGTGTATCTGAAGAAATATAATTCTAAAACCTATTTTTTTCCAGCTTTTACATAGGCAACTAGTGAGATTCCTGATGGGCATCCTGTACAGATACTTTATTCCCTTCACATTTATCTCTTTCCAGTGGTAATATAATTGGTAGCAGAGGCCCTATGAAAGCCAAATCGAGCTAAGGCTGTCTTCCCAGCTCCATATAGGCTCATCTTTACAGTCTATTCAATAGCACTTGAAAGGATGGACAAAGAGGAAAATACATGAATTTATCCTCCCAAGTATTTAAAAAAAAAAGAACTGAGAAGTTCAAAAAAGCACCTTTGCTTCACTTTTATCACATGATTTGGGCTATTTGGTATCCTCTACTAGTACAGATCTTCTTTCCTCCTCTACCTCACTTTCTGTTTTTCTGTGACATCTTTGTCAATCCTTCGGTGATTCATTTGACAAAACTTAACAAGACTTAAGCCAAATGAATGAGTCATTACTTAATCAAACTTTTGTTCTTTTTACACGCAGTTCCGGGGAGTCTGTCTTTCTTCCTGTGTAGATTAATAAAATGGAAAAGGTCCTATGTAACACTCGGATTCCCATCTGTTTGGGAACTGCTGAATCACGGCTTGAACCATTGATTGGTCACCTGAGGCGAGCACTGAGTCAGCCACAAGGGCACAGGTGAAGGTGATATACCTGTGTGATTGGAAGGGGTGGAACCTGGCTCCACCTCTCCCAAACCCCATTTTAGGGCTGACCACCACCAGGGAAGGATCTCTTCTCAGAGATCCCTCCCACGTGGAGTCTGTGCCAAGCCTCTATCATCCTAAAGGTGAGCCACCCTCTTTTGCTTACTATCTGTGTACCATCTATATAGGTCTACTAAAATCTACTAAAATATACCATCTTCCATGCTATTTTTGAGTTCCATCCTTGGGGATTATTTACCCTATGTCATCACATTTGGGAACTGTGAAAAGAGAAGGCCATAGTAATCAATCCCATAGGAAACTTGTTTTAATGGATGAGATGAAATATTTTTGAAGGGTCATACATCAAGTATGTCAAGAAAAGGTTACATACCTGTTTGAACTCAGGAATTAAAATTATACAACAAATGTGTTCTCCAAAGCCTGTATGTGGGAGGTAAATGGTTTTCTAGATGGAAGATGATGTTATGGGACATTTGGAAGTTATGGAAGGTATATAGCCATTGCTTGTATTGGGTTTCAAAGAGAAGTACAGGTATATTTTATATATCATTGTAAAGGGCAAGGAATTCTATGTGTGCACCTCTGAAAGAGCAAATGAGATCGTAAGAATTAGCAATAACCACGCTTATTCTCCCATTCTTTATTTTTTGTTATTAATCTTCCCCAGCCCCAGAAATCTTTTCAACCAGGTTAAGTATTTTTCTTTTTCTTTTTTGTTTTGTTATTTTTTGTTTGTTTTGTTTTTGTCTTGGCAGGTGGCCTGCTTTTGTCATGAGTCCAGTATCCTCAGACAGAGGGCTCACAAAAGGAGTCAAGAGATCTCGTTATTGTGCTCCTAGGCATAAGGAAGTGTTCTGCAATTCCTCCTCAACAAACTGCTTTTGCTTCACTTTGTTCACAATAATGGGAGGTAAACGGGGAACTAGGTATCTGTGATGATAGCAAAGATGTTGTCATTAAGGCTGCTCAAGCTGTGTGGGCTCCCATCGTTCAGGTCAGATGGTCAATGCTTACAGAGCAGTTGACATCAGGACATCAACAAGTGATGCCTTAAGGAGTTAGTTACTGGGCAAGATAAAGGAGGGAAAGGGATGAAAATCATTAAATTCAGCATCCTAGGAGCTAGTAACTGAAGTTTGGAGAATAGCTGTTTCTGTCTCCTAGGTGACTGACTAGTCATCTCTCTGTGAGTTCACTAGTGGGCTTCAGGCTGTGGCATGGGTGAAAGCCTGTGTGTGTGCATCATGCCAGAAGAGCTGCCATTAGCCATTAACCTCAGTAGAGTCATATTTTTCTGACAGGAGCTTGATGATTCCTTTGGGGGTTTGCAGCAGTTGTTTGAGATTGGCTGATATGAGGTATACAAAGAGGCAAAGTCTTGGGTACTCCCAAGCAAATGGAAAGTACCTACCTGATCTGCTGGTATATGATAATACAAACAGGAGATTTAATCTCTAGAATGAGATTTTGGTCATAAATGTAAGACATTTTTCCAAGATGCTTGCATTCAGATGTCTTCTGAAATGTAGTAAAGGAAGCATTAAACCAGTATGAGTTGAAAAGAGAGATGAGATAAACTGGGTAACACACAGGAGGAAAATGGAGGTACTTATCAGAAAATAGCACTGTGAGAAGCAAGGGATGAAGGGCAGAGCAGGTATCAGCATGATATCAAGGGAAGAACTGTTAATTGCTGAGGGAGCTGCTGTCTGCCCATCTGGTGTATGAGAAGCTGCAAAACTCTTTCATGGTGTCAAATTTACAGAAGGGATCTTGTGCTCATACTGAAAAAATGACCAAGAAAAGCTTATGGCTTGTGATGTATATGTTATATACATCAGTGCTCCAGAATAGACAGTAAAAACTGGAGACTTGCAAAATGAAATCCCATGTGTCCTGTCTGCCCCGAAGCAGCTGAAGCCATTGCCAGGACTGCTGAGCTCTGGTGGGCATTGCCACGTGGACAGGCAGACTGTCCTGTCACTAAGATGCACACATTTTTTGTTCAGACTTTGCTTCACCTCCCGTTATATGAATGCCTTCAAATATGTCATTATAGCATCTAAAATTATAGTGTTTTACTGTATCTCCTGTAATGTGTCTGAGTCAGTTTATTCTGAAAAGAGAAAGTAATTTATTATTGTTATTGTTACTAATATTATTAGTAGTATGATTTGTTATTTATAGAAACTAGTCTTTCATATTCTCATTTAGTAACCAACAATTCAGGTAAACAAAATAAAATCTATCTCAAAAGAAAATGCAAAAAAGAAATGAGAATAATATATTTTCATTTACAGAGGGACAGTTATCTCATGTAACTTCTGCAAGATTTACAGGTAGCAGCATCCTGTTGCAAGTCATTCCTTTGCTAAAAACTTTTAACAGCCTGAGAGTCCTGTGAATGAGCAGCTCCAGGTGCAGGTAGCAATATCCAGAGTTGAGAGAAAAAATTTTAATAAAGAGAATAAGACTGAAAGGAAATAGGTAAAATTGGATTCAGTAAAATGTCACAAAAGGTTCAATAGCATTTTGAGATTTCCTGGCAGAAAGTCTTTTTCTTTTTTTTTGAACATTTGACCTCTATAGTTTCATTGCCATAATCTCTGATTTGCAGAGATTCATATTCTTATTGCATGCATGTCAACTCCCATACAAAACTTTTGCCTCTTCTGAGAGATCCCAGGGAGCATCAGCAAGAAGCTGACAGATCTGAGAGGCCAGTTCACCTCTTTTGGATTCCAGGAACGCAAATAACGCTGAGCTGCTCCTGGGAAAAATGAGGTCATTTGAAGGCACATGTCAAGTGAAAGGTCTTTGCAGACTGTAAAGAAGTCCTGAAATAGTGCATTCCTTTAAACTGGCACTGTCAATAACATGAATTCCGCATGGGGAATCAGCACATCATGAACTCATGAAATAGGTTCTGTTGGAGGAACTTAAAGTCATGCTCCAAAATTGGCATTAACAAGTTGGTCTGATTAGTGCATTGATGACTCCTAAATGAGAAGATAGAAACCATATATTTTGTGGAAGTGATGCAGGAACACTTGCCTGAAATAGTTCTGTCTATTAGCATTTTCCACTTTCTCTGTTATCTAGGAGACTGTGATATTGTTTTCCATGTCTAAATGACAGTGCAAGAGTTAAGTTTTCCCTCTTGGACTTGAATGTAAATAAGTAGACAACATAGCTTGGGGTCTCTGAACATACAGATACGCCCAAGGCAGAGCACACTAATATCAGTAAGAAAAGAAGAAAGTCCTGATTTTTGTAAAATAAAATAATAATAATAAATTAAAAAAAAAACCTCAATGAAATCCTTTTAATCTTTCAGGGGAATATCTACTACAAAAAGATGTTTTTAACTGAGATATAATCATATTCAAACCAACGAGATCAAATACATTTTGCTATCAGATTGGAATAAATAAATTACATTTCACATATTGAAATCTTTGATACTTCAGCAGTATTTTTGTTTGAAAATAATTTCTTTCATTCTGTGTGATCACCATAGCAAGTTAAACTGTTGAAGAATTATACGTTTCTCATAAGAGGTGTCACTTTTCCTAAAACAGCTTTAATTAACTGTTTGATCCAGTCGTTCATCCTCACCTCCTCCTATTCAAAATTCTAACCTATTTTTACATCAGCTGTGAAGTAACATGTATACCTAGATATAAGGAATTATTTTAGCAGTGCGGGCAGACTAAGCTGTTGATTTGTAGAATCAAACTCTATAATCTAGAGTTAGGTTATAAAGCAGGTATGTTGATACAGTGCTGCACACACATGCTGGGTGCAAGGGGGTTAGCCCCACCTTACTTGCACAAAGCTGAGGTAGAGCTAGTTACATATTTAAAAGTACAAAGCATGCATATTCATTACATTCCTGAGAGTGGGACAGACTATTACAATCAGGTTCAATAAATCATTCCTGTAGGTGCCACCTTGAAGTCCTTCAGCTTGAGCATGCACAGCATCTCCTGGTGGTTGCGGGCAGGGGTCTTGAAGATGAAGGCCTTATGTCTTCCTCACTGTGTACTTTTCACTCCATTGCAGTTTGAGGAAGTAATCTTGTTCCATCTGGTTCCCAGTTAGCCATGGTTCCAACGTTTATTGTCTTTGCTCAACCACCATTTGGCCATCATATTGTTTTTGCTCAACCCTCATTAGTCTTGTCCTCCCCTTCCAGGTGGCATCTCCATCAGCCTTGTCTTCATTAATCTTCCTTCTTTTACTCTGAACGTTCTTTAGTCCATTAACCCACTCTTACCCCAGATCACTGTATTCACTGAATTAGACAAAGAACACAGAACTGGTTGTAAGATAAGAACTATGTTCTGCTTAGTCTTGCCATGCACAATTATTAAATACTTGAACACAGAATCAGATTGTTCAGTTTCATTTCTAGCTTGAAACAGTACTCAGTGACATCTGTCTTGCTCTATTATATCTAAAAACCAATACGCCTTGGTGGGATGACTCACTTCACGGTTGTTTATAACACCTTTCAAAACAGTGAACGCAAGGACTTCCTGGGGAATCTGTGACTTTAGGCCCCTCTCAAGACAATAGAACACGTTGCAGAGGTGAAAGGAGAGAATGTCTGCACAGAATTTAGCAGCTGATCACCACATCATGATGCACAGGAAGACTACACACAACATCAGACAGACAGACTGTTCTGACTGGGTTTCTGGAAGTTGGAGGCAGTGGATCAACCACCCGGAATCAGTTTTTAATGCATTTTCAGGCAATGTGAGATCGATCTCACTGTGGTGAATGCTCACATCTTCCAGAATTGCTGTGAGTTCTTTTTGCAGACAGACAACTTATGAGTAAAGTTTTGTTTTTCATTTTGTTTTGCTCTTTCTTCTTCCAGTATCTACTGGTGTATAGCAAACGCTCATAACTATATGAAATTCTGCAATAATAACACAGAAATACTGGACCATGCTCTTATGCTAATATATGTTCGGTCTTCCAAAGCTATAAAGAGAAAAGAGTACTTCTTGACTCTGGCTCATTTTCTGCATCTACTTTTTCATACACTCTCTTTTCCTGATGCTTTTTTTTTCCATGCTTGCAGCTACTACAGACTGCTGTGGGTTGCTACCAGGATCACCCTCCAAATTCCTCACTGAGTTTGCTTACAGAATTTGCAGCTTTGAAACAACACAGTTATGTTTCCAATGTTCTTTCTTTCTACTGGTTGTGGTCTGCCAAGCCCCTACTCAGCTGGTACTTTGGGGAGAAGGGAAAGAAAAAAATTCTTCTGATCCTGTATCAGCTAAAGAGCAGGAGGTGGTCAATACTGTCAACTCCCGTTTCTACTTCTTTCAGATGGGAAGATACAGGTAGAGTAGGACCTTTAGAACAGTATCATCTGTCTGTTAAAAAACTGTTAATTCCTCTGTCAAATGAAAAGACTCCTAGGTCTGTGTGCAGCTTCAGAACAAGCTTTCTCATGATGTCCTTTAGCAGGGCTGAGCTGCACTGCAGTAGCAGTGCTAGAACTTACTTATTTAACTGTCTTAACCCCAGGTTTTAGCAAGCATTTCTCAAATTTGAAGGTGCTGGGAAGAAATGTGGCTGATGTAACAGTTTAGTACTTCTTTGAAAAAGGCAAGCATCTCATCAGAGGAGATCAGACTAAAGTGGATCTGATCAGTTAGCTGCTGTGATACAAATAGATTATATAAAAATTAAAGAAGTGCATCAAAGTCTAGCTCACAGGCAGTGAAGCAATATAAATTTCCTTCTGCTTGGAGAGATTCTGCATATATGTCATAACCCTGGCCATCCTTGCCTCAGCTGAAAACCTCAGACTCTTCTATCAGAAAGAATAAACCCACAAATATACAATGTCATTTTTGCTATTTTGGAATGTTTTATTGCCACTAACAGTTTTCCTGTTGCTTTCTCCTGTTGCCTTGGCAGTCCCTGGCTCATTGTCATAAGATTTCAGATGTGCTGCAGTGTTGCTAGTAGACATCTGGGCTGCGGGTTGAGGGTCCCTGCTAGCACCCTGTACCTCTAACCTAGTTATGCTATCCCATCTTATCATGGGCAGGCTCGATATCAGGCACCTCCCCTTTTGAGCCTAGTTTAAAGATCTGCTAATGAGTCCTGCCAGTTTTTCCCCAAGGACATTCTTCCTTCTTTGATGGAGGTGAAAATCATCTAATGCCTGCATCTGGTGCCATGCAGACCAAACTCTCGTCGTAAAAAAAGTTTTAGTGGTGGTGCCAACCATGAAGCCAGGTGTTTATAGGTAGGATCCTTCCTTTTATGCCATCAGAGTTAGGTTTTCACCAAAAATTAAAAATAATGACTCAGTGGAATGCCTGTGGCTCTGCCCTGATTGAAAAGGCTGTAAAAAAGATCAGTAGGTGACAGTTTGGCACTGTCTAGCTTGAAGACCTGGAGGTTTTTCAGCTTCAGTTCCCAGGGTTGAGCAAGTCTTTCAGGGTTACCAAGCCACTAGGGCTGGATGCTGTAGAAGGAACCAAGTTCTGCCTCTTCTGTTCTGAGGGAGGCTGATTTCCTTTTTTTTTTTTTTTTTTTTTTTTTTGATTAGTAGTATTCATTCCTCTCCTGACCCCTGAGCTCTGCAACAATTTGGGACACTGCAGCAGCTCCTAGTGTATATTTAGCTTCGCTGAATGATTTGAAGGGTGATGAGATCAAGGACAGTGCTGTTGTCAAGTGTGATGAAGTTGAATAAAATATGCTTGCAATTTGTGAGCAAATCACACCTTACAACTCAGATCTAAGCTGCCATTTCTCATTTTCTGCTAAGGCCAAAAGTCATTGCAACTTGTGATAGTGGGTTGCAAAGTCAACAGTGAAGTCAGTGTCTAGCATGCTGAATCTTCTCTTCTGAATATCAGCATCATCTTCACAGGCACATTCCTTTGTAGAATCTCTGAAGCGAGTTATAAATGATGATTGAAATAAAAAATCCCTGCTTTATTTCTTCCCATTTTAAATATATAGTACCTTGCTATTTGCTGTGATCTGTAGCTCCAATACACCTAGAAACATCTAGGTAATCATTAAATGTAAGATTAAACAAGAGGAAACTTTCCAAAGTCAAATAGCTATTTTTTTTTTCTGAAATTGTTTTCTCTGAGATCCACCTGATACCTGGAGTGCATCTTTCAAAGAAATAAATATATTTTTTGTCTCACTTGTACAGAGTATGATATTACCAGCCTCTGTTTCAGTAAGACAATTCAAATAATTCCTACAACCCTGAACACATCTGACCCCTCCTAAAGATCTTTCATTTCACTTTAATCTTCTCACTCATTTGCAAATGACACTCTGATCCTGATTCCAAGGAAGCAGTCATCTCTGGAAAGTCAGTGTGACATCTTTCACTTGATACTTTCCTCAGGAGAAAGTCTAGGTGGGAATAAAGAAAGAATTCCATTACATAGCATGTCATTAGACATTTAAATGCACAGAGTGGACATACCTGCTCTTCTCCAGCTGCTGTGTGATTATTCTTTGGGCGTGAACTGTTAATGAAGAGTTTTATGGTTTAACTGATAATAAACAGAAGGTGTTTCCTCACTGAGAGATAATCTCTGTAGCTGTTACTGAGTGGAAATTGAGGCTGTTTTGTCTGTAACAGCTGTACCCAGGGGATCACAAGTTTACTCTGGATGAAGGGAAAATATATATTTAATTATTTTCTGTTTTTAAATATTTTTTAAACAAAGAGCAACTGTGAACTTTTGTTAGTGACTCTTTTTTTTATGCAGTTCCAGTTGCTGCTGAGTGTTTACATCATTCCAGTTTTCCTTATTATTTTGTAACCTCACTTCTTTCCTCTGACTCTTACTATTTCTCCCATACTTTTCTTTCTGGAGGAAGCAGTAATTTGCCGCAAAAGAAAAAGCAAAAGATGATGCTGGATCTCCCCCTATAAATTACATAAGCAGAAATGATTGCAGAGTTGAAGACTAAAGATCTTCCTTCTTATAGAGACTCTCAGAAAAGTCTGAATGCCAGTGTGAAAAGAGTTATTACTAAAGATGAGATCAGATTGACATCTGAAAGATTCAGATAAGTGTTTATGAGCATTTTCTTTTATGCTGTTTTTTTTTTTTTTTGTTTGTTTGTTTTTTGACTGTTAGAAGGGGAGCAGTACAGATTGTTGTTTTGTTGTTTTTTTTTCTTTTTTTTTTTTTTGCTGTCCTGCTTTTGTACTTCTGTCAGTAACTACAGAATTGTTCCACTTGTGATTTTTTCCCTACTCCCTTTTAGCCTACTTTTTCATCCATAATAACTGCTAATTGCCTTTCTTGTAGCTGTTGGTTTTCACTGGTTCATCAAGGGAACTAGCACATTCAAACTGAATGGGTTAAACGTGAAAGGCTGTAGACACCAGAGTGGATGGTCTTAGATAGTTTCTATCTTCAGCACTCCAACATAGCAGTCACAATACTATATTTATTTCTGGTCTGGCACACTAGAGTATTTGCATTGCATTTGGTTTATTTTCCTAGCTGGATATGGCTCTGGTCTCATCTTCACCAGTCTGTGACCAACCACCCCCTCTCTCCATACTCCCTTCTAAACCTGAAGTTTGACCTGGCAAACAGTAAGCATGCTCCCTCCTCCCTCCCCAGAAACTGTCTGCAGACAAGGTTTGGCTTTGGAGGCCAGATTTTTCACTGCTTTTGAACTGGTTCCCCTCCTGGACACAGTTTGCCTTACTCTGATGGCTCTGCTCCAGTCATGCATCTACAACCTGGACAGACCTGGGTAAGAACCGACTATTGTGAAATGTTTGGTTTCCCACAGGCTTCATATCTCAGTTTTACTGATACAGTAATGACTTTTTACCCTTCCCAAGTCATTATCACTTCACTACTGAAAAATAATTTATGCATGTTTTTTAATTTAGTTAGCATTTTATAGGACATTAAGAAGGGAAATTAGGTACTAGATATGAATTCATTTGACAAACCAAGAACATTATGCCTCAGATTTGTGAACTAGGCATTTGACATGTTTAAATTCCTTGTCTTGGTGCCAGCTTTTCTGTCCTGACTGCATTGCAGGGTGGCAATGAAAGATGTGGGGTCCAGCTTCAATTAATATGAATATGCATTATTGTCAAGATACCAAATGCCATAGAATGGTATATTAATGTAGAAGCTTTGTTCAGAAGGAGATAAAATATATGAAGTATATATAGGGAGCCAGATAGAAAAGGGTGCATGGGTTGTTCCTGTCTCAGGAAAAGTCAAACACATCTAAGGGATTGTTTTTTCTTAAGAACCTGAGTGTATTTTGCGTCTTAGGTATACATCAGCTAGGTGCTTCAATGACATTTAACCTTAGAAGAAAGTAATTTGCAATCTGAGTTATCTATTCTAGGAAGACAATGCAGAACTAAGAAGAGGTCAACTTTGCAAGGAACCAAGCAGGTGTAGCAATGACTCAAGCTAAGCTGGTGTTGGCACCCAAGAATCAAATATACAGCTTCTCCTGTCCTGAACGAACCTGTTGGTAGATGGGGCCTAAGTGAGTTTAGGTTCCTATGGATATTTTGGATGAGGCTCTTAGAATGGAAAGATAGTAACCTGACATAATTTATCCCAATCAAGGAGCTAAGTGCAACATCAATATTTTCTTATGCTTGACCTCCCCATTGGGATGGGAGAGAGGGCTGGAAAAAAGGTAGACCTTATGGATTAAGATAGTTTAATAGGACAGAAAAGGAAGGGAAAATAATAATAAAAGAATATACTACATATTGCAAGGTCTTCTGATTCTGTCTCCTGCCAGCTTCTTGTGTAGCCCAACCTACTGGTTTTATGTGGAGAATTGGAGAGAATCTCTGATGTGACAACACTGTTCAGCCAAAACTTCAGTGTGATACCAACACTGTTCTAGCTAAGCTGGTGTGGAGAGTATATTGACACAGCAGCTGACCTAAACCAACCAGAGCGATAGTCAACATTATACACTGACACACTCAGAAATAAAGGCTGAGGAAGGTGAAGTAGAAGAATATGCTCTTGTTATGAAGGTGCTGGACTTCCCAAAAGGTTACAGGATCTCCTTCCTCCTTTCCTCCTTCCTTCCCTCCCCCCTCCCTCCCTCCATCTCTTTCTCTTACTTTCTCATTCTTTATTTTCTTTTCCATATTTCAACACACAAGTTTTTTGTTTTTTTTTTTCCCCTCCATTTTATTTTCTTCGTCTGTCCTTCTGAGAAGTGAGAAACATGGTGGAACCGAGCTGATCTTTCTTCTACTCTATGTTCAGTATCATGAGATGAAATTCTGCTTCTTTTCAAAATTATCAAAGAAATGAAAAGTGTGTCTTAGGTCTCCCCAGTCCCAGGAAGATTACTTATTTTTTTCTCAAGAACCTCTGACTGGGGAAATTCCTTCTTGAATGCTTTGTCTTTATGAGAAACAGTGAACACTGTCATTTCCAGAAGCTGCCAGTAATACTAAATCTGACTTCAGTGACAACAAATGCTGAAAAAGTCACGTCCGGTAGGGTTCATGAAAAGGAGAGCTCTGGTGCGGCCGTACCTCGAGTACTGTGTTCAGTTTTGGGCCCCTCACTACAAGAAGGACATTGAGGCCCTGGAGCGTGTTCAGAGAAGGGCTACAAAACTGGTGAGGGGTCTGGAGCACAAGTCTTATGAGGAGCGGCTGCGGGAGCTGGGATTGTTTAGTCTGGAGAAGAGGAGGCTCAGAGGAGACCTTACTGCACTCTACCACTTCCTGAAGGGGGGTTGTGGTGAGGAGGGGGTAGGCCTCTTCTCCCTGATAAGTAATGACAGGACGAGAGGGAATGGCCACAAGTTGCGCCAGGGAAGATTTAGATTAGACCTGAGGAAGCATTTCTTTTCTGAAAGAGTGGTCAGGCACTGGAATAGCCTGCCTAGGGAGGTGGTTGAGGCACCATCCCTAGCGCTGTTCAAGAAGCGTTTAGATGAGGTGCTAAGGGATTTGATTTAGTAGTAGATGGGTAGGGATGGTGATAGGAGGATGGTTGGACTAGATGATCTTGTAGGTCCTTTCCAACCTAATGTATCTATGAATCTATGAGAGGGAAGATGGTGACTTAGCACTGTATAGTCAAAAGACTTAAATGAAAAAAAGTCATTTCTTACTTTGAGTGGTTTTCCATATTTTCAAATCATTTAGCTGACAAATACCAAATAAAAACAACACCTTGTCAAGGAAAATGGAAATTATTATTACACAACTAGAAACAACTTAGCACTGTCAAGCTGGGATTCACAACCAAACCAAGTGATGCAAAGAAAATGCAAAAAAAAAAAAAAAGTATTTCTTTTTTTTTTTTAAATAAATATGTATTATTGCATATTGTAAATGCATTCTGGTCCTATAAAGATGTGCTGAGAAATAACTTGTCAAACAAGAAAAAAATAGCAATTAAAATTTATTTACTAAATTCTGTCTCTAATGACTTCTGGTGGAAGGTAACCAGAGAAACAGGTGTCTTGTTTGCAGTGACAGAATTTGTTTGCATATGGGTGTGTATTCTATATATTCCAATTTTTCAGATACCCAATTGACTTTTCAGTATCAGCACTTCACCCTCCATTCAAATTGAAGCTCCTTCCAGTCCCACTTTGTTGGTACAGTAATTCCTGTAAAAGAACATCTGTTTCTGAAAAAGGCTTCTCTCTGTTACTCTGAAAAAAACCTGTATTAATTAATGATTAACTATAATTGTGTTAAGCACCTGATAATCTTTTACATATATATGTATATATATTCTTAGATTATTATTTTTTTTTTATCCTTCCTCCTGGGTGCTATCTGTAAGCAGCAAAGTTGAGCTGGAACAATTCTGTAAGTGTAAGTGTGCCTCTTTTGGAAGCTGATGCTCAGAAAATTGGCTCTGCTGAGAGACTGGCCCTGTCTCTCATTTAAAGAGTTTAGAAGTCAGATGATTTGATGAAATGCAACATAACACTCCTAAGTTGTCAGTGCTGATGGACTTCAGCCTGAATGGGGTACATCTACAGGAGACAGAGAAGCGTATGCAAGATGAACATCCTGGGACTGCAGCACAAAGCCACATACCAATCTTGCTTAAAAGTCTATTAAATTTGCTTGTTGCCTTGTTGAGTTTGCTTTCCAAAAAGGTATCTATTGAAAACTTTGTAAAGAATTATATGCTTAAGAGCTGTTTAAATTGTTTGATAAGTGATAAATGCTGAAAATCTGAAAGAAGACTGGGCTTAAAGGAGAAGAGCAAACTAGCCCCAGGAGTGGCAGTGCAACTGTAGACCTTCTGGTTCAGAAAACTGGGGTCAAGATAGCTGCTGGAGATAAGCTGTTGGGTAATTCAGCATGCAAAATCACAGGACTTATGGAATTTTGCAAGTATATATCATTCTCAGATACACGCACAGTTCTGTTCAAAATGATACAAAAATTGTGGGGAAAAAGTTCATAATTGCTAAGTTATCAAAATGCTCCTGGCAGTTAGAAGGAATAACTCAGAAGGTCAAATGGTGAGGCAGGGTAGATGGCAGACACACAGTGAAAAAAATCACATATTACAATATATATGCATACAGATATAGATATACGATATACAATACTGTTTCATCACAATGAAAGTATCTGTATCACATGGCAGATAAATCTATTCTCTCTGGTTTGGATAAAATACAAGACTCTGAAATGTGACTGCTTCACTTGCTTCACTTGAAATCCAGCATGCAGTGCCTGTACTCTGAAGTTTTTCTCCGAATTTCCTTGAGAATTTACTTGGGCAGCTCACCTTTGCTTCAACCTCAGCCTCCCTTTCTCCATTGCACAACGTGTACAGGAGCCTCCCCAGGTCAGAAACTGCACTTTGGCATTAGCATGACAGGAGTTTGCATGTCACTGCTTTGTGTGGAGCTACCTAAAAAGACTGGGTTTTTCAAGAAGACAGGACTAAGACTTCTGCTAAGATACTGATATCGTGTATGTGTCAGATGATACAGACTTAATGTGAGATTTGTAATTTACGTTTGTGTACACTCAGGGTAATGAAGACTTCAAACAGATTGCTTAAGAAAACCCTCTCTCTAAAAAAAAAAAAAAAAAATCCTAATCAAATACACCAATCACTACCCTGTGGAGTACTTTGCATTAAGCCAGAATTCTCATTCTAGGAGAATAGTATTATTACAACCTAAATATATATAAATACAATTTCTTAAATTAGGCATGCTATACAAATTACCACCTCCATTAGCATATTAAAAATAATCATACAGCAGGAAATTATCATCTGAATATACAAAAATTGTGATTAAATACATACATTTGCTCTCTAAACTCTGGAGGGGAGTTCAGCAACTGACAATCTGAGGCTACTAAGCAAGGCAGATTTTAAGGTTTTCATGTCAAATTTTCAGTGTTTACAGTCTAGTAGTTACACTAACATCAGAAGTGAAGTAGCATTTTGCAGACAATGTGGAGACGGACTCTTCCTTGTGTTTACTTGGACTTGCATATAGCTACAGATGCATAGGCTTTCTCACAACCATAACATTCACTAATGCCTCCCAAGAGCTCCAGGATCCCTCAGGTTGACTGAAGTTCTTGGTTTTTCTTTGCAAGCTTTGAAGAACAAGGAAGTTATCAAATTACATATTAGACAAAGAGAAGAAAGGCAATGGGAATCATGTGAAAAGTAAATGTATTTATAGGCAATTAAAACTGGGGTAAACTGTGTGTTTGTACTGAGAAGAGGAGGTGAAGAATCACGGAATCATAGAAATTCCTTCTATCATCTAACCTAAATCTCCCCTCTTTTAGCTTAAAACTGTTCCCTTTGTCCTATCACTATCAGACTGTGTAAAATGTCACACTTAATCTTTTTAATAAGTTTCCTTTAAGTACTGAAAGGATGTAAAGAGGTCTCCCTGCAGCCTTCTCTTCTTCAAGCTAAACAAGTTCAAATCCCTCAACCGTTCTTCATAGGAGAGGTGTTCCAGCCCTCTAATTAGCTTGTCATATTAAAATGAAGACAGCTGTCATTGCAATGGCCAAATATGTCCTGAATAGGTACATTTACCAACTAGCAAAACTTCAGCATTGAGCAGTATCTGGCAGTGAGGAGTTCCCGGAAGACTTGCTGCCAAGTGCAGGTTAGTACCTAAATCCCATTACCAGCACCTGGTAGATATGCTTCATCTCTTGTGCTGGGAGTACTTTGTGTTGGAGGTATCTGGACTTCGACTGCCCATGAGGCTGTTATGACTCCCAGTGATGTGACAGGATAATTTTTCCCCTGAAGGAAGAAGAATTGAGTAGAGAAACAAATCTTTCATTGAGAACACATAATCCATTAAGATCAGTTTGAAAGACCACGATGGAAATAATTGCTCTTAGGCACTTTCTGAAGAGATGGTTGAGCAGTATAAATCAGTATAAATCATGTTTCAACTTACAGCAAAATGCACAGGGAATTACATGAGTTTTTGCTGTCAAATACTGCCACAATGATTTTGTCAGTCTTTGATATACATTGACAACATTAGTATTTGTTTATTTACTAAAAAAAATCGTTTCCTGCTAATTGATCTTGATAAGCTGATTTCAAATTAAGTACTGTATTTCCACTAACTCTAACAATTACTTGTGACAATAGAGTTATGCAGAATAATTAAATACTTACTTAAGCCAATATTTACTGGGATTTTGAAATCTCAATGTTCAATTTTGTTGAAAAAAGATGAGAAACTGAATCTAAACTTTTTAGATTATTGACATTTTTTTCTTGTTGAATGTTTTTCTGCTTATATTCAGGAGTGTATTAGAGATCAATTGAAATAACCTGAAACAATGTTTGGAAATAATTGTAGTAACTACAGTAAAATTATCAGTAACTACAGTAGAACTACAGTAAAACTATCTTAAATATGACACATACTCCTTGAAGGGAGGTTGTGGCGAGGTGGCAGTCAACCTCTTCTCACAGGTAACAGTGACATGGTGATAGGTAATGGCTCTAAGTTGTGCCAGGAGAGATTCAGTTTAGATATTAGCAAACATTTCTTCTGAAGGTGGTCAAGTATTGGAAGAGGCTGCTGAAGAAAGTGGCAGTCACCATCTGTGTATATGTTCAAGAAACATTGAAATGTGGACCAGAGGGATATGGTTTTAGATAGCATGGTGGAGATGGGCTGGTGGTCAGACTAGATGAAATTTTCCAATGTAAACAATTCTGTAATTCTGTGATTTAAAAAAAAATATATAAGTTTACCTAAATGTAAATGTATGTAAGCTGGTAGACATATCAAAAATAGAAACTGTAGTTAGTAAGTATTACTGACTGTTGTGGTCACCATGCTCTTCAGGTTTGCTTTTTAAATTATGAAATTTCTTTTTGTCTTGCTTTTTTAGCCAAAATAAAAGGGGAGCTTCAACTTTCTATCATTTTCATTTCCTAGGTTGTTCAAATGAGTCAGTGTATGCACTCCACTCTGGGAATGTGCATGTACATGAGTGGAAAAAGTTCCTGCCTTGAGAGGATGTGCTCATACAGTTATCATTAGGTATAGAAGTTATGAACTGCAGATCATGACGTCCCCTCACTCGGTTTCCTCTCACATGCTGGATCAAGTAAACATTCTAGTAATTTGGTTGAAATTCATTTCATTTGTTATTGCTTCCTCAGCAGGGTTACAGATTTTCACTGAAGCAAATTTCTCCAGTGGTACATTTTGCTGTTGTATTGTAAAGCTCTGTTTTGGGTTTCCCCATTAAGGAGATGAAATTTTACTCCCTGACTCTATATATTAAACCCTGGTCACTTACTGCCAGTGATAGGAGCTATCAAGTGATTTCTGCTTTCTTTATGTCAATTCTACAATAAATTTGATGTTTTCAGATGTCATGGCTATGCGTGGCGAAAGGCTTTGCTGAGAGCTAACTGGCAAAGGCTTGAAATGCTTTTCATTAAAACAGAATTCTGTAGATATATTCAGAATCTTGGAAGACAGTATGAGATATAAGAAAAATAAGAAGAGAAAATAAATGAAAGGCTTCTTGCTTTACAGTGCCTGTATGTGACATTAGACACAGAAAGTCAGTTCTGAACTCTCCTCATAAAACATTTAATACTGTGGATACCATTTGCCATGGTGACACCATCCATTTTTCTTTTCTGGCTTATGAATACTGCTCCCTCAAACAGAGTTGACATTTAACAGGAGTCATACCACTTTGGTTGCCTGCACTTGTGGCAGATGAGCAAGAAACATGTTTAGCCTCAGTTCACATGCTAGTGTTTGATGGAACCCCTCCAGATATGGCAAAGCTATAGTTTTCTGTCTCTCAGACTTCCTCTTGAAGGTGAAACACTTCTACAATATCTGGAGGACCATTACAGTGAGATCTGATCTACTTAGGGTAGGAAAGTAGGAAAGCAAAAGACATTTTATGCCAACCTTTGCGTGAGGTATTTCCCTTCCAACAAAAATGCACTCTCCACCTGTGTAAGCTCCTTGACTTCCTTGCGAATCATTGCTGTGACAATGACAATCTTTCCCACATCTCATGAGGGTGAATGCTGTTCCACCCCCTACCATCACACAGAGACTTTACTCCAGATTTGTCTTAGAAGACTCTGGTCCCAACAGTAAGATACTTAGAAGAGGCCCAAGCCTCTCTGACCAAGCTGTTTGGAAGAAGACCTGAAGTTCTGAGGGAGCCTATAAAACAATGTTAGCTCTTCCCTCATTCTCTTATATTATAAATGCAGACAACAGTACCAGGAGCCTTTGACAGAGAAAAAGAGAAGATACCCCATACCAAGTGATGGAGTGTAGATACTAGCCAGAGGATCTCTGCACAGTCATGTGTGCTTTCATGTTTAAAAGGATGTCACACCCCAAGCCCTTCAGTGACTTAATAACACACCTCTAAAACCTTTTTCCATCTTTCTCATCAGGTCAGGTATTGCACTTCAAAAATGTCTCATGCCAAATTCTCAGTTTCCGTTCAGGGATCTAATTTACCTTAAGACTTTAACAGTAAATACTACACGTTCTGAGCAGTTGACCTTGATCTGTAGAACTTTGTTGTAACTGATAAGACTGCAGGATGATACCATCCAACCATAGTGCTCTACAGCCCTTCAGCATCTGGCCTTGTACTGTTCTTTTTTTAAACTGAGGACTGCAGTCTGAAAATAAGACAAAGTGAATGTTTGATACATCAGTGTCTTTATTGACTACATTTTCACTTTCTGGATGAATCTGCATCAGTTCTAAAGGTGTTTTTGTTTTAGTTTTGCCTAAATCCTCATCAGAGCATTAATCTTGTAGATTATTTGAATCTATAAACTTAATTTCAATATATAGCAGTTTTTCTACGTTTGTTTGCAGCACAGTACATAAACTGGAACATCACTATTTTAAGTAAATCCATTTAATAGCTGATCTACCATTAACTTCAATATCATATTCATGAATCTCTATAAACTTAAAATAAATGTTTTATTTCTTACTTCTTTGGAGAGAGAAGGGAAGGTTTCAGTGTAGAGGGGTTTCTTATATACAGAAGCAATTAAGATGATTCAGAAAAATCCACTGGGATTTCTTAGAACAGAACTCTATGTGTGGATCTGGTTTATGGGAGATATGCACACGAAGACTACACTTATATATTCATAATATATACTTTAGAACTTCAACAGAATTATTTTTCTCCTTGTAGTTAAAGTTACACTTTTTAATTGCAGAAATAATGCATTTTTAAATTTTCTGGACCTTGGAGTGATAGAATACATTTCTATCCTTCGTACATTGTATTATATTGATTACTAACCAGCAGGAACAAATTAAATAATTAGTGCAGCAATGTGTTGATTTAAGTGTCTGACATTTGACTTGAGTTTTTATTGGCATGCAGTGAAATAAAATATAGCTTCTTTTCAAAAGTCATCATCAGACTCCTAGCCTATTTCACTTCCAGGAGGAACAGGTTAGAGCTAGCTCAGCAACATCTATTCATAACACACAAAAAGATATACTGACAGCTTGATATTTGCTAATGGATATTTTAATATTGGAGAGTGCTGATTCATTTCTGTGCCCAGTTCTATCTCCTCTTAACTGTGGATTGTCTGATGGCTGCTTTTCTTTTCTTAAAGAAAAATATTTGAAAATATCAAGCACATCTCTGTTGTCAGGTGTCAAACTGTGGGCTATTTGGTATCTCACACAATCCTCTTAAGACAGTTTTGGGGAGAAAAAAAACCCACTGAAATTATTTTTAAACATTAGCATTTCTCTGTTGTGAGGTTACCACTGATTATGAGGTTAATGATATTTATATAGACTATAATTTAAAGCTAATTATTTCAGAAATGGCCCATGATACTGTTCTAAAATGTTCTTTTAATCTCACATAAACTAAAGGCTGCATTGCTCAGTGTTGTGACAAAGCAAGCAAAGGAGAAGAAATCAGTGGTGTGTGTTTCTGAAATTGAGATTTTTTCTGTATCCAGGAAAAACAGGAAAGTAGGGTTCATCTTATATAGTCTTCTTTATCTACTGAATGTGCACACTCAGCCCAACTGTTTGAGTTTCTGTCATAGGAAACTCCAAGGCACAGGCCACTCAGCTTGGAGATAGACATCCAAGATGGGACAGAACTGTTGCTATTGCTATTGCTATTGCTGTTGCTATTGCTATTGCTATTGCTGTTGCTATTGCTATTGCTATTGCTGTTGCTATTGCTATTGCTATTGCTGTTGCTATTGCTATTGCTATTGCTATTGCTGTTGCTGATCAGTGCTGGAACAAGACTCTCTCCCACACCCCATAAAGGCAGTAAGCTGAGGATTGCAAGAGGTGGGACTGACACATCACTAGACACACTGACAAAAGGGATGCCACGCTCAGCAATAAAAGCAGAGTAAAAGATAAGCAGAAGGAGAGCTCTTGTTGCAAAAACATCAGTCCTTCCAAACAGTCACTATGAGTATTGCGGCTCTCACTCTGGAATGTGATAATTATTATTTTCTCTCCCTGTTTTTACACAGATTTGTTTCTCTTTTCCCCTTAATTAGATAATCCTTATCACAATCCATAAGCCTTTTTTTTTTCCCTGACATATTTTCCCCCCTACCTATTCCTTTGAGGACCAAGAGTAAGAAAGAAGTTATAGTGGAGTTAATTGGCCATCACTTGGAGAATATTAACAAATATATTTTCTCCTAAGTGGAGTAAGTTAGTGATACTAGTTATGCAACTGGCTCAGATGGGGAAATCAAACTGTTCAGGAACTCAAGAAGAGAAGGTGTAATAGGCAGAAGGCAGTGATTTTGGAGTATCGCTTGAGGAGGTAACTTGTTCCCAGGAGGCATCACTGTACGAAGAATTACCAGAAGATGAAAAGCATAGGAAATCAAGCCAAGAAGACAGGAAGTCAGCAAAAAAAAAAAAGCAATATATACAGGCAGTAGAAGCAGGGATGTGTTGCTGGGGAAGAACACGTGGATGCCACGCAGATATGTAATGGTAGGATCAGGAAAGCCAAGGCTCACATGGAACTGAACTTGGTAAGGAATATGTGTCAGCAATTTATGGGCTGATTTGGCCTGATTCCATAACTAATGTGGTAGGGGGAACTATGGTCACATGCCCTGGGAAAGGAGAAGTGGGAAAAGGGAGAATGCCTAAAAGCAAAATAGTAGCAATGATCTTAGAAGGAAAGCTGATTTACTAAGTAAGATATCAGAATACAAAATAACACAATATAATCCAATATAATTGGAATTGAGGTTAATGAATCAAATAAAATGAGAGAGGGAGTGTCCAAAACCAAAGGCCTTACTCTAACACTGAAGGCAAGATGGCTAGAGAGCTCCCACTGCAAATGAGCAGCAAAAAAGGGACAGTCTCGGGACTGGCATGCAGTATTATCTTTCCCCCTGAGTGGGAAATGGGAATGCAAAGTCTTCTGGGGTATGTAATTTTTCTCTTCTGAGAACCAGGTACCCAGAAATTCATTAGTCCATCAAATTGGAGAATTAACCTTTTATGTCTCAATGCCTTACATGATGTTATGATGTGGAATATTGATAACAAAAATCATGAAATCATGGCAATATGAAAAATAAAAAGGAAGATTCTAAATATATATTGATAAGAGGAATTGACAAGGAAATTGACAAAGGAGAATGTATCCCTTTTGATAAATGAGAAGGGAGAAAAGGCAACAACAGACAGAGCTGATGTACTCAACAAGTTCTTAGCCTCAATCTGCCTCAGTCAGGCTTCCCACTACTTTCACATTCCTGAACCTTCAGGCAGGAGCTGGAGGAGAAAAATCTCTCCCACTACAAGAAAAGAGATTGAATATGTACATCTATGGGACTGGATGACATGAATCCTCAGGTCCTCAAGAAACTGGCTGATGCGAAACCACTATCATATCTGAAAAGCAATAGATGTCAGGTGAAGTTCCTTTTAATTGTGGCAAGGGAAATGTCACTCCTGTTTGTAAGAAAGGAAGAAAGGAGAACCTGGGGAACTATATGCTGGAGAGCCTCAGGTCTGTGCTAGGGAAGGTGATAAAGCTGATCCTCCTGGAAGATACATTAAAGCACATGCAAGGCAAGGAGGAGATCCTTGGGAGCTTGCACAGCTTCTGTAACGAAGCAGAAGACTGGACTGATGAACAAAAAAAAGAGCAGTTGATGTCACCTATCTGGAATTCTGCAAAATCTTTGACATGATCCCACACTACATCCCTATCTCTAAATTGTGGAGAGTTGGATTTAAAGGGTAGACAAAGCACTTGTAGAATGGTCACAAAGTGCTGTGGCCAATGGCTCTATGGCTGGAGTTTGATCATGAATGCTGTACACCAGGGGTCCATCTTGGGACCAGTGTTCTTCAGCATCTTTATTAATACCAAAGACCATGATTCGGAGTGCACCCTCAGAAAATTTGCAGGCAACATCAAGCTCAGTGGTACCGGTGATACAATAAGGGGAAGGGATGCCATCCAGAGTGACCTGGACAAGCTTGAGAAGTGGGCTTACAAAAACATAATGAGATTCAACAATGTCAAGTGCAAGGTGTTGCACCTGAGTCAATGCAATCCCAAACCTGTGGCACAGACTTGGAGAAGAACTCATTGAGAGCAGCTCTGTACGGAACAACAAGGAGATCCTGGTGGATGAAATTCTGGAGATGAGCCAGTGGTGTGAACTTAAACAAAGCTTCTAATTGGGAGAGATTTTACATGGTCTGGTAGTGATAGAACAAAGGGGAATGGTTTAAAACTGAAAGGTAGGAGATTTAGATTAGATGTTACGGGAAATTTTTTCACTCATGGCACAGGCACAGAGAAGGTGTGGATGCCTCATCCCTGAAGGTGTTCTGAGACAGCTTGGATGGGGCCCTGGGCAGCCTGATCTACTGGGTATTAGCCCTGCCCTTGTCAGGGAATTAGAACTGGATGGTCTTTAATGTGCTTTCCAACCTAGGTCATTCTATGATTCTATGATTATATTTTGTTCACTGATGGAGCCTACTGTATTATAGGAAGCCATCCTGTCCACCAGTGTGTAACAACCACAGCCACAGAAACAAGCACAGGTAATTACATTTCTATCAGTAAGGCTTCTTTGAAACTGTACTTTATGGGAATTCTTTTTGTTTCCACAGGTGATAGGTTTCATTAAAAAGTGTCAGCGAAGAGAGTTATTTGGAAAATACAAATTCAGTTCTGATTTCATTTATCCTTTCTTTTTAATTCCATTGGGCCATTACAATCTCTGTTTTACTCCATGAACCTGAAATGTGTAAGCAGCACAAGCAAGAGAATCCTGGGGTGTCTGTTACAAGGAACTTCAGCATTTCATTTTTGCAGGTAGGTCAAAATCCTTAAGAATTGCACAAAATACAAAACTTGCCTTATCTTCTTTCTAAGATTACATTCTTCTAAGTATTTTGCAAAATAAATATACTGTACCGAAGAAGAAAAAAAGAAAAATGTATTTTAATTGGAAAGTTAGTATGGAAAGCTTTTGACCAGCTATAGGGTGCACCGCTTACTTGAGAATATAGTCACTGGGTATTGATTACCCTCATAACTCCAGTCAAAGCTAACTGCTGTTTTGCTTTATTGTACTATGGCCTTCCAATTGAATTCTTCCATTCCTCCACCCACATAATTTTTGTCTTTGTAGCTCCATTTAAAATTAAAAGGGTTATTTTCTGTTAAAGTTACAGCTTTTAAGAGACAAATAAACCTGGTTTTGACAACCTTTCAGCATGCTTTGGAGATGAAAATACCTCTTCACAATCAGAGTCAACCACCAGAGCTGGAGAAAATCACTTCAACTATTTCTGGTTTCCTCCCTTAGTAGAATTTGTTGAGATCTCAAAGCTAATATGAGTTTGGGAAGCTGATTTTCCGGTTAAATGAACTGTAAATTACCTTGAATACAAAGTTCACTGAAAAGTCAAAGATGTCTGTTGCTCTTAGGGAATAAGATTATACCAGTTAACTATCAGAGCCAAGCATAAGGTTAGTAACAAGTAACAAAATTTGAGGCTGATTTTAAGTGGTCTGTTGACAGGATCAAGACTTTTGTATGTTTTGTTTTTTCCAGGAAATAATCCACTGCCATGGTGGGCCATTGGGGAAAGAGGATTCCTAATCCTGAGGCCTCATTTTAACAACTGCTGACAAGTTGGCTGTACTGGCTCAGTATCTGTGCTGAGGAGGAAAAAGAACACAGTTTAATACAGGACTAGTCCAGGAAACATCTAGATATAGCTGAACCTATGTGGAGCAAACTCATTCAAAACATGCAGTTTTTTCCACTATTTTTGATCTGGCACAGCCAATGAAAATGGCATATCATGATAATTCAGAATAAGTAAATCTAAATTATTTTTTCTTATTACCATTATATGATAAATGGCCTCTAGAGATGTGGAATTCCTCATTACTCATGTAGAGTTATCAAGGTTAGGGTTTAAAGATGCTCACTTTGAAGCACTGAACACATGTAAGGTGAACATAATAGCTTCAAACATCTAATTAGCAGTCATCCATTTAAATTGCTCCAGTAATAAAATTTTAGCGGGAAAAATCTATGATGATGATTAGGACAGTTTGAACTACTCAGACGTACATGCTGTGCAGTTGTGCCATTTTTCAAATGTAGGTTGTATGTGAAGCTGAAATACTACAATAGATATGCATACTATATAGATGTTTAGAAATTTGAATTCTGGGAAAATAAAGTTGGTAATCTGTAAAGATATTCTTCATATTCAAGAGAGAGACAGAATTCAGCTGATTCAATAAATAAGGCTCAGGAAATTCAATCCTCTCTGCAGTATATTTTTGTATATTTATTCTGTATTTATTTTGCACTTTACTGCTCTATCTCAAGTTCAGTATCAGAAGTTTCCATATTTATGTGGAGAATGCTAGAGATCTGTAGTGAAAAAAGAGCATGTTTTTAGATGGTTTATGTGTGATTCAGACTGCTTTTTCTAACACTGATTACTGATTTTAGCAAAAATCGGAGTGTTCAATGTCAGAACCTAAACTTTTGTTATATTTGTAATATAATATTGTGGACTACCTGGCTCTTTATTAATAAGAAATTAACAAAAATTTGAGCGTATAAATCATATATCACTCTTTCTGGAAAGGTAACTCGGAAAGGTAACTAATGGGGAAAAAACAAAACATTTGTATTATGATAAAAGGGGATCTTAGAAAAGCAGATGCCAAAAACTGGTTCTATTCTTCACTTTAGGGCTCTTTTGTGTTCAGTGCTCCTGCTCTTTTCTTGGCTTTAGATCCTAAAATCTTTTGCTTGTTCTCACATCTCAGAAACACATCTGAGAGATCAGAGAATATTACTGAATATTTTCCAAGGTATGTAAATTTGAATAAACTTCTACATTTCTGAAGTACACTTATCTTTCGTATTGATCTGTAAAGAACAAAACAAAGTCTTTTGAACCTCAGAGCTCTGAAACTTTTTTGTTGTTGTTGTTGTTTGTTGTTGTTTTTTTTGTTTTGTTTTATTTTTTGCAATTCTGTGCATATTCACGAATGTCATATGAACTGTTAAGATTTTGAAGTGTTTTAGAACAACTTGTAATTGAAGAATAAGATTATATCTAAGACCTCAAGCACATATATTCTAACAGCAAAAAATGAGAATAAAGATAGTATTTTGGTCTCTAATCTCACCTTCTCCATTTTCAAGCCAAAACAGCATCAGCATCTTTTTCAGTGTGTAGCTGCCTCAACAAAGCAGTAGCATATTTGTGCTCATATTTTAAGTAATCATCAGTTTATTTTCATTAAATTTGTCAAAAAGCAAAAACGTGGGAACAGAAATTGAGGGATACTTGCCACGACAGTAAAGTTTTTTGCTTTAAATAATTGCTGCTTTCTTATGACTCGTATTTGAGACAAATGGGGAGAGGAACTCTTTTCTATCTTTTCCTTCTCAGAGAAATTAATTAAAAAAAAGAAAGAAATCTTGCTAACTCATAAATCAATATCAGCAGTATCCGGGAGGTAACACCTGCTGAAAGACAGGAATTGCTTCTTGCTCCATATATGGAGGCATGCCCGTGTCCTGCTTCTCCAGACATACTCTGAGGCAAGCTGCCTGCAGCTGCTATGTAGCATCCCATTAAACAGTTTAACTTACTTTTTATTACTTTTACAGGTGCTTTTCCCCTTTCCAATTGCCATAAGAAAGAGTTACCAAGATATGTTAATGCTGGTTTGAAGACAACATATGTGCTATAAATAACTAAATTTTAAAACAAGTGGAAAGTGTAGTTTTGTTTGCAGCTATTCTGTTACTTGTGAGGACCTCCAAAAAGGAAAGTATTAAGCTTGACTGTGTACATATAGCTCACACTGATAGATCTTTGCTCTTAGGGATAGAGGTTGAGCTGACCACAGTTGGTTTTTTTGTCTCCTGATTCACCTGCTTCTGCCAGAAGAACACTGCAGAGAACTGGTCTATAATGTCCATTATGGATGAATTCTCTGCATAGGTTGCAGGTCTCTTCTTATCTCAGAAAACCAGTGTGTATTGTATTGCAAACTATACCATCTGCTGATGCAGATTAAATCTGAATAAATGTTAATCTCATATCCGAAGTCAATATCCACAAAATAAACTGTTGTGACTATAAAGGGCAGAATATTAAAAAATTTAACAATCTCAATTCTCACTGCTCTGAAGGTCAAATATTTAGTACAGCCTGATTTTTTTTTTGACATTTCTTTGCTGTACTTCCTCAGTTATTTACCAGATTTTTGAAATTAACTCTAGCAATTGGTTATTATCTGTAGTACTGTGACTGTACAATAAGGTTTGATGGATTCTATCAGCGTGAAAAAGGATAATAAAAAATTCAAAGTGACATAAAATGCTATTGAGCCACTGAAGTGGTAGAGGTGAGATTTCAGCTTATTAGTGATGACCACCACTGTCCCACAGTAATCAAAAAGCAGTTTGTGATATAGGGCAAATTTGTGCACATTACTATAAAATAAATGGAAGTTCTGCCTAACAGCATTCCTTGATTAGTAGCTGAGAAGTGGATTCCTTGAATGGTTGCACACTGAACACACGTCTTCCAAGAGAAGCCTTCAATGTCTGTAATATTCCACCACCATTTGGTGTAAACCCCATGTTTTTCTTAGGCTGGGACATAAAAGGATCTCTACAGTTTTACCTCATACTGTGCCTGGCATCTGCTGCAGACTGAAATAGTTTTATTCTGTACAGAAATAAACTTAAGCTGAGTCAAAGACAGAAGCTTCTCATTTCACGTGAAACAAGCTGAGCAGATGACTTCAAGCCCAGCTGCTGGTATCGTTTTTTAAGTTATCTTGGTGCTGTGCTTGCTTTGCACTGCTTACCTCATTTTCTTCTTTTCCCCCCACCCACTGACACCATTGCCCTAGAAAATATAGGAACGGCTCTTTTCCAGGTAGCGTCAGATGGAGAGTTAATAATGGGAATCAAAAGTTATTGTGGCCAAGACCTTTTTTCAAGAAACTAATTATGTCAAACTGCTGTTGCTGAGAAAGGCCTGAGGATCAGTCCTGGCAGTCCCCTTGGGCCTCTGAAACAGCTGTCGTTTATCCCAGACATTCAGTTGTGAACCATTATGCTTTGTGGATCAACTGAACAAGTATTGAATCACAAAGGCTATAAAAGACTTCCAAGATCATCCAGTCAAGCTGTTCATCTACCACCAATATTTCCCCACTACACCATTTCCCTTACTACCACATGTAAATGTTTCTTGAGCTCCTCCAGGGATGGTGACTCAACCACTTCCCTGGGTAGCCTGTTCCAGTGCCTTACCACTCCGTCAAAAAATAAATTTTCCTTAATATGCAATCTGAGCCCCTCCTTGAGTAACTTGACGCCACTCTCTCTAGTCCTGTCACTAGTTATGCAGGAGAAGAGGCTGTCAGGCACCTCCTTTCAGAGAGCTGTAGAGAGTGACAAGGTCTTCCCTGAGCTTCTGCTCCTCCAAATTAAACAATCCCAGTTCCTCCAGCTGCTATTCATAAGACTTGTGCTTCAGACCCCTCACCAGCTTCATTGCCCTTCTCTGGACATGCTTTGCTGCCTTGATGTCTTTCTTATAGTGAGGGGCCCAAAATGAAAAAAAAAATTGAGAAAAACATTTGAGAGCGCAAAGATGCAATGACGGAAAAATATAAAACAAGCTAAGTCAGTGTCATGGTTTTATGTCCTCTAGGGAATGCAGTTCTGAGACACGTATACCCACAACTATCAACGATCCACAGAGCTGGAGCATTAACTCTTTAACTCTTAATACACTACATAATGTTATGATGTGGAATACCAATACCAAAAATCATAAATCCATGACAGTCAGAAAAAGGATTATTACTTTCTAATCTCTTCTGAATACCTTACTCACTGCAACTATATTAAGAGAAGATAAGAAAATATTTTTATTTGTTTCAATTAATTCATACACTCGCTTTTCAGAAGTAGGTTGTTCCTCTCCATCTCTTTCATTCATTCATGCCTTGTTTTCTGTCTCATTTTACTTCCTTTGGGCCAAGTTTTCATAGGTACTAAACATTAGCAATTTCCATAAGACTCATTGGATTGGTCTAGTACTCAGCAAGGAGCTGATCTAAAGTTCAGTGATGCTACAGTGGAGTTCACTTAAAGGCTGGAACCTACCCAGTGCTCAGCAGCATTCAGAGCATATGATCCACTGTTTTAATAAAGTCCTGCAGCTGTTGTAATTCTGTGGGCAGAAGACCTGTCTGTTTTTTTTTTTTTTTTGGTCTTGTATGAACATTATCAACAGTATCTTTTTGTAGCTCTCTGTATGTCTTTCATGCATTGGGTACTGTGGGATTTGATGGAATTGCTTACTGGCTATAATCATACAAGAGACCTCTGAAAGATTAAGTAAAGGAGGTTCATAAATGTTGTGTATAGTCTATCTGAAAATGTGCTAGTGAGTTTGGGAAGATGGCATGAACTAAAAAAATCAAAGATCTGTTTCATGAATACCGAGTGATCTGTTGGAATACAAAGGAATACAAATGTCTTTCTGTATTTGTGTAGTAGGGATATAAAAACCTATGTCAACTCAGTGCTTGCAAAATTACCATGAATTTTGGACAAAAGTTCCTCATGAGCACTGATCTCCTTATACCCTCTTAAAACAACTGTGTTAGAGTCTGCCTTATAGACAAGAGATTGCCATTAAAGGGAGCCTGTGGCCATTCTTTGTGAGAAGACCTCAGCACTGGAAGTTCTGCTGAGCAGACGTAACACTTCTGAGATCTTTGGGATCAGACCAATGTCAGCATCTATTTGCTACTACAGCAGCAATTGTGATAATAGGTTTATGCCTAATCTGTGTATAAAATATACCAAGACTTTTTGAGAGAGACTAAATAAATAAATAAATAAATAAATCAGAAAACTCCCCCTGAAAATAACTGGCAAATCACAAGATTGAATCCAAGTATTCTTTTTGCAAGTTTTCCCACACAAAGATGAAGAAAAATGGAAAATAACATTAAAAGAACATCAGGGTTTTTTTTTGTAGCTAATATTATGTAGATACTATATATACCCCTGCCTAAGTAATTAATGTCATATTGTTGCTATGGAGGTGGTTAGTAAATTCAGCCCTGGTTTCTTTCTGTAGATCTCCCTAACTAAAGCTGACGGTGGTAGCTAAACAGACCCAAGCTCTTGGCAACCCAGGGAAGTAACAAATCATCCATTTAATGCTTCCTGTTGCCCTGCCTATCTGGCCAGTGGATCACTGTGCAGCAATGGGGGAAAATCCACATAGGAAAAAAAATGAAACAAAAAAATGGAGAAGCTTGTTCTCTAGGAGGCAGGGATAGGAGAAACGTATGTAGATGTGTGAAAATCATAAAGTTGTCATGACAGGATACAACATTTCTAGTGGCTGTAATTGCGTAGGCTCACCTTTTGTGTCTCTACACTTTCAAAATGTTCACACCTCCTGAGAGGTTTATAGCACATCTGTTGCAGCCAGCTTGGGGGACATGGTTGTCCAGGCTTCACTCTGAAGTTTGGTGAGCCAGACAAAAGGCAGGGTCAAATGCAGACCTCAACTTGAAGAGGAATGAAAAGGGCAGGTCTGACACATGACAAGGATTGCTACTGGGATTGTTCAGCAAGAGTCTGTGAGTCCTCTTGACAAATCAGTTTTGCCAGTGTCAGTTCTTCCACTTTCTATTGATATCTCCTGAAATGCCTGAATTTCTTTAGCTTATTCACATTCCAGGAGGGCCTGGCCATTTTAATACTGCATAACTTGTCCTACATTCTTCCAGGTCTTACTTCATTTTCTTTTACAACAGAAAAATTATGTTTTAACTGGAAAATATCTTGCAGGGTATTGGCAGCTAGAACAGAGAATTTGGCAGAATTGGAAAAAGTTCTGAGTTTATTAGTCTAGGAGGAGTTGGAAATATATTTAGAGGCAGAAAATCAGATGAGAAAATTTTGTGTAATATTTTTCATTTTAAAACTTTACTTTCTATTGCAAACACTATAGCTACCTATATGTAATACTTACAATTAAAGTACACTGTCCCATGAATGAAGAAACTTAAAAAGTGTAAAGGTTTTCAAATCCAATGAGTGACTTTTATGAAAACTACATATCTGATTTACTAAAGAAAAAATGATAGAAAGAACCCAGGATATTTCTGAGTTTGAAAATATTAAAAATGAATCACATGAGAATATCATACAGTTTCAAATAAGAAACAATCCTACATCAGAGACATGAAGTTTTTCTAGCGCATGTATGCACATTGTCCCTTTGAAAATAGAATATATCCACATAAAACATTTTTGTAACAAAGAAATCAAAAGATATTGGAAAAGAAAAGAATATGTTCAAAACTTACTGATATGTAAAATAGTAATGAAGCCTACAAATCCAAGTAATTAAACAGTAAAATTCTTATGTGATAGCCCTTAGCACATTTCATTGAAGAACCAACACTTCTATTAATGTGGTTTTAATAACCAAATTTGATTTGTCATCTTAAGTCTAAATATTAAGTACTATCAGAGGTACCATGATCAAATGTTCTTGCTGATCAGTTGTTGTCTGTGTTGACAGCTACATAAGACCCTATCTGTGCTTTAAAAAAAAAAATTGATGAAAAAGTTTTAATAATTTCCTAGTATGATTAATTTGTTCACAGAACACCTTTGCAACATTGCATCAAATACCACTGATCACATCAGTAGAAGAATTCAGTTTTTATTACGTCCAAGGTCACATTCAAAGACCATGGAAGATCTAGGCATTAAGACATCATTAGGAGGTTTTAAATCCCCATTGAACAAATCCAATTGCAGTATAGCTGATACTCCAGTGTCACTGAGAGCTGAAGCTGTGCTGTAAGCCCAAAGATAATGACAAGTCTGCAATGTCACTAATCATATAATGTACAATAAAAGAGTAGCAAGTAGCTCAAATCTTAAATTAATAAGTCTTCAGTGTTATTTAATGACGGACCTCAAGACACCAAAAATAATGGGATCATAAATTTGCTTTACAGGGATATTCTGGAATCCTGTCACTGCATACAGAAAGGATGTAAAACCTATACATGAAAAGTAAAATAGTTGACTGAAAAGGCAGAATTCGTGTTTAAGAACAATTGTGACCTTTATGTTCTGGAGATGAACTATACCATGGAAGGGGACAGGTGTGACAGTAAGTCAAGCAGGCATGCTGCAATAATAGACAATTCAGGTATCCCTTCCACAAAAGGACTGTTAGCTTTTATTATTTAGGATCTATATTAAGACAGAGAAAATTAATTTTTATTCTAGGGCATTAGAGGATGCTTCAGGACCAATCCTCACACCTCCTACATTTATGCAATGATTTGCTTATGCAATGTGCTAAAGAGACACTGATGAAAGCCTACTCCTTTGTTAACCAAAGGGAGGAAAATAATGCTATGCTCACAGCACTGCTAAACGAGGGGGGTCCCGACTTGCTTATTCCCATTCTGAACTGCTATGTAGATAGATTTCCATAGCATTTATACTGTTTATGTTAATCCTTATTATTTATGCTGCACTTGTACTGTTCTAGTTGCTTTTCAGTCTGGGTATTTGATATTGCTTTAATCCATCCCAGATGAATGAAGGGTATAAATAAAAGACCCAGTGTCAGGAAAACAGAAAACAAGCAGGCTATGACATCAAGCCCAGCAGAGCCTCTGCACTTACCTCCACACAGGAACAATATAAATATTGCACAGTACTGTGAAATCCAGGAGAATATATTGAAGGAATATAAAAATTTCTCACTGGGGCTATAATTTTCCAAGCTGTGATGGAATAACACAACCTCTGTGGCCTTGTTCTCCAAAAAAAGGGACAAATAATTCTGGCAGTGGAGAGCTGAAGCTGCTGGTGGCCTGGGTGAGTAGTCTGAAGCCTCAGGCAGCATCTGGAGCAGACACCACTAGCACTGTACTGGTGCAGCTGTAAGGCAGCCCAGCAGGATTGAGTAACGTTGTGCCTTTTGTATTAAATTAAAAAGCACAGGCAAAATAGAAACCCATGTTCTTATTGTGTCCCACAGTCACTGTTCTATTTAAATATGAACTAAATCTCTCAAGATCCTGCCACCAACTGTGTAAATATGCTGTGCATTTGAAATAACTTCCAAGCTTTCCTTTTTTTGGGGGGCAATCTAGCTATTTCCAAGCATAAAACTCTGCCTAATCTTAGAAAAGAACAGAGGGAGGAGGTGGAGAGTAGGAAGAACAGAAGGACCTTCTCATCAGCTCTTACCTTTCCCTTAACTCTTCCATTCCCACTTCTGCATCCCACTAGAAAGGCAAAATCCTAGTGGCTTTGAGTGCAGAGGGATGTTGTTTCCTTGCAGAGGAACAATCAAGTTCATCCCAATGTCATCTGGGGAGCAAAGATGCCAATTCATGGGGTGGCAACACCCATCCTTCTCTGGTCAGCCCCAATACACCCTTAGACTAGGGTAAGGTGACCCTGGTGGTACGCCAAGACTCCACACAAGCCACAGTGTCCTCTTCATGTGCTCTACTGTCCCCTGCTCTCTGTTCTAGCTTTCCTGTAGAGCCTGATCAATTGCCTCCACAAAAGTGTATTTTGCCTACAGTCCCAGAAGTTACCAAGGTGCATCTGACAATCAACATCTGTGTTGTATGGAGACTTGGAGCAACATTAGGGAGAACATAAGAGAGAGAAAAATCAGAAAGGTAGGTAAAATATCTGGGGACCTAGTTTTCAAAATAATTGAGGAACTAGATTTAGAGGTTTAAATCCCACTCTTTTGGATTAAGTGGGCTGTGCTTTAAATGCTTGTTATTACATTGACATAATGTATAAATACTGACCTTGTAACTTCCTGCTGTCCTCTCTGGTAGTAAATTGAAAATGCATGCATCAAAACATATTGTCTGTAAGGGCACAGTACTGATTTCTTTAAACGTAGATGAAGGCAGGGCCAAATGTGTAGACAACTGTAGGTGATAGGAATAGTAGAATTATTTTGAATGTGCTATAAAACAGTATCCGTTATAAAAATTGTCAAAAATGGACATAGAACCTTTGTTGGTCTGCTTTTTTTATCAGATGGTACAGACATCTTTTTTGTCCAAACAAATGTTTTATTAGTGTCATTTATTACTGACAGGAAAACTCTTCACGTCCCTCGGTATTTTCTATTCTGTAAGATAAGTTGCATCAAAATTACAACACTGTTATGAGAGTTTGAACATAGTACAAAATGGCTATTGGACACAGCATGGCTGTGTTCACTCTGAACTAAGAGACTGCCAGCACTACTTTTAGCAAGAGAGGGACTTCTATCAGAAACGAAGTCCTTCCACTTAACATGATGATACAACAAAATAACATAACAAAATGACTTTGAGGGTTAAAAGAGAAGAATGGAGAAGAAGAAAGTGGAAGTCAAAAAATGGTTCTTAAATTTCCCTCAAAAAAAGGTTTTTATTATTCTGTTAACTTTGTTGCAGTTTCCTGGGTATCTCATCCATGAAACTCTTCCATTGACATAAAGACAGAGCTGCAGCAGTTGGCTGAGCCAGCTCAGTTATTGAGCCTGGAGGCCACATCATTCCCTTGGGATACCACGACCAGAGTCCCTGCTCTGCAGAAGTGAAACCCCACAAAAATACTTTATTCATGCCATTAGATCTCTGAGCAGATTGTATTGTTACTGAGCAAAGAAATGTAAATACCTTAAGCTTTGTGGTTTATACTCCCCAACCATGTTGTTAGTGTACAGTGAATAATTGATATCTTCATGCAAACAGAATAATGTTCCTCAATCCACATCTCCGTGAAATGGTAATAAGGTTGTGTTTCCCTACTTAATCAGGTGCTCCACGTCCTCCAGTTACTATAGTGATGGGGTCCACAAAGATTTCCAAATCTGTAGGGAGGTTAACTGAATGATCAAAGAGAATCACAGCCTTTAAGATAGCAGGCAGAAGTCAGGATAAGACCTCAGCATCTGCCAGGGAAGGCTGCCAGCAAAATGCAAGCAGGTTGGGTTTTGGAGGAGAGCTCAGCTGTAGGGACACAAATAGCAGTAACAGACCTGAGGTGCTTTGTGCAGGAATACTGACCCACTGAACCGTCAAAATCAGGGATCAGTTGGAAGACTAATGGCGAGAGGTGTTATTTGCAGGGTGGACTGAAAACACTTCATCAGATTCCTTCTTGTTCGGGCTGCATCCCACTTCCAAGATAGAATTTGTGCACTTGCTCTTCCACTCCACTTTGGTTTACATGGTGAGGAAACTTGTTTTCATGGGTCTGAAGTAAGCCACATTTCCTCAAAGTCTCCAGCTCAATATGGAAGGGATACTGGATCAGTGGAGTGCCAGAGACAGTGGTGAAACACCCAGCTGCCCCTTTCCTGCTGCTCATGTGTGAAACCTTGTATCATCTTGAAGTCGAAAACCATTTAGATGGAAGACCTAGAGGTTTTACATGTGTGTTAGCTCAGCTTGATAGTGAAAGTAATAGTCTGCATCAGAATTTAGCGTCAATTATTTTGGTTTTGTTAAATTTTTAAAGCAAGAAAAGAATGATAGTGCTCGTAATTGACTCATTGATTCCAAATTCTCATTAGCCAAGTGCAGGAGACCAGCACATACATATTTATGCACCTTTAGCTTGTTGTTTCTCCAAGGAAGGGCACACAATGAGGTACAGCTTAACACCAAGTGGGTAACACACAAACCACAGAACTAGTTTCATTTAGGCAATATCTGCATGTCTGTAAAAGGCATTTTATGCAATACAATAAATACAGTGGCTTGATCATAAAGATTCTGGTCATGCCTAACATGTGATCTTGAATAGCATATAAGCTAATAACCTCTGGGAAAGAATGAGTAAATTAATTTAGGATTAAAATAATGCTTGCACAGTTACTGAGTTTTCAATTGACTTCAAGTGCAAATGTGAGCTGCAAAGACTACAGGCTTTGTTCATGGTACCCTCTACACATGCCTAACTGTTTTCATGCCCATAAGTCTACTTCTATCATGTCAGAAAATTTGATGTCTTTGTGAAAAACCTTTTCCTTCAAACTTCAATTGAGAAAACCAAAAATACAACCCTTGAAATAAAGTTGTATAATGGTAGCACTGTTTCAGCTTAACTGAAATGTGATGTAAAGCCTTGCAGAAAGAAGCAGTTGCATCTTTGAAAGCAGGCATTAATAATGCTTTTTATTTTTTGTTTGCTTACAGAAACACCTTGGTCAATCATCACTGTATTTAAGATTCCTGGTCAACTGAAGAGGTCCCAGATGATTGGAGGCTTGTCAATGTGACTTTTAAAAGGTTTGTAAGGAGTACCTGGGGAACTACAGACCTGTCAGCCTAACCTTGATGACAGGGAAGGTTATGGAATAGATTATCTTGAGTTAGATCACATGGTAAGTGAGGAACAGCCGGGGATCAGGCCCAGTCAGCATGGGTACATGATTGACCAACCTAATTTCTTACTCTTATCAAGCAATCTGCCTAGTGGATGAGAGAAAAGCTGTTGATGCAGTCTACTTCAGCAAAGCTTTTGACACTGTCCCACAATATCCTCTGGGATAAGCTGGCAGCCCTTGGCTTGGACAGGCACACTCTTTACAGAGTAAAGAACTGGCTGGAAGGCCAGGCACAGAGAGTTGTGATGAATGGAGTTAAATTCAGCTGGTGAATGGACACAAATGATGTTTCCCAAGGGACAGTACTGGGGCCTGTCTTGTTCAATATCTTTATTTATGACCTGGATGAGGGCATTGAATGCACCCTCAGTAAGCTTGCAGATGACACCAAGATGGCTGAAAGTGTCAATCTGCCTGGGGGTAGGAAGGTCCTGCAGAGAGGGATCTTTACAATCTGGATAGTTTGGCTGAGGCCAATGGGATGAAGTTCAGCAGGGCTAAGTGCCAGGTCCCACTTGGCCTCAACAACCCCAGGCAACGCTACAGGCCTGGGGCAGAACAGCTGGAAGACTTCGTGGAAGAAATGGACCTGCGGATGTTAGTCGATTCTTGGTTGAACATGAGCTGGCAGTGTGTCCAGGTAATAGAAATGCTAGTGGTATCCTGGCTTGTATCAGGAATGGTGTTGCCAGCTGAAGCAGGGAAGTAATCAGTCCTTTGTATTCACCACTGGTGAGTCCATACTTCAAGTACTGTGTTCATTGTTGAACTCCTCACTACAAGATCAAGGCCCTGGAGTGTGTGCAGAGAAGGGCAACAAAGCTGGTTAGGGGTCTGGAGCACAAGTCTTATGAGGTGCAGCTGAAGAAACTGGGATTATTTAGTCTGGAGAAGAGGAGGCTCAGGGGAGACATTATTGCTCTCTACAGTTCCCTGAAGGGAGGTTGTGGTGAGATGAGGTCAGCCTCTTCTGCATAACTAGTGGTAGACTAGAGGGAGTGAGCCCTCAAGTACAGGTTACAAATTATGAAAATTTATTCTCTGAAAGAGTTCTCAGGCACTTGAATAGGCTGCTCAGGAAGGTGGTTGAGTCACCATCTCTGAACATGTTCAAGAAATATTTAAATGTAGTACTAAGGGAAATGGTGCAGTGGGGAAATATTGGTGGTAGGTGGACAGTCTGACTGGATGATTTTGGAGGTCTTCTCCAACCTTGGTGATTCTATGATTCTAAGAAAACTAAGTACTGTTTAGACTTTAAGAGTCTAAGTACTGCTGTGTTCCATAGCTTGCCAAAGAAACACAGTGAGGTAGGAATATCCAATAAAGTGGCAACTGTGGTTGGCTGTAGAAAATGTACATTCACACACCCTTTGGAAACTGCATTTTCTTCACACATCTGCACTTTTTCTGCTTAAAACAAGTTGAAACGTGGATTTCAGTGTCACACAAATGTAAATTGAAACAGGTGTTGAAATGAATTGAAATGAAATCTGAGAGCTTATGGTTGGGGAGTTTGCTTAAAAGAAGCAGCTGAAAATTCTCCACAGATGAAGTAGCAACGTCAAATCATTCACGATTCATACTTTCAGGTGGGCAGCTTCTTGGCAGTCACTCAATACTTTCCCATATGGTGGACTTTTACACCCTGGGAACACCTTTCTGTGCTCCCCACATACTCAGCTTCAACATGGTTGGCCTGTGCCAATGGCTTGCTGGCTTGCCCAGACACCCCTGGGCACTATACATGTACACATATATAGTATATATATGTGTTTATAGTGTATATATATATGGTGTATCTGAGTGTGTGTATGTATACATATACATAAAGAGAGGGATAGACAGTATGTGTGTGTATGATTATACACATATATATTGGTATCTGTCTCAGTATGTATTCCTTACACTTTTTTTCTCCCATTTCGTGCAGATTTTCAAATGTCATGCTGATAGCTGATTTGATGCTAATGCAAAAAATGTAAATGTAATTGCATCCAAATTAGACCTGCATTCACAGTGGTACACTGGTTAGCACTAAGGTTAATTTCTTTTAGTGAAATTAAAGTCATGAAATATAATTTCTCAGCTGGGTCTCTAGAAATACCTTTGCTTTGTTGTCTGTTTCTTGGCTTGCAAACTTTTTAGCCATAAAAAGTTCAGAAACAATTTCTAAGTAATACATATTATATTTGAAAATATTTCAGGCTTAATCGCCTTCTCTTTGTCCTGATTTATGATGACATTACCAGTCTTCTGAGTGTCTTTTAAACTGCAAGCCACAGATATTCAATTTGCCAAATATTGTAACACTGACAAAAATAAAGAATCAACCATTTTCAAGTGCACACAGGAGTTTTCCAGTAGATGTTTCTGACTATAAACAGTACCAGATGCACTATAAAGTAGGTGTAAAGCATTAAATAGTTCTGTAATAATATCTGAAGCATGTATTTTTTATTCAATCAGGTATCATTGTGCATATTGATATTCATTTCATACTAGAAATTAATTTTTTTTTGTCTTTGTCCACAGTGATATCCAAACACACAAAAGGAACAGATCTGTGCTTATATAAGATTTCAAATCTTAACTCAGGAAAACACCTATATTCCCTGCTACATTCAAACCTGTTATACCTAAACTTGTACATTTAAAGGATAAAGCTTTTAGCACGTAGGCACATCTAATTCTTATTCACTTTGTTAAAACAGAAGCATGTGCTCATCTTCTTTTTTAAATCAGAAGGGTGATTGCTCAGACATGGTTTGCTAGAACACAAATTTCTACTGGTAAACAGGCAGACCAAAACACCTGAAGTTCTGAAGAACTAGTTGAATATAATTATCTTTTCTGCATGTGTCAGCATTGATGCTGTAATATTAGCAAGATTTACACTTCATTAGTGCTGCTAACTTGGAAGATCTCACCTCCTGTGACTGCCATTCCATTTTGTACTCATAGGCTGCCTGCCAGTGATCAAGCTGTGACTTCACTGACCCATTGGAGTATTGATTTACATGTCTGCATGCTTCTCTCATTAGCGTGTTCTGATTTCAATCTCCTCCAAACTATTCCTGCAGCTACTTCATCTACCAGCTGACCCAGGAACTGAGATGTGACTTTGTTCTGCTTTCCTCTGTCTCCTGCTGGTTCAGGCACAAAGCAAGTGGGGAGGAGGCTCTGTTCAGGCAGCACTGAAGAACATGAAATAACCTTACTGTGTAAATGTCCAAATATGTACAATTGTGATGCAAAAGATCAAAGGAGCAGATCAAAACAGAAGAGATAAAATGAACAGGAATGGGACTAATTATCTTTGAGACTGACACTGAGATGGAGCAGAGCCATACAGGTCTGAAAAACAGGGGCCAGGTCTTGTATCATAATGTGAAACCAGATGGAAGCTGCTGTGTGGATATGTGAAAATAATGGCGACACTATTCTGCTGCCTGGAAGAACAAAATAATCTCTGTATCATTGTGGACCCCCTGAACATGTGCTAAAAGCCATGATTACAACGTGGGGTGCAGCAGTAAAGACAAGCTGCGTGGTGGCCATCTTCCAGTACCATGATAATAAAAAAATAGAGACTGTATAAAGCCAAAGTAAATCTGGTTAAAAAAGTTAGTGACTTCAGAGCAAAATGTGATCAGGATTTCATACCTCTCAGTCTTCCTTTCTTATAAATTTCTGTATTAGAATTGTACAGTGTTATTGGAAAGTGGCTATTTCAGATGCTAAACTGCATTTTTATTTTCCAGTATTAATTTTTTTTTAGTATTCTCTCAACTGTTTTCACAGAAAGCTGTATTTCTCATCCATGCAGTAGCCATAGTTATTTTTCAGTTCGAGAGACTAGGGAGACAGTATGAATATACAGTAAAGAAAATTAAATTCATGAGAGATCTAGATATTCTAGGATGAAAACTAAAGCAAATACTTCTTACTGAAATGTTTGTTTTCTCCTTTCTGAGCATTTCATTTCAAGATTGTGCTACATTGCATTGCCACCCAATTTTCAAGCCTATCCAGTTATAACCCCACTTCCATAAGCAAGTTGCCACCAACCAGATCAGGCTGCCCACGGCCACATCCAACCTGGTCATTAAAGCCTCCAGGGATAGGGCATACACAGTTTCTCTGGCATCCTGTGCCAGTGCCTCATCAGCCCCTCTCCTAAGCATAATCTGTGTTTTCAAATAAATTAATCTTTGTTGTTCTTTCCTGGGTTGCCAAACACATGAAATCCAGACATCAAAACAATTTATTTTCTAATCTCTTGTTCTACAACCTCAGCCTATTGTTTTTGAGATATATATGTTTCTGTCATAAACTGGGGCACTCAGCTCATGACTCGACCTCATGGACTATTCAGTCAAGCCATCATTATCACCACAGAAGAATATGTATCATCACTGATCTGCAAAGGGTAGAAAAGGACACTCAGTATCCACTGGGTCTGAAGCAATTTGTTCCAGCATGGGAGAGAAAAATGCATGTTTTGAAACGTGTTGATGCATCATTTGGAGACCGTAAGAAGTGAATTTCATGCTTTGAAGCTCAGTGCATGAACCTTCATATCTAAAATTATTTTTACCATGGATAGTTTCATCATTAATGAACTAAAAGAGGATAAATGTATGTATTATTCTTTCAAATTGTAAGTCTAGGACTTCAAATCTGTAAGTGTGTAAACCCTGTCTCTTTAGCTGCACCAGCATAGAGGCAAATTTACTGAAGTTGTGTAATACACAATTCTTTTGAGAATTTATATATATTTACTTGCACAGTACCAAATGTATTGCATGTCTCATGACTGGAAAAAGGGAAACATTACTCCTTAAGAACCTTAGAATGGTAAAAATGAAGATTTAAGGTAGAACATACTGGAAAGCCTTATATCTGTGCCTGGGACAACCATGGAGGAGACCTTCCTGTAAGCAGTGTCAAACCACATGTGAGATGAGGTGGCAATCCATTACAACTTGCTTGACTTCACCACAGGCAGATCATGCCTGCCCAATCCAGTGGCCTTCCATGATAGTGACTGCATCAGCTGACAAGGGAAAATGGGTTGATGTCAACTGCCTGAACATCTCTAAGTCCTTTGGCATAGTCCCACATTACATTCATATCTCTTAATTGGGGAGATAAGAATTTAAAGGGTGGACTGCTCTGTTGATGAGGACTTGATTGGATGCTTGCAGTCAGAGGGTTGTTGTCAATGGCTCCATGTCCAGGTGGTGACAAGAGGTATCCCCTAGGGGTCTGTCCTGGGACCAGCGCTCTTTAACATCTTTATCAATGACTCAGATAGTGAGATCGAGTGAAGCCTCAGAAAGTTTGCTGATTACACCAATCTGGGTGGTGCAGTTGGTAATGGAAGGAAGGGATGACATAAACCAGAAACATGCACTTGCAGCCTATAAAGCCAAAAGTATCCTGGGCTGCAACAAAGGAGTATCCTACAGGAAGAGGGAGGGAATTGTTTCTCTCTGCTCTGCCCTTATGAGGCCCTGCTTATAGTACTACATCCAGATCTGACGTTTCCAGCACAAGAAAGATGTGGAGCTCTTAGAGTGGGTCCAGCGGAGGCCATGAAGATGATCAGAGGGCTGGAGCACCTCTGCTGCAAAGAAATGCTGAGGTAGTTCAACTTAAGCTTAGAGAAGAAAGAACTCCAAATAGATTACATTATAGATTTCTGGTACTTACTTTCTGGGAGCTTATAAAAAAAAGACAGAGAGAAACTTTTTATACAATCTGATAGTGATAGGACAAGAAGGAACAGTTTTAATCTAAAAGAGTAGAGATTTAGGTTAGATATTAGAGGATTTTACTCAGAGGATCATGAGGTGATGGCACAGGATGCCCCAAGAAGTTGTGGCTGACCCACCACTGCAGATGTTTAAAACCAGGCTGTCTGGGGCTCTAAGCAGCCTTGTCAAGTGGGTGGCAACCCTGCTTATAGCAGTGGCTTGGAACTGAGTGATCTTCAACATCCCTTCCAACTCAAGCAATTATGTAATTCTATTATTCTAGACAGTTCAGAAAGTTTTATCTTACTTAAAAGTAGTTTAATTTTCTTATCCTATCTTTGCCTCTTTGTTCTTAAAAAATCTATCTCCCCAAACACTTAAACTCCTGCATTGGGATTACATGGCAAAGTTTTGGCAGCAGGGGAAATGCAGAGGTGCAATTATAGCCCAGCAGCTGCCCCATGTCAGTTCAGGGCTAGCCTGAAAAGGAGCCCATCATTGGTGAGGGCTGAACCATAAGCAATGCTGGGTGTGTTCTGGAACAGCATGGTTAAAGGGAAAAACAGTCTGCAATAGCAGCTGGGATATCACCAGATTTTCATTTGTTTTTGGTCTTCCTTGCTCTAGTCTGTTATTGGCAATAAATTACATTAACCTCCCTTATGCCTGTTCTTCCCATGAAGATAATTGGTGAGTGATCTCCTTGTCTCGGTCTCAGTGCTCAAGCTTTTATGTTTTCTCCCCCTCGTCCTTTTGAAGAAGGTGACTAAGCTACCTACCAGTGTGAAACCCTTCTAACTATGCAGTGTCAGAGCTGTGTGTATTCTAGAGGAGGGAGTTAATGAGTCTTACAAAGACACGGCACAGTATGACTTTCAACTGTAGCTGTCCAGTCAAATGCTCAACTCTGTGTCCTGTAGGAGCCTTTTGATTTTTGGAGTAATTCACGTAGTGGCAAAACTAAGATACAAAGTCAAGTTATTGACAGGGGAAAAGAAAAATTTAACACTGCAGCTCAAATAAAGAAAGTGACACCCATACAAGCTCATTTTTCTGATTGCATTTTAAAAAAGCTCATTTTTCTGATTGCATTTTTAAAAGTCAGCTGCAGCAGCATCCAGCAGCTACATGTCCTGCATATATATTAATTTTATTATATTTGAAACTTAAAATTAAATGTTGCCTATATTTCCACTTTAAAAATATGAATGCAATTTGTACTTAATAAAGCCACTGAGGCAAAGAAAAAGGAATAGACAATAAGAATAGGATAGTATTTACAAACCCCATGGGTAATTAGGATTGAATAAAAATAAAAAATTAGAAATAGAAAGGTTCAAGTCCTCAACTGGTGTAAACTGGTGCCAAAACAGGGAGAAGATAATGTCACAATACCACCTGAGGGTCTAGTCCAGTGATAGAGAAAATACAGGCGTAAAATGAAAGGCACAAGCAATTATTTAGATAAGGTCATTTGTAAGTTAAAATCACTTAGGCAGGCAATGTAAGGCTCTGTGGTGCAAAAAAGTGACTGAATGTTCTTGTTTTCAGTAATCTTTCTTTGTAGGGGATTTACAGGGACAACAGAGGAAACTTAAATGTAGCCTTTAAGAAAGAAGCTAGAAGTATGCTGAAAGATTCAAACAAGTGAATCTGACCTCAGTTCCCACTGATTTTATTAAAAGATTATATAAACCAGTGAGTCTCTGCTAATTTTCTCTCATGGGTCTCCTGTACTGTGCTAGGTGGTAGCCAACAAAATGCAAAAGAATAGAAGAGAAATCATAGTGAAAACGTTTATAGAAGTTTGAGAAGTTTACTTTCAAGAAAAAACTGTTTCATCTGTGAAAATGAACTGAAAATCAGAGCAGCTGGGATGACAGCACTTTTCCCCTTTCTTATCCTCTCTTTTTTCTCTTTTTTTTCTCTCTTCCTCTTTTTTTCCCGTTTCTTTTTTTTTTTTTTCATTTCCCTTTTCTATTTTCCTCCTTCTTTTCTCTTTTAATTCTTTTCTCTTATTTACCCTTTTTTTCTGTGTTTCTTTTATTCCTTTTCACTATTTCTCTTTTTTTTTTCACCCTTTTTTTTTCTCTTTCTGATTTTGTCTGTGCTGTAAATTTGTGTTTCTCAAATTACAATCTTTCAGTTTATACACAGACTTAAATTGGGACACATTTTAGAATGTTTTTAAATAAGAGTTATGATGTACTGGACTCATTTCTACTCAGTTCATCCCATAGACTGATATTAAGGACATATTTTGTATCAGAGTTATAATATGAACAAATCTTAAAAATATGCATTTAATCAAATAAACTACTAAGCGGATGTGCATGTTGTCAGTATAACTATAAATATTTAATGGCCATATTAAGAAGGAATGACATTTGATTTTCTTAATGATTCATATATCATATTTACTATCAGTTTTATCAACTTTAATTACATTTATTTATTTATTTTATTTGTACAGGATTCCATTTATAGAGTGACAACCATGTAAAATCTTTAGGTCTTTTTCATTAGTCTGATATATAAGATAATTAACAGAAATCTGACACTGGGATTAGATTAATGATTTACGCAGAAGATTTTAGTCAGGTTGACCAATGTAGACAGCTTTTCATCTAATCAGTACACTCAGTCAATAGCTACTGAATATAAGGAACACTAAGCATATCAACCATGTCTGTGTATTTAGATAATTCTTGTCAAAGTCACGTATGTTATGGCATTTGTTTCAGGAAAAGACATACTATACTTGCCACTGGTTAGATTTCCCCAAAACTTTTGATGATTTTGAAATTTCTGAAACCAGAAGTAGAAGGCACTGACTGTTTTCCAACATGGAAATCAACCAACAATTTCACTATAAAAAACCTGTGAAGAAGATAGAATAAGAATAATGAATTTAAAATGTGAGAGAAAAGTTTGGAAAGCCTATTGTGGAGAATATTTCCAGTGAACAAACATTCTTATTCCTCACATCCTCCATCCTTTTTTTGTTTTCTATTTTCCATCTGTGTTGGAGACTTTCGGTACTTAAAGTCTCTATTAGAATGCTGGTACAGAAGTATAAATTTATGATTTTTATAATGTTACGTGTGTATCCCAACAGCACTGTTTGCCACTGCTTTTGAAAACGAAAGGGAGGTTGTGGAAGTTGGAAAAACATGCGTAAGACAGCATCAGATGTCCGTATGAGTGAGTGCTGTGCAGTGTCCATGGGACATGTGTTGTTTAAATTACTGCTGGTTCCCACGTCTGGAAAGGGGCTCTGATTTTGGTCCCAGCAGCACTCTTTGTACGATCAAGATTTTGAAATTAATCTAACTATCCTAACTTGCAGCATATGATAACCCATCCCTGTGTCAGTAGTGACTCAGATTTCCTCTGCCATTGGTGGCTGTTCATTAGTCAGAAAGGAAGAACAAACAACATGAATGCTAATCCCACCTGCTTTGATCCTCAGCCATCTGTCCTGCAGCAGTTTGCCCTGGTGTTACAGTTCTCCTGGGACTGTCCAAGGCACAGACAAATGTCACATCAACCCAGTGAAGAAGCAGGGTCTTGTGCTGCAGAATGATGTGAATTTGTAAATACTGCATCAAAAGCCCCTACATGAATTTGGCAAATCTCCCTGATGAACTGTAAGGTACAAGATGAATGTGTGAAACCTTTAGAGTTGCTGATTTATGTTTAAAGCTCTGTAGCTTGGCCTAAGTTATTGATTTTTTACTTTTCTGTATAGTTACAGTAATAATTCTTGAATCAAAAATTAATGCTATTCAATACAAAAAAAGAAAAAAAAAGTTGAAGTGATTGATTTTTAATAATTTTGAAATCTTTGCTGAGTTGGTCCTATTTTCTGTAAATCTGTTCTCCAGATCTGATATGCGCATGCAGAGAGTATTTATTGGTGCTTTGGAAAATAGGTCCATCCTGGCATCTGGTGCTTTGAACTTCATCCTGTTCAACTCAGTGTGAAACTGCGCAAATTCCTCTTGCAGTGAGCACTTTGTATGAAAGCTGTGTCTCCTCAGAAATAGATATACAGAAAACCAGTCTGTGCTGAGGAGAGTATTAGAGGGAGCAGATCCCCACTGTTCAGCCATCCTGGACACTGTCTTACATCTGTGCCAGCTCAAGGGTGAATCACATCTGAGTCTTCTAGATTATAGGACTACACTCTCAGGACCTGTGACACCAGTGGGATCACATTAGTACTGCTGGAGAGACCATCTACCCTAAGAATCTTGTGCAGCGCTGTGCTCTGTCTCACGGTCTGGAGACTGAAAGTTGTAGCACCAGAAACGGGACTTCCAGCACTGCCAGAGCCAAGTTGCTTCCTTGTGTGTTTTTGTGGATATCCCAACACAAATAGCTGCTCAGGTTACAGGGATGGGTTTGTGAATGCCTTCAGCCAGATCTGCCATCTCCTGGCTACCAGCTGGGTATGGAGGGTGAATCTTTGCATTGTTTCTTGTCATGAAAATGCTGCTGGGTGAAAGTGCTCAGAAATACCTGTCTCTTTGTACTTGCAACTCGAACACTGTAAAAGTGATTTTATTAAAATCTTTTCAATGAAATTTCTGTTTTTATTATGGCGATTGTGTTAGAAATACATTTTTTTCATTAATCAGAGAGGCTAAGATGAACTAGAAGTAGGAATTATGCAAGCACTTAAAATGAACCTAAAAAACATTTATAGAAGAACACGTGAAAATCAGCTTATAGTATTCTACAGGTATTATGTACAAAATGTTATCTTTTAATATTATCTGAAATACGGTGAAAGTAAGAGTGTAAAAGTGATGAGAATGTATGCGATGGATTTAAAGGCCAGTTGAGAACTTCAAAATTAATGTTAATTTATAAACTAACTTCAGTTCAAGTACTGTGACTACTATTTCTTCTGGAGATCTCTCATCTCCATAAAAGCATTGGCACAGAATGTATTTATGACAGAAACTTAATGTCTACCTCGACTTAAGAAGTTACTGGAGTTTGAGTAGTTAATTTTCCTGACTTTTTCATTTAAAAAAATAAGCTATTGCATGTGCTTTTTTTTTTTTTTTCTTTTCCTTATTGATCTACTTCAGTCATATAGTCTAATTAACACTTTGCAGAAATGAATACAGTACTACAACCAGAGGAGGGCTTGATGGTTTTGCTGAAATTTTATTATTTAGAGGGCAGGAGGTGGAATATTGATAAAGGTGTATGATGTTCCTCTGTATCTCTGTAAAGATACAGAACAATTTAGAAAAATCCATAAAGCATGAATTTAATTTAAATATCTCCATGATAAAATGGGTCATTCTTAATGCTGTTGCAACACGAGTTTTCTCAAAGTCAGATGAGTTCAATTACCTTTCCTAATTATGTATGTCAAACTTGCTACAGAAAGAATAAAAGCTGTTAAAATTGTTAAGACATCCACCTTTAGTCTGCGGCAGTTCAGAAACGCCCTAGAAATCTGCTTTGAAACAAGCTTCAGATATCTGCCATCAGACCTCACAAAAATGCACTTGTTTACAGGATTTTGGAAACATCTTAATTACCCATAGCTTAGAAGATAGAAGAAAACAGAGATTCGAGTTGAATTTAAGCAATAAAAAAAACCACACAGACACGAGAGCTCTCCCTTGAAATGCTCTATTCATCAGTGTAATGGCTTTATGATTTTTGTTATCGGTATTCCACATCATTTAGTGTGCATCGAGTTAAAGAGATAATGCTCCAGTTCCACCGATCATTGATAGATCCAGGTATACTTGCCTCAGAAGAGAAGAAGTATGTACCCAGAGGACTGTTCCCTGTTATGTCTCAATTCAATTCAGAGGGAAAGATAAAACTGTTTGCATGTTGCGAGATGTGTCCTTTTCTCCCTTTCTGCTCATCACTGTAGTGCGTGCTCCCTAGTTATCTTGCCTTCAACATTAGAGTAAGGCCTTCAGTTTCTGGACACTCATTTTATTTGATTTATTAGCCTCAATTCCAATTACATTGTATTATATTGTGTTAGTTTGCTTTCTGATATCTTATTTAGTAAATTAACTTTCCTCCTCAGCTTGCTGCCATTGTTTTCTCTTATGCCCATCTCCCTACCCTTTTTTTCTCTTCTCCCTCTTACCTTTTCATGGATCCATGAGTTCCCCTACCCCATTAGTCACGGAACGGGGCCAAACCAACCCATAAACCATTGATAGTCTCCTACAGAGACCTAAAGGAAGCCCAGAGGTAGCACACATGGCTTTGCTAGAGAAAAGAGTTTTGATTTGGATTGGTAAAAGAGGTTACAGCAGTGATAAGACTGTGTGCATGTTCCTCCATTAAGGCTTCTATGTAGTCACTTTTCATTTTGAGCTTCCCTTGACTCTTACAATGAGCCATGGCAGAATTTGAACTTCTGTTCAGTCTTCCTCTGTTTTCCATCTGACAAGTTGCCATTCATTGTCCTCATGTGGGGCAAGGCCAGACTCCTGTGAGAAGTGCCTTTAGATAAGAACTGCCAGAGACAATCTTAGCATAATCCATCCTTCCCTAACTGAAGCATATCGTACATCAAGACTAATTAACTCAGTGCTATACTAATTTTAAGGAGAAGGTGCTCCATGATCCTGAGGCAGTAACTCAACCATCAGGACACTGTTGAATCTCAGCTCAAAGTACAGTGTATTTATTGCCCATTTCTTGAAGTAGAGCACAAAAGTTCATTTGCTATTTTGATTGCATTTCTTATAGGGCTGTCACGCTCCAATATAAAGGAGGGAGATGAGGTTCTTTGGTTATGTGTATACCCGTACTGAGATTAAGACGCAACAGTTCAAATGTTGGTCTGACCAGTTTATTACAAACACTAGTTGCTTAGAGATATAGGGAAGGGAAGGTGAGCAATAGAAAAGAGATGAAAAGCAAGGAGTCTTGGCAGAAAGCAAAAGAGATATAATCACCACCATGGATCTAGTGAGGTTCGTAGTAGGTCCATTGATATCTTGTCTGGTCACCGTGGGGGATGGGAGATGGCAGCAAGCATGCCAAATTGTTCTTCCAAAGAGGTTTTCCCCTCAGGGAATTCTCTGCCAAAGGTTTTTTCTCTTCGGGAGTTCTCTGTCAAAGATCTTTTTTCTTCGGGAGTTCTTCTCCAAAATCCTTGGTTCAGTGAAGGCCTTTTATTCCCATTTCTCAGGTGTTTTTTTTTTCTTTTCTCTTTGCTTGTGTGACATGTCTGGCCCAAAAGATAAGCCAGCAGAGGATACAGCCTTCATTGCCATGCATGAGCATTGTCTTTTTGTGGTGGTCAGCTTCTCGAAGCCGTACACCCCCCCACCACCACCAAAAGACTATTTGTCTCTATTTCTGCTTATCTTTACAACCACGAGCAGAGACAATGAGGCACCATAACACCCATCTTGATAATCGGCAGTTATCAGTCAGTCTTGTCACCAGAAAAGGCCTTACAAAGCAAGCTTTGAGACAAGAGAAAGGAAAACAGTTTCTGTCTTTCACAAGGGCATATTTTAAGCATGTTTGTAAATTCTTGTAACTCTGAAGATTTTAGGTTTTTATTTGATTTTGCAAGAATACCAGCATTTTTCTTAATGCGTGGTAGAACTTATTTGCTGACACTTTTTATTTTTTTAGTTTGGACAATAATCCAGTACATGACGTTAAGTAAATGCTGAAAGACTTTTCCGAGGATCATCCTGGCACATTTTTTCTTGATTTATTACATTTTTCAATTGTGCTCTTGACAAACAGTGAAGCATGGCATTTATGAATATCTTGAGTAGTGTTTAATGAAGCTTCTGTGTCTGCATCCTGAGAGACAGTGACCTTGTTATCACAGTAATAATTAAGCAGACACAGTATCAAATCTGTTGCTCACACATCTCCAGAGCAATTGATCAGAAATCCCTCGGGAAAGCTCTTTTTAAAATATTAATTTGCAATTACCATAGGCTCGCATGCTGAAATTTGAATTTATATGATGTTATCTTGTTGGAATCACATTTAATTTTCCAGTAATCCTATTATTTACACTATGTTTTAAAGTAAATTAAATCTTATTGATGGATCACAGAATCATAGAATGGTTTGGTTGGGAAGTGAACTTTAAAAATTTCCTCATTCCAACTCCTCTGCTAATGATAGAGCCTCCTTCTATTAGAGCAGTGTGCTCAGGGCCCCACCCAGACTGGCCCTGAACACTTCCAGGGGTAGTGAATCCACACTGTCATACTACATATATCAACTATATGAACTGTTTGATAGTATTTAAAGCAAGAAAACTTTGCTTAATAAAGGCAGTAGAGTAGAAGATGTACTTTATATCTCAGGTTGTTGTGTGTTCTGTAGGTTTTAAGATGTATTTTTTATGTTATTGAAATTTGTAAATATTACTGATTTTAGCATGTTTTGCAAATTTACCATTCTATAATAACATCGTTAGTATAGTAGATTTATAATATTTACAGCATTCCAAAGTTTATGGAATAGATTCTCCTATTAAATTTCAAATCCTTTTCAGGGAATTCTTCATTTGTAGCCTATGAATGGAAATCAGTTATTATAGGCTAAGTTTCCTGTGATATTTTTTGGGTCTTTATAATTTTATGTTATTTCAAACTTTTGTAAGAGCATGTAACTTAACATTTTACAACATACACAACATTATTAGGATGAAATAGTTCCATAGGTTCATTTCTATGTTCTCAAAAGAAAGCCAACAAAAAACAGCTGTCTTGTAGTAAAATTTTGCTTATCCTGACATTTGACTTCTCCTGCAGGAGGGCAATTCTCTTTTATCATTTATTGATTGCAAAGGACCATGCAAATTCCTTGCTGATTTAAATATTCTTAAGATCCTTAGTGTATAAAGGTAATCTCCTGAGATTCCATGCCTCAATATCCCTTTTCTTCTATTCCAAGTTTTTGACTGCTCTGAGGCATCCTTATCCCACTTCACTGTGTTCTCTGTGGCCTACTGGATTTGCTGGTGCCTTTGCTGACAAGGTTCCATCAAGACAAGTGATGCTAGCAGCCAAGGGAGCAGGCTTCTAGGGTCAGTTTATGCAGCAGTTCTGGCAGAAGTGAAGTAAATCCATTGTCATCAAATTTAGTTGTGGCAGGAGAACTTTCCACCAACAATTTTAAGTAGCATTGCACATAAGGCCTTTAAAGCCAGGAACATATTTTTGTAAGGATTTTGTGTGTGTGTGTGTGTGTGTGTGTGTGTGTGTGTGTGTGTGAAATTGGTGATTATGCATTAAAATTTCAAAATTCCCTGGCAAAATTATGTGTAAGAAGGAGTAAGCTTAATTTCAGACCCTAATGAACTATATGTACATTTTCAGTCTGCTTTCCAGTTTTCAAAAGGTCAGCTTAAGAACTTGAGCATCTTTAAAATCTGAAGCAGTTATAATCATTAAATATAATGATGTAGTCTTTTACAGTCTAACAATGAAGACTATTTCCTGAATATTCCTAATTACAATGCACAAAAAAATCAATATTTTCTGCTCTCAAAACGCTCACTTTCAGCAAGTCTGCTATTTCAGATGATTTGCAGTATTTGGTACAAAGGTACTTTAGCAGAACATTTCAGTTTGCAGAATAGATAATTACTGAAACAGTTTTTTCTCCTTGGGTAAGAAAGAATGTCTCCTGTAAAGAAAGAAAACGAGAAGCTATGGGGAGCTACTTTATTTTAAATAAGTCTGGTACTTTCTATTATAACGAATAAATTACCTAATAAATTGACTATTGTATCAAATCTGCTGCAAGTTTGGGAATACAATTAAGCATTTATGTTGTAAAGAAATTTGGCATCATTTTAATAGGTAGTTCTTCTGTTCTGCTCTCAGATATAATGAAATATCCATTAAATTAGATTTTTGGTTCTCTACAATCCATGCTTCTTGGTGTGTTTGTTACACTCACATTTTTATGCTTAAATGCCAAAAACTCATAAAAATCTGTCTGCTATGTTTTAATTTGCCTTGGGGAATGGATAGATGCTTCCACTGAATTTCAAACCCAAAGAAAATAAGAGAAAATCACATTTTGTTTTTACAATTGTTGTAGGTATGTAAAACAAAATACATAATGCATATTGAGAGAATCACCTTTATTTCTGGAAAGAAAATGACATATATCCCTGAGAAATAAAGCTGTGTGATACAGCAATAACAGTTAGCTAGAACATCCATATATGTGAGAGAAATAGGATATATATCTGCTAAGAGACTTTCAGGTCTTAAATCAAAGGATTAAATAGTTGGGTACTTGGGCTATCGTGCAGGGCTGTCTTACAGCCCAAACAGCCTCATGATGAGAACAGGGCACTGTGAAAGGACAAGATCAAATGGCTGGGATTGAAAACAAATTGCCTTCTTTGAAAAGTTTCTAAAAAAACTTAGGGTAACACTTCTTAGAAATGAAATGAATTACTTCCTAAAAATAATTCTTCTCTTTACCAACTGTTAAGTGCTCAGATCAGAGAATCATAGAATTGTAGAGTAATTAAGGCTGGAGAAAACTTCCAAGATCTTCCAGTCACACTGTCCACCTATCACCAATATTTCCCAATAAAGCACATCCCTTTGTACTACAACTCTTTCCTTGAACACCTCCAGGGACAGTGATTCCACTACTTCCCTGGGTAACTTGTTCCAGTGCCTTTCCACTCTTTTTGAGAATAACTTTTTCCTAATATCCAACTTGAATCTCCACTGGTACAACTTGAGGCCATTCCTTCTCATCTCCAGTTACACAGGGGAAGAGTCTGACTTCTACCTTGCCACAGCCTCCTTTAAGGCAGTTGTAGAGAGTGATATCTCCCCTGGGTCTTGTCTTCTCCAGACTCAGTTCCTTCAGTCACTCAACCTAAGACTCAAGCTTCAGACCCTTCACAGTTTCACTGCCCTTCCCTGGACACTCTAAAGGGCTTTGATGACTTTCTTGTTGTGAGGGGCCCAAAACTCAACACAGTACTTGGGACATAGTCACTGTATAAAATTGTTTTATACTGTTGATTATTTGTAAATACCAACGTGTCTCAGTTTCTTAGGGAGAAATGGGGGCTTAGCAATAACTTTGGTAGCTGGGTTTGTACATACGGGCTTTAATGTCTAATCTTAAACAGGTGGCAAATGAGTCTTCGTTTTAAACCCTGTCCATTCTTATTGACTTGAGTTTTCCTGTTGACCCTCACAGTCCTTTTTCAGGGCTGTGGTTTAAATATTTTCTGAGAGAAAGTATTCTAAAATGGACTTGAATTTCAGTTTCTAACATTTTATACAGCAAATTTATGTGCCAATTTATCCAATCATATCTTTCAAGTTTACTTACAGCAGCTGCTTTGCAATACTTTGTTTTTCTTATATAGGCTAAAAGAGCTAATCAAAATAACATTTTCCTTCGCAGGCTGAACACAAGACTGTAAGATTGCTAGTGTCAGTGCAAGGCAGGCAGGAGATGTGCAGGACTGGAGAAAGTTTGCCCAAGTCCAAACCACCACTGACCAGGTGTTCTCAGGGCAAATGAGTGCTATTAGAGCACTCACGACGTAATCCCTACACATTGAATTTACTGCTCCTAATGTCTATCAAGAGAAACCTTAAGCACTGCTACTTCTATTGAGGTGACACTGTCAATGAGTGTAAGGATAACATGCATGAAGGATAATCAGAGGACCCAATGGGGCCAAGCTTCTGTCTCATCCTCATAAAAACAAGTAAAGTATTTTGTAGATTCTTAGAAAAGAACTCTGAGCATTCATAATTCATGAGTATTAACTGCACAACTGCAGAAGCCACACAGTTCAGTTCTGATTTTACAATGAACAAAGTTTCTACATTTGTACTGAGGTATACCGAAAATTAAGAACATTGCAAAACTCTCCTGGGGATGCCCAACACTGATAGGACCATTTAATATGATTTCCAGCCCAGGTTTGGAGACTTAGTTTATAGAACTATGCTGCTGATAATTGCGTAAGTACTTCAAGAAGAAAAAGCAAATACATGTAGATGAAAATTTAGTTAGGCTTCATCCAAACACACAGTCAAATCCATGGCAAATTATTTCTATGAGTACTTCTGGTTTCTTCATGGGACAATTCATTAGACTGGCAGAAAAAATATTTCCAGCTTTATGTAAATATGTTACAAGCACACTGAAACCTCCTCAGCAGCTTTTTGCAGGGAATATGCCAATTTGTGTGAGCAGAATACTTAGGTTTCTTTCACTTAAGTGCTGAGTTGTACCTGCGGAAAGTGAGGTGGCACTAACTCTGTGAAGTTCAAACCATTGCCTGAAAATGATTACAGAAGCAAAATGCATGGTAACACCATCACTAGTGAAAAATCAAAGAAACTGATTATTCTGCATTCAGTTGTATCACAGAGGTGCTGAGCTGTTAGGGAGGGGGACAATGCACACACAGCTTGCTGCAAAACTTTATAAAGGCATTCTTGCTCTAATTTCTTTATGATTTATCCAGATCCCACAGAAGATGAATAGGATCTATCACACATAGAAATCTCAAGCTAAAGAACACTTTTCTGACATTATCTCAAAGTACCCTAGGATTTACAGAAGCACTCATTGGGTACATTCATTTCTACACTACTAGTGATATTCAGCCTTATACTGTGTTTAAATTATGCTACTGCTTCAGAAGAATGCATGACTACTATCATGCAGACTACAAGAATTTACAGTTCTTTTACTTAATTAAAAAAAAACGTACATAGGCATAGATGTAGGAGAGGCATCTCCACATCAGGAAGCTATCTTAGCCTTTTTCTGCTCACAAGCATCCCCCAGGGTTCCTGGCTGTGAAGCCTCAGGCAGATTGCTTTCTCCAGCATTCTCCATGCCGTGCGCATTTTAGCCTCAGTCACTATTGTCATACACCAGCAGTTCTCAGGACAGATGGAGGCAGCTGAAGTGCAAGAGAAGAAAATGCCTTTTTCTATACAGAAAAGCAGAGACAGCATTCAATTAAAATTTAATATCTACTAAATAGTTCTGATACATTTCCTTCCCTAAGAGGTAAGTTCACCAACCACAGATGAGCGGCATCTGTGACTTCCTCTACTTCACACATTGAAGTGTGAAAGCAATCCAACTTTATCTCCCTAAAGACTTAAATCTAGTGAGTAAGACTATAAGTTATCTATCACAAACACTGTGAATCTCACTGGAAACCTGCATTTAAAAAAAAATGAGTGGAAAGCAGAAAATACTTTGTTGTAAAAGGAAAAAGGGCTGCAATCTCACAGAGATTACACCACTGGGCCTGGGGTAGGATTTGCATTAGTTTTAGGCTCTCCTTCAAATAATTCCATTGAAATCTGAACCTTTACTGCCATAGAAAACCCAGGGATACCAAGAAGTTTGAGGAAGCAGTAGGAACAAGAAGAGCCTGGATTTACTAAAGTTGAAAACTCGTATTGGCTTTGACAGAATTTTTTTTAATTTTAAAAACACAATGAAAAAATCATTTGGAGGGAACTGAACTGTGAATGTTATTAAAATTAAATGTTTTTTGAAGAAGAAGGGAAAGAACCATTTTTTCAAATAGAATTTTCATAAAACTACATTTTATGATTGTAATACTTTATGATTGTTTGCGGATAACAGCTGGGAAGTTAACTAACATAACAAAAAAATGCATTTGACACTTCTTTCTTCTGATATAACTTATGCTGTAGTTTAATGTACTGGGAGATTCTAATAATGCTTTCCTCATCTTCATGTAATACATTACCCATAGTCTGCAAAATCAATTTCCAAGTGTTTGAATAGCTTGAGCTGAATTCAGGGATGTCAATGAGCAGAATCCCCCATTAACCTTACAAGTCTTTGTATGGTCATGACACAGCAATCCCTTCTGCAAATGTGTAAACTATTTGCATTTGCACAGGGCTTCTTACGCTGAGCAGTAGCCTTGAATCTTTCTTTATTCCTGCATTTCACTTGAACGTCATTATCTTTCATAGTATAAAGTGAGACAGAATCATATTCTTTTTTTTTTTTCAGATAGGAATTTTCTAAGAAAAAATTATAGTCTGTAATTTGTATTTTATATGCTGTTATTTGCTGCAGCCTGATAACTTGTTTTTCAAAGGCTTATTTTCACAGACTTTTCAAATATACCTCACTAATAAAGCGTGACATGTTTACTTTTCAGATGTCTTAATCTTTCTAATCTTTTCTATAAATATGTTCCATGACAATCTCTATTCAAGCAAGAAAAAAAATCATTTCATTTGTATTTATTTATTTGCTTATTTACTTAACACTGCTTTGTGGTTTTTGTTGTTGTTGTTGTTTTGTTTGTTGTTACTGTTTGTTTTGTTGTTTTTTTTTCTATCTATTTAGATTTTAAAACTTTCATCATTTTTCCTCTAAGGTTTCTCCAGATTTAAGTACCAACACCTGCTAACAGGCTAGAATTTCTGTCAGATCCCTCTCCGTTTGCTGCATCCTTCAGTGAAAGATGGCCAAAGAAAGCATATATATATCATAGAGGTCATTCAAATATGAAAAATAAATTAAAGAAACCCAAACCCCAAGCCTCTCAGAGAACTAAAATAATAACTATATTATGTGTAAAATACATATGCTTTCATAAACCAACAGCCTACCAACCAACCAATCAGCCAAAGAAATAAACAAACAAGAAATATTTACAGATTCTGACTTCATTACACTTTTCAAAATATGTTATAAAATATTTTGATTTGATAACTCCTGTATGGTGGCACTCTTTCTTTGATATTTATGCAGAGTTCAGCCCCCAGAGATGACTGAAAAATGGATTCTGGATGCATCTCTGCCAATAATTAAAGCAGATCATTTACATCTACTGCCTTCCAGGACAACATCATGGCCAAGACACAGTGAAAGTCTTATGTTTAAGGTGTTTTGAAGTTGCAAATCTGTGAGAAAATGGCAAATGCTTTTGCACAGACCAGTATCTGACCCAAGCTGTCATAGGCATCATCTTTGAAATCTGAAAATGTCTGGTTGGTTTTGTTACCATTTGTTACCATTCACATCTAGACTAGCTGGTTCTGCCTGGCATTGTCAACATGCTGAAGAGTCACTCATAGGTTTTTGCTGGTGTTTTCAACTACACGGTCAAAATATTATGTTTCAGAGTTTTTACTTTTTCATTTAAAGTCAGTTTTTGTGATATTCCAAACCCAGTTCTGTGTACTCCTGTGCTTCAACAATCAACCAGTCTTCTGGGTACTTACTAAAACTAAAATGAAGACTTTAATTATTTAAGACTAATTGGTAGCTTCAACATGAAAGACATAATCAGATATGGCACTAATGGGCATTGCTTCTGACAGACTCTCCAAAGGGAAATGATTTAATAGTCTTTGAGCTATTCTTCTCAGAGGTAGCAATTTTGTGGAGCTTGAAGGCTTTTCTGCACAGGCTTCTGTTTCCGAGGCTTTGTGGACTGACACATTTTCACCAGCAGAATGTCTGCATTTCTTTTTTTTCTTATGTAGGTCACCAGCCTGCAGAACTGGCAATCTTGGATTTCATAGGAGCGTGGGATAGTTAAGCTTACATGGGACCTATGCATTGTGAGGGCAATTTAGTCCAACTCCTGCTCCAAGAGGCCCACCCACAACAGGGTGGTCCTGGCCATTTCTCCAAGAAGAAGGATTTACAACAATTCTAATTCTTTGTATTATTGCTGAACGAACATGATCTTCAGGGATGAGACAGTACCAGTTCTGCCTGATCTGGGACATGGATTTGAAACTGATTTTCTTACATCCTAGAGGGATAGGAAGGAGCTGACTACAGGAAATGCTGATCTAGCAAGAATGCAAATTACGAAATAGAGGAAAACAAAAAACGCTTATGTGACTTTAAGACAGTGTTTCTTTTTAGCTGTGATACGCTCAGAAAGACTGCTTTCCGCTGCCTGCTCAGTTCCTCAGATTTGAAAGGTGGCTCAGAACTACTGCTGTGTTAGAACAGATCTGATGTAGCACTCCATATTTCATAATTATTATTATTTTTAATTAATTGTAGTACTTGGATCAATTTTACATCAACTGCAATGACACTGAACATTTACACTTATGTCATAGATTCTGGCACTTTCTGTCATCTTGTCAATATGTAGATTCTGGCACTTTCCTTTCTGTCATCTTGTCAATATGTGATGTATTTACATTAATAAAATTGTCTGGTTTTGTTGGATCATTTGGATTTCAGCAATACCACTTTGGTTTTGAAGAAGACTAACAGCTCTAACTTTTGTTTCTCTTGCTACTTTATTCTGGAGAATTTTTTTTAGCTTTGTTAACTGTAAGCACTGCCTCAATCTTCTTCTGAGCTCTCAAGCCTACATTCACTTATGGACAGTACTTCCATGATCCTTACTGGATATTTTTCTTACTGATCTTGTTTTACAGGGATAAATTACATCTGCACTAATATTATTGTCTTTCCTTCTCTGCTGAAAATCCTAGGGAGGAGAATAATTGTCACAATAAAGTGACTTGCAGGATACAAGCTGCTTTTACATTTACTGAAGAAGTCTGTCAAAATGATAGCATAGGAATGTTCAAACATAGTGTGATAAAACATCTTTTGTATGTTCCTTGCAAAATTCCTTTCTGTGCTGGATATTGAAGAGGGCCTAGCTGTGATTGTGTTACATTGCTGTCTTGCATTATGGGTAATTACCAGAAGCTTCTGTACAAACTCATCTTGAACACCCACTCTGGACCTCTGTCACGGGTATGGTAATGCCGTTTTATTCCAGAAATGCATATTGTGCATCCCAGGCAAGCTCTTTACATTTTGCTTGTAATGCCCACCTTAAAGAAAATCTTGTTTTGCAGAGTAAAGGTAGATGCTAAATATGAATCTGTGTGTTTGAGGCTGACTATCATCACAAATTCATATAGTTGCACGGAAGTGGACAAGATAAGAAAGAAGGGTTGAAATTCATTTCTTTTTATATCTTCTCAAGAGAATATGTTAGTAATGTGTGCAAATATTTCTGTATCTTATCTGAGGACTAGACAAGGACAGGAGACGGCAGGACAGACAGTCAATTTTTTCCACAGAAGACCATACTGGATATGTAGGAAATACCATTGCAGTACCATATTTACAGTGTAACAGATATCCATGAAATTTCAAAGGAGGGGAATGTGATTTTATGTAAAATAAAAATTGAATTAGAACTTTTTATTTGCTGCCGCTCATCTGCCACTCATACTGCCGCTCATGCTGCTCACCTGAATCTGAAGAATGTATCCAGAGTAAGGTCCTGCTGCCAGCTTCCCAGGCTGGAGTAGTCATACAGTGCCTGCAGAAGTCAAGTATGAAGTTGCTTTTTTCCAAATGATGAGTATGAAATGTATGAAGTTGCTTTTTACAAAGATGTGTGAATATACCGAGAAGAAAGAAACATGTGGGACTATCTGTCTCAAGTACCTGCTTTTCATCTTCAACCCACCTCTGAAACACAAACCTAAGCTGTCAGTAAACATCTTCAAGAAACGTGCTGCAGAGACTGACACCACGGAAAAGGGAACCTCATCAAAAAGATCTCTTCCTGGGAAGCAACTGACTGCCAAGCAAAATGAAAGCCAGAAAAGCAAACATTACATTAAGACCAGGAACTGGTCCTTGTGCAATGCAAAGAGTCATATAGAGTTCCTCTCTATATGCTGTCATCTGCAGTTTATTGGCTACCATCAATACTAAGATCTGTCAGCTCTTCCTTGTGCTGTTGCTACTCCTTCTTCATCCAGCTACACTGCTATTTTAAAAGGCCTACGCTACCATCTTGCAGAGTCTAATATTAATTTTACCTGCTAAATTTTGCTCTGCAGAGATAACTAGTTTTTAACCCAAAAATTCAGCCACATGCAACTTGTCCAGAAGAGAAAGACTTGCTTGTTAGTCTGTACTGAGAGAACCTGAGGTTTCTCAGACAGGATAATCCTGAGGCAGTCTCAGGAGTCTGCAAACCTCATGTCTGCTGCTGGTTAGAAGGTGATAGGAAGGTCAGGATTCTCATAATTCAAGAAAGCGAAAGAAGTAATTCTGAAGGCCAGGGACAGACAGCTCAATTCTTTTGGCACAGCAGATACAATATTATGGAGTACTTCAGCAGATCATTAGGTGGGGGTACACCACCTCCTCATTCAAATTCTTGTTTATGAATTCTGAGGTAGACCTCTTTAGATGAGAAGCCACATTAGATGGTATTTTAACTTATAATACTATAAATTATAAATACTTATTCATTATTTATAAATAGTATCTAGAATTACATCACATGCAGGCAACCAATTACCAAGACTCAGGTCATCTGAGTCAGAGGTCAGTAAGTGGCAAAGAACAGTGCAAACATGTGGCACAAGATATGTTAAGCTAGTCTTTGATCACAGATGTCTGGAACTGTTCTCTGTACAGCATGCAACACCGAGGTTAACTGAATCTGATAAGTACTTGAGATTGTTTCCATCTTTTCATAATAGTTACTGATACTTCATAGAATCATAGAGTCATAGGGGTTGGAAGGGACCTCAAGAGATCATTGAGTCCAACCCCCCTGCCAAAGCAGGTTTCCTACACCAGGTTGCACAGGTAGGCGTCCAGGTGGGTCTTGAATGTCTCCAGAGAACAAGATTACACAAACCCCCTGGGCAGCCTGTTCCAGTGAACATCATCATTTCATCATCATTATTTTCATCAGTTCATCATTTACTTCACAGTTAGACTAACTGCTGTGAGGTAGTGTAGCATAAAAATGGACCTTACATCAGGCCTTTCTCCAACAAACTAGTAGTCTGTCTGAAGTGCACCAATGTGTGCCCAATTCCGTACTGTAAGGTAGCAGTCAGCCCCCTCACTTTTCTGATACTCCATCTTTTTTCTCTGCTTGAGAAATAAGTCGTATGCAGCTGACATTTAATTAGGACCCTGAGTTCTCTAATGAAGTGTGGATGTGAGCTTTCTGGGATGATAGCTTCTTCAAAAAGAAGTGTTAGGTCATGCAGGTAGTACCACATGGTGTGACTCAGGCCTGGCAGCATGACTGCAAAATCCTTTCTTTTAAGTAGAGCTGAATCTGTTTTGATGGCATATACAAAATACAAAACCAAAACAAAATCTATTATCTATCTACTTGTATATTTATCCATCTATCTATTTACCTATTTATTATATGAAAATGTGCTAGTGAAAAAGATTTGGTGCAGTGATCAGCGGATGGAAGAAGAAAACATATGGAGAAACATTAACACATAAATAGAGAAAGTAGCCTGTTTCCTTAACCAGTACATCACAATTTCTGGTTCATTTATGGATGATTAACTCATCTGAGAATTCTTTTTATTTAAGCCAGACAGACTACATCAAATATAGTAGCAACATTAACATAAGAGATAATCTAAAAGATACCAAATGGAAAAATACGTTCCTTATTCTTCCTAACATTTCATTGATGTATTAAGGAGATATATGTTGTCAGTATAATACACATTGTATTTCTCTTCTTGCTATACAGCAGTTCTCACTGCATTTTAATCATTTTTGATGTTTCAGTCAAAAGGCTAAAATTGTTGGGGCTGAAGAACTTTAACCTTCTCTCTGTTTTCCATATTACTAGAAGTCACTAAAAGGAAAAAATACAAAACTTCAGTGTTTGTTATTGGTATTTCTTGTCTTTAGATTTTTCTTACCATCAAAAGCATAAACTCAAGCCACAGTCTAAATTTCTATAAAAAATACAATTAAGTAATCACTACTAAAAGTTATTATTCATATATTTTCTTTTCTAAGTTCATAAGTTCATAAGGTTGGAAAGGACCTATAAGATCATCTATTCCAACCATCCTCCTATCACTATCTCTACCCAACTACTAAATCAAATCCTTTAGCACCTCATCTAAACGCTTCTTGAACAGCGCTAGGGATGGTGCCTCAACCACCTCCCTAGGCAGGCCATTCCAGTGCCTGACCACTCTTTCAGAAAAAAAATGCTTCCTCAGGTCTAATCTAAATCTTCCCCGGCGCAACTTGTGGCCATTCCCTCTCGTCCTGTCGTTATTTATCAGGGAGAAGAGGCCCACCCCCTCCTCACCACAACCCCCCTTCAGGAAGTGGTAGAGTGCAATAAGAAACAGTAGGCATGTGTCTCTTGTCAAAAATTGTCATCAATTTATGAAAACTTCATTTGAACAGGTAGCTTCAGTTCAAGCAAGTTGCCTTTTTGAAGTTATAATAATATCATCCTAATCATAAGAGCAGAGGACACAAGTAACATGAGATCTAAGAATGTATTTCATGGTATTTCCATGTTCCAACTCCCTTTTTATTTTGTACTCTAAATAGACTATCTACACAGTTTCAAGGCTGAATCCTGCTGCTTTTAATTTGTTACAAAGTCCCTTGATGTTTTCATGAATAGATTGCCTACTTGTCTAAGCTTTAATTATTTTCTTCATTTTAAAGAATAATCCCATGAAATCTGAGAAAGTTAATTAGCTCATGCTGAACAAGGTATCTTAACCTCTATAGAATATACACACATAATTAAAGATGAGCTTTGGATTTGAAGCCAGGTCAAACTGGAAGGCCTTATTTGTCATTTTGAGTTGTTTTTTGCTGGTGTAATACAGGTGTAACTCCTGAATCTGCTGCGTGCAAGTGAGAGGAACTGCTGTATAATTTAGGACATTGTAGTTCTAACAAGTCATTTCAGTTCTATTAAGTCATTTCAAGTGCTGTTCACAAGAAGGACCACTTTTGGTCTCATCACATAATGGACATCCCAGGCTCTGGTGAGGTGGCTGCAGGAGGAGGCTTTTGTTGTCACTTGCAGCTCCCCAGGAAAACACCAGCAGCCAGGTGGTTCCTAGGCTGTACTACTCCCCAGGAGGCATCACTGAGCAATGTCCTCTCCATTTTACTTCCTATTATTATGTCCAGTGCCCCCAGACTGAGAATTACCAGCATAACAATTTTGAGCATAAAGAGAAAATAAAATCAAAAGATTTCAGCTGCTTTAAAGCACTACTTAAACTAGATATAGTACTACAAATTAATTATTAATACCTCCGTTACCTACTTTTGGAAACTGCAGTCTAATTGACTAGATTAGCAAAAGTCTTTTTTTGGAAATTTCCTCACGAGTGTTGGATTTTTATGATAGTGTTCAACACTCTAACAAACAGTCATACATTTAAAAGAACCTTATGCCTTTTATTTTTAGCTTCTAACAAAATATGAGATAACTATTCTATTAAACACCAGCAAACTGTTTTCCAGTGAACGGTTGCTTAAATAGATATTTTATTTTAATTGTTCTCTCCATATAGTAATGTGTTGGCTCCTATATTTGACTGAATCCTATATAAGTAAGGATTGTTCATAATGTTCCTTTTATATCTAGCCTGAATAACCTGTTTTTTGTTTGTTTGTTTGTTTTTTGTTTTAATGACACCATAAGAGGCCTAAATTCATATGCATACAGAATCTCCTTCTTTTCATTTACACGTAAGATAAAATCAAATATGCTAGTACTCATAACTGTGCTTACTAAACTGAGATATACTGACAGATTAAAATAATTTAGACACAAAATGTGACACAAAAAAATGAGTCATATTTCCATTGGGTACATAATACATCAGAGAACAGTCTGTTCACTGCCTTTATGAGAAATTCTTCTAAATGAATAAGGGCTGTTCCAAAAACAAAATAATATTCATCTTTATGTTACTCATCTTTTTTCCAAGCAACAAAGAATCATCTTTATTTTCCTGGGATTGTTTATACTTCAGTGATGTATACTAAAGTGAACATTTTTATGATAGTTTGCTTTTTGTGATGTACTGAACTAGTTGACAGTACTTGAGAGTCATAAATTTTGCTGGAACTGTGGCAGATATTGAAATAGACAAATTTTGTTGAATATTTTTAGTAAAGTCCAATCAGCCTTCTCTTTTAGTACAAACACATTTGAAAGAATTTTTGTAAATAATTAAGCATTTCTATTCTGCAATTTCTTCATAATAAAAGGAAGACATGGTATTATACGCAGTCACTTTCTCTGCATTGGATTGATTACTGTAATTAATTTTCTTCAGGTGGAACAATAAATAATTATCTCATTTCTTCTTGATTACTTTTTTCTCTACAGTTATCAGCAATACTTGTTATATACTGAGGAAAGCAGAGGATGTAACACGGGTCTTATTGATGAATCCCATCATAGAAGAACAAGCAAAATCTTTTAGATATTAAAAATGAGTTTTATAGAAGAGTAATTGCACCTGAGTAAATGAAAATTTGTAAGAATGCTTTCAGTTAGTCAGATAAAAGAGAAAAAAGGAAACAGCTATAAACTATCCACACTATCCTATGTTGTCTTTCAACACTTGACTCATTTAAAAAGTTAACTTAGTTTACTTATGTTGAACCCAGTCTTACGTATTCTTAGGGAAGAAGGCTAGGAACAGGCATAGAGGTGGCTTAATTCAGGCTGTTGTTTAATTGTAGAATGGCTATCTTCTCGTGTTTCTTCCATCTCCTTGTATTTAGCTATCCTCCTCATTCCTTTCCTTCCCAGTTTTCAATCCCTCCAACACTGACTACACAATCTGCCTGTTCTGGTAAATGTAAAATATTTCCATGAGTTAATTTGACTTAGTAAAACATGAGAAAACAAACCATAGTTCTTACTGGCTTATTCAGTATTCCAAGGTTGAATCAGTGCCAGAGTTGGCACAAAATCCATGACAAGAATATGGCCAGAAGAAAGGTAAAGAAAATTTTCATTTTCAAATGAAAATTCAGGAGATGGTCCTTCCTGAATTTGGCAGCAATAGGATGTTAATTTTCATTATTGCAACTCCCAGAATCAAACCTTCAGAGAATTTCTAGGTCTGACAGAAAAATGGTGCAAAGAGGAAAGAACTGGCAGTCCTTATAGTGAACATGAGCTGGAGTTATGAGTTATGAGTTATGAGTGTCCAGCTGCAGGATGGGAATGGGAATCCTATGCTCTTCACTGACCTCAAAATCAAGAGACTTCTTCATTAGAAAATAAGTCAGGTTATTCCAAATCATAGAATCACAGAATCATAGAATCATAGGGGTTGGAAGGGACCTCAAGAGATAATCGAGTCCAACCCCCTGCCAATGCAGGTTCCTTATAATTCAATATATTACGGTAATAACTATAGAGGCAAAATCAGAAGGGCCAAGATGCAGAATAAAATAAAATATGGAAAAAATATCATGTGTAGAAAAGAAAATGTTCATAAGGATGCTATCAATAAAAGGAAAAGCCAGTGAAGAATTGTCCTATTGTTCAGCAGATTGGGTAAGTTTCTGTCAAATAACACTGAATAGGCTAAAACATTCAATTGCCTTTTACCTCTGGCCTCAGTAAGAAGGTGAACTGCAACACAGAGGGCACTGATAACCAGTAAAAGAGGTAAGAACTTACCCTCCGGTAATGAAAGAAAATCTTTACACATTTTATGGGCCTGATGAAATACTGAGATGCTTAACTCAGCGAAGCCTAAGGCCTGCTAATGCTTATCTTTGATAACTTACAGAGTACAGGGAACATACTGCATTAGCAGAAAAACAAATACACCTCTAGCTTTGAAAGAAAAAAAAAAGTGGACCTGGGATTTATTGAACAACAAGCTTAGCTTACTTAGTTTTGATTCCTGAAAAAATACTGTAGCAAGTAAATGGTATATTTGTAGTCACATAACACTAAATAAGAAAATGAGCAACAGCCAACATGGCTCTTTCTGAAGCAAACCACTTCAAATGAATTTCATGCTTTATTTTGTCAAAGTAAAAATCTTTGATGACATAGGGAAAATAATATATTTCATTTATCTTAATTTTATCTTATTCAGTGCTTCTCTGATTCTTACTGTGGATCTCATTCTATGCAGGTATTTAAGGAAGACCTGAACTGCTCTCTGCCATTGATGATGTAATCATAGTTGATCCTGTTCTTGGGCCAGAGTTTGGAAAGAGAGGAGGGCTGCTGATTCATAGTCTAGATTTGACTGCAGATCAGATGGGTTAAAAAGTAAATTCAGTGACACTTCATTCCAAAATAAGAAATAATATACTTAGGTATCAAATGACGATGAGATAGAATACTTCTGATTGCAAAGTTGTCTTGCTACTCAAAAAGACAATGCAATGAGCAGCATTTCTTATTACGTCTATCTTATAATGGATCTACTATTTACTGTGGGTTTTGCTTTGTTTTTTGCCCAAGTCTAAAACGGGATCAGCTTCAGTGTAAACAATAGTAACCCAATGAAAACCTTTCTCTCTTTCTTCAAATAGAAATCTAAGAAATACAAATACTATGTCTCCTCATATGTGCATGTGATATAATATTAAAATATTAAAATATTAAATTAGTGATATATTTGACTTTGTTTTTGTGAAACTAACACACCAGTCTGGTTTGATGGCAGCAGTGCAGTCCTTAGTGAGGTCTCGGTATGTTCATCAGTGATTTTAATGATATTTTGCTCTTCCTGTACTTCATCTTCAAGAATAGTTGTTCAAAATGTGTGTACTGCCATAAAGTGATGACATGAATAATGTGTGATTGCAAAGTGAAGGATGTTTTTCTCTGCTAAGATAGGAATTATGAAAGTCTGGAAGAGAAACTGATAAGATTTTTTAGTTGAACATCTGATTACAACTCTATACATTCCATTTGAAAATTTGCAGGCCAGTTATTTCTATCAACTGAAAATGATCTCATGAACATGAATTGGTGATTTTTTTTTTTTTTTTTTCAGTCTTGAAATTCCAAGCTGTGGGGTGTGATCAACATGCCTGGGGGATGGAATGACATCCAGAGAGACCTAGACAAGCTCGGGCAGTGGACCAAGGAGAACCTTCTGAGGTTCAAGAAAATCAAGTGCAAGGTCTCACACCTGAATCAAGGCAATCCACATTAGCTGGGGGATGAAAGGATTGAGCACAGCCCTGTTGAAAAGCCATGGGGGATACTGGTGGATAGCAAGCTGGACTTGAACCAGCAATGTGCTCTCACAGCCCAAAAAACCCAACTGGATCCTGGGCTGCACCAAAAGAAGCATGGCCAGCAGGTCAAGGGAGGTGATCCTGTACCTCTACTCTGCTCTAGTGAGGTCTCAACTGAAGTACTGCTTCCATCAGTACAGGAGAGACATAGATCTCTTGGAGCACATCCAGAGGAGGGCCACAGAAATGATTCAAGGGTTGGAACAATCTCCTACAAGGACAGGCTGAAATAGCTGGGGTTGTTCAGCCTGAAGAAGAGAAGGCTCTGGGGAGAACTGAGAGTGGCCTTTCCAGGTTTACAGGGGAGCTGTAGGAAAGAAGGGGACAGACTCTTGAACAGGATCTGTGGTGATAGAACAAGGGGAAATGGTTTCAAGCTCTAAGAGAGTAGATTTAGGTTAGATGGTTAAGGAACGTTTAGACATTGTGTTGAAGGGCTTGGTTTATTGAGAACTATTGGTGACAGGTAACCTTTTACAACCTCTGTGATTCTATGATTCTAGGATAGATATAAGGAAAAAAATTCTTTTACAGTGAGACTGGTGAGGCAGAGGTGGTGGATGCCCTGCCTCTGGAGTCATTCAAGGTCAGGCTGGAGGAGTCTCTGAACAATGGACTAGATAACCTTTAAAGGTTCCTTCCAGTTCTGAGGATTCTATCATTCAAATTTCTTTATCAAAACGGAAAGCATCATGGGTGTGCTCCATGGGAAGAGCTGTTGCTGCTACAGCATGGATAAGGGTTGTGCTGCACTGCCAGCTGTGCTGGGTCACATGTGGCCAGCAGGCCACAGGTAGAACATGCCTGCTGTAGACAAATCAGCATTCTCTTAGAACTGTAGCCTGATACTTTTGACACAGCAGCACTGCCAAGATGGGAAAAGGATGAATAAATCTGCCTTCAGGTGGAGGTGAATTGTAGTAGTGGTGCAGGATGGTGGGGTTGGAGAGAAGGCAATTTGCTGCTATCAGAGCTATCTTATTTTCTGTGAATGCACTGTGTTTAGGAAAAATAATTTATTTTTTAAGCACACTTACTACATACATTTGGAGTAATTTTTCTGCACTATCCACAAGGCCCTCAAGAAGCAGCTTGGAGACATTGAGCAACGAGTTTTGGCAATGATGGAGTAAGTCATTTCAAATTCTGCTGGGAAATTAGAGTATCAAGTTATGCCTTGACCATGAGAAGTGTAGACACACATTTGGTGTGAGAAAGGGGCACACTCTAGCTGAGAGTTCACTGTAAGAAATGTATGCAGTTCATTGACACTGATGATGATCCCTGTTCTGACAGTTTTCAGAGTTATTAAAGACTATTCAAAAATCCAGCTGAGCCTCAAGCTTCCAATGAACATGTTGCCAGGGTTTTTTTCCAAAGTCAACCAAGAGTTACCTGTAATACATTCAGTGGCCCAGCACTTTCTGATGAAATTATCTTTCTGTAAAGGTATTATCTCCTACTATGATAAAAGCAGTAGACGATAAGGTTACCAGAATTCTATATCAGCATTAATTATTAAGGTATTGATTGACAAACAATTCCTGAAGAATCATGAAAAACATTTAATAAAACATCTAACGATGCTTTCAGGTTTGGAGGACTTTCTTTATACCACCATTAAAGGGCCTGGAGGATGTCCCCTATGAAGAAAGGCTAAGTAAACTGGGTCTCTTTAGCCTTGAGAAAAGAAGACTGAGAGGGGACCTGATCCAGGTTTATAAATATCTGAGGTGTTGGGGACAAAGTGATGAGGCCAGACTTGTCAATGGTTTGTGGGACAGTTTGACCTGGTACTGTGACAATTGAGGCAGGGGACTGTGAAGGACAGAAACTGTTTTTACTTTTGTTGTCTCAAAGCTTGCTTCATGAGGCCTTTCTGGCAATAAGACTCTAATTGACAACTGGAAATAATCTAAATGGTTGTCGTGGTGCCTCAGTGTCTCTGTTTATGGTTGTAAAGATAAGCAGAAATAGGGGCAAGTAGTCTTTTTTGGGGTATGGCTTAGAGAAGCTGATCACTGCAAAGGATGATAATACTTGTACATGGCACCGAAGGTGCTACTCCCTGTTCATTTATCTGTTGGGCCAGATGTGTTACACGAACAGAGAACAAAACTTTGAAATGGGGATGGGCATAAATCAAACTAGTGCCAAAATGTGGAGGCAGCTAAACTTGTCAGTAAGAAAGCAGGACAGACATCCTGTTGTCCCAACAAGATAACCAAACAGATGTCTCTCTCTTCAGGAATAATGAGGAGCTCTCCCCCTTCAAGGTTTGAAAATTTACAGCAAAATTGTCCCTTAGGTTTAATCCCCTCAATAATCAGAGTTTGGAATGTGATGAATATGCATGTGCTATACCTTTAAATATGTATTCGTTTCTCTCTTTGTAGTGCATGTTTGGTGGAGCGATCCCCCATGTACCCAGTGCTGTAACAAGGGGAATATCTGCTTGACATCTTATTGGTGTGTCGAGTTGCTTGGTTGGTTTTCTCAGCACCACTAAACCAATGACTTTGAAGAAGAGACTTTCCTGAGGGAAAAACTTCTTTGGAAGAACCCAACCCCTCCCCCCCCCCCCCCCCCCCCGGCACGGTGCTGCTTGCTGCGAAGCTTCCCGGCTTTCTCCCATCCCCCACGGTGACCAGAGGAGTTCCTGAGATCAACGGACTACGGTCTGTAGTCCTCGCTGGATCCACAGTGGTGATGCTCTCTCTCTCTTGCTTTCTGCCAAGTCTCTTTGCTTTTTATCTCTATCACTCACCTTCCCTTCTCCATATCCCTAAGCAACTAGTATTTGTAATAAACTGGTTGGGCTAACATTTGACCCATTGTGTCTTAACCTTGCCATCGGGTATACACATAATCAAAGTACCTCATCACCCTCCTTTATATTGGAGCGTGACAGGGACCCACAGGCCCACACCCCAGGGAAGGGGAAGGAGGAAAGGGGAAAAAAAAGAGAAGAGAGATGGGCCTAGGAACAAAACAGTGACAACGATCTGAGGAGGAAAGCTAATTTACTAAATAAGATATCAGAAAGCAAAAATAACACAATATAATACAATAAAATTGGAATTGAGGCTAATGAATCAAACAAAATGAGCAAGAGAGAGAGAGTGTCTGATAAACTGAAGGCCTTACACTAATGCTGAAGGCAGACGACTGCAACAAACACCCACTGCTGAGTTGATCCTGAAGTGAAGGGAGAGAGACAGTCCTGTGACTGCAGACAGTTTTTATCTTTCCCTCTGGGTGGAAATACATAAAAATGCAAAGCAATGCACAGTCCTCTGGGGAATGTAGTTCTTCTCTTCTGAGACAGGCATATCCATAACTGTCGATGATCCACAGAGCTGGAGCATTAACTCTTCAACTCTCAACACACCACATGATGTCATGATGTGGAATATCAACAACATAACAAAAACCACAAAACCATGACTTCTTTTCAGTGTGTGGAGACAGGACAAGGGGGAACGGACAGAAACTGCAGCTCAGGAGGTTCCACACAAATGTGCGCAAGAACTTCTTTACGGTGAGGGTGACGGAGCACTGGCACAGACTGCACAGGGGGGGTGTGGGGTCTCCTTCTCTGGAGATATTCAAGACCTGCCTGGATGCCTACCTGTGCTACCTGGTGTAGGGAACCTGCTTTGGCAGGGGGGTTGGACTCGATGATCTCTTGAAGTCACTTCCAACCCCTATGATTCTATGATTCTGTAATTCTATGATCATAACCAATAATAGTCTGTCAATTGTTGTTTTAATGACCTCTAATGTGCTTTGATTTTTTAAACTTGGTCTGTCTAGTAGCTGGCCTAGAATCTTTTAAAATATTGATATCAAATTTCTGATATTTTTAAACCCTATCTGTTCATCTTTCTTTTCCTCCAACCTTTATACAGATTAAAGGAGTAATATGATAGATCCTCCAGGTATGGATTTAGTGGAAAATTATCTTTATTGGGAAATGTGGGACAATCCTCATTGTAAAGCATTTTTTTTATTACTTCTGTCAAACATTTTCTTTATATATGAGGTAAACTTGCCTTCTAGGTTAGTTTTGTTTCCTTGAGATACCAAGGCATGTTCATAGCTCTGGTCATACTTGACCTCAGTCCTTAATTCTGAGATGGACCTTTATCCCATTTGGGAGCAATGAACTGTTTTATTTAACGGGTTTTAAACTTAAGCTAATGGGTTTTAAACTTTAAGCTTAATTTCAAAGTAGAATAAGGGATAATCGTATGATATTTTCACTTCTGAATATTTTAGATGTCTAACTTAGGTATGATACTGAAGAGAATATTTCAACATCTGTGTTCCTTATATCTGGAGAGAGATAAGCACTTCCCCTTCACTTCTTGCGCAGAAACTTTGCAAGCATAGCTTTCTCAGATATGAATACTTTGTGACTGTTTGCCACTGACAATCTCTGCTATATTAAAGTTTTCAAGACCTTTTGTTGGTACATGGTTAAACCCTTGCTGAGCAATATACCCAGCATGTTTTTTAGATGTCAGCATTTCCTGGGACCCACACTGAACAGTGACTGTAAAAGCCCTCAGCATGGAGCTGTGGTGGGACTTGATTCCAATCATCATTCCAGATGTCTGCCCAGGAATTTCTGACTGCATAACACTTGAGGAAGTCAGTCTTAGCAAATAACTGTTGTCTTCTTGAGCACACATGCATAACATCCTCCTGTAGAGATTCCAAACAGATGGGAGGAAATGTTAATGAAAGAAGCAAAAGGAGAGCATGGAGATGTTTATGCCACTGGCAGCAGCAGCATCAGTGATCCACTAGCTCTTTGGGTGATGCCCTCATCAGCAGAGTCCTTGCATTGTAATTGTATAAACTTTAATACACTAGGCAGATGTGCCTCTAAGCATGAAGAAGATATCTCTGCTATTGCCTCCCAGGCACAGGCAACACATTTTTTTGATAGAAGGATAACAAATGTACAAGTCCATATACACCAGACATGGTTGTATGCAACTGCAAAATGACTAAGTCCAGGTGTGGTCTGAGTTCAAAATGCTCTCTACACTCTGCTGAAAGTGGAGCACACAAAGCAGGAATTGTACAATACAGAAGAAAATTTATTTATAGGAAACCAATGTTTGGCATTATAGAACTCAATTATCTTGCTAAATTTGAACTTATGTACAGAGGAGATTCTCACAGATGGAAGCAGAAGATAGAAACCACAGCCCATGCTCCTGCTTAGGTTGTGGAAAGTCCATAGAGCAAAGATGAAAGGCATTCCTTTTTAATGACTCCTTCCCACCACAGGGACCACATACTGATAAGCCATATGAAGTTACTATGGTGTGAAAACAGAACATAACCAAGGTTTTTAGCATTGTTTTTTCTTCACAAAAAGAATGCTATTCTGTTTTTCAGTGAGGATTTTTTTTTTTTTTTGGCAAATTGTAGTTAGATATGCAAGGCATCAAGCAGTAGCAGGAGTGACAAATAAACAAAAGCTATTTCCATTTCTTATCTCTCTTCCCTGGATTGTGCCACCTATTTTCACATACACTGAATAATCACAAAATGAAAGACAACCTGAGCACTGTCTTAGGAGAGCATGTAGAACAGGAACCTTGCTTGTATGCTATTATCAAAGCTTCAAATGACACTGTGTCACTGCTCTTTGTGTAGTTCAAAAAGAACAATGCAACATTTTACATTCAGACTTCTCATTAAAGGTAATAGAAGTCAGCAGAGGACACCTGCATGTACATTGTAACATTTTAATTAATAAGAACTTCAACTAACTGCAAATGAAGGAGAAAACCATTGACTTACAGTAATGGCAAATGAGGCTAAAGAAATGCCTATTATTAATAGAACTAAAAAATATAAAAATATGGCACTTAGTAACAGCAGAATGTGAGTTTGAAATCTGTTTAGGTACTGGCATATTTTAAAACATGTACATATGAGATAGTGTCTTACATAGCAAGCCCTGGCACTGTATACTGCAGTTAAAAGAATAATACAGTGTTTTCCTTCTCTTATTTATGAAAGAGAAATAAAACTAGGCTTTTGACAGTTTGTTAACAGAATGAATGTTAATGAATAAAAGTTAAAGCAAGTGGAAAAAAGCTATTTGGCAAAAGGATAATCAAGGCACCCACAACTGAAAGAAATAATTTGTTAACTACTAGATGTAAGAGTCCAAAATGTGAGAGCATTGAAAAACAATTTGAGACTCTTCTGCATTTCTAACCAAAAGAAACATGATAAAGCTTGTATTTCCTTCTTCAGTGGACATATATTCTGTCCATGGAATTATTCATCCTACAACTCCTGAGCTAAAGTGAGTACAAAATATACACAGAGGACTGTCTTCTACATATCCTTCCCTTCCCTTCCCTTCCCTTCCCTTCCCTTCCCTTCCCTTCCCTTCCCTTCCCTTCCCTTCCCTTCCCTTCCCTTCCCTTCCCTTCCCTTCCCTTCCCTTCCCTTCCCTTCCCTTCCCTTCCCTTCCCTTCCCTTCCCTTCCCTTCCCTTCCCTCTTTCCTTCTTCCAGTTTCCTTGGCCTTTCAGAAATGTCTTTCATTTTGCATGGTTTTGTTAGGTGTAGATTGTAGTATAATGACAAACTTCAACTACCTTCAGAAGGGAAAAGAAATAATGATTTTAGCAACTTGCAGCTGAAGGCTGAGTTGCCCCATAGTGCAAAGAAACGCTAAGTGGGAAGTCACCTGCCATCATCTAATGACTTTAATTTATTCCAGGACTGAGAAAGGAAGAAGAGATATGTATTGTTTCCATGCTTAAATTTGCCAAGCCGCAAAAGCCCTAAGCAGTGCAAAAACAGAAAAATTTGCCATTGCATCTTGCTCCAAGTAGAGCACAGCAGGGCCTCTACTTCAACCTTCTAAGGAGGGTTTTCTTGTCCTTTGTTACTTTAGAGACATTCAGTATGTGTAGGCTGATTTCATGTCATGGAAATATGCCATGGAAAACATTACTGTGAGCTAATGCACACCAAAGTTTTGACGTAAGTTCTTCTGACACTCAGGCTTTTTTTAAGGCAATAGAACAGTACTTGGGTCTTTGACAGTTCTTAGTTAAGCAGAAAACAGCACAGTCAAATCTAATAGCTGGAGGCTGAAGGCAAATAAATTCTCACTGGAAATAAAGATGGCTTACATATCTGAATGTTGAAACAGTTTAGTGGGGAATGTGATGGATTCTCAATCTACCTGTCCCTTTCCATCAAGACCAGTCAATTTTTCAGGCTGATGTTGATGTTCTGACTGAATACTCATGAAATATGTTTACTTTAAGAAGTATAAATTTACAGACTTAAGTATTTGGTAATGGATAAATATGGTAGCAAAATATAGGTAATCATTTAGTTTTTACAAAGCTTTTGAAAATATTCTAATTTTTTAGGCTTTGATAAGTCTTTTTGCTTGTTCAGTTGATTTGTTTTTATTTGTTGTTACTTCTTTATAGGTGAAGGCATTTCAGTTTTATTCTCTTTACCCTACACAAAGTTTTTAACCAGGTATTTGAGAATTGTTTATATTTGTCTTATTATAAAAACATACTAAATCTCAGTTAAAAAAATATTGAAATACATATAGTATTTAAGCATCACTATCATCAATTTGTTGCTATTCCAAAAATCAGTATATCTCTCTACCATTAGGTTTGCAGTGTTTGCATTTGAGTTCTGTGAACCGACTTCTTAAACAGGTAGATAATGATAGGACAAGGGGGGGATGATTTTAAACGAAAAGAAGGGAAATTTAGGTTAGATGTCAGGAATAAATTCTTTACTCAGAGGGCAGTGAGGCACTGGCACAGGCTGCCTAGAGAAGCTGTAGGTGCCCCTTCACTGGAGGTGTCAACCTAAGCTGGATGAGGCCCTGGGCAAACTGATCTGATGGGCAGCAACTCTGCCCATGGCAGTAGATTGAAACTGGATGGTCTTGATGTCTCAACCCAAACCATTATGTGTTTTTTGATTCTATGAATTATCACATTCTAGCATTTTGCATACTTGAAGTGACAGCAAAAACTCTTGTCCTCTAGCAGTAGGAACATCCAGAAGGCCTGGCCTAACCAACTGGGAGAACAAAATAGAAAAAAAATATTACAGTTTCCCTGTCATATATTCCTTTAGGCTGAAATGAGTTCATGAAAAGACTCCCACTGAATCTGCTAGGCTATGGAGAAAGCAGACTTCAGGGAACCTGGGCATCTTTTGTCTCCAGATGACACTTTCATAAAAACCAGAGCTCAAAACAATCAGCAGAAAGGCAAAACATTTGATTCTGATTCAGTAGGGCTGTTTATGGATAAAAACTCTTAAAGTTATGAAGATTTAAAAATAGAATACTGTGTGGCATAACAGGATTACAGCTGGTTGCTTTCAGAAGGAGCTGGGAAGAAACTGATATTTGACAACAAATGTTCTTTCTCTGTAAGGGACAGATTCTTCAGGTCACCATGAAGTGAGATTCTCCTAATCATTGTCCTGCTCCTACCTCAATGCACATCTTCTTAACCACAGGAGATTGTAGATCCTCTCTGGGTTTTCAACCTGAGGTTAAAAGAAAACATACAACAGTTAGGCATGGATATCCCGGTACTTAAAAACACCAAGCAAATGCAAACTGAGGCTTGTGTAACATCAGCACCATCTCCTTTGGAAAGTGAAACATATAATTACCTATCCATGTGAGCATACTTACAAGCTGTGTTGCTAAAGAATGTTGATCTTTGTCCAGAGCTTCATGGGGGAAAGCAGTTGCAGTTGGTTTAACTCCCAGTATTTTGAAATTTTTTCACTGGAAATTCTTATCAAGCTATTACATCTGGCAAATTTCCCATCAAAAATATTTTCAAAAATATTTTAAATGGTAGAAATAGTGCAACATAAACTGCAGCTCTAGAGAAATGGGGTTAACAGTTATATCTCGTAAGGAGTTAACAAGTATTAGAGGTAGAGAAATAAAGCAAATAGTGATAAAGCCAATAAAAGAGCACTGTTAGGCTTGTAGCTCACAATCTAAGGTTAGAGTTACAATGTAGGTTGACTTGCATATAATTCAGAACAAGATAAGATAAAAATAGAATTTGAAAGGGTTACTTTTATTCAAAGTGAGATCTGATTTTTAAAGTTGTAATAACGTACAAGGGACTAAATCAACGGGCAAAATTATCAGAAAGAATCAGAATAGGTTTTTAACATTTTTTTACATTTTTAATGATCTGCTCTTATGTTTCACATAGTAGTTAATCTGAATGAAGATGTATGTTTTTTATAGTTTTCAATTTTACTCTCATTCTTTTTGTGGGAAATCCAACTTTAAAGCCACAGGTGAGTTTGTCTTTCTGGTGAATAAGAGTTGATAACGCTCTGGTGTTCAGTATGAATGGTTATGATCAGCAGTTCACAGAACACCTGAATAAATTAAATGGGGAAAAAAAGGATATTTTATCATTGTGCTTTCAACAGCAGTACCTCAGAGAAAAGAGTACAGCAGCCTTTGTTCCGAAGGCTGATACATCTTGATTCAATTAGCTTCCAGAAAATGTAATGTGCATTAATTATGGATTTACAAACATTGAAATACAGGCTTAATTTACAGAAAAGCAGTTTGATTTATACTAAACATTAAAAATATATTTCATGGACAGAGATTTTTTAATTCTGCTGACTACTTATCATAAAGCATCCCTAACAATGTGCTTTAATATAATGTAATACTGTGATAAGGGACAAGTTTCTGCCTAGACAAGGAAAAATTAGATCTCTGGTAAATACCTAGAATTTTTCAAATACTAGTTTCTTCTTGTTGATCCATTAGTTTGTGTGACTTCTGAATAGTGTTTGTGAATAAAAACAAGAAAGAAGAATGAGACATGCTGCTAGAAAATAGAAATTGAGATTCTGAAAAGTAATCAAGATTTCTTCCATTAGAGTCAGACTATTTTACTCTGATAACTAGTCCTGAAATTACCCTGATAATTAGATGTCTTATGGAAGGAGGATGGAAACAAACACATCTCAAAAAACAGAATCAGGTTCGAATCAGAGAACTGTAGAATCAGGTTAGCCCTGATCAAATTGAAACTGCCCAGGAACACTGAGGCTAACAAGAAGGGCTTCTGCAAGCCTATCAATGGTAAAAGGAAGATTGTGCGTACCCTCTGCTGGAGTAAACGGAAGATCTGGTTAGCGGGCACACAGGAAAGGCTGAGATATGCCACAGCTTCTCAGCCTGAACATTCACTGGCAAGTGCTCTAGTTACACTTCCAAAATCGCAGAAGACAAAAGCAGGGCCTGGGAGAATGAAGAAACATTAATGTTGGAAAGAGTAGGGATCAAGACTATCTAGAGGAACCTGAAGGTGCAAAAGTCCATGGGATCTGATGAGATACATCTCTGAATAAAGAGAGAACTGGTGGATGAAGTTGCTACATCACTATCCAGCATATCTGAGAAGTCATGGCAGTAGGTGAAGATCCCAGTGACTATTTCTCCAGTCTGTACATCCTAATGTTAAATATTATGATTTCTCTGTTCTCAAAATACAGGCATGGTAGCTTTTTTTTTTTTTTTTCATTATATGTCCAAAGGAGAAATTCAGAATCTAGTTACACTAATGGTGGTTTTGTTGCAAACCTTGACATTATCAGCAATTACACTTTTAAAGCTAGCTGGCTTTGTTTATCACTTTACTTCGTGTTTCCTCATCTTGGTTTGGGTGCAAGTAAAAAAGTTTAAAGTGAAGGCACATTATCCATTTATCTTTTAAAAGTTGTTCTAGTGTTTGCACTGTACTTATTTTTTTCCAGTAACACTTGAGAATAGCAGGATGATGCAGCCCATAACTTCACTGTCTACACAAACTCCTACATAAGAAACATCACAAAGTCATTGACTGGAATAACTTGGAAGCAGTACTCCAGTTACAGTGGACCAGGACACCAAATATCTAGGAAAATGGGAATAATCACAAATGCTGTGAAAATAATTGTGTAGAGATTAACAAGAAATGTAGCTAAATCAAGGCATACATATTTATTAATAATTGTTTTAATTAATTAATAATTGTTTTAATTAATTAATAATTAAGAAAACTCATTTTGGTGAAGAAACAGCTGGTTATGAAGTGCTCATTGGGGGCTCCAGAGAGGAGAACTGCTCTGATTCTATGAATGTCCATGCCTACTTTCCTCTGCTTGTGATAAGATATATTTTCACTATTCTTTCTCCTTGGCCTGAATAGCCTCCTGAACATGGTTACTCATTAAAAGTACTGCAGTTAACTCTGCCTTCGTGGAAGCGTGAGTCTACTCCACAGCATCCTTGTTACAGTCAAGTTTATGAGAGGGATTTTGTAGAATCACCACCTCTTTATGTAGCCCTGTTTGCATATTCATGTCATTTTGGTAAAAATTTAAAGTTGATATGATTCCCTCCTCATCCGCACTCCTCCTATTTAAATAGGTAGACATGGACACTTCTAAATCTCAAACCTACACTGTTTTAGCAGACTTTTTTTCTCCTGTCTTACTGGCACTGTTGAGTCTTTCTGTCAAGTTATAGATTTCATTCTTATACAAATGACATACCAAAGATGCCCTGGGGAAGAAAGCAAATTTTTACAGTTTGTTTTTAGTTCAGTATATACCTGAACTGTAATATCACTTCAAAGATCAAGAAGCTGAAGGTGTGTTGGTGCTAGGAGCAGTTCTCTAATCAACTACAGTCAGTTCCATTTCTTCACTGTATGGGTCAAGTTTGCTTTGCATGGACATTATTTGCATCCGGAAGTAAGGTTATTTGACTCTAGAGAGACATTTTTCTTCAATTGCAAACATTTGGAAACAGACTCTTTATTACAAAATTGTGACAAAATGGATAGCATTCTTGTCTGTTTAATTTTTTTTACAGCACCTACTGATGACAGAATGCTAAACATTCCTACACCTTATTTACTGCCATACTAAAACACTGGAAAATCATGTCTAAATTCACTGCTGATGCCCAGAAAAGCCTTCAACGGGTTATGAAGACCACTGAAGTAGATGAATTCTCTTTCTCCTGGCTAACCTCCACAAGATGAGACAGAAGTAGTCAGAGAGGAGATACTTCAGGTAAAGTCATGGACAATTTAAGATGGTCTGCAGACCTTTGCAAGGGCTCAACACACTTGACCTACACATGAACTTATCTTTCATGTTCAATTCTTGTATTGACCCAAGAGGCCTAATACTCAGGGGTCACAGCATCATAGAATCATAGAATATCCTGAGTTAAAAAGGACATCAAAGATCATACAGTTTCAACTCCCCTGCTGTGGCCGGATTTTCCAGCCACTTGACCAGGCTACCCAGAGCCACATCCAGCCTTGCCTTGAATGTCTCCAGGGATGAGGCATCCACAACCTCTCTGGGCAACCTGTTCCAGTGCATCACCACCCTCTGAGTGAAAAAAATTCCTTCTAACATCTAACCTATATCTCCTCTGACTTAGTTTAAAACAGTTCCCCCTTGTCCTTATCACTATCAAGTCGTGTAAAATAGTCATTTCCCTTCCTGTTTATATGCACCTTTAAGTATAGCCCACCTCCATTTTTCTTTGGCACTTCTAGCAAGCAGAAGCATCTCCCACCTGGACAGGATGTTACTCAACTATTATATAAACTGGAAACTGACATTGAGATTCTCTTCCTATTCCCACCACCTAGCTGGTACCAAGAATGGCCCTTGCACAACCATTTATCTCTTTGTTCAGTAGCAACAAGGGCCATCCTTTCTTACACTAGAGGAAGAACTTATACACAAACAGGCACCAAACAATAAACAGAACACTGAGGGATACAATCACCATTTCCTTTCTTTCATGGGTGACTTCTTCAGACATGGACAAGGCTGAGGTACTTGATGAGTTCTTTGCCTCAGACTTCACAGCCACTTAGAATTCTCACACCTCTAGTATCCCTGAACTTTTAAGCTGGGATCAATAAGCTGGTTTCACAAGGGGAAAAATGGTCCTTATGCCACATTCTAATCCTAGTGCTCTAGTCTGCTAACCCCTCCTCCCTGAGAGTTGGGTATCCTACAAAGTGAAGAAGAGTTTGGGCATTTCTGTAACAACACTTCCCAAGATCAACTCCACCAATCTGTGGAAGCCTTGCTGAGATCCTATGCAATACTTGTGGCCTCTCTGACAAACTCAGAGTCTGAGACTCCTCCAAGGTGCCCACAAGGCTTCTTCAGCCTTCATAGGAATGTGGAAACTGTCCCCAGAGCTGCCATCATCATCTAGGTGCTGGGCCGAGCTTGAGTTCCTGCCTCAGTATGGTTGTGCCTCTGAAATCCACCGCAGTGCAGGAAGAACCTAGAAAGATTCTGAAAAGTTTTCATTTTGTATAGACCCAAAACATAACCCTTATTTTCTAGATTTCCAAATGTATCTCAGTTCCGTAGCCTGGGGATTGGGAAAGGAAATGTTTGATTTGAATGAAATAAGAGATAATGATCCAGAAGCAGATTTTCAGGGAGCTACAAAAGAGGTTCAATATTCCCACGCAGAAGATATCTGTGACTTGAACTGTGATGATAAATTTTCAGAGAGCTTATGCTTTGGCCCTATGGAAAAATTTCTTTTATTCTTTTTTCATTTTCTGCTCTTTACCTTTGTACAAATAACGTAGTGAGCAAAGTTATTCTGAACTCATCTTTGTAATGAAAAGTGTCTATAGTTTGGGGGATTTTTGGTATGAGTTCATCAGCCACAAGTCTTTCTTAGAGATTTGGTGGAGGTTGGTTGTAGAGTACAGGTCAAATGTGTACGGTTTGTTTCCTTCCCTGCCAGAATAGGGTCCAGCTGGTGAAAGGTCACAAAAAGGAGGTGTAAATTAGAATTTTCTGCAGTCACCAAGTTTGAAAGCACTTCTATGTCATCTGTTAATGCATCTTTATGATCTTTATAATAATTACTGTGTTTGTCAGAATAGAGTTCTTCAGACAACAAAACCAGTAGGAATATCTACCTGATAAAACTGCCTACCTACTGGCTCAATGAAAATAAAGGCTTCCCAATACTGAGCATTGTTACTGACATTTTTTTTTCTGACAGAATTCTCAAATAAGTAAATTAGTTAGGTGAACTGCAAGGAACCCTCAAAGAAAAAGGATAAAATTGTGCCAAAAAAGAATAAAGTTTCAGTCTTTTATAATACAGTAAGTTCAAGCAGCAAAATGGAGCGGGGAAAGGGGTGAAAAAAAGGACAATTACTTGAAAAAAAATTAGCAGTAGTTGAAAAAGATATCTGTAAGGCATGTTGCATGGGTGCTCTCCATGTCTGTGATGTGTGCTTAACTGAAACCCAGTTGGCTAAAGCTGCCAAAGCTGAACTTCCTACTCTTGTGTACACAGTGCATGCAGGCTGAACACATGCTTAGAAAAAAAAATAAATGGTGGACTTAAAGTTCTTTTAGTAGTAGCCTGGCAATCCTTGACTTGAAATAATGGGGTATAGAGCAGCATAGCTGTGGATGAATGCATGTGCTGTGCCCTGCAAAATGCTGATTTGCCAGTGGCTAAGAGACTGTGCTTTTGTGTTGTGAGAATTGATTGACAACAGCAATTGGAATGGCAGGTTCTAACTTTTTACAAAAGTAAGTAAGGATTCCACTGGGAATGTCTGTTAATAATTTTAAGCTTACGTGAGTATAACTGCAATGAATTACAGCTTAAGTCAATATTGAAATATTGAGATCTTCCAGAACTGTAGAAATTTTTCTCTGGTTTACACACTGATCTCAGTTTTTAATAAAAATTTAGACAGTTTTAAAAATCAAGACAGAAGTTAGTAATGCTTTTTTTACTCAAAGCAATGAAAATGTTGAGACAGTTGTGTCTCTCTTTCCAACAGTGCAGTGAAAACAGACAGACAAACAGCAAATTGAAAATGCAAAGAAACTGTAGGACATTGTTTACAGATAAAGAAAATAGAGTAGCATTTCACTAACAATTTTGTTTGGAAAAATCCAGTGAAACGGATAGAATTCTGAGTAAAGAAACAGCTAATGTTCATGAGAATTGCTATGGGATGTAATAGTCTTATTAAAATATATTTTGCAGACTAAACTTTTGTCTTTTCCCTATTCTAAAGTGTAGAGGAAGGAAATACTTTACATGGAATTCTGACTGTCTAACAGTCTTATCTCAGGGAGGAATGTTTTCACAATCTTAAAAATGTAGGACTTACGTTAAATACATCTAATTTGATTTGACAGGGCGCAGACCACCTCAGGTAAGAACTCTAACAATTACCAACAGCCAAAGTAGCTGGCCTTGGATATGTCCCGTTGCACATGAGAAGGGAGAGGCACTGCAGTTGTTCTTGAGCCCTCCAGAGCCCCAGGAACCCAAGGTGGAGGTTTCAAGTCGATGAAGACATAACTTGTATAGTGCAGCAGTGCCCAATCCTGTGTTGGGCTTCACAGAGGCACAAAAGGAGATTAATGTGTCTCCATCCCACATGTTCTACAACATGGAGACAGCTGCACTAACAAGCAAGGGTTATGTTCTTTCTCCTGCAGTGAAAGTGGGTGTGTGGGTCTTTATACAATTTTAAGGAGCTTGAGGGGCATTAATGTTAGTCATGCTACAGTTTGATGATTCAGAACATCCTCCATCTAGTCCTTTCTGAGGAAAATGACATTAGTATTCACTCTCATCTATAGGAATAGCACCAGTGCCAAACGTCACTCCTGGACAGCAACACTGCTGACTCAATTCTACCCTAAAAAATGACTACTAAGCTTTGCTTTCAATTCTTTGCTTCTTATATTTTAAGCACCTTTCAATCTATCTCCTCAGGCTCCAAGGAAATACAGCTTCTTCAGTAATTTCTGATGTAGAAGTTTGTGAAAGCATTTTGGAAAATCCAGATGCACTATGAACATGGGTGTCTATTATCCACGTGCTTCTTGACACCCTCATAGTACTCTAGAAAGATATAGAGGGAGAATTCTTCGCAGAAGACATGCAGACTGTTTGCAAATAGATCACAGATCTCTATAAGCATAGTGATTATTCTCCATTACCTGTAACAAATTTTAAACAGTGAAATTTTGGAGGTGAGGAATTTATGTAGTTGACAAAAGTGTTACTCTGGTGCATTAACTGCAGCAGTTAGGAATTGATTAAAAATGCAAATGAAAAGTGGATAAGCATACCTCTTGTATCTTTTCCTGAGGGAGAAATTCATTTGAAGTATTCCCTGGTAATCTATGCAATCCTCTCTGGCTGTGACCTATTGAAGGAAGCAGGGTGATCACTCTTTGCCAGTAAATAAGGTGAGCTCTGCCCTATGATGACTGCATGCCGAAACCTACAACCTTCAGTCACAACTAACTGTGAAAGTGAGATAAGACACTAAGCACAGAAAAAAATTAATCTGCCACTGTTTAATCTCAGGCTAAACTAAAATGACTTTATGTTCCTGCTGCTTTCCTAAACCAGCTAGACCCCAGCAAAGGCAGGGATATAATTGTGTCCAATGCATCCTGCACTATGTGCCATGCTGGCTGAACCATGGAAGATTGATCTGAACAGGTAGTTAAGATCCTTTCTTCATCCATTTTACACTTCACAGAGGAATCCAAAGCCATTCCATGGACAGAGTAGTAAGGCACATGCTGATTTCCACTGCAGAGCATTACAATGGATTTCTCCCATGACAGCCTTTTTTCTTGCTGAGTATGTCTTTACACTGGGTGTCAGAGTGAGAAACAGTAGTATGAGAGGACTGAGTGTCAGGAACAGGGGACCCTAAACATGCTGCTGGCTTTTCTATGGTCCAGAGAGATAGTGGTTAAGCTTCAAGTGCATTACAGAACTTGCAGGAAAGAAACAATGTGCCAGGACACAGCTTAAGGCCCAGAAGGTACAGCTACTCTTAAATGCCAAAGGAAATTTTGTAATAAATTATAGTATAATTAGACAGAGGACAAACTGTGTTTAACACTTAGCACAGATAGTCTTAGACTTTATCTCATTAGTTCATATTACATATTTGCACCTCCCTATAAAGGCTATATGGGAGATGATACATGAGGTTTTTTCCAGTGAAATTATTTTTACCCTACAGACTGTCAATTGGGCATTATTTTGGCAATGATAATGTGGATACCATTATTTTACATATTTTTACTTTATTTCTGAACAGAAAATACAAATGCCTAGATATGCCAACTGCTGTCTGAATGCCCCTTTATGAAGGAACTTTAAACACTATAGTTTCTCAGGAACTGTTAACCAAAGACTGTCTTTTCCACATGTGTATCTGGTCATTTGTATGTGATCATGAGCTACAGAAGACCACATATTCTTTTCTGGATTTTAAGACTGTACTTTTTTCTCTCTGAAGTGAGACATGTCTTCTAATTTATATATCAACAGTTTATGGACTGGTTCAGCCCAATTCTGTGATGATTGAGGTGGGGGAACTCATGCCTCAGGAAAGGGGAAGGGGGAAGGGCAAAAGGAAAAGGGAGAGGGGCCTAAGAACAAAATGGTGGCAATGATCTGAGGAGGAAAGCTAATTTACTAAAAAAGATATCAGAATGCAAGGTAACACAATATAATACAACATATAAAATAAGAAAGAGTGTGCCCAAAAACCAAACGCCTTCTGCTAACACTGAAGGTGAGACAGCTAGGGAGCACCCATTGCTGGGTAAATCTGAAAGGAGAAAAAGGTCTTGTGACACATGGGCAGTTTTTATCTTTCCCTCTGAGCAGAAAATGGAAAAAAGCAAAGCAACACAAAATCTTCTGGGGTACGTAGTTCTTCTCTTCTGAGACAGGTATACCTGGAACTATTGATGTTCCATGAAACTGGAGTATTAACTCTCTAAATCCCAGTGGACTACATGATGTTATGATGTGGAATACCAATAACAAAAATCATAAATCCATAACATTATGTTGTCTTCTTTCACTTTATGTGAGGAGCAAAAGATAGAGCTACTCAAGGTGTAGTGAATGACTTGTAGGAATTCAATATGATGGCTGTAGGTATTGCTTCTCAAACTTAAGAATTCAGGCAATGCAAAACAAAAGCACAGAACTGCTTGTTTGGTCAAATATGACTCTCTGTGAATGGTATTTTCTATATGAAGTTGAATGTTCTGGGTCTGTCTGTACTCATTAGCTGTGAAGGAATAGAAACAATTAATTTTCCTCCTTGCTTGAGGCCCACAAACACGAACATAAGAAAGACTGTACACAAGATGCCATAATGATCTCTGTCAAGCAGAAACTGTTCTACCTCTGAGCTTAGGTAATGACTAACATAACATTCCTCAATAACAAAATCAGAAACTTCTCCCTTACCTACATATTTTATGCCACCTGTTGGTGTAAGGCAAGGACTCAGGGCTTCATTGTCTAACTGAAAAATTATTCTCAGCATGTAATGTAGGAAATAAGGACATAGTTTCCCTCAAAAGCCTTGATTTCCACCAAGCTCCTTTTTTTTTGCCTTTGCTGTCCCAGGAACTGCACGTCATATATTTATCAAAAATATGTTAGATGTGCTATGTTAGCTGCCAGTGTACAACTCAACAACCCTATTTACTTTCATAAAGCTCTTAGCTCGTTCACTTCCAAAAAAGGATCTTAGTCAGAATCTGTGCTTCCCTAAACCTTCCCAATCCTATGAGTTATGTGGCTGCTCATTTTTACACAGAATACTGGAAGTTTGGACTGAGTAAAGCCATCATCACTGTCAGTGATACTAATACATAATTGCAATATTCTGTAAATCATAGAATCATAGAGTAGCCTGAATTGAAAAGGACCTCAAATATCATCTGGTTTCAATTTCTCTGCTCTGGGCAGGATTTCCAAACACCAGACCAGGCCCACATCCAGCCTTGTCTTGAATGCCTTTAGGGATGGGGCATCCTCCACCTCTCTGCACAACCTATTCCAGTGCGTCACCACCCTCTGAGTGAAAAACATCTAAGTTAAATCTCCCATCTTAGTTTAAAACTGTTCCCCCTTGTCCTATCACAATTAACTCAAGTCATTCCTCCTCCTGTTTATACACTCTCTTCAAGTACTGGAAGAACACAATGAGGTCTCCCCAGAGCTTTCTCTTCTCCAAGATAAATAAGCCCAGTTCCCTCAACCTTTCCTCATAGAAGAGGTGCTCCAGCCGTCTGATCACCTTAGTGGCCCTCCTCTGGACCTGTTCCAAGAGCGCTGTGTCTTTTTTGTGCTGGGGGCCCTAGGCCTGGATGCAGTACCCCAGATGGGGCCTCACAAGCTGGATAGAGGGGGACAATCACCTCCCTCTCCCTGCTGGTCACCCCTTTTTTAGTGCACCCCAGGATATAGCTGTCCCTCTGGGCTTCAAGCACACACTGCTGACTCATGTCCAACTTCTCTTCTACCAGGACACCCAAGTCCTTCTCCACATAGCTATTCTCCAGGAGTTCTTCTCTCAGTCTGAATATAATACCTGGGATTGCTCCAGACCATGTACAACACCTTGCACTTGGCCTTGTCGAACCTCAAACCTCATTAGGTTCACATGGGCCCACTTCTCCAGCCTGTTCAGGTCCTGGATGGCTTTCCTTCACTCCAATGCATTGACTGCACCGTTGAGATTGGTGTTGTCTGCAAACTTGCTGAGGGTGCACCCAGACATAAAAGAGTTGATCAGAACCCTTTGGCTGTGACCAGCACAATCAGTTCCTAATTCATTGAACAGTCCATCTTTTAAATCTGTACCTCTCCAATTTAGAGAGAAGGATGTGGTGAGGGACCACATCAAAGACAATTTCCCCACGTTCTATTGCCACACACAGCTGAGAAGAGTCCAGCCTCATCCATTTGCCTCTCACTCGTTAGATACTTACAGACGTGGATCAGATCCACTCTGAGTCTTCTTTTTTCAAGGCTGAACAGACCAGGTCTCTCAGACTTTCTTCATAAGGGAGGTGTTCTACACTCTTTTTGTCATCTTTGTAGCCCCCCGTTGAACTCTTTCCAGGAGATCTCCATCTTTTTTTGTACCAGGTTGCCCAGAACTAGACACAATACTCCAGATAAGGCCTCACCCTCACCAGGATGGAGTAGAAAGGGAGGATTACCTCCCTCGACCTGCTGACCACACTCTTCCTAATGCATTCCAGGGTCCCATTGGCCTTCTTGGCCACCAGGGCACACTACTGACCCATGGCCAGCCTGTTATGCACCAGGACACGCAGGTCCCTCTCCTCAGAGCTCCCCTCCAGCAGATTATGTCCCAACATGTACTGTTACATGTGGTTATTCCTCCCTAGGTGCAAGACTCTACACTTGCTCTTGTTACCTCATCCAGTTCCTTTCTGCCCAGCTCTCCAGCCTGTCCAGGTCTCACTGAATGGCAGCACAGCCATTTTTCCCAGCTTTGTATCATCAGCAAATTTGCTGAGGGTAGACTCTATCCCCTCATCAAGGTCATTAATGAAGATGTTGAATGTTGAACAGGACCAAATCCAGCGCAAACCCCTGAGGAACACCATTAAGTACAGGCTTCCAACTGGAACTCTTGCACCACTGATCTCTGAGCTCTGACAGTCATCCAATTCTCAACCCACCTCACCATCCACTCATCCATTCCATACTTCCTCCACTTTGTTATAAGGATGCTGTGTGAGACAGTGTCAAATGCCTTGCCAAAATCAAAGTAGACTAAAATCACTGCTCTCCTCCCAGGTAGAAGTAGAAGTCCAGGTAGATGACATATGTTGCCCATCCTCTGTCCACCAGTGCCATCACTCCACCATAGAAGGCCACCAGACTGGTCAGGCAAGATCTGCCCTTGGTGAAACCATGCTGGGTTTCTCAGAACACTTTTTCATCTCATATGTGCCTTAACATGATAACCAGGAGGATCTGCTGTATGATCTTCCCAGGCACAGAAGTGAGCCTCATTGTTTTCTTCCCTGGATCACCCTTTCTCCCTTTCTTCAAAATGGGAATAATGTTTCCCTTTTTCTAGTCACTGGGGATTTCACCCAACAGCTGTGGTTTTTCAGTGCAGTGGACATTCTCCTCTGAAGTCTGTAGGTATACCATCTCTGCACAAACCATTCTGGTTGGATCTAACTTCTTTCCACAATAATAGAGCACAGGGAGCAGCAACAAACAGTAAATGTATGCCTGCTCACAATGTATATGTAGTTCTTGTAGCTGTGTGGAGTTACAGATTTTTATCTCAAGAAATAACCACTACTGTGTTACTGATTCCTAGATCTTCAAATTCTGTTCTTTCTCAAAGAATTTCACTCAGTAACATCTAGACACTCTCAATTTTATATGTATATTTACAGTTATTTTGTATGTACATACATAAAAAGTATAAGAATTTATATTGGTTTCCTAAAAATAAAGGAATAAAGCATAAAAATAACCATGTAGCTTCTCAGACAGTACATTTGTTTCTTAAGATTGCCTAAAATGAAAATAGTACAGCCTCACTGGATCTGTGTCATGATTTTCTGCAAAGAATGGTTTTTGCTCCTCCTCACCTCAGCGTCAGTGAAAGAAGCTGCTCTCCTATATACTCAATCTGTGAGCTATTCACTGCTCCCTTAAACCCAGTATCTTCTGTGAAACACTTGCTATAGTCTGTGACTAACACCTCTGACACAGTTCAAGATTGCAGTTCTTCGCTGACCATATCTATAACAAATAAACAAAATTAGCCTTGGGAAATGAGTAGTGAAGGCTGACAGTCAGCTGCCTTCTGGCTAGAATACTAAACAGTAAATGTGTCATTAGAATGCGATTGTTCCAGAGATATTCAAGTGTAATTTATTTTCAGAGTATTGCTGCTGTGTGCATGTGTGCCTAGACATAGTGATTAGATTCTTTAGGAGAGAAATCCCTCTATAGATAGATTACATTTTCCTACAGTACTTGAATTTTTCCATCTTATTAAAATTTGAGACATTGAATTTTCACAATCTTTTATTATTACTTCCTTGACTATACCTGGGCATGGAGGTTCTTGTTCTAGATATTACCTTATTTTATTGCTAAAATTATTGTGTAGATGGTGTATAATGGTGTATAAACTGTTGACAGTAAAATGAATACATAACGATAGGAAAAATATATAATGAAAAGGATTTTTTTCCCTTTTTTATCTGCAAACTGTATTTGTTTGAAATCAAAGACTCTGATTTTCATGTCTAGATTATAAATAAAGGGTTTTTTTAACCCCATATACTTTGACAGATTCCAACAAAGACAATATTTAAGACTTAGAGCCTTAAAATCCTGGTATCTCATTTTTTCATACTATCTTAAAGAAGGCAACAAAACTTAATTATTTCCTTCATGAAAATAATGTGATAAAGGGCATAAAAAATAAAAAGCCACCATTAAATGTCAGAAATCACTCATTTTGGTATGTTTGAGTTCAAAGACTATAGACATGAAAATTTTGAGGTGAAATACATACACCTTCAATATTTATTTTTTGAATGTAATTCTTAAAAATCTAATTAATACTGTCCACGGAGAATAAATCATAGACTTAAGTTTTGCTCTCAGAGACATCAGGGGGACCATGGAAAATCTGTGAAGTACACTTACCTAATAAGTCAAAACATAATCTTATTTTTTGTAAAAACTTCTGAAAAGTATTAGACTTGTTGAGTCTGCCTCTTCTTATTTTGCCGTTGCATTTTTCTACTTCCCAGCAGAATTTTAAAGAAGCTTGTATTTTTAGTCCTCTCTGGTCTGATAGAATGAAGACTATCAGCAGGAGTCTTTTACAGACAGTACTCAGAAGTTCTATCATTAGCCCATTCAAGTCAGTAAGACTTCTTCACCAAGTGACAGCTTTGCATTTTTGTGCCTTCAGTACACCATTTCTTGGCCAAAGATTTCAAGAGGACAATGCATCATATAGAACAACTACTCTTGCCAGACATACGCACAGTTGTGACTTTTATGCCAGGGAAGCACATCAGGATATTAAGTATGGATAGACTGATTTCATGCCTGCCAGGGCAGAGGTAGTAGCCAACTAATGAAATGGATGTAAGAGGAGACAATGCTCTCTATTTTAAGCTCTGGAGTAATAACTATTGAACTACTGGAAGATGAATAGCATAAAGCACTACAAATACAACATGCATGACCATTGATGAATGGTTGAGGAAGCCAAGTAGGGAAGAGGGGCTTAAATTTATCAGGAATTACAAGGATAGCTGAAAATATTACAGAAAGAATGACATTTTTTCTCCTAGCTCCAGCTTTATCAAATGGAAACAGGCTTCCATCACATCTTTTTCACTGTAGATGGTAGACTCAATCAGATCTCCTGTTTGTGATGAAAAAAGTCATGCACAAGCAATTGCTCACCACCATCTGACCAATGCCCAGCTAGCCCCTTAGCAAGATGAACTCCTACCCTCTTCAAAACTCCTTTCACTTGATGTCATATGATATGTTATGGAATATCCCCCTGGACAACTTAAGTCAGCAGTTCTAATTCTGTTTTCTCCCACCTCCTTGTGCCCTTCACTGCAAATGGCTCTGTAAAATAATGCTTAGAAAGCAACTATAAACATGTTATCAACACTGCTTTTATTCTAGAACCAAAACATAGCATCACACCAGACACTCTGAAGAAAACAATTCCATCCCAGCTGAAACTAAGACACAGAGAAAGGAAATTTCTGACAACCTAAGCATAAAACTAAACTGATAGATATTTCCAGAAGAATTTGAAAAATCAGTCAGTTAAAAACAAATTAAAGCCTCTTTCCAAATGAATAAAACACAAGAACTCTGATTAAATATGAAGAACTATCAGAGAATAAAAATACGAAAAAATAGATCAATACCAGAAAATCAATTATTTACATTAGAATTGCTGTGGAAAAGCACCTGCTGAATTCCTTACTTGAAACACTGTATTTGAGAGGGAACCTCAGAAACACATTATTTGCTGTTACGTAATAAAAAAAATGAAATTGTCACTCCTCAAAGGACCAAAGAATACTGCGCTTACAATCATTTAGAAGGTATTCTAATGTGATTGCCCTACAATGTTAACTGATGTCTGAACATTTTCATACCAGGGTGGCGAACAGCAAATGTGACAAGAGTATTTTCTAAATCGCTTCAGGAAAGACATGAAAAGGTGCAGACAACTACAGGAGTCCACATGCTTGGTCACATTCTAGACACTGTAATAACCAATAGCACTAGCAGACACAGGGGTAAATCCAGTATAATAGGGAGAAAAGTTAAAAAACTAGCCAAGTTCTTAAAAGGCATTGCTGAATGTGTTGATAATATTTACGTGGTTGATAAAGTGTGTTTGGATCTCCAAAATATTTTTGAAAAGGAAATTGATTAAGCCTAAAGAAATAAATAAATCATAAAGAGACAATAAGAAAGCAGTCTCCTTGATTCATAACTGAATAGCAAGACAGCAAGTAAAAGACTATTAATAGAAACTCATATACTGGGGAAAAAAAAATACGTCACTGCTTTTAGAAAAAAAAAATATTCTGCAAGCTTTGGACTGCGTGAAACTTTGAAAAATTGTAAGCAGTATGGAAGTACACAAAGATCTCTGAACACTATTTTTCTAGAACAGACGTGAAGGTATGCCCCTTGAATTTTGTATAGCATCTGCTTTTTCACTCATGTCTGATTCTAATTATTGGTAGGAAAATAATTTGCCTTCACAATTAACTGCTGAAGCAGTATTGACCAAGAACAGGGTAAAGTTTTTAAAGAGTAAATGTTGTCACTGAGTAAAGGAAAACAGGGTGGTGCTTCTGCTGCTTCAATGATCATACAGCTTTTTTTTTCTTGCCTGAGTGAATGAAAACTGAGAAAGAGTAAATTTAGCAGTGGAGCATGAGTTATTTACAGTATAGAAGGATTCCTTTGCAGAGTGATAAGCAAATAATAATCTAACATTTAAAGTCCTGTTATGCCAAGAATTGAGAGAAAAAGTTGCCCCCAGCTTATTATAAATGTTCTTTCTTTGTGAATAATTTTCATTTGCTTTCTCTGTATTTGATTTCTTATATAGAATGTGTATGAATTCTTTGTAATGGCTTGTATGTTAGATGGGCTGAGTATTTAACACCTCAGCACTGAAGTTCTGTATGTAGACTTAAAAACAGGTCTTCCACCTCTTCAGCACTTCAAAAACTGCTAGTATACATGATCTCATTTTCACGCAAATAATAAGTGAGAAAGCTGATTTTTTTAATTTTAATTTCTTCAACAAAAAAGTGAGGGGGAAGAAAGTATTTATAAGTCATAGTTTTGTTCTTGCCTCACAGGATTCACCCATGAGAAAAGTAATACTCTTGTGATTATTTTTTATGACAATGCTTTTTCAATCAAAGCTCATCTTTCAAGGAAGAGAAGCCTTCCAAAATCTGTTGAGTAGGCCCAATAACAGCAAAGATTCTCATATATTTTCTAGCACATGCAAGGTAAATCTGCTGGTTTTTTTTCTTCAAGATCTTCTACTGAAATGAAACAACAGACACTAGTCATCTTAACATGATAGAGGTATTTAGATTCCTTTATGGATAAAGGGATTTTGTTTAAGTGGTCAATACATCATATTCATTTCATTTTCTAGCAGATTTCTCTATATGGTCAAATAACTCACTCCATGGATTCTTGACATTAAGGGGACTTTGAATGTCCACATAAAATGCAGGTACCCCAAAGACTCTTGTGAGTCATCTTGTCCTGGTTATGACAAACTTTCTTTTCTAATCACAAAAGTACTTCTGACAGGATAAAAACCACGTGATATTCATGTACTTGTGAGTTATATTTAAATGTAAATGTGAGAAGCTGCAGCAAAATAAGATAAATTGGGATGTTTAGCAATTGACAAAATATAGTGGAATCAAAAATATCTGAATATACATTCACGGGGGTGTTCCATCACACTCAGGACTAACTGACATGCTAGTACAGCATAAAATTACAGAAATAGGCTCTTCTGGTGTATGTGTATATAGTTTCAAAGTGTACTAAGAAATACAAGGCAAGTAGCAGATTCTTAGCCTATGGGAGATATGGGCATCATATTTTCATTTTGAAAACTAGCAAGTGTCATAGCATTCTGTAAATGATACATTTGATACTTTAATACAGTTGCAAATCTGTTTCATAGCTTCTAGTTAGATTCATTCATCTGGCAAAATTTGTAAAAAATAAAGTATTCCTTATTATCTATTCCAAGCTAAATATTATTATTATGCTACCAATTTGCTGCCAAGAAGATAGTATTAAAGAATCTGTGTTGAGTAGAAGACTTCAAAGCCAACTCTACAATATATTTATAATAATAAAAATTAGCTCATTACATGTAGCAGTTTCTTTAATAAGTAATCATAGCTGAATGAGTACTAAAACCCACACAACACATATTCTAGAAACAGCATTCTCATTGGATATACTGTGACAGAAAGAAATAGTGTACTAATAGACTTTACAATAGCTAACCAGTTTTTTAAAAAAGATTTTTTAGAAAAGTTTAAAAATGAAGGCTAGAGTAAATTTCCATTAGTTGTATGTTTTAACTCAAGAAGTCAAAGAAAACACTTTTTCTTGTAATAAGGCAAGAAATGGTTATAGTATTGTGGCTGAAATTTGAGTAATTATGTATTCAGTTATTCATAAGAGCCCAACATTTTGGCTTGCCTGAGCCATGTTGAGTGAAGAGAAAGTGTCTAGAGCTGCATCTACAAAGGTTTCTCCGAAAGGAATGCCTCTTAATTAGAATTACAAAGTCATAGAATAGACACTATTCTGCCAGACTACCCCTCTGCTGCCATCTATGTCACACAGCAACAAATTGTAGCAGAATACTGAAAGGTTCAGCCTCTACAGCCATACCACCAACATCAGCCTCTGACGTTGTAAGACAGTGTAATAAAATGGGAAGTATTACTGTCATAGCAGCCCTTATATCAGATTCAAAAATTAAGGTTCTGTCTGACAAAATATTCGAATTGCATCAAACGGAACTTCATGGTGTTTCAAGAGGCTGACTCAAGAAGCTGAGAGAAATTGTTTTACTTTCTGTGCAAAACTAGAACTATAGATGACAGAAAACAGCCCTAGGCTCTCTTGAGTGTCCCAAAAGATGGAAAACCTCTGAACTGCATTTTTTCACATGCTCTTACAACCTATCTGTTACTTGGATCTGGTGCATCTTAACCACTGATGGAAATATTTGGGTTTTTTCTCATGGTAAAAGTATTTATTGTGGCATATTTATAACTGAATCAAGCTCAAGAAGCTATCCACTGCCCATGTTTTCTTCTGATGTAAAATGTACAGGCTGTAGTTATTTTGAAAAATTGATTTTGCAATTGGATATAGGAATCTTGGGCTAACTATGAGAATATGACGCTATGACTATAAAATCTTAAAAAATTTCTGCATACAAACCCTGTATTAGCAAAAGAAAGGGGACTTCTAAGAGTACAAAATAGTTAAATACATGCATAAAGCTCTATGTGCAAATTAAATTATGGTCTTTCACTCACAATTGTGAGAGCTGCCTTGAAAAATGAGCACATATTTTTTTCCTTAATGCATCTTTATCCACAAGTACATCATCTACAGTACCTTAGAAAACTGCATCCTTCTCTATCCTCCCTGCTCACCGCTTGAATGCTAAACCACACATTCCCCTCCTAACTCTTCTGCTCACCCTGACAGCTTTATATTTTACATAGATGTACTCCTGGCCATTGCATTTGGCTGAAAATAAATGCCAAAATGACATGGGTATTTATTTTTCTTCCTCTTAGATATCAACATAGATATTTTACCAGCACAAACAGGAATAAATATTTGTACCATAGCAGTTATGGGAGGAACTGGGAAACCTCTCTCTGACTGATGAATCTAAGAAGCATGGGTGCTATTTTCATAGCAGACCATGCACCAGTGAGGCAAGGTCCCAGTGGATCCCAGGAAGCCATGTGTGAGTAACTGCTGATGGTGCCAGGAGGACAGTCAAGCTTTATACATATAATTTTTATAAGAGGAGATTTTTTTGTGTTTCAGTAGTTTTCCTCCGCAGAGCCCAGACCACAAGCATAGAGAATATTGCTGAACTCTGCTGTCTTCCTCCATGTCTTGCTGTAAGGGCACATTCAGTGATGTCGCCATGTGACTCCAGGATAACAGTGAACACACTGGCTCTCCAGCATTGGAAATGCACATGGCAGCAGGAAGAAGCTTGCAGTTGCTTTGGCTCAAGTTGACAAGGAAAATCCTGTCTACCTATGTGGGATGTGCAGGCCTGTGGGCACCAGTCTGACTTTGGGACTGTACGTGGAATTAGTCTGAGCACCTTAAACACACACACTTCTGATAGTTTTTAAGATAACAACTTTTTTTTAATATTGCTAGCAGCATTAGGAAGCTTAGGAGGTGCTGTGTACTGGGATCACTCCAGAAAACAGTTATAAAAATGCTGACAATAAATTATTTTGCTTAAAAGGGAGAAAGTGATCTGTAAATGAAATTTCACCACAGTGTTTCTAATTACAAAGATGGGTAAGCTCAGAATGGCTCATCTGGGATATTAAATAACTGCTCCAACAAAAGGAGCATTTCAGGTGGCAATTATCTGCATAGGAGTGTGAAGTAGGCTGTGGTGTGATCCATTTTCTAGTTTGGTAACTCTATCTGATCCATTGTAATTGTTCTTAGTCAGCCACCCATCCCACCAAGTGTAGCACTGAAAGAAGACAAAGTTCCTACTGCAGAGTTTGAATTTGGAGTTGTTCTCACGGTCTCCCTTGCCATGCAGAAAACTGTGGCATTTCAGAGCTACTTGAGGAATGGGAAAGACAGTCTCATAGTCTTGTGAAATACCCAATGAATTTTAGTCTTGTTAATGTGCCTGTTACATGTGATTGCAGGCAATGATAAGCTGTTCTAGTAGTGTCAAGCTTAGTTTCACTGCTAAAACTATAAATGAGCTTACTGTAAATATTGAACTTATCTTGTCTATTAATATATTTAGTTATCATCTATGAAAATAACTCACAGATGGAGAAAAAAACTTGTGTGGTGTATCTGTAGGATTCTTGGCCTCTTCTCACATCACAGCATGTAGAATCTCTTCATCAGCTGGTAAACGAACATAGACCAGGTATGAAGGAAAAAGAAATCACAGAGAGGTATTTGTCTCTTATCTCACAGAGAACTGCAGACTGAAATTATGTCTGGGTCATTAGCATAATGGTATTTGAACTGACTTCAAAAAGTCTGCATGCCTTGTAATTCCTCATTGTTGCCTAAGGATAAAAAGTCCTTATGCCTGATCAATTGTAAAGAGCCAATCCATACAATAATTTCTGTTTTGTGACACATAAATATGAGCCCCCTGGGTCTATGGGGTGAGTGATACCATGGACTTATTCTCAGGGTTCATGTGAATGTAAGCAGCATATTTCATGTAAATCTAGTGACTGTTAAATGTTTAAGAAATGCTGTCATTAGAGATTAGACCTCATCTGCTAACACATTTTCAACAACTTGCTCTCTTTTCTCCTATAGTAGTCTGATTTGAAATTCTTACATGCTGTACTGACATTTTTCGTTAGTTCAGGCTTCTATGTTTTATGTAGGTATGTCACAAATATTGTACTTCGATATATCCTCTGAGCATAGGAATAGCTGTTGCTTTACCACTTCTCTTTTTTTTATTATTTTTTTCTTTCTAATCAAAACCTCAGTGTCACAGGTCTAGCAGGGATTCCTGTCCGAGTTAATTCCAAAAAGCTGTGCTAGATCTGACATACAGAAAGCATCTCAATCTAAGCAAGTTCTAGACACCTCTCCTATTTTACCACTCACAGATACTAATGAGAAGCAGATCCTGCCAAGTTTTCTTTTCTGAAGATTGACCCTGATGGTACTGTTGGTCCTACCTTTCACCCTTCATTACAGTGCAAATGTGCTGCCTACCAGAATCTCAGCTTGAGACAACCTGAACTTTGGTACCAAGGGCAAATAACTCATAGAGACTGCACAGCAGTTCACAAAGATTCAATTTTCCCTAACAAATAAAACCTGTGGGCACACAGTTTGTTAGAAGAAAGAGTGAACTGTCTTATTGAGGTAGGCATGGCTTTCTTACGTGATCAGATTCTTGTAACTGAAGTTCTTCTATTGAGATGTTAAAATGTTCATGTAATAGATCAGCATATGCCTCTTCATAGTATTTCAGCTTTCCTTTCTCTGTCTTCAGACCTATGGCAAACTGCTCCAGTTCTCTTCAGAGGACTCTTGCTTGGCTGTGAGCACATGCACAGAATACAGACTTCTGCACCTGGGAAGTACCCATTTAACTTCTTCCAAGATTGTGCCATGAGGAAAGAATGACATTAATATTTATTGTCATTCTACTATTGACTATGTGATGTGTGTCAGAATTGAAGAAAGAGATAAAAGCAAGAAGGTGAAAATATGGATAAATCATATTCTGCATTCATAAGTTCATAGGTTCATAGGTACATTAGGTTGGAAAGGACCTACAAGATCATCTAGTCCAACCATCCTCCTAACACCATCCCTACCTACTAAACTACTAAATAAAATCCCTTAGCACCTCATCTAAATGCTTCTTGAACAGTGCTAGGGATGGTGCCTCAACCACCTCCCTAGGCAGGCCATTCCAGTGCCTGACCACTCTTTCAGAGAAAAAATGTTTCCTTAAATCTAATCTAAATCTTCCCCGGCGCAACTTGTGGCCATTCCCTCTCATCCTGTCATTATTTATCAGGGAGAAGAGGCCCACCCACTCCTCACCACAACCCCCGTTCAGGAAGTGGTTGAGTGCAATAAGGTCTCCTCTGAGCCTCCTCTTCTCCAGACTAAACAATCCCAGCTCCCTCAGCTGCTCCTCATAAGACTTGTGCTCCAGACCCCTCACCAGTTTTGTTGCCCTTCTCTGAACACGCTCCAGGGCCTCAATGTCTTTCTTGTAGTGAGGGGCCCAAAACTGAACACAGTACTCGAGGTGCGGCCGCACCAGAGCTGAGTACAGGGGGATGATCACCTCCCTGCTCCTGCTGGCTACACTTTTTCTAATACAGGCCAAGATGCTCTTGGCCTTCTTGGCCACTTGGGCACACTGCCGGCTCATGTTAAGCTGAGCATCAACCAACACCCCCAGGTCCTTTTCCTCTCTACCTTCTTCAAACCATTCTGCCCCAAGCCTATAGCATTGCATGGGGTTATTGTGGCCAAAGTGCAGGACCTGGCACTTGGCCTTACTGAATCTGATCCCATTGAGCTCAGCCCAGCTATTCAGCCTATCCAGATCCCTCTGTAGGGCCTCCCTACCCTCAGGCAGATTGACACATCCTCCCAAATTGGTGTCATCTGCAAACTTACTGAGGGTACACTCAATCCCCTCATCTAGGTCATCAATAAAGATATTAAACAAGATACCAATACCAACCCTTGGGGCACACCATTCGTAACAGGACGCCAGCTGGACTTAACTCCATTAACCACTACCCACTGAGCAAGGCCTTCTAGCCAGTTCTTCACCCAGTGAACCTGTCCACACCACGGGCTGCCAGTTTCCCCAGGAGAATACTGTGGGAGACTGTGTCAAAGGCCTTGCTGAAGTCCAGGTAGACTACATCAACAGCCTTTCTCTCATCTACCAGTCTGGTCACCCAGTCATAGAAGGAGATGAGGTTGGACAAGCACGACCTGCCCTTTGTGAACCCATGCTGGCTGGGTCTGATCCCCTGGTTGTCATGGACATGCTGTGTGATCTCCCTCAAGATCATTTGTTCCATAACTTTCCCTGATACCAAGGTCAGGCTGACAGGCCTGTAGTTCCCTGGGTCTTCCTTATGGCCTTTCTATTAGATGGGAGTCACATCGGCAAGCCTCCAATCTTGTGGGACCTCTCCAGATAACCAGAAATGCTGATAGATGGCAGAAAATGGTTTGGCAATCACCTCTGCCAGCTCCCTCAGCAGCCTTGGGTGGATCCCATCTGGTCCCATGGACCTGTGGCAGTTCAGATGGAGGAGCAGGTCTCTGACTGTCTCTGCTTGGATCACAGGGGGTTTATTATGCTCTCCGTCCCGGACTTCCAGGTCAGGGCAAGTACCCTGTGGATAACTGCTCTGTCTATTAAAGACAGATGTGAAGAAGGCATTGAGAACCTCAGCCTTTTCCTTATCCTCTGTGGTTACATTCCCTGCCTCATCAAATAAAGGAGAGAAGTGCTCCTTAGTTCTTCTCTTGCCGTTAATATATTTGTAAAAGGATTTTCTGTTCTCCTTTACTGCAGTAGCCAGTCTAAGATCGAGCTGGGCTTTTGCATTTCTAACTTTCTGCCTGCAAATCTTGGCCAGTTCTCTGTAGTCTCTCCAAGTGGCCTGTCCCATCTTCCGAGGACAGAGACTCTCTTTTTCTCCCAGAGTCTCAACAAAAGTTCCCGGTTCATCCACACTGGTCTTTTTCCCCTCCGGCTCGACTTGCGGGACTCCAGGACTGCCTGCTCCTGTGCCTTTAAGATTTCCATCTTGAGGAGCATCCAGGCTTCCTGGACCCCTTTACCCCTCAGGAGCGAGTCCCAAGGGACCCTTGCAACAAGCATCCTGAACAGATCAAAGTCTGCCCTCCGGAAGTCCAAGGTAATAGTTTTGCTAGTCACCCTCTTGACGTCACCCAGAATAGAAAACTCCACCATTTCATGGTCACTCTGGCCAAGACAACCCCCAACCTTCCCATCTCCTACTAGTCCTTTCCTGTTAGTGAAGAGCAGGTCTAGCATGGCATCTCCCCTGGTAGGCTCTTGCATCAGGAAGATTGTGTCAGGAAGCAATCATCCACACATTCTAGAAATCTCAAGGACTGCTTCCTGTGTGCAGTATTATATTTCCAGTATATGTCAGGGAAGTTGAAGTCCCCCATGAGAACAACAGACAGCTTTCCAGCTTGGTGCATAGTAGTTTTCAAATTTGTCACACAATGACATACTTACGTGGTAGTTTCCAAGTATTATAATGAACATAGATACATTATTGCCACTTAAATTAAAAAATATGCCAGAAACTCTTCAACTACTTTAAAGAAAGTTTATGACTGATTTGGATACAAAATTGTGGTATTTTTCCAGGTAGTGGTATGGTTATTAATGTTGAACCACACAGCATTGCACTCAGTGAACTTATGCACAAAAATCTATAATTACCCTTTGTTATAAAGAGACAGAGCAGAAACAGGAACAGGCTGAAAGTAGAGGAAGAGAAGGCATGCTCTTCTTAATTTACTAGAGGCTACAGAAAGCCTTTAAAAAAGCAGTATGCATGGGTAAGACAGAGGACCTAGTCAATAAAATCAAAGCATTCATTACCTGTAGAGGCAAATGAAACAAAGAACAGAGAGAAGCTGTAGGAGAATGCAGGCTGAAATACAGTAGAGCAGGGGATGCTAATGAAAAAGGGTAGCTCCCTAAAGAGAACACAGAGTGCCCTCATTCTCAAGGAAATGGCTGTGGACAGGAAGCCAGAGGACAGAGCTGACGAGGGGAGTAAATGTTCAAACATGCATAAAATGGAGATGATTTTGAGAACATCATTGTACTGGGGCTGAAGAAGACAATGACTGCATTTTGGAAAATTCTTTATTAATCAAGTCAGCATGCCTGAAGGCTTGAATGAGATCTTTGGCCATAAAATGGAAATTATAATGATTGTTCTGTGGAGATGTTGAGGACAAAGAAATGGTAGGTTTTTGGAAATGAATTTGTCATTAGTGATGCTGGTAATTATGGTATCAGTGTGGAAATACTAAAAGCCATATTGAAAGCATAAAAAAAAAAAACTGAAAGGGAGCAAATTGGTAGCATTGTGCAATGTAATTAAGGACTTTATAAAGAACAGGAGGGAGAGAAATGGATAAGTGTTGAAAATGGACAAGAAAAATGAAAGCCAATTTTCTGGGGGATATGGTACCTGGAAATTAGAGTTTGAAGGATATATGGCGAGATTTGAATGGGACAAGAAGAAATTCTTTTTCAGAAGTTTATCTTCTGAAGAAACAGATGAGACAGGTTAGTGCTAAGAAATAAAATAAAGAAGTACAACACAGAAATACTTTGGTACACCTCAGAAGGAGTCAATAACATGAGTGCGAGCTTCCCACAGAAACAGCCATCACTCATTATTTGCATTCATAATAACATGCATTATTCTGTTTTGCAAATTGCCAGTTGGGAACGGTTTGTAGCTCCTTCTAAGTCATCATCATGGGAACTGTTTGGAAAATTGCTGTTTGTACCAGGTTACATGTGTGTTAGTACCACTCCAGCAATTTGACTATTTGTATACAAGTGTTCTGAGACTTAGAGTTTAATGAAGATGCTTATATGCATAAATGAATTTATTTTGACCTGTCCAGAGCTCTTGCTGAGGAAGGCTATGCATGTCTGATTGGGTAAGCTGTATGGTAACAGGTTGAAAATTGTGGGCTCAAATTGCTTGCAAAAGCTTTGGGCAGTCAGCCTTGCTGCTATAGTAAATGACAGCTTTACAGTACTACTGCAGAACAGTTCCCTGTGCAGTATGCTACTTGTGGGAAAGCACAACATGAAATACAAAAAGACCTTTTTTTCCTTGGAGATTAGACAAAAAACACTGTATCTTAGATACACTGGCTTCTGTCTTAGGTGCGACTTAGAATCTAGGTCCAAACACAACACATTAACGATCACTCGGAAAGAAGCAGAAGATAATTCCAAAAAAGATGCATTTTGTTTCTAACTCATGTATGTCAGAGTCCTACTGACTATTTGAATCTTTACCATTTAGATTGGCAGGTTATAGTGCTAAATACATCTTTCCATTGGTGTATATTTTAATAAGATTGATCCTGAGTGACTCACTATTGTTAAGCTCACATCTCTTTGAGGGTCTGAGGCTATATGTTTGATGTCAGACTAATCTATCAGTTAAAAAATATTTCACATTCACGCACTAGGAAGAAAAGTAGATGGTCATCACTGTGACTAGTAGCTGTGAGTAACTAGCTGTCTCATCTCAGCTATTGTGAAGACTGGCACAGATCAATAGCTATTGTGTTTTTCTTTTCTAAGAATCAACACAAGTAAGAGGATAGTCTGTAAGGAAATCAAATACCCTTTATTTCAAATGAAATTCATTATCCGTGTGTGGTAGACTAGAAATACCTACAGTGGGAAGCCAGACTTTAAATACTTCTGAGCAAAAAAGAGTTTCTGTGCAGTCTAAGCCAAAGGTTTGTGCTGCCTCCAAAGAGAGCATAAGAAGCACCAGCTTCTGCAGAGAAAGTTGCAGAAGTCAGTGTATGAAGTCAAAGCAATTCCAAAATGTCTGGGAAAAATAGCTTTTTATACTACACAATGAAAAGTTGCCTAATGACCTGAAGAACTAGATAGTTAATTGCCCAAAAGCTCCTTCTCAGCCCTTCCCTACAGTTTATCATTTTTTCTGCAACTACTGTTCTCTTTCTTTCTCCAAAGGTCTTTATGAATATTCACCTCTGAGCTGGGAATTGAATAATCACATACTCACAGTTTTCACCATTGTCTTCACTGAATCTAGCTGACTTGTATAAAGAAAATAATTGGTCCATGTTCTTTGACTAAAAAACGTGTTCAATTACTATGTTTTATGTTGCAGAGGTGTTACAGCTATGAGAGAGAATTCAGAGAAAGGCTTTGTAGAAAATATTTATGAATCTCAGAAGGTATAATTCTATGAGAAATATTTTCTTTAACTAGGAAAAATTATACAGAAAATATTATTTATAACTCTTAGTATTCTTTAGTAAAGCAGTTATCCAACACAGGAATAAAAGTAATAGATAATCAGAATGAGTAATTCAAACAAAGAGTTATAGAAACTCATGATTCCTATCACCTGCACAAGGCTGAAATTTTCTCTTGGTCATACTTCTTCATATCTTCCTGTTTCCTTTGCAGTATCACCTCTTGAGCTGCTGCTATTATCAGAAGGTAGTTTTGAATTATTTAGCCTCTGCCTAAGTCTGTAAAACTACTGATACAGAATGGTTTAGGTTGGAAGGGACCTTTAAGATCATCTAGTTCCAACCCCTGCTATAGGCAGTGACACCTCTCTCTAGACCAGGTTGCTCAAAGCCTTGCCCAGCCTGGCCTTGAATAGTTCCAGAGAGGGGGCATTCACAGCCTCAGCGGGCAACCTATTTCAAGTGTCTCATCACCCTCACAGTAAAGAATCTCTTCCTAATATCTAGTGTAAATCTGTGCTCTTTCAGTTTAAAGCCATTTCCTCTCATCCTATAGCTGCATATCCTTATAAAAAGTCCCTTCCCAGCTTTCCTGTAGGCCCCCTTCAGGTATTGAAAGTCCACTATAAGGTTTCCTCAGAGTCTTCTCCAGGCTGAAAATCTCCAGCTTTCTCAGCCTGTCCTCATAGGGGAGGTGCTCCAGCCCTCTAATCATCTTTGTGGTCTTCCTCTGGACCTGCTTCAAAGACTCAATGTCTTCCTTGTGTTGGGAGCTCCAGACTGGACACAATATCCATGTGGGGTCTCATGACAGCAGCGTAGGGGCAGAATCCTCTCCCTCAACCTTCTGGTCACAGTTCTCTTGTTGCAACCCAGGATAGTTGGCCTTCTTGGCTGCAAGAGCACACTGTCGACTCATGTTGAATCTTTCACCAACCGACACCCCCAAATCCTTCTTGTCAGGGCTGCTCTCAAGCTTTTCTCCATCCACCCTGTATCTGTGCTTGGGATTGCCCTGACCCAGGTTCAGGAACTTGCATTTGGCCCTGTTGAACTTCATGATATTGGCACTGACCCACTTTTTAAGTCTGACCAGGTCCCTTTGGATTGCTTCCCTTCCCTCTGGCATGTCAACTACACCACTCAGCTTGGTGTCATCTGCAACTTGCTAAGATTGCACTCAATCCCACTGTCCATGTTGACAACAAAGATGTTAAACAACCAGTGGTCCCAGCACTAATCCTTGACGAATGCTACTCATCACAGGTCTCCACTTGGACACTGAACTCACTTGGACCACAACCCTCTGACTATCCAGCTAATTCTTTATCCAGTGAGTGGTCTGTTCATCAAACCCATTTTTTTTCAAATCTGGCAACCAGGATGTCATGTGGAACAGTGTCAAATGCTTTGCACAAGTCCAGCTAGATAACATTAGTTGCTCTTCTCTTACCCACTGACACTGTAATTCCTTCATAAAAGGCCACCAAGTTTTTCAGGCATGACTTGCCCTTGGTGAAGTCAAGTTGTCTACCATCAGTCACCTAATCTTTATTTTCTGTGTCTTAGTAGGGCCTTCAGGAGGATGTGCTCCATGATCGTGCCAGAGGTGAGACTGACAGGCCTGGAGTTCCTTGTATCTTTTTTTTTCCCTTCTTGAAAATGGGGGTTATGTTTCCCCTTTTCCAATCAGTGGGGACTTCACCACACTGTCATGACCTTTCAAATATGATGGATAGCAGCTTGGCAACTTCGTCTGCCAGTTCTCTCAGAACCCGTGGAAGGAACTCATCAGACCCCATGGACTTGAGTGCCTTCATATTCCTTAGATGGTCTCAAACCTCATCTTCACTTAGAGGAGGTATATCTACCTTCTCCACGTTCTTATCATTGCTATCTACAAATTGGGTGGAATGGCTAGAGCTGTTGCCTAGGGAGACTGGGGTAAAGAAATCACTAAGCATCTTAATCTTCTCCATATCCCTCATGATCAGGTCTCCAGTTTCCTTCCAGAGAGGGCATATATTCACCCTGACCTTGTCTGACTGTTGTTTGTGCTTTCTGTGTGCTCACTGTAGACAGAACTTACTTCTGTATTTCCAGATCATTACAACTAGCATTCCAAGAGGGAAATGTAATATCAGAAAAATTATTAGTCTTTCATTAGGTAGTAAAAGATAAGGCAACAACTTATCCTAACAGACATTTTCCATTTCTGCAAATTTAACTCAAGAATTCGAAGTTCACTCAAAACTAGACCTTTTTAATTTGTAGCACTCTCACCATTGTGCAGTAACCCTAAAGAAACCTCATTAATTAAAGCTGTTCCTTCTTCACTTGCAGAGCTGACCCTCAGTAGCTGGTGTGACACCCAGTAGCTGGTGTGGCAAATCCTTCTAGCATGAAAACTACTACTGCTTCTTCTGGATAGCATATACTAGCTTTTGAATGTAATTCAAATCCCCTTGAAAGTGACAGACAGGTTCTTCCTTCAACAACTATGTATTACTGTTGCATTTCATGGACTTCAGCAAAAAGACTGAGAGTTCTCTTACGTCTGTGAAATGAGGTTCATCCACATAATGTATGATCAAATCTCATACAGTTAAACAGTAATAAATCAGCCCAATCAAAGTGGCATCAGCATTAGCAGATGCATTTTCAAATACATTTAGGCTCTGAAAACATACAAATATGTAATTAAGAACAAAATAAATCTTCATCAGTGATGGAGTTCAACCTACAGACTAACTCAAACACCTGCTAAGCTATTTGCATCATTAACACCCAAGTTTCATTCCAGTAGAGATGGAGCACCTGCAAAAATCACTCTGCGTGAAACGATCATATTCCTTAAGTTATTTCCTTTCAGGTATTCCTAATTTTGCTGAATAGTTTCCAACATGCAACTTTTTTTCTTTTTTCCTACATTAAAAACAAATAAAAAACAACAAAAACAGTCCAGAATGGAGATAACATGGATAAACTCTTGGGAAATTCAGTGAATGAAATTTTAATGAGAAGTAAAAGGCTTGAATTAGTTAAATCCATCTGCAACTTTCCTTATTTATAATTTGTGATAGATAATGACAGGTATTTTTTCAAGTAGAAATAAATGTACTAGTCCCCTGCTGTATCTTGATGGGAGTAACATGAAATTATGCCAACTACCAAAATATGCACTTGAATTTCATAGTGATTTATACTGTATAGATGCTGTCAAAAGAGGAATATTCCCACATTTTAAATGTATATTTGTGCAGCCTAACTTTACTCTTTCATTTCTATTCCATCTCTGCTGTGGAATAGATTTCAGAGCTGTTCTTGCCACCCGATTAACAAACATTAAAAAAGACATCTGAAGTTAAAGACAAACTTCTATTTTCGAATCACTTGCTGACTATGACAAGACTTTGGTTGACCTATACCTGGAGGGATGTTGCAACTGTGATAATTCAAAATACACGTTGGAAAAAATTGAAAGCTCTTGATATCTGTATAGAAAGAAAAAAATAATTCTTTCATATCTCCATAAAGTCTAAAAGCAACAGACAGACATGCTCATAATATCTTCAACTTGTTTCACATTAATATCACAGAGTTTAATAGTCATCTATAACAAACTCTTCTTTCTGATGCTATCATTGTGAAGTCTGTGAAGTCTGAATTCTTTCATTTATAAGCTTCAGCTTTTTTTAATCATGGATCTGAACAATCACAACATTCAGTGATAAAAGAAAGCTTCTATGTTTTGCATTTGTAAAGTCAAGACTGAAAGTAGGAAATCTGATCCTAGACCTGAAAGGTAGATGGAAATATTACAGTATATATTATTTTCTTTTTGTTTTTTTTTTTTTCACTGCTTTTTGATATTTAGTCTTTCTTCTGAAGTATACACTCCAGCACAATCTATTTCCATATCTACTTTCAAAAGTATGATCTTACTTCATGCAAAGATATATATATGAGTGATTATTTATGTAATGAATTAGTTATGTTAAGCATAGACTAGTTTCTTGCTGATCATTGCTAGTGTGTTTCTTTTCTTGTTTTTACTCAAAGAGAGCACTCAAACACAATGGAAATATAGTCTAACAAATGTCCTGACTCAGTCAAGTTATCTCTGGATACATATGATCACATTTTCCTTTATAGTTATAGAGGACTACAGAACCTGTGGAGACAAACCTGAGTATTTGTTGAGGCACACGCAATGTGCATGTGTCAAAAACATACATGCAGCCTATAAAAGCAGCCCTACCCTCAGCTGCATCAAAAGAGGAGCGGGCAGCTGGGTGCAGGAGGGGATTATCACCCTCTGCTCTGCCCTTGTGAGGCCTCACCTTCAGTATTGTGTCCAGACCTGGATCTCCCAGCCCAAGAGTGAGGTGGAGCTGATGTCCAGAGGAGGCCATGAGGATGAAAAGAAGCCTGGAACACCTCTCCTACACATTTTTTTCTGGGCTTGTTCAGCCTGGGGAAGAGAAGGCTCCAGGGAGAACTTATAGCAACCCTTCTGTATATAAGAAAGATGGAGAAAGACATTCTACCAGTAGTGACACAGTAAGGAAAATGATTTCAAAGTGTCAACCATATTTCTAGGCAACCTGTTCCAGTGCTTCACTACCCTCTTGTATTGATGTTCTTTTTTTCTTGATCCATCTATCATCTCCATACTCTTTCCAACCCAACTCCTCCCGCCCCCCCACCACCAGAAGCTCTGCTCAGGTAGCCATGTTGCCACTGATGGTGCAGTTTTTCTTCCTTCTCTCTTGCCCTGTGTCCCTGTCATGGATAAGACTGTGACAATTATCAGTGAAGGATGCAGGCACTCAAGAATTTCTAATCAAACTGATTAAAGTCTCAGCTATCAAAGGCAAATGCCTCCCTGCTTGAGCAAACGCTAGCAGCAACTCCATGTTGCATGTGGCCCTTCTGCAAATGCAGAAGACATGAAAAGGCATAAAAAAACCACTTCTGCACTGCAAGCATAGGGTAGAGAATTACAACATAGATCAACCACCAGTGAAATTGCTCCAGATACTACTTGTAACCAATAGAGGGACCCTGCCCCCAGCCAGTGTGGGGAAAGGGATAATAGAGTGTATTGGACTGTGTGAATTTGATGGCCTGACACATCAGAGCCACAAAAATATAAGGCTCTGGATACCAGTCCACAGTGCACCCTTAAGTTATAAAGGGACAGAATTGATTTATATTTCTGGAGTGACTGGGGGCTCTCAGGAATTGTCTGTGTTGGAGGCAGAAATAAGCCTCACTGGTAAAGTCTGGCAGAAGCATCATATAGCAACTGGACAAGGGGCTCCATGCATACTTGGTATAGATTATCTCAGAAGAGGACATTTCAAGGATCTCAAGTGATACCAATGGGCTTTTGGAATTGCTGCTGTAGATAAAGACAATATTAAGCAGCTGTCTGAGTTGTCTGGCCTGCCAGAAGATCCATCTGTTGTGGGGGTACTAAAAATAAAGGAGCAGCAGGTACTGATGGCTACAAAGACGGTACACAGACATTAGTACCACACCAACAATTCCTTGCTCCCCATTCATAAGCTGATTCATCAGCTAGAGAGTCAGAGAGTGATCAGCAAAACTCACTTTTTAACAGCCTCATATGGCCAGGGCATAAAGGCAGTGGAGAATGGAGGCTGATGGTAATTATTATGGCCTGAATGAAGTCATGCCCCCACTGAGTGCCGCTGTGCTAGATATGGTAGAACTCAGTACGAACTGGAGTCGAAAGCATCCAAATGGTATGCCACTACTAACATTGCTAATGCATTCTTTTCCATTCCTTTGGACAGGGAGTGCAGGCCACAGTTTGCTTTTACCTGGAGGGGTGTTCGGTACACCTAGAACCATTTGCCCCAGGGGTGGAAACACAGCCCAACCATTTGCCATGGGTTGATCCAAACCACACTTGAACAGGGTGGGGCTCCCGAGCACCCCCAGTGCATTGATGACATTATTGTATGGGGCAATACAGCAGAGGAAGTTTTTTAGAAAGGAGAGCAAATAATCCAAATTCTTCTGGCATCCAGATGTATCTGTTTTTGTCCATTTCCCCTTATCCTTATCACTACACACTGCTGAGAAAAGTTCAATCTTGTCCCTTTGCCTCCCGCTCCTTAGATACTTATAGATATGGATCAGATCCCTTCTGAATCTTCCTTTTTCAAGGCTGAACAGACCCAGACTTTCCTCATAAGGGAGGTGTTCCACACCCTTTATCACCTTTGTAGCCCTCCACTGAACTTTAAAGGAGATCCCCATCTTTTTTTGTACTGGGGAGCCCAGAACTGGACACAATAATCCAAGTGAGGCCTCACAGTTCAGCAATCACCTCTGCCAACTCCCTCAGCACACGTGGATGCATCCCATCAGGGCCCATGGATTTACATACTCTGATATTGCCTAGATGCTCTCGGACCATCTCAACCCTCACCAAAGGGGAGCTTTCCATTCCACAGGCCCTCTCTTTTACCCCCACAGTCCAGGTGTCCCAAGGGGGAGTTTGGCAGTAAAGACAGAAGCAAAGAAGGCATTCAGTATCTCCACCTTCTCTGCATCCCCCATTATCAGAACACCCCGCTCACTTAGAAGGGGACCTATATTTTCCTTACTTTCCTCCACTTTCCATTTTTCCTTTTACTGTTGACATACTCAAAAAAACTTTCCTTATTATTCTTTTTCTCCTTTGCTAGATCCAGTTCCAGATTGGCTATGGCTTTCCTCATCAGATCCCTGCAGGCCCTGACAACATTCCTATATTCTTCCCAAGTTGTCAGAACCTTTTTCTGCATTTCATGGAATTTTCTCTTTCCATTGAGTTTATGCATGAGCTCCTTGCTCATACACAGGTCTCCTGCCACACTGATTTCTTACTCAGAGGGATGCACAGATCATAAGCTTGGAAGAAGCACAGTTTAAATGCTGACCAGCTCTCACAGGCCCCCTTACCCTCTAACACCCAAGCCCATGGAATAGCACCAAGAAGGTCCCAGACAAGATTGAAGCTGGCTTTCTTGAAGTCCAGGGTAGCAACCCTACTTTTTGCTTTGCTTCTGCCACTCAAGATCTTGAACTTCACCATCTCACGATCACTACATTCCAATCTGCTCCCAACCTTCACTTCCCTAACAAGCCCATCCTTATTAAAAGAACAAGGTCCAATAACATGCCACTTCTTGTTGGCTCCCCCACCATCTGCATCAGAAAGTTATCTCCAACACATTGCTTATTGCTCTCTTCCAATATCTAAAAGGTTTGAGAGTGGGGTTGGTCTCGATGAAAGAAAGAGGGGAAATGGCTTTAAGATGTGCCAGGGTAGGTTTAGGGTGGATATCAGGAAATACTTCTTTACAGAAAGGGTTGTTAGGCACTGAAATAGGCTCTCCAGGAAGGTGGTTGAGTCACTGTCCCTGGGATGTGTTTAAAAACCATTTGGATGTGTTGCTTAGGGACATGATTTAGCAGAGGGTTGTAAGAGTTAGGGTAGTATGGTTAGGTCATGGCTGGACTCAATGATCTTTAAGGTCTTTTCCAACATGAGTGATTCTATGATTCTATTGCAGGAACTGTCTGGAGTGCACAACTTTGGCCATGTTGCTTTCCCAACAAGTATCTGGAAAACTGAAGTCCCAGCAACTGAGATCATGAGGCTACTTAGAGCTGTTTGTAGAAGGACTCATCAGCTTCCTCCTCCTGATCAGGGAGCCTACAATAACACTCCCACAACAGTGTTCCCCGCACTAGCCTGCCCCTTATTTCTTCCCCACAAGCCCTCCACTGGTATATCACCCTCCCTCAGGTGAAGTTTGATACATTCTAGCAGCTCTCTCACATAAAGAGCAACTCCACCACCCTGCCTCACCATCAAGTCTTTCCTAAAAAGCACATAGCCATCTATGACAGCATTCCAGTCATAGAGGTGTCCCACCACATCTCCATGATCGCTATGAGATTGTGGCATTGTGACTACACACAGACCTCTAACTCTTCCTGTTTATTTACCATGCTACACACTTTGGTAATGAACAAGTGCTATCTAATTTGCCAAGTGAGGCCTTTAAATAAGTCTAAATGTTGCCTCAAATACATCTAAGCATTTACTACTAACATTAGAAACAATATGACCCTGAAAATCTTCATGAAAATAATCTATTATAAATACCACTTTTAGTTAATTTGTGCTTTGTGTAATTCTGTGCCTATAAAAAATGGGACATTAGGACTTTGCTATGTAGACTTTGAGTAAATATTTTTTAAAGGAAAAAGGAAAAGAAGCATACACACAAAAAAATCCAACCCAAACCAGTGCCCTCCTTTCTGAATTTTGAAGTGTTTTGCTTGCATCTCATAGAGGTCAGTCTCTGAAACAGCTTTTGGTCTATTATTATACATCTAAACATCAGACTGTAAATCCCATTATGCTGTGAACCAGCGTACAGTGGTATAAGTCTACTGTTTTTAATGGAAACAACGTCAATTTGCACATCTACGAACATGGGCACATTGTCTCCTCTGCACTATGCTTGGAAAGACATCTTCTTTTTTAACTCAGTGAAGTAGCTCAGATTCTAATAGTTGTTTGGGCTACTGTCTGAGGAAGCCATCACCTACTAATTGATGAAAAGGTAATCATCATAGAACCTAATACAGTCAAGATCGGGATTACTGGATTACTTTGTGAGAAGGCTATTTCTCCTCTTTGTATATTTTGCAGTGGTGAAAATGTTCCTAGCTTTTCCAATGGAGAAGGCTGCAGGAATATCCCTGGAGACTGCCAGGTAGGTGGGAAGAAAAGCTACATCACTCTGACATGGCACTGAAATCTCAGTAGGCATAGAACCCTGTCAAAATACCTACAGCACTACTAATACACTACATTACTACCCTTCCTAATACACTACAGCAAAATTGTTTCCCAGGTCTTGAATAAATGAGTTTTAATATAGGCACAGGCAAAATCAAAGATAGTGAGGAGATGAAAGGGAAACAGTGGAAGTCTGATCAGGAGAGGAAGGCTGTTGAACCAGATGCACAGAGAAATAAATATAAAGGTTGTTAAGATGCCAAACTATGGAGCATTTGAAGTTCATAAAAATCTTACCTAAGGAAAAAGAAGCACTTTAGCAGGTGGTATACAGAAGATTGTTTCAGGAAATATGAATTTTGCATTCTATAGAAATATCACATTAAGAAAGGAAAAGCCACCTGGCAGCAAAAATTTATGGGCAAAATCTGCACAAATGTTTGGACACTTTTATAGACAGACTGGCAATTTGCTGGTAGCCACAGAGAGATTCACAAAATGTAGTGTATTTACACATCAAGAGAACATGAGATTTAGTGTAGAATAATCTTTACAGATTGAAGCCACTGGGTCTCATCCACATAAAAATTATGTGTAGGAATATCTGTCAAATGGTAATCAATTGTGAAGGATTTTGGAAAGTCCTGAGACACCCATCACAGCAAAAAATTTACAGTCCAGTATTATTGAGTTTATTGGAGACATACTTCCTGAAAATTAAGTCCAAAGTTTGTTGAAGTATATTTTATTCCCCAGTCTTGCTTGAAATCATTACATGAATTTAAACTGGTTACTAACCTGTAGAGATCCTCTGGTGAAGAACATAGAGTCTGGACTGATTTTACTTCACATGTTCCTTCAGCTCCTAAACAAGATTTTCATGTAGGTGTGGTCTGGACTATAAGCAAAGCATGTGTAGCTCAAACCATCACAATTAAATAGGTTGATATGGTTAAGAACACTTTTGGGTTTACAAGACTAAGTAAGAAAAATAAGTATCTGAGTTCAACATAGCTAACAGAAAATACTGGCAAGGGAAAAAAAAGAAAGAAGAATTAATAAAAATAAGCCATAGAATCATGTTCAACATAAATTTCTATGTCTGATAGGCCTTTTATGAAAAATAAGTGAAGCTTGGCACTTTTGCTATAGATCATGCTGAGAATAAAGAAAAATATCTAGTGTAAAGACAGAACATGTGAAGAAAAAGGGGAATTGCTGGAAATCTAACATTAAGCAAGTGTATAATATCTGCTGATCTGTTAAGAAACAAGCATTGAAAAGCACCTGGAAGCACTGCTGCTACTCTGGAAAATAATGTGGGAAGTAGAACCCAATCTAGAAGAACACAAAGAAAGCAAAATTATGTGGGGGCTTTAGGCAATCCTAAAAACCTGACTAGGATCTCACGCTGCCAGTCCCATTCAAATCCATTAGTACAAACTATTTCAAGCATATAATAGCAACAAAAATATGTTTTTATCCCACCTCCTTTTGCACTTACTAGTTATTTTATCTTTTTTTTTTGTTAAGTATTTTTTCAAACTAAGTGACAAATACCAGGTAGGATTCACTATGAAGGTTCACGTTCAGATTCTGACAACCTGAACATTAAATCCTTGTCTAAACAACTAATGTTTCTCCATTCTGTTATGAGAAACCTCTCCTTCCAGAATCTTCTTCCTGACGTCAAATGTTCTGTAATTCACTACCAGGAATCAGTAGAAATCTCTGCTACAGGAGATAGAAATTAATTTATTATCATTATTATTATTATTATTATTATTATTATTACTATTACTATTACTATTATTTTTATGGCTGTTTCTTAAGGAAGGCTTGTTGAGTTTCTTGATGTGAATATCAAAAGCAATTTATGAAAGTCAGCAAGCTCTCAAGAGCGCGAGAGTTTCCCTCTGAATACCAGAAAACACTTCTTCAGTATGTAGATGACTGAGCAGGTTGCCCAGTGATGTTATGGAATCTGCCTTTATGGAGACATTCAGAAGCTTTCTGGACATGGCTTAGGGCAACTTATTCTGAGTGTCCCTGCTTGAGCAGAGGCGTCAGATCAGAAAACCTCCACAAGTTCATTCCAACAGCCGCTTTTCTGTGATCACTGATCACTATTCAGCTTTGTTGACAAATTTAGTTAACAAATTGTTATGTGCCTAAATCTGGGGCATATGAGAGATATGGTTGTACAGCAAAGAACTTATCTCAACATTTTCTTGTCCCACATATGCAGTCTACCTAGCTCTAGCCTGATTTGATGTCAATATTTGTAAACTTCAAACATCTTGGCCTGACTTGAGTTCAGATGAGTACTTTCCTTCCTTGAAAAAATGCCAATAAATGATAATTAAAACCCCGAAGACAAAAGAATATTATCAGTATCATAAATAAATAAATAAAAAATAAATAAATAGAATTAAAACATCCAAAGCCAGTCAGTATGGATTGGAACTAGATAATCTTTAAGGTCATCTTCAACATGAGACATTCTATATAAGGATCTATTTTATTCAGAAAATTAAAGCTATCATAGTAATTTTGACAATCTTCAATACATTCTTCCAAAGCAAAAACTCTTGCCTATAACTAGTAAAACTTTACTTAATTCCTTCCAATTATGGCAGAACTGAACCCTATACACTAATGAAATTTTCAAGTTTCCTCTAGAACTATGTTATTTCTAGATGTGTCAGAATCATTTTTGCTTATAAAATGGAGCTTTCCAATGGGTCATGCCTTTTCACCAAGCAAGTACCAAATAAAGGAATATGAAAGCACAGAATTTGTTCTTGTGCTTCCTTCAGAGGACTCTTTCAGCTCATCTCTACCAGAAGTCCATCATATTGTTCCATTAACAAAATCTGAGTACCTGATAATGGCGAAATACTACACATACTTATTTTTACATATATCTTAACTTCTATAATGGTAGACTGCGATACAGTCAGGCAACCACATGGTAGTTAAAACATCCCTTCTTTAACTAACATATACTTATTGGAGGTTCATTATTAGTGTGCTGAACTGTATTGAAATAATTCTGTGTTTTAAGATTACAGAGATGAACATTTTTATGATTTCTAATGAAGTTTTAAGATTTCCAATTTAACAGCATGTAATTGAGAATATTTTCATATAGTTAATTCTAAGGGTCCTTTGTAGAAAATAATCTTTGGATGTTTTCAGTCTCAGATGTATTAGATGACAAGAACAAATATTTCATCTGAAGCCTGTGCTGTCATTTTTAAATCCTCATAAGGTAGAATTTTGCCTACTGCTTTTTTCAATATTATTAAAAGGAAATAATAAATACAAAAATAACTTTGACTACACCTGGTAACATGTGATAGGCCTTTTAAATATTGAGAAGCAGGAGTGAAATTTAGTTTTGGGTTTTATCCTTATAGGCATTTATTTAGTACAGCAAATAAGTACCCCGATAGCCATGCTTCTAACATCACACATGATGCAGTGTTTTTCAGTGAAGCTGCAGAATAAATTATATGCTTGATGTATGAAACCAATTTGAGAAAGGAAACTATTTACACTCCATATCCAAAACACCAGATTTTTTGCTGGGATTTAAGATTTATTTTTCCTTCCACCATGAATTATTTAGGCAAGGAATCATTCATGTGCACCTGAAGTATTGAGTAAGTCATATACAATATATTTCCCTTTTTTCAGGTGAAGGCAGATAGTATACTTAAAATTCAAAGTCAAAATGATTTTTAAATAGACCCTATACCTTCATCTGGCTTTATGGTTTGAGAAATTTAAAGGAAATTTAAATGTGTGACTTTAGCTGGATATGAAGTTAGTCCATTAAGTTTTCAGGCACAATTAGGCTCTCTTGGAGTCCTTCCTTAGGATGCAAATAATGTCTTACTGGAGGATATATTTCTTATTTGACCTTCTGTTTCCCATTTGCACTGCATGGTAGATTTGTGAAGTGGTCTGAATGACTTTCACTGATAAAGTAGCACAAAGACAGTAAAAACTTTATGGAGATGGACATTTCTGACACTTATGAATATTTTGTTTGTTTGATCATATATGCAGTCACTTCTTTAAAGGAGCAAGGAAGTGTGTTCATTCGTTGAAGCATCAAGGAAGCAGCCAGGAGATGGTGACTCAGGAGAGATCAGAATACTTGCTGAGATTTTGATGTAAAGATTAACCTATTATTGTTTATTGTACTGAGGAGGAATGAAAGAGACTTGGATCTGCTTCTTCTATGTTGTCTGCAATGAGCAATGTTCCAGCCATTTCTCTACAGTTTAAACCATCATCAGTGTCAGATTTTCCTCACTGTGTTTAGCTTACTAATTTATCTGAGCTGTTGTTTATATACCTGCATTTTTAGAACCTGTGTCAAAACTGTCCATTTCTACTCTTTAATTTAAAGTATAAACTCTACTAATTTAAAGAGTAAATAATTTGAATTTTTATTAATACTTTCTAACTCCATTCCTATCAGCTTACTTGCTCTGTATGTTTTCTGCCCCTTAGTAACTTTGAATTTTATATTAACAAACTCAGACACTTTGTTCTGTGGAACTAGTAATAAAATAATATATTCAATCCAAGAGACACATTTCTCAGTATTCTAAATAATCACCATACTAGAGAAGGAAGAACAGTCCAAACCACTGAGTTGAAATGCTTTTTAATGTAGAGCTTTCAGTGTCTGTGTAATAACAGGATATTCTAAAAAGATGTAGATTATTTTAGAGGTGAAGGTCTGCCTCTTCAAAGAGCCATCAATAGAATTAGGTACAGAACTCCTTTGAAGATGCTTTGAAATTTCTGTTTTAATTTTGTTTACCTCTGTGGAGTGAGTCATAAGAGTATAAGAGAAGTATAAAAGAGGGGGACTTACCTTTCCAACCTGTGTGCTTGTGGCTTTAGACAATCTAGAGGGAGTTCAGCGGGTTTTATCATCCCTTTCATCCAAGGCTGCTCTTTTTTCTTCATGGAAGTTTTAGTAGGTCACAGCTTAATGGCTGTTTCTTTCTTCAATGTTATAAAAAATGTTTCAGTAGTTTTAATGTGTTGGCAAGTAAGACAACCCAAAGGCTTCTGCTACAAAAGGTGGGATCTCTTTTTGTCCTCATTTAATTAAGAATCCTTTCTAGAACAGAGGCAGGAAAGTCTTGCCTCTTAGCTCAGAAGGATGTTAAGTGTGTGTCATGTGTGTCAGAAGGATGTTAAGTTCCAACCTTTCCACTAGATCAAGTTTTGCTCTAACCCCATTCAGTCTGGTCTTGAACACTTCCAGGAATGGCACATCCACAATTTCTCTGGACAACATGTTCCAGTCCTCACCACTCTCTGAATAAAGAATTTACTCCTAATACCTAATTTAAATCTACCTTTTTCTTTTTATTATTATTTTTTTACTTTTTTAAAATCTTTTTTAAACCCTTCTCTTAATGCTATACCCTTTGAAAAACATCAACCTCTAGCTTTCTTTTAGGTCCCCTTTAGGTACTGAAAAGGTTCCTTCTTCTTCTCTAGGCTAAATAACAGCAGCATTCTTAACCTTCATAGGAGAGATTTTCCATCCCTCTGATCCTCATGGCCCTCCTCTGGACTTGCTCCAACAGTTTCATGTCCCTCTTATTTCAGCCCCAGAGTTGAACAGAGTATTCCACATGAGTACTCAAAAGAGTGAAGAAAAATCAACAGCTTTCACCTTCTGTTTATGTTTCGTTCAATGTAGTCCAGGATATGGTTGACTTTCTGGGCTGCAAATGCACATTTCTGGCTCACACTGACTTGTTTCTCAACCAACAACTCCAGCCTTAGAATTGCACTCAATCCATTTTCTACACAGCTGTATTTGTGTTTGAGATTGCCCTGTACAAAAGCGAACCTGCATGTGGCCTTGTTGAACTTCATGAGGTTCACACAAGCCCACATCGCAAGTTTGTTAGGGTTCTTCTGAATGGCATCCCCTTCTTTCAGTGTCTCAAACACACCACACAGTCTGGTGTTGCCAGTAAACTTGCTGAGGCTTCACTCAATCCCACTGACCATTTCACAGACAAAGACGTTAAGTAGTGCCAGTCTCAGTAACAGCCCCTCAAGTACACTACTCATCACTGGGCTCCACCTGAACATTAGCTGTTGACCTCTGAGTGTTCTGTCCATCAAATCCATGTCTCTCCATTTTAGAGTCGAGGGTGTTATGAGATTGTTATGCAGAACAGTACCAAATACTTTGCACAGGTCTGAATAGATGGTGTCTCTTGCTCTTCCCTTAACCACCAATGCTGAAACTGTTGTAAAAGGCCACCAAATTTGTCAGGAGGATTTTCTCTCAGTGAAGCCAAGTTGGCTGTCAGCAGTCACTCAGAATAGAATCATAGAATCAGCAAGGTTGGAGAAAAACCTCTAAGAACATCCACTCCAACCGTCCACCTACCACCAATATTTGCCCACCAAAACGTGTCCTTTAGTACCACATCTACATGTTTCTTGAACATCTCCAGCGATGGTGACTCAACTGCCTCTCTGGGCAGCCTGTTCCAGTGCGCCTGCCCACTGTTTCAAAGACAAAATTTTTCCTAATACCCAACCTGAACCTCTTCTGGTTAAACTTCAGTTCATTCCCTCTAGTCTAATCACTAGTTATGCAGGAGAAGGAGTTAACACGCATCTCACCACAATCTCTTTTCATGTATTTGTAGAGATCTATAAGATTTCCCCTGAGCCTTCTCTTCAGGTAAGTGCCCACCATTTCACCCTGAAGGTTAATTGGGGTGAATGCCTTTGACCACAGAAAATGGGATGGACAAGTTCTGGTTGCTGGATTATATGCTCTCTGAGTTTCCCACCCAGATGCCCTCCTGCGCAAACTGCCATGCCATTCCCTGGTCCTAGCATTCCTGGGGCTGCCTTCTGTAGCTGTGTGGATCCCAGTGTGGATCTCCTGATAGGCCTCTATGCTTCTCTGTATACCTTCTTCTGTCACTTAGAATAGAATCATAGAGTCCCCAAGGGTGGAAAAGACCTCTAAGATTATCCAGTCCAACCATTTACCTACCACCAGTATTTCCCCACTAAGCCATGTCCCTTACTACCTTTGTGCTTTCCCTGTACACCATGATCTCCCACTCCACCACAGATGCCTGTACTGATGCTGATTACCCAAGCTCTTGGTAGTTTTCTGGATTTAGACAACACCGTATTGTGAGAAGTAGACTGTGTTTTTGCAGTGGAAATTTCCAGTATTTCTGTATGTAGCATAGGATAAGTTGCTGAACAGAGTAAAGCTGAGACTGAGGCATTCTGACCTAGGTAAAAATGGCATGGGCACTAGGTAAAGTAATTGTGTAGGGCAGGTGAGAGTCTAGTGTATAATTTATTGAAAATATTGTCCTCATCATCATAAAAGGTACAGAACGTACCTGAAGAATATGGGATTGGTAGCAGACGTTGTATGGAAATGTAATGTGGCAACAGCATCAGTAGACTGTGAGCCTGAGATGCTCAACCAATGAGTGCCTGGAGAGGTTTTACTTGCACTGGACCCAGGGTATATAATGGAATGGATTTCACTAACTAGTGGTGCGATTTCTCCCTTGACAGTAGGGGCTGTGCAACCATTATTACAATAATGAATAAATTGCTGCTATCACTGAGATCTTTGCCTAACCCAAAATTCTAGACTTATTGTGTTTCCAACAGTATGAAACTGAAAAAATGCCATAGAATACCAGGTGCTGCATCCCTCATTTCTGAAGAAGATAATTTTGCAACAAAAAGTAATTCTATGCAAATTTCAGGCCCTATCCCTTAGATTATTTTTACTTTTAAGTCTCAATTTTTGTTCTTGTTGTTTTAGAGTGTCTGTAAGTGCTAACTCATTGCTCTATCAACAGACTGAAACTGTTTGAGTATGAAGATTGTCCAAAATGAATGTTTTTGCTGAAAAGCAAGAGAGATTCCAGAAGCCTCTAAGACACATGGGAGAACACTGTGAATAGTATAAAGCTGTGGATCCTGTCAGGAAACTAGTAATGTTATTTTATTTTTCAACTGCGTTTTTCATACAAACTGGAAAAAGCCTTGAACCAAAACCAACTCACATCTGTAAATCCTTGTGCAACACAGATTAGGTCCAGATAACAATGGACAGAAAAATGTACTGTCATTGTTCATTAAAAAAGGACAGCTTTTTGTTCAGCAAGACTCCACCTGCTTGGACAGTCAGAACAGATATTTGTTTGGATTTTGTATCTGCATCAGTACCAATATAGTAGCAATTGCTTTAATCAGCTGGACAGTTGCTTATACATGAACCAAAATTTGAAAGAAAAAAGACACGTAAGTAAGATAGAAAGAATTTAAAGTACTTGAGCAAAAGCCAAAAAATTCCATTTTCTTTCTTAATGGAAGCAGTCAACCAAATTTTAATGGCCCTGTGGGGTAGAATAGGTCAGTAAATTATAGACAGAAGGTAAGAGACCTTATCCTGCTTAGAGAGCTTTTCTGTCCTTAGCCATTGTAATGACCCAAAAAAAACTTCAGTGGCAGGAAGAAGTTACTAATTAGAAGGGACTGGAAGCAAACTGAGCAATTGACTCTGTTTAAGTATTCTTCTCTTAAAATAGACAGAGATTAGAGACATCTTTATATACTGTACAAAGGAAATGCAGTATATAGTTCAATATGATCATTACCCTCTAATGACACTGAAAAAGTGAGAGGACAATGGTACTGAATGACTGCTATAATAAAAGTTCTCACCAAAACAGCGTCTCATGTTTTTAGTATCTGTATCTCATTCTTACTTTTCCAGGCATTAACACTCTAGTTTCTCATAGCTTTTCACCACTTTTCTCCCTCCTTGCTGCCTTGCAAATTGTGATCTCCCTGTGATGTTATGAATTTGTTATGCCAGCTGTGAGCTGATCTACACTTAGCAACTCAGCAGCACAGTAAACTAACTATATTTGTATCACCTGTGTAGGCCTTTCCTCCCCATGTACTCAGGTTGCTGACATTTGGGGAGTGAATATACACATTATCCATAAATTAGATAGGCTGTTCTGTTTTACTGCTGTTTTCATTAAAATTTATCCCTCAAACTTACATCCCCAAAGAAATGAGTCTACTTAACTTTTTATTCCTGAATAAAATACTGAAAGATTTTTTGTATCTTCCTCTACAACTCTGATTATATTTTTCTTCTGTTCAGATCATCCTTGCTAAAGAAATTTGCACTTGAATTTTCCTAACTTTTAAAGCAGGCCAGCTTATGACATCCTACATTAGAAAATGTGCTTTGGATCATTGGCTTCTGCCTTTCACACCCACATCTGAAAATGCTGAAAAGCAACTAGAAGTACATAGCACTGTATGATTTATGGCAATCTATTTTCAAATTGTCTCACACGCAAAACAATCTGCATTCCCCAGGATTGCAATAATGGATTGCATTTACCCTAAAGGAAGTTTTGTATCCTGCTTTGTGATAGCTGAGAAGGAAAGGCAGTGATGCTTAAGAAGTGGTCAGTGACCTAATCACCCACTGTCAAGGCATACTATGAATACATACAGTGCAGCCAGTAACAGTTTGACAGTATTTTCTTCAGATGTTTACTCATGTGATACACTCATCACTATTAACAACTTTGGTTGTGGAGGCATCTTCCCACGACAAACAGTCAAATGCCTCCAACTTGATAGCTTGACAGAGATTTTGGAAGACAGTGCAGTGAATGTAGATTTTTTTTCTAGAATAAAATAGTGTTTTTTTGTGGTTTTTTTTTTTTCCACAACCAAGAGTGAAATATGATTTCAAACCACTAAAAAAACAATGGAGACATTAAGAAAAAAAGTTGCATCTGAATGCTTTCTTGGGCTATTCAGAAATAAAAGCTGTTGTACAGAAGAAGAATATATGAGACTGCTATGGGCAGCAGCATTGAGTGTGGCAGTGGAGTACAGAGTGACTCTGCATGCCAAACTGAGAAGAAATATGGAAAATTGCACATACCACCAAGAGGTTTGATTTTTCAAAATCCATTATGTTTTGAGAGATTTGTATGCTGTAACTTGATTCAGTATGATTTCCATTTTGACTTTTACTGTTCAGCTTAATTCAATACCTGGTTACTCTTTAATGTGAAAATTCTGGAGAGAGTGATATAAATTCAGTGGCTAGTCTGTGATTTAACGGATTCAACATGACTAGCAGTGAAGAAAACAGAAAGGCAGCTGAATGAGTAAGCTGAAAGAGTAAAAAGTTAAATGCTCTCAGTGTGTTAAGAAACATGACAGAAGGATCGGCTTTCATTTCCAAGTGCAAATAACACTTTCTTTTGAAGTTAACATATGCCATCAGAAAGATTCACCTGTTACAGTAAGACATCAAGTAAACTTGATTTTTTGAAAGGAAGGTGTTGTCTTCAACCTTGAAATGTAACCAATGTGGATATTTAATAATTGTTCTGTTTCTTTTCAATACCATTTTTGCTCAGGAGCAGATTTTATTCATACTAATTACTAGAGAAAAACAAGGTAGTAAGGACACTTAAGAAAAAAAAGAGAGATTTAAATATGATAGGAAAGTTGCTACTTAATATGCCATCATCACCTTCAGCATTTCAAAAGAAAGCAGTATGAAGATATGACCAAATAATTTTTTCTTTAAATGCACTTCTTCCAAAAAACTGCAACTCTGGTGAAATGCCAGCTGTTGCAAATAGAAAATTAAACGTGAGATTGACCCTTTCACTGGCCAGACTCAAGGACTTCCATAGTAACTACTATTCTCTCTAGGGGCCTTTACATAGTCAGAGCTCTTCATCCTACGTTGACACTAAAATGCCTTTGGGAACATTATAAGTGAGACCAGGCAAGGCTATAAATGGAAAGGCTGAAATAAATAGTGAAGGTCTCATGTGAAAAGCATTCTTCTGTCATCCTGAAGATCCTTCTTTTTAGACTGTCTTCATTTTTCCCATCTACAGAAGACAACCTGAAATGTAAATGCATACCACTCTCTTTCATACGGACTGTCTCACAAACCAAAAGGCTTGCTTCTGCAAGAACTTCAGTGAATGCTTTTGTGAAACTCTTTGTGGATTTGTACCTAATATAAGTAGGGCAGGAAGAACATCATTGCATATTGTAGCTGTACATACTGATGCTTCTCCCTGTTGTCCTGTTTTACCCTCTTAGGAAAAAATAACCATTGTTCCACATTCACTCTATAGAGCAAATAATGTTCTTCACCAACAAACCATATACAGAAAGAGGGAAGGGTCTTGAAGGTACAGAAGAACAGAGGGTCTGCTCTTGCTCAGAGTATTCATTTCCACTAGAGGATTACCAGAAGGAAATAAAGTTACTGCAAGGACATGAGGTTTGGAAAGACCAATGAAGTGGAAGGATTCAGGAAGTTTTGTCTGGTTCAATCCACATCTCAGTCACTCATGCAGTCACTGTATTTGGGAAAGCTCTTTTGCCATTCTACTTCCATGTTCTAGCATGGTGATATTTTTCATATGCCTGAACTGGGGCAACACGAGCAGCATTAGATAAAGTTGTGTAGTCCCCATTTAGAGTCTGCTCTAGAAAGCAGGCAACCCTTGCTATTGGCAGTCCCTGAGAGACATATGCAGAGGATTTCAGAGGTCAAGTGTTCTCATCACTGGATAAGCTGTTCCCTAGAAACAATAACCTCTAAATTGCTCAAACGGTACCTACTGAGCTGCCTGCAATATAGTTTCATCCAGTCAAGTAATGTGACCAATCTGACGCACAGCCCTCAAACTCCTCTTGGTCATTGCCCTTCCTCTCTGTGTGCTTAAATAACTAAGCAGTTCATCTTTTTGTGAAAGGTGCTAAAATGTTCTCTGGCACAAGTGTTAGACTTAAAAGCCTGTCAATTTTCCTGAGAAAATCTTTTCCCTTATTGAAAATGGCATAACACTGGCCTTCATCTGCTTCTATGCTATCATCTACACACTGTATACCAGTTGTACATGCAATTTAAATATCACTCTGAAGGAGTATGTCGTGCAGTCATGATGATTTCTTCTGAATAAAAAAATAGGTCTGTGTTAAAAGGCTGCACAGTCAAAAAATGCAGATTTTTTCTAGACATTCAATTCCAGAGAATTCAGCTACATGTCACTGCACTTTGCTTTAAGTGATTAATTAAAATGAGTTTGAAAGTGCTCACTGTTACTTGAAATTTGTGTGAAATATTGATTCAGATTTAACATCTCAAAAGAATTGAAAATTGAGGGCTTAGGTGTAACTTCTATGAGAAAGCTTTTTCACTTACTGCAATTTTCAAAGTGCTATAAATTGAATAGAATAAAAGTAGAAGTGTATTATATTGTAATGCAAGAGAAAAAAATATTCAGAAAGATTGCAGTATCTTTGTATTCACATACATATATTCATTAAATATCTTTAATATTCATATATAGCTATCATATATTTACCTAAAAGGAGGCATTTATGTTTCTCTGTCTAATGTTATTGAGTTTTCTCATATAGCCTTTGAACAAAAACAAACTTGAAGGACATTTGGTCATACACTAAACAGAAATTTCAAATAAAATATAATCATTTGTGAAGGCCTATTGTCTCATCTATTATCTTCCCCATGCTTACAGTAACAAACTTGATTTATTATATTGCAAGGGTTATTTTTTAAACTGACTGTGATGCATAGACTAACAGGTCTTGATAAAATTTAGCATTCCAAGTGCAAAATGTTTCACATTCATAGTACTGTACATATATGCATTTTTCTGAAGTTGTAACAACAGGTCATTAAAATAGTAATTGACTTGGACTAGATTATACATATTGATCTCTTCTTTGACAGGTACTTTATTCAAATAATGAATAAAATGAAGTCAACTTGCTAGTAGTATTTAAAACATTTTGTTGTTGGTTGTTTCAGAATGCTGTTTAGAGGATGGTATAACAGTGAGGTATTAAGCCACACAATCCATTTGTATCACACCTCCTAGAAAAGTGACAGAAGCCATCCTTCTTATCATTTTGTATTTTTATTGAATATGTGGAGATCACATATCAAAGCTGAAAAATCAACTTGTGACATGGTTTTCTTTTTACTCAGTGACTACACAAACCACTGTGGTGCTGACTACAATATGCAGTAGTTCATATTAGGATTACTGGACTGCAAGTATCTTGTGGTTACAGCAATCACAATAGGGCAAAATGAGGGCATTATCTATATTGATGCACTGCATGTTACAATGTAAAGTGGCTGTACAGACAGTATCTGCAATAAACGTTACATTAATGATTGATATTCAAACAAGAGATGCATTATTACATACATAAATTTTGCAGGGTTTTTTGTTTGTTTGTTTGTTTGTTTGTTTGTTTGTTTTTTAAGATACAGAAATGCTCTGCAATAACACTTTAGTATAACTGAAGTGAATAAGGTTGTACCTGTGTACAGATGCTTGCTTCACGTACATTGTTTCCTTTTGTAAAGCTAATACCTCGGTTTGAGAGGAGTCTTTTGGTTTTCTGGAGCACTGTTAACAATCTCCCTCATTTGGGTTTTTCACTGATTGTATAATTTCACATCATGTTTCCCATATCTGGTCTCTGTGGCTTTAAAACACAATCTCAATATACCACTGCATATTCCCTAATTCTACTTGCACTGAAGCATGATCCAGGTCAGGTCTCAAAACCACTCTTCTATCCCACTCCAAAATGGAACAACAAATGTGGTATTCAAAGAGAAAGTAGACAGCAAAATCTCAGACAGATATCAGCAAAGTAATCTCCAGGAATCTGCTTATTGCTGGAACTTCTATCCCATCTGGAAGCTCAACTAAAGTTATACCTTCATTCTTGATTTATCCTCAAGGTAATATAGAACTTAAAATGACACAGACACATCTTCTTTATTTGATTAATCAATTGACAGCTTGCAAAGTGGGGACCAAAATCGCATGCATTTTTATTTGCCTTGTATGAAAATTGTAGCATCAAAATGGGGAGCTATTTAGAAGAACCTTCAATAGCATTGACAAAGTTATTTCAGCTGGTCCCATTCAGAAAATGGACTTAGGAAAACTCATGTCCCCTGCTGATCCGGAGCAGCAGCTGTATTTTTTTTTTTAACATGGAAAGGACAAAAAAAAAAAAAAAAACACCACAAAACATTCAATATAAATGAATACTAAATTTATGCATTTTGCTGGTGAGTTGCCTTTAAAGAAAGGCTAGCACCTAGCTAGAATTCCATCTCCCTACAGACACAGGTTACATTTTCTTTTCCGAAGGAAAAAATTGTGTTAGATGCCTCTCCCCAGGCAACAGTGGGTAAATCTGCACACTGAGTTCTAATTTGCCTGTAGGCTAAAAGCCACTTTCACTGGTGACGTAGCTTAGAAAGTCCCAAATATTCATACTATAGATCCTGACAAAAAGGATTTTATCAGTGCTATCAGAGATCTACCACAATAAATCTGTTAAGCTGAAGCAACACCGTCCCAGAAGAATATAGAATATTTTTTTTCTTTGTAACTTTAGGGTTTGTTTTAAATTGTATGGAAACTAAATCCTAAGTAACATTACTAGCTTACATTGCCCTGTAGTTCACAGAATTTTAAGTACTATAATGCCTGTTACATAAAATATAAAGTCATATCTATTGCATGGAAACAAAATTAATTACTTTGCCTCTGGTCACAACATTATTTGTCATTACATAAATAAAAAGCTATCATTATCCAATAAGGATACAAAGGTAGATTAGCAGATGACTATGGAGATTGGAAGCTGAAAAACATATGTATTGAACAAACTGGATACCTTGTTTTTCTTTAAGATTTATGTCTTTCAAATTATCATTAAAAAGTGAGCTGAACACAGTAACTGTCAAAACACTTGCTAAGTTGGATTGAACTGGAAACATAGCACCTTTTTTCTGTCCATAGTGGGTCATTAATCTACAGAAAATCATAGAGTTGGTTTGTTCTGTTTTGTCTTTTATTTAATATCTACTGATAGTACCAAACACTCTGAACCCTCCTACCTTAATGTCTTTTTTTATATGCTCTGTATTTTCAGTCAAGTGAATTACTTTTCATTAAGTGTTACAATATACATATATAGATATGAAATTTTATTGGCATATTACACAGTCCTCAGACAGGACTAACAAAAAAGTAGCAATTCCTCGAGCAGTGTGTTTCTTCCTGCTTATGTATGGTGTACAGAATATTACCCTCATCAAATTTACTGTAATTCTTCCTCAAACTTCCTTGACAAATTCCTTTTTGACACAAACCAACCTGCGTCCCTGAATTAACAATCTAGTTCAATATTCTGCTTTGTAGCCTCTCTTAGGTCAAATCTGCAAACAAAACCCCCTCTGAAAATATTTCTATATTGGATATTCCTTCTTTATTTCATGAGTACCTTTTGGCATATATTCATGCTGACTTTCAACTGTTTTAGAAGTTTGTTTCCAAATACAAGTTACTCGCAATGGAAACCTGACTAGTACAGTTGTTTAACTTTCATGGTTCCAGAATAAGTCAAATTAGACTGTTAAAGATAATCACAATGCTTCTTAAATCCAGAAGGCTGTCTCTGCTGATAACAGTACAGACTTATTGTTCCGAAATGATATGGAAGCTTTTTGCAGTTGAAAATTACAGCAATCTCATGATGTAATGTTTTAGATATTAAACAAAACCATTATAGCACTGTAAAATCAAAACCATTTGATCACTCTTCTTCAACAGGATCTGCCTTTTCTCTGGAAGAAAGTAGAATCTGGTTTTGATGCATCTCAGTTTTAGGCAAAGCCACAGGTTCTACTTCTCAAGTGATGCTTCCATGAAAAGAGATCTTAGAAGCATTCCGTGGATCCTGATGTGAATCACGCAATTTTATATCAGGTCTTCAGAAATACAGAATTCACTGTTAAGCTCGGACTGGTTAGGTGGATTTAATTAATAAGAGAACACTGCTTTAGGCTTTTATGACTTAATGGTGAGAACACAGAGATACAGATGTATTGTATTTTCTGATATAGATTTCTGCTGGAAGGAATCTACGTATTTTCAACACTAATTTTATCTAGTTTTGACATACTTAGCAAGAAGTCTAATGCAGTTGATATTGTGCATGTGGTTTCATAAGATTTCTATAATCAGGTTAAGTAAAAAGCATCTCTGTTACCCTCTGCTAAGAAACTGAAATGAATCTACTTGTATATTTAAACACTGGCTTTATTTACTATGAGATATGACTGTCTCTCATGTTGGCAGATATTTATTCTGTACATGTGTATACAATTATCCCATAGTTGAAATAAGAAATAATAAACATATAAATTGATTTCTGTAATATGACTAAATAGTTCATTAGAAATTAAACCTTCATGTATATTTTATAAAAATAAATATCATTAAAATTGCCAGCCTAGATACTAGTATCTGTTTAGGCTTTCTTCCTGTATCAAGCACCGTTAAAAATGTACTTTTCCTTTACATTTCCAAAAGCACCTGTCTTAACTTAAGCTAGGATGGAATTGTTTTCTTCAGAGTGTCTGGCACGATGCTCTGTTTTGGTTCTAGGAGGAAAATAATGTTGACAATATACTGATGTTTGCAGTTGCCTACTAAGCAGTGTTGCATAGGACCAAGGCCATTCACAATGAAGGATTCAAGGAGCCAGGAGGGAAAAGAATTAAAACAGCTGACTTAAAGTGGCCTAAGGGATATTCCACACTACATGACATCAAGCAGACGGAGTTTTGAAGGGGGTGGGAGTTAATTTCTCTCTCTTTTGGGAAAGGGAGGGAGCAAGAGAACAACTGTGTGATGCTGGGCCACCTGCAGGGTTAAACCACAGCATTCTCTAGATTTTTTTCCCACTATGATGAAAGAAAATCATAGAATTGTAGAATCATAGAATGGCTTGGGTTGGAAGGAACCTTAAAGATCATATAGTTTCCAAAGCTCCTGCCATGGACAGGGCTGCCACTCACCAAAACGGGTTACCCAGGGCCCCATCTAATTTGGCCCTGAACACTTCCAGGGTTGAAGTACACAACTTCTCTGGGCAGCCTGAGCCAGTGCTTTATCATCCACTGAGTAAAAAATTTCTTCCTAACATTTTAGCTAAATTTCCTCTCTGTTTAGAGACTGCCTTTGTCATATCATTATCAGACCACATAAAGTCTGTCCTCCTCTTGCTTATAATCTCACTTCAAGTACTGAAAGGCTATAATGAGGTCTCCCCAGATCATTTTCTTCTGCAGTCTGTGCAAGCACAGCTCCTTTAGCCAGTCTTCATAGCAGAGGTCTCAATCCCTCTGATCATTGTGTCCCTTCCCTGGACCTGCTCCAGCAGCACCTGAAACAGCTATCAGAAACATGGCAAGTACTAGACTAATCTCTAGACCAATTTTTCAGCCTACTTTAAATGGAGAATAGGAAAGAGAAGAATCGAACAAGCAGAAATGTCTGCTTCACCCCCCCAAATACTTCGTACTCCTGCATGTAACAGGATGGATTCTGTTTAACGAAGTCAGAAAGCCTAGAGGATGGATGAGGAGTGGCAGTTTATTCATCACATTAGCAAGTCTTATTCTCAGAAAGATATTTTCTGAAAACTTAGATTCTTGTCATTCGTACACACTGTGGATTTGCCTGCTGGTTTTGTTTTTGTTTTTGTTTTTGTTTTTTTGTCAACATTCTTGTTCTTCCAAACCTGGCAGCTTGTAACACTTGATTTGCAGCTGACTGCTTCTCCCTTTGTGAACCTTTAATCCAGGTTATTTGTACCTCCACTCCTACTGGGAAAAAAAAAAAAAAGTACAATTTAACAGCAGCACATATACCATGTTTTCAATTAACTGAGAGCAGTTACAGTTCACTTGGGGTTCCAGAGGAGCCCAATGCTGTAAGGTCCTGTTAGTTCCCTAGTGTTCACACCACAGACACTTTACTTTAGTTTTGTTTTATTTCTTGGAAGCAAACCCTGTCTGAGTCATCTGTTTACAAACATCGTGAAATGGTTAATACCTCTGAAACCTGTAGCAAGCTTGTGTAAACACTTTCTACTAAACTTCTGTGAAACTGGGTTTTAAATGAATACGCATAGGCAAGCTACAAATCTGTGTTGAAATGAAGAACAAAAAAAAATGCACTTGCCCTTATTTTGAAGATTAAGACTTAGAAGAATTTCTAATAAGATTTCACAGTTATTAAAGCTTGATAACTCATTTAATCCGGAATATAAATTCATATAGACAAGATAAACTCCTCAATATTCATTTACTCTCTATAGTAGAAGGTAGAACTACTGACATTCTGGACAGGATACAAGGTAATTCCTTGCTTACCTTCATTAGATAGATTTATGTTTTCCATGTACCTCTGCTTTAACAGCATTTCTTTCAAGTTCTAGACTTTCCAAACTGAGCAAGTAATATGAGACTAGAATTGCCTTTAGCTAGAGAAAAAAACTAGCTGCCTGACAGACTGTTCCATATTGAGTGCTGGTGGGATCAATCTGTGAGATTTATGTTATCAAGTGCATGAGGGTGGTGAAATAGTATGTTTACATACTAGGGGCAAATGAAAGTTTCAGAACAAATCTCTATTCTGACATTTTCCAGCTTCTCAGCATTTAACTCCACAATGTTGTATTCTCTTTAACTATGTTTTGTGTGTCATATCCTGTTTCCTTTTTGAAAACTGGAAAAAATGTGAAAAATTTCATGAAAATTTTATGATTGCATTGAAAGCCATCTGTTTGACAGGAGAGATGGATATCTTAGCTGTAGTTCTCTACCAACTAAGCTTCTACCATAACTGAAGTCAGTGGTAAGTTATTCTCTGCCACCTAAGATGTGAGCAACTTTCTTCACACACTTCACTGAAATGACTTGATGTCCAAGAATGTTCTGCACATCCTGATATCATTTTCTTCTGCTTCATCATTTTGTTCCACTTGCTCTGCTAAATCTTTTACACTCATATCTCATTCCTTCTTCAAAAACCATTCTGTAATGATCATATTCTTGCCTGGTTTTCTTTGCTGCTCCCACCACTAAATTTGCATCATTTAGTGAGTATCTTTATTCTATCTATGCATGATCCCATCCCCTCACTAATCTTGTCCTTCTTGCATTCTTCACATATTTCTTATTTCTCCTTCCACTCCTTCTCTCAGTTCTCCTTCCCTACTTATCTGCTACCCTTTCTGCCCTAAGGAACAGATGTGAGGCAAGTCAGCTTCCTTCTCTTCCCATTTCACTACTCAGCCAGGGCAGGTACTGAACTCCATCTACCGCTTGTACTGTCAGTGTCATCTCCTTAGCCATACTCAGGTACCTTAACAAAAATGGGTTCCCAGATTCTCTTTACCAATGCTTTGTGGTGGCAATAATAATAAAATTTCCTACAGCAGATAAATGTATTTCAGCATAAGTTATTTTTTTAAAGGATAACAGACTATCTGGAACTCTTTTACTGAGGAAAGGTAGTACCTAGAGTACTTATATTGTGTGAAGACTGATGATATCTTATTTATCAGGACATTTTGTGTTGCCCTAATGATTGCAAACAACCAGAAGTTTATGTCTGTATGAGAGGCTAGCAGTGCCTTCTCTATCTATACAGCAGTGAAAATTGAAAAATACTGATCTTTATTCTTTGTAACTATAGGTGAATGTATTATTACATCTGTTAGGATAACGTCTGTATTAAGGATGATTGACCAATGAGGAAGCTCAAGCTTTTTTTGCTGGTTATGGATAATTTATAAGAGCATTGGCTTTTCTGTTGTCTCGTATGCAGCTTGAACAATGCAGCAGAAAAACAACTACAGCAAAAGAGCACCTGGGGATTGGACAAGATGATCTCTAGATGTCCCTTCCAACCCCTAAATTTCTGTGATTCTGTGATCTCACTGAAAATTTTCAAGCTGTCAAACTTAAATTTAACATAACATAATGTAACACAACATAACCTGCCAGACTTAACTTGCCAAATTTTACTAGACATAACATGCATTGCATACTTCAGAAAAATAAGTGCATGTCAGTAGTTGGATGATACCAAGCTTCTTGTTTTATGTAAGACTTGGTTTAAATGGAACTGGTTTGGTTTTCTTTCAATCTTATAAGATCCAAATAATAATAAAAAATCTTTTAATTCCTGGTAAAGCTATTTGTTTATTACCTGCTCTGAAAAAAGTCATAGTGGGATGGGTAGGTAACCCAGAAAACTAGCAGGAGAGGAGGCTTCCCTCCTAAGCATAGCCTCCTAAGCATATGGAATAAATGAGGGTGACTGTGTGTTTGTGTATGTGCAAGTATGTGTAAATCTATATAGACAAACTTCGAACTATGAAAGTTCTGAAGATCTTGTTCTTATCCTATTCTATAGGACTTTTAGACTTCCGCATAAGTGTATTCAGTCAAGTAAAATACCATTGATTTTATCATAAGATCTCCACAAATATATTTTGGTCCTAAACTGAATTTTGCTTTTCATTTTTTTCCTCCCTGTAAATTTCTTGCCTAACAGTTGATGTACTAACCATTAGATTCAACAATCCTTACAGGTCCCTTCCAACTCAGAATTTTCTATGAATCTATGGTAATAGCTGCTCTGATGCTGAGGAGACAAAAAAATACAAATTGAGTATCTATAACAAGTGACACTTTTGTGTAAAGCATGGCAATGTTTATTGTAATTACCCAGTCATTTATTTGCTGTGTGATGGAAAGAGACTGATTACTAGGCATTTGTATAAATGTTCACTGATCATTAATGTTTTATATTCTAATTACAACCATTACTCTTCTCAATGTTCACTTAAATATAACGAGTTCACATGACTCAGCTGATGAACTGCAAAGATCAAACAACAAAAAGGTCACACATTTTCAGATAATATAAATGCTGAGTAATTAAGAAAATGCCTACAAATAATGCATTTATAAATCTGTGTATACACTTGTATGTACACAGCCTTCTCTGACAATTTTGAAAATTTGCTCCATCTTCCCTTTCAAATAAAGCATGTTTGTTCCAAAGAAGTTTTGGAGAATCAAACACTTCCCTTGTGTAAATTGTAGATATACTAAGCTAAAATTAGCCCGGCTATTGTGCTAGCTTTTAGCATAAAACTGAAATGATTGTATTTTGTACATATCATATAAATCATATAAATCATAAACAGCTTAAGTATGAAATATCTCAGGCATTTAATGCAGAAATATTCTGGCATGCTTGTAGTCAGACTACTATAGACGTTATATCAGAAGCTGCGCAGGTAGTCAGGGTGCCAGGTTCTTTTGATTTTGAGCAGTGAGGCTAATTTCAGTTTCTTCCATATGCAACAAGTCAGTAGGTAACTTATTACCCTATAGCAACTATCTGTGGAAGTTCAAGTATTGGCCATTAAAGCAGAACAACATACACTGAAGCGGCATGTAATGAACAGGCAACTTGGACTTCAGCTGTTTTTTCTTCTCTGTACCCTCCTTCTTTTCCTATATTCTACTTCTGTTTCCACACTTCTAAGCTGCACTTCACTGTTCTGCTCATGCTCACCTAAAAGCCAGCAGCTTAGATTTGTCACTTCTGTCTGTTACAGGTGGCACTGACTCCTTATGGCCAGGGCACCAGAAGAGACTCATGGACAGATATAGTGGAAGACAGAGCTAATACATCCTACTTTCTTGCTGGATTAGAGTTATTTCTCATGCTAATTTCTCACTCCTTGTTGTCATTCTCTCCACCCTGCCAGCAGTATATCTTCATGTGTTCCTCTGCTGAGAAAGTGATGCAAGGCCTTAGCGTAATTTGAGGACCAGCACTCCTGCTAGAGTGACTTTTTTGGCCATGAAGTCTGTGTCTGAGTCTCTACCCTTTATTTAGGTGTTAATATTCAGTCAACTTGCAAAACTTTAATCATCTTTGTCTAAAAAGTCTTCTGAAGTGCTAATACTTCAAGGTGACCCATCTACCTGTTTTAAAATTTTCTGTCACCTTTCAGTCTCTTTCTTGCACCAAAATGGCAGAGCGTCAATGTTTTACAGAGGCAGAGTAAGTGACACTGCAGATATGTCATGGTTACAGGAACACTAGATCTCAGCAGAAGTCTCACAAAGAGTAAGAGACTTAAGCCAGCGAAAGTGAACTCACTTTCCTGTTGCTCTGAAGAACACTAGCCAAAGACAAGCATAATGCCTGGAGAAAGACCCTGCTAGCTTGGTAGACACTGATTGGAGAGCAGATCTGTCCCTGTATCAACCATGAAATTTAATGTTACAGACTCTCAATTCCCAGTGAAGCTTCTGTTGGTTTCATAGAACCTGTACAGTCAGCCCTCTGACACCAGACACCAGACCTATGGGATTGGTGCTTAGAGGCTTACAAATTTGTTAGAAATCCAGAGTCTTCTATCTCCATTTTTACTAATGTAAATAACCTGTCTGTTGTGCCATGGTGTCTCTGCAGGAATCATGGAAGTCAGGCTGAGCAAAATTTTGTAGTCCAGGTCTTATTAAAATTCACAACCAGACTACACTTGGTGCAGGTTGCAAATATAAGGTTCTCATGAGGGTTCTAATGTTTGCACATAAGCACACATGTATCTGTCTGTTGGCTGTTATCATTCTGAATTCAAGCTATTGTTGTCACTCAGAAAGCCCCATAAAAAGTCTGCTTCTCCTCCAGAATCTCATTTCTGTTCAGAAAATGTCAACTCATTTCCAGCACTGTTTCAGTAGTTCCCTTAAACTTGACTAAAAAAGTCAATTCAAAGGATCTGAAGCACCTTCATACTCCTTTCCCAGATAGGTTTTGGCACATCTGATAAGAATGTCTATTGTTTGAAGATGAATGGAGGGAGGAGCACTTCAGGGAGAGCTAAAAAAAAGTTCTAGTTTAATTCTATGTTGTCATTTTGGTGAAACCAAAACCATTCAGGAAATTGCTGAACCTGCAGAGGATCAAAATGAAAAGCCCAGATGCTTTAACTAAAAGGCCAAAGGTTTGCTGAAATTTTATTTTTGCTTATTGAATGCTATTTTATTTTTTATAACTATGCTCTATTATTTTTTATAACTCCTTATTTGTCTAGTAGACATGAGAAGAAAAAAAGTGTATTCAATATGTTAAATTATTCTTCTGAATTTTAATATTCTACTGATGATATTATATTATTATATATGATTGTTATATTATTATAATAAGTATATGCATACTCATACTACTTTCTGGTAAGCTATTTATATATATATATATATATATATATTTTTTTTTTTTTTTTTTTTTTGCTTTTTAATATCTCTGTTGAAATTGTTTCTATATAATGAGCTGATTTAAAGCCAGTGTCAGGTGATCGGTTTTGACTATCATAGAACAAAAAAGACAGTCTGTGGAGGGCTACAAAAATGGTGAAAGGTGTAAAGGAGAAGGCATATGAGGAGCAAGTGATGACCCTTGGCTTGCTCAACCCAGAGCAGAGGAGGCTGAGGGGAGGCCTTTGGTCTACAGCTTCCCTCAGGGGAAGGAGTGGAGGTGTAGCACTGAGCAATTCTCTCTGGTGACAGCAGCAGGACCTCAGAGAACATCACAGAGCTGGGTCAGGGGAGGGTCAGGTGTATATTATGGAATGGTTCTTCATCAAAGTGTGGTTGGGCACTGGAACAGACTCCCCAGGGAAGTGCTTATGGCATCGAACTTACCAGAGTACAAGAATCATAATCAACAGCATCCAGCTTCAGAGGTCAAAAATAGATGAGCACACTTTCCTAAAGACCTTCTTTATTAGGGCATTTCTAGGGTTGTGAGCTGCTGTTATGCACATACACAAACTTCTCCTACATGCTTGTGTTGATAATTTGCACCAATACTAGGCAGCATGAAGGAGGAGTAAATCAGACTGAATGTACATGCAGTGCCAGTAAGGAGTTACCAGAGTCTTTGCGTTACACAGTACAGATAGCATGAAACTATGTTCCCACTACCCACTTTTGAGATTGAATATGCTTCAGTACTACTTGTGAATATGGAGAACTGAAATCCAGCTTCACTGCTTGCCTTGCAAGACTTCTCCATCAAAAAATAACAGATTATTTAGGACCATTTATTTTTGTCCTTTCAGAATTGAATACATCTTGAACACTGTTTAGTTTTGGGCCTCTCACTACAAGACATTGAAGCCCTGGATCAAATTCAGAGAAGGATCAAGAAGCTGGTGAGTGGACTGGAGCATAGGCCTTATGGTGGAACTCTAAACATCAGAAAAATAGGATTTTTAGTTTTTCCAGCAAATCTCAGCCCATAAGATCAGTTCTAGAAAGTTAAACTTAGCACTGGAGATGTAGGCAAACTGCATACAGATATAAGCACTCCTACTTGCAGTTCCTAGCTCCAGCAGGGTCAAGGTTAAGGAAATAGATTTGTTCTTGATTCTTTGTTTCCTAGTTTCAAAGAGAAAAGGAAAGAGGAAAGGAAAGAAAGGAGAGGAGAGGCGAGGGGAGGAGAGGCGAGGTAAGGTGAGGAGAGGCGTGAGGTGAGGAGGGGCATGAGGAGGGGAGGGGAGGGGAAAGGGGGAGGGGAGGGAAAAGGGAAAGGGAAAGGGAAAGGGAAAGGGAAAGGGAAAGGGAAAGGGAAAGGGAAAGGGAAAGGGAAAGGGAAAGGGAAAGGGAAAGGGAAAGGGAAAGGGAAAGGGAAAGGGAAAGGGAAAGGGAAAGGGAAAGGGAAAGGGAAAGGGAAAGGGAAAGGGAAAGGGAAAGGGAAAGGGAAAGGGAAAGGGAAAGGGAAAGGGAAAGGGAAAGGGAAAGGGAAAGGGAAAGAAAAAGAAAAAGAAAAAGAAAAAGAAAAAGAAAAAGAAAAAGAAAAAGAAAAAGAAAAAGAAAAAGAAAAAGAAAAAGAAAAAGAAAAAGAAAAAGAAAAAGAAAAAGAAAAAGAAAAAGAAAAAGAAAAAGAAAAAGAAAAAGAAAAAGAAAGAAAAAGAAAAAGAAGAAGAATCACCTGCAGAATTAACAGGGAAATCCACAGGTAGTTTAGGCTGCATAGTGCATGATCCAGCCTTGCCTCAAATGTCTCCAGAGATGGAGCTTGCACCATATCAATGGGAGCCAGTTCCAATGCTTTACCAACCTCACTGTAAAACACTTTTTCTATACATCCCACCTAAATTTACTCTTTAAAATTTGAAACCATTTTCCCTTGTTCTATCACGAAGACCCTGATAAAGAGTCTGTCCTCTTCTCTCCCTTAGCTCCCATTTAGATACTGAGAGGCTGCTGACCTGCTTCTTTAGATGCAGCCCAAAAGATAAATGCTATAAACAGCGAGTCATAGTATAAACAGAACTATTTTATTTGATATATCATGACATAAAAATATATCTCTGTCTTTTCAAAATTTTTAACATGACGCTGAACATCACAGGATGTTGCTATAGTTCCTCAAGGCTATGGGAGGTTCTTTAATTGTTGGGAAGATACAGTTTAAATGTCTCACCAATAAAGAATTTAGAGTTGATAAAATGATTTTTTGTTTGTTTTCACAGGAGAATACAAAAGTAAGCAATTGTGCTCTATACTTTATGTTCCTCCTTTATCTCTGTAATACTGAGTAGCTTCTGTTTTGTTTTAATTTATGAATTCTATAAATATTTGTCTATTCATTGAACATCCTATTAGGCACACTTACTTGTCCACTTTAAAAGTCTTTCTAATGAAATTAAGTAAGCAATCAAAAACAAATTTAACTGTCAAAAGTAGAAAGTGTTTTATTGCAAAGTGTTTGGAAGGTAAGAAAAAGTACAGATTGCATAGAGAATTGCTTTGAAGAGCCCACGTGGCGATTCTGAAGCAATTGAGAGATATCTGCAATTCCTAAAACAGTGAAGCCTATTTCATACTTAACCTTGTCTGCTCTTACAGTGGTTTCTGCAAGTAATGCAATCAACTGGCTTTTTATGTTTTTTTCCTTGGAGGTATACCATAGGCTAGAGTGTTAGAAAGAAAAGGGGATTATGTGAGCTGGTTGGAACTTAAACACTACTTCTTCCAAGCTCAAGATCAGTGCATCCCTAAGAGTAAGAACTCAGGGAAATGTGGCAAGAGAAGTGTATGGATGAGCAAGGAATTCACAGATAAACTGAACGGAAAGAAGATTCATGAAATGTGGAGAAAAGACTTGTCCACTTGAGAAGAATATGGGAATGTTGTCAGCATCTGTAGGGATTCAGTGAGGAAGGTAAGGCGCTTTGCAATTAAATATTGCAAAGGAGGAAAGTACAAGAAGAGAGGTTTCTTTAATTATGTAACTTTAGGTAAAAGAAAGACTAAGGAAAATATGGGTGCCCTATTAAATTTGGGTTCCTGGGGGTGTTCAATAAACATTTAGATGTTGTACTGAGGGACATGGTTTAGTGGGAAATACTGGTAATAGGTAGATGGCTGGACTGGATGATCTTAGAGGTTTTTTTCAACCTCAATGATTCTGTGATTCTAAACGACGTGGGTGACTTATTAAAAGGGGACACAAAGAAGGTAGAGATTCTGAATGTCTTCTGTTCTTTGGTATTTAATGATAAGATTAGCCCTGAAGAATCCCAGACCCTAGCGGTAAGTGAGAGAGTCTGGGTAGAGGAATACTTTCCATTAGTAGAGGAATACTTTCCATTAGTAGAGGTGGACCTGGTCAGAGAGTGTTTAGATAAAATCAGTACACACAAAGCTTGGCCACAAGCCAGCAGTGTGCCCTTGTGGCCAAATGGGATCCTGGGGTGCATTAAAAAGAGCACGGCCACCAGGTAAAGGGAGGTGATCCTCCCTCTCTGCTCAGGTGAGGCCACATTTAGACTACTGTGTCCAGTTCTAGGCTTCCCAGTTCAAAAAGGACAGGGATCTCCTAGAAGGAGTCCAGCTGGGAGCCACGAAGATGATAAAGGGGCTGGAGTGTCTCTTGTATGAAGAAAGACTGAGTAACCTGTAGTCTGTAACCAGCAGCCTGTTCAACTTGGGGAAAATACTGAGAGGAGATCTGATTAATGTTTATAATTATCTAAAGGGAGATGGGAGGCAAATGGCTGATGCTCTTCTCATGTTGTGTAGCAATAGGACAAGGAGTAATGGCCTAAAATTTGAACACAGAAAATTCCATATAAACATGCAGAAGCACTTCTTTGCAGCAAGGGTAATGGAGCACTGGAGCAGGTTCCCCAGAGAGGCTGAGAAGTCTTCTTCTACGGAGATATTCAAGAGTCAGATGGATGCCTCCCTGTGTGACCTATTGTAGAGAACCTGCTTTAGTAAGAGGGTTGGACTTGATGATCTCTTGAGGTCCCTTCCAACCCCAACAATTCTGTGATTCTTACAGCATAAAATCTAACAGCATATAGGCACACAAGCAGTAACCTTTCCTATGCAAATTTTAGCTTTCAGTACACTGATCAGACTTTACAGATCACCAAAATAGTTTACTTGACACATTTTTGGTGGAGAAATTGAGAGTAGAATCAGGTAGGTAAATATTAAGTTCCTATTGGCTCATTTGTAAATCAGATATGAGCTTAGAAAAGTTAATGATTATGCTGATAATCCTTTTACCTGCACCAGTATAACTCTTAACTTTAGGGAATAGGATCCTGCTTTATAGCAATCATAAAGAGCCTTAAGGATTGTAAGTGCAGAACAAGCTGACTGTGGACTTTAGTGATCATAGGTGCATGAGTACAAGAGGCCCAAGACATATTTAAGAGAGTTTATTTTATGATGTTGATAGTATTTAATGATGAAATCTATATAATCTATAACAGGGACATCCACAGCTTGATCAGATGGCTCAAAGTCCCATTCAGCCTGGCCTTGATTAACATCTCCAGGGACAGGACTTCCACCACATTTCTGAACAACCTGTTCCAGTGCCTCAACACCCTCACTGTAAAAGACCTTCTCTTTATATACAACTTAAATCTACTCTCTTTTAGTCTGAAACCATTTCCTCTTGTTCTGTCACCACAGATCCTGCTAGTTTGTCCCCTTCTTTCCTGTAGCTCCCCTTTAGATACTAAGAAGACAATACTGAATGATAACCAGTGTGTTTTTTTCCTTTATGAAAATAGGTATTTCTCTCAGTTGCATTTGTTCTTTCCCTTAGATATATTTCTCTGAGCATTTTTCAATGCTCAGATATGAATAAATAGGAAAAAAATAGCTTGCTTTTGGACAGCACTAGGACATCTGTGAGTCTTTGAGAAAGTTGGTGGTGTTTAGTCAAGGCTTGGAATTTTTATTCAGTTCTTGTAGTTTTGCAAGATGATTATGAGGTCACAACCCCTGCAGGTTCTATTTTTGATTGCATTATTTGTGGTTTAATTCAGATGTTTAATATCAGCTTGTTAGAGCATACACTTCTTACTGTTCAATCTGCAAATCAAAGGGCACTTCACAGATTGCTGTAGCTTGCTCTCAGAGAAAGATTAATGCTATTTTGATTAAAGCATATTTGAGGATTCTTCTCTTGGAGCGATTGATTCTGTTTACAATTCCATAATGAACATTTCAAATCTTTTATTTTTATTTTCAAATCTTTTTTTTTTTTTTTTTTTTTTTAGAAAATAAAGATGAGAAGTTATTTCAGATACAAAGAAACCTTTCATCTAGTATAAGAGTTCATTTGATTTTTGAAGATCACATTAAGGTATATTTGGAGGGGAAAAAGTCTCACCTCAAATTAGCAAAGTGAACTGCTTCATTTGTAAAACTTGAAGTTTGAAAAAATTCTGATTTTTTTTCTATGCTATGCTCCATTTTCTCCCAAAATACAATTCAAACAAAGATTGTGAATTTGAAAAGGATTCTGCTGCTGCTAAATCCTAATTTTTAATGAAAAATTCAATTGACTCCTTTACTACATACTTGTATAATCACCATATTTTCATATACAGAGAAGTTTATTATGTCATTTAATACTCCACAGCATGAATTATTTTCGTAATTTGTTCTACAAATATGGCAATAAAAATGCAATATACTACAATCAGCTTTTAGAAAGTGTGCTGTATTAAAATTTGTCTCTGATAAACCTCACCTGAACACCTCCTTAAATTTAGCTGCCTACATTTTTTTTTTGCTTCCCAACAGTACTCTGAGCTAGGACAGTTAGATCAGATTCCTTAGGGCCTGAGAACTGAATATCTCCAAGGAGAGAGAATATTCCACGATCCTATATAACTGTCTCACCCTCCATTTTTCAAACAAGTACCTGTGTTAAGAAGAATATGAACAAGGCTAACTAACTCATAATGCCCCAGTTACTGATAAAACAGCTTGCTTTCTTCTGCTGCATTTCAGAAGACCAGAAGTACGTGGCATTAGTGTCATCAGCAATTCTAGAATTGTTAGATTTTAAATAAAGAACTGTTGATAATATACTTTTTTTAACTCAAAAGCAATCCAGTAGCTTGTAATTTTACTTTTAAGTATTGCACTACTTCATTGGAATCAAATGCAATTTTACCTCTAACTGTGACCCAGATAGACAAGATTAACTCCTATTCACTGAGAACAATACAATTCCTTATGAGAACTAAGAGCAAGCAGTTTTTTCAATAAAATATTTATTTTCTGTTTGGTGTTGTTCAGTATGGATTCCTTAACAGTAACAGATCTATTTCAACACAGCTAAGACCCAGAAAATTTTATCACTAAAAAATGCAGCATAAAATGCCATTCTATCTAAACTATTTTATTCAATTGCAGACTCTTCTTTCAGCTTTTGGTCTTTACATTCTGACTCACTAGAATATGCTAAATGCCAAAGTACGATAAGTACAATTTTTGTTTTTGTTTGTTTGTTTGTTTTTGAGGCAGGGAGTTGAAATGATTGCATTCTAGATAAACCTGAGATCAAAACTTATACCTTAAGGCAGTCTTTGAAACTTAATAAATCAACTTCATTGTGAGAAAAAGAGCAGAAATACAAATACAAAAAAAAAAAAAGAAGTTTTTCTTTTTAACTACAGTCTTGCTTTCTTTTATTATGCTGATTTTGTATATTTTGATAGGTACATAAAGTATTAGATAACATGCAACATCTGAATAGTGATCATTATCTGAGCATATCATTAAAATAAAGTTCTGCTTAATGGGGATGTCTTTTTCTTGCTATTTCATCTTTCCATTTCAAAGAGAGCTTCAATTTAAATCATATTAACACACGTTAATAACTTCTACTGATTCAAGTCTATTACTGACAGTTCAACATAAGAAACCCCGGTCTATCTTATTTCATTCTGCTTCAATGACTTTTTAAGTCTTCCGTCACTGATCATTTATGTTTTTATTGGTTTTTCTCTCACCAGGATTTATTTTCATAAACAATTAGAAAAGAAAATTGCGTATTCCCACTTCATTAAAAACATTATTATAATTATTTCAAATGATAATTCAGAGCAATCCATTCTGATTTAAATTAAGAAACTGAGAGTGTAATCGCCACATATATTGAATGTATGTTCATTCACTCTTGCAGCCAAATTGTCCCATTTCCAGTACTCTCTAATAATTTAATATTTCTGTTGTGGCTAAATAACTGAGATAAACCACAGGAGAGCCTTCATCACCAGAATAAAAACAGATACATAAAGAGAGAAAACTACTATACTCTTTATACTGAGATGCATGAAGTCTAGAACCATAAAATGGTAAAATTAAAATAAAAGTAATGAAAAAATAAACTCAGATTTTTAATGAAAAATTCTGATGAACATCTTTTTTCCTCCTGGATGACATGCTTGATCACATGAGGAATAAGTGGGTGATCCAAGACAGCCAGCACAGCCTCATCAGTGGAAGGTCATGCTCATCATTATCTTGAAAATTGTTTTTATTATAGAGATAATGTCATAGCCACAATTTTTACAATGATAAAAGCGAGGCAAGATCCATAGAGAATGCCTTTCTTTAAATATTATCAAATGTTATTTCTAAATTATATGCATTTCCTAAACTTACTTTAATTGGCATAAGATAATCTCCATTGTAACTTCTTTAGGGGAACCAAGATAGTGCTGCTCCCTGAAATGTTATATCTTGAAAGTGAAGATCTTTCTTTCCATTCATCATTTATAGAGAGCTCTATAAACTGTTATTCCAAAAGAGATCAATGTTAAGTGCACTTTAAATTTTAGTTTTCTTGCGTCTACCTTTCCTTTGTCAATTGTTCTGAGCATTCAAATCAATTTAAGCTTTTATTCTACTAGAATTGGTTTCCTTTTCCTTTAATGCTTGCCAGGCTGTTAAAATGATGAATTTAGATACAGTGATTGCAGAAATATTTGTTTGAGTTTTATAAGTTCCCATATGTCTGCAAAATTAGGTTTGTGACAGAAAGAATGCCTTCATTGTAAGGTGTTAGAAATGGTAAGGGAAATAATCCTTACTGTACTAAGTATTTTGTTCTTACTTACATGAACATTGGAAATCACAATTAAGAATACATCAGAATGCTACAATATGATATCACATATATTCTACACGAGAATAAGACAGCAGGATATTAATAGCTCCTTATAGTTTTACCAAAGATATAATTTTCATATGCAACTGCAATTGATTTGCATGATATTTATTATTTCACACTCATAGTGGATGGCTGTAATTGATTTTCTTCTTTCACAACACAGAAACTGTGCACAGAAACAAGTCTTTCTTGGTACTTGAGGGATTATCAAGTTTCTGCAGTAGGAGAGGATAAAGCATGCTTTAAAAGAAAATATTGATCTTTGAAAAGTCTATTCAGGATTTCACCATAGAAAATTGTTGTAATGTAAATGTACGAGCACTGTTAGACCTAGAGGATAATAGACAATATTCAAAATAGATAAGCTCATCAGAAAAAATAATTAACTCTATAATGTCTCAGGATTCTCTTGTATGATAAATTTATGCCCCAGTATGTCCGTGAGTTTCCTTTTTTTTTTTTTTCAGGTAAGTATATCGTGACATAATACATATCTTTCTCTAGTGCAAAAACATCAAATGTCAGCCTACAGAATAGCTTTGATCTTTAACACAGTAGAAATAATAGCATCAGGAAAAGAGAAACAGAAGGTTAAAAAAATGCTTTGCACTTTTATTAAAACTAGGACTACACTAGAACTAAAAGGAATAGAGTGTAGCTAACAGATCAATCTTTATTATGGTTTAAGCAGAAGGAAAACATTTAACAAAGTTCTGACTTAATGGAAATGCTTAAAAATTGAATGAAAACAAAACAGATGAGGAGTCATGTTGTTTGTCATTGTCCAGGTCAAAACTTGTTAATGTTTAGCCCGAAAAACACAGCTTCTGTTGTACAATCCCAGGAAATGAAAATCAACCATTAAAAACAAAAATAAAACAAACAAACAAACGAAGCAACAGAAGGAGAGATGGAAAGACCAATAAGATTTGAGCGCAATCCTTTCTGCATTTTAAAAAGGAGTATATTCAGTTTCATAGCATATCAACCACCAGTACAAAACAGAAAATGAGAACAAGAGGTCTAGGCCTTAAATCTCATGATGCTGATGAAAAGCTTTGTTTTTCATTCTGATTGCACATAATATAAGTTGAACTGATGGTTAAATTCCTACAGAACTGGTACTTAGTGCTTAAATTTTTTCCACTTGAACATTGATTAAAGACAAGAAAAGATCCTCTGAAAGCCTTAGGAGCAACTCAAATGTGCAAAAGAGAAAATATTTATTATTCAGTGCAGTAGCCAAGTGCTTACCTAATCTATGCTTGAAGAGGATTGTTAAGTCCGACCAAAATTCTGTAAAAATTACACCTAAGGATCTGCAAGTGCTTTGCAGATATAAAAATATACTTTCATTTCCATGTATCCACTCTCTAATACGCTGACTTAGTTTTGAGAAAAAAGTTTCAAAGATAATGAAGTGAATGAAGGACAAACTGAAAACTTTTTTTTGTTTTGTTTTGTTTGTTGTTGTCTCTCTTTTTTTTTTCCAAATAATGCACTAATAAATTTTTTCCAACTCCCAGACTCTTTCTATACTTATTCATTTGAAATCTTATAATTTTCCTGAAATAATATTTGCACTGTTGTAAGTGACAATTTCAAATGAAAACTGAAAATATTCTGATACATTAAATATATTCTCAACTTTATTATTGTATTTCTGGAACATGATGAATTAAATGACATTTCTTTCTATTGTCTGTTATTACATGAAGAAACTACAGTGAGGTAATTATAAAAACTAGTGATGTTCATAGTATCCCCTGCCAGAAAGGTGAAACAGGCAATCATTCATCATAGATTAAAAAAAGCACAATTCAATAAAAATACAGTGATGTTATAAGTTTATACCTGGACTTCTCCCACGTGTCAAATATATACTTCAGTATCTTTCTAAAATTGAATTAACATTTTCTAGGGCATTTTTGGTGAGGGAGGAGTCAGAAATTACAGCAGCTCTGAATATTAACCCTGTCTGGAGTCTGGAATAGCTCATCCTTGCCTCACTTGGAGAGAACTGAGGCAGGTAAAGCAGCTTCCTTTGCCTGAGATTTAACATTAAATACTCATTGGAAAGATAGAATGAAAACATGTTTTTCAAACTTTTGCACTGTATAGATATCTCTGTGATGGACTTTCAGTCCAGACATAAATCATACTGATTTTCATTTCCCCTTCTTACCAGGACAGGCTAAAACTCTTCTCCTTTCCATAAATAATGCTCTTTGAGGTAGGAAAAAAAAGAACAAATGAAACAATGTGAAAGTTCTCCCTTAGAACACTGTTTTTCCACATGTATTACATGAGTAAAATGAAGCTTTATCTGGAGAAGATAAGTATGAACCTCCCAAATCAGGCACCATCATATGTACTCAGAATGTCTGTAGGATATAAACTTTTCCAAAAGTTCACTCCTTTCCGACAGAGAAAGAATTTGAGCTATGATCACCCAACACCAAATGAATGCTCAAACTATAGGCTACTAGGCTACTAAAAAATGTGGGAGTGAAGAGAGGGAGGTTGGTGCTTCCTCTGTGGAAGTGTGGTCATCTCACACTGATGGATTGTTCTTTCATTCCCCCTCCTGAAAATAACTGGGAGAAAATATGTCTCATGGCTGGACTTAAGGACAGGAAGATCACTTACCAGTTATGATCATGGGTAAAATAGACTAAGTATAGGAAAATTAATATAATTTATTTCCAATTACTAACAGACTACAGCAGTGAGAACTAAAAGGACACTACAGAATTCTTGTTTTAATTCACTCTCTTCTACTTCCTCCCCCTGAGCAGAACCGGCAATGGGGAATGAGGGCTGCAGTCAGCCCATAACACTCCATCTCTGCTACTCCTTCACGGCTACTCTGCCCCTGCTCCTCATGGGTCCCTCCCATATGATTCCATCCTTCACTAACTCATGGGCTTGCCACAGACTGCAGATCTCCGAGAACTGCTCCAGGATAACTCTATACCCCGAGGGCCAACCCTCAGGAGTGCCCTGACCCAGTACAGGACCTCACAGCCAGCAGCTGCCGCAGCCCTCCTGCCCCATCATGGGTCACTCCCCACGGGCTGCTCCTGCTGGGGCTGTCCGTGGGCTGTGCCTCCTCCAGGCCTCAGACACAGTTGCACTGTGGGCTCCATGTGGCTGCAGGCAGCTGCTGATCTGTGCCTGCAGGGCTGCTTCTCACATTTCTCACTCCTCTCTCTCAGCTGCTGTTGAGCAGCAGTTTTCTCCTTTCCTAAATCTCCCTGCTCCGAAGCACACCCATCATTGCTCATGGCTCAGCTCAGCCACTGATGAGTCCCTTTTTGAGTTGACTGGAGCTGTTTCTCATCTGATACAGGGCAGTTTCTGGGCTCTGCTCACAGAGGACACCCCTTTAGCCCCCTACTACAGTCACATAAGCACCCCCAAAAGTGCCCATTACTGTATGACCAGGGAAATGTGTTGTTAGTATGACCTATGATGGATGCAAATTAGATGTAAGATCTATCAGATCTTAAGTCACTGGATCTTTAAAAAGTGGCAGATGTTTGGGCCATTTTCTGCATGAGAGGGAAGAATAAAAAGTCAGAAGTGCCAGAGGATTTACATACTTCAGGATGAGAATCATCAGTTAGGTGTCCAGGCAGGTCTTGAACATCTCCAAAGGAGGAGACTCCACCACCTCTCTGTGCAGCCTGTGCCACTGCTCCGTCACTGCACTGGGAAGAAGTTCCCACGCACATTTGTGCAGAACTTCCTATGCAACGCTTTGTGGCCATTTCCCCTCATCCTATCATCACACACTGCTGGAAAGAGTCCAGCCTCGTCCCTTTGCCTCCCTCTGCTTAGATATTTTTAGACACGGATCAGATTCCCTCTGAATCTTCTTTTTTCAGGGCTGAACAGCCCCAGGTGTCTCAGACTTTCTTCATAACATGTGTTCCAAGCCCTTTATCATCTTTGTAGCTTTCTGCTGGACTCTTTCCAGAAGAGCCCTGTATTTTTTTTGTACTGGGCAAGAGGTCTAAATTTTTTTACTGAAATACCCAAATCCCAATTAAGCAGTTTCTCATTTCACAGCAGTTCATGATGATATTTTTCCATTGATATCAATGGGACTTTTCAAGGGTTTACTTTGAAATACTGTGTCTGTTTCCAGTAAACTCACTAGTCCCATACATACTAGTCTGCATCATTAAAGCAGCTTCACAATTACCATAAATGAACAAAAAATAGAGAAATCATTTTAGAAACTCAGAAGCCATTTTCCTTCTTCTTCCATAATAAATCTGGAGTTCTGTGAGCAAGGCAGTAACATTACTATATTATCCCTAATTTACCTTCCTGCTTCATGTTCAATTACAGTGGTTTAAGAAAAGCAAGAAAATCACACTATCATAGAAATATAGAATGGCTTGGGCTGGAAGGGACCTCAAGGATAATCAAGTTCCAAACCTCCTGCCACAGGCAGAGTTGTCAGCCTCTAGATCAAGTACTTAACCAGATTGCCCAGAGCCCCGTCCAACCTGGTCTTAAACACCTCCAGGAATGGGGCATCCACAACCTCTCTGAACAGCCCATTCCAGCAACTCACCACTTTTTCAGTAAATTCCCTCTGATATCTAATCTAAATTTCCCTTGTTCTACCACTATCTACCTGGGGTAGAAGTTGATTTATCTTATGTTTAATAAGTTCCCTTTAGCTATTGGAAAGTCACAATGACGTGTCCCCTCAGCATTCTCCTTTCTGGGCTAAACAAACCCAGTCTGACTTCATAGGAGAGGTGCTCCTGCCCTTGGATCATCCTTATAGCCCTCCTCTGGACCATTTCCAAAAGCTCCTCATTCTTCCATGTTGGGGCCCCAGACTTGGATGCAGTTCTCATAAGTGCAGAATAGAGGGAGACAATCACCTCACTCTTACTGCTGCTGTTCACTCCTCTTCTGATGGAACATAGGATACCATTGGCCTTCTGGTCTGCTCATCTTACATTTTTCATCAAGCAAAACCCCTAAGTCCTTCTCAACAGGACTACTCTCAAGGAGTTCTCCCAAATAGAGGAGATTTTCAAGGTGGAATATTCATCACAGTCTCAGCAAATTCTTTATGATCTCAAAAATATCAAGATCCTACTCCTTTTGAGTGTAGCTAAGTCTCCTAAATGAAATAAGGATACTGAGTTCCCTGAATTGGTCATGACAGTGATGTCTGAAATCTCTTGCACTGGAGAGAGGACTAAATTGTACATGTGCTTAGCATGTCTAATTCACAGGAAACTCTGTAAAACTTATGAAATTAAATTTTCAGCAGCAACATTAGCAAGATCTCATCACTGATGTTCTTCAAAAGTTGGAACATGATGGATTGAAAAAACTGAAATAAAATCTTCAGATTAATAAAGGAAAATCAATGAGGGTTGGAAGCATGCCAGAACTGATCGTTTGTAATTTCACCCAATTAAGGATGTACATCATTTAGCTGCAAAATAAATTATTACAGACTATGGTCTCCCATCCATTCCAAAATAAATATTAGAATTGCAAATTTTTTTAAAACATTGACAGAGATTAAAGTCCATCAGTATCAGCAAAAGACTTAATGCTTTTCAAATTAAACTCTCATTCCAAGCAATTCTCAAGAAATTAGAAGTCTTCATTAATATTGCATGCAGATCCTGTGAGAGCTCTTCTCATTGACAGGAAGTTTTCCTACAATTCATGGTTGATGAAGAGGGAGACAGGGGATGGGATTCTGGCCTAATGACAAAGAATGCAAACTCTTGGCTTTTTCTGGTCATTTCTATGTTCTAAAAGAACATAGAAATTCTGAAAGAGTTTTCTGAAAGAGTGATCAGGCACTGGAATGGCCTGCCTAGGAAGGTGGTTGAGGCACCATCCCTAGCGCTGTTCAAGAAGCGTTTAGATGAGGTGCTAAAGGATTTAATTTAGTAGTTGGGTAGAGATAGTGATAGGAGGATGGTTGGACTAGATGATCTTATAGGTCCTTTCCAACCTTATGAACTTATGAACTTATGAACTAAAAGGCAGCTTCTGCAGGTGTAAAAGCTTATTTATGTATTGCAGAGAAAAACACAGAGTGCTTAACTGTAGGCCCTAAGAAACTTCACAGAACACATTTTAAACAGGACACATTATCTTCACAGGAGCTTCTGAGATGTCTTGAGGCAGTGGTTCCTGCCTATTTTCTTTTAGTGAAGCTTTGGATCCCTTTCATTCCTCCTCTGGATTTCTACTTTTGCTCCCTCTGTGTTTTTATTTTTTTTCCACCCCTGTACAATGTTTTCTCTCCACCAAATAAACTTTAATCTTCAGGATCAAGCTGGAGACATCTCACAGGGCTGCTCCTCTGCTTTCCAAATGACCTCCAGTAGGGATAAGGAATGAGGGGGAATCAGCCTGCTGCAGTGACCATTAGCTTTTCCCAGGACTCTTTCCACCACTTAATGTTTCCAGCCCAGCAGGCAGCCTCCTCTTTAACACCAGTCTAAACTGCCCCATGTGTCCAGATAACAATTATTTGCCTCATATGCTGATGGTGTGCTCAGTTTTACTGAACTTTAACTTTAGCTTTAAATGCTACTGGTTTTCTTCCTAATTTTTACATACAAGAGGACAATTTTCCTAGAATCCTTTTGTTTAATTCCTCAGCATGACCAGAAGTGTTAAAAATTTTCAGTGTTACAAGAAAAATGAAACCATCTCTACTTAGCATCCTATGTCATCTATCTGATCTGTTATTTGTACTACAGTATTTGAGGCTGTTAACTCTGTGTGACAGCCATATTGAAGACTGTCTTTCATTCTCAACCCAAGTTCCTCTAACCTGATATTAAGCATACAGTGATACTTTCTGAAAACTGCTAATCAACATTTCAAACTTTCAGTGAAGATGAGAAGATAGATGGAAACCACTGGTTACAAACATCAGAATTCTCAATGCAGTTAGATACAGTAAAATAAATAAATGCAAAAGTACAATAAATAATACTTCAAAAGCAGAAAATAACCTCTCTAAGTTGTAACTTCATTCTTGTGTGATGGAACTGGCTCCTACCAGAACCAGAACTTTTATTCTTTCTGAGATCATTTCAGCTCAGTCAAGAATAGGCTATATTGCAGCATCAGTGGCAATTGTTACTATAAGGAATTAATTCTGCTTGTCAGAGTTCCTCAGACAATTTCAACTGAAGCGGCAGTTTCTCTGATCATGCTTCCAGACATATTTATTTTCAGAAGTACCTATTTTAACTATGTGTAGGAAATACCTAGAAAAAGGGTATGGACTACTTGCTGTGTTAAACCACAAGATAGCAACCATTTTATTTTCTTCCTCTTTTTTTATAGAGAGGGAAATGCAGACAATGTGGATTAAAAGAGATTTGTTTAAGGTCACAAAAATTAAGGTCTCAAGCCTATGTTCTTGCCCTCTGGAAATCTCAGTCCCTAAAATTTTCTGTCAAAATCTGGCAGAGAGGCAAGGAAATTAACGTTCAAATTGTGATTTGCCTGGAATTACAAACTAAATCAATGTGTAGGTCTCCACAGATCATGGAAGTCTTCACTGTATAGCCCCAAAAGGATCATCTCTTCACTTCTATTAAGCATTTATATCTACCAGTTGTATTCTAACAAGTCTTTCTTCATCTGAAGAAATTTGGTGACTTCATTAGTATGCTCAAAACTCCTGTAATTTTGACACATGACAATGTTTTCATTGTCTTAACAGTTTATTGTAATCAATAAGTGGATGTTGACACATTGACATTTATGAGAATTTGTTAACTGCCTGATAAAAATAGTAGGTTATCATAATGACCTATAACAATTTGACTGAAATGGACACAAAGAGAAAACTAAAGTTTTGGTTATATTTTCATCTCTAATTTTCTCTGAAGAAGCAATTCACTAACAGTCCCTTACACTGTCACAAGGTATTGCTTCTGCTTCTTGATACAGAAACTGAAGTAAGAAAATAAATAAAATTAAACACAATTTAATATACATTATATGTAATTAATTCAAACTTTTGTTCAAATACATATTTTAGTGAATTTAAGGACAATAAAATAATTTCTATATAATCCCCTCAAAAAACTGACAGATCTCTCTAATATTGCATAGTTGCACAAAATAAGTGCCATAGACATAATTCTAGTTCTGCATTATTTGTATGGTAAGGTTGCTGTGGCTCTGGGCAATTTTAATAACTTCACTGAGTTCATCAGACTGTTCACATAGGCACTCACGTGGAAATGCAGTATGAAATCTGACAACCAGGAGCTGCTTATACTGGTCTAAAATTATTCAAAGTCCACTGGTTTCAGCAGTTACCCATTATTTACACCAGTTTCAATTAGTGAAGAATCAGTCTTCATAAGTTTGCTGGAATTGTACATGTTTTCAAAACATTCAGTAAATTTCTGCTATTGCAGAAATTTAACACATTCATTAGAATCATCTGAGCAAGCTAGATATTTATACCAGTTACAAAGAAAATTAAAATGTACTATCTTAGTTTTTTTAATTACTTCTTTGGATGAAGCAGTCAAATTATATGAACCTGGTAAAGTTCCTGGCTTGATGTCTGTATTAGATCATTCTTTCCAATTAAGTAGTTCAGTCTTTTTTTAAACATTCATTGGAAAATGCATCACAAATTTCATGCAATGTTCACTGAAAAATAATTAGTGTGAGGTACCACCATCAAAACTAGCAAACACAACATCTTGTGAAAAATAGAATCCTCTTTGATCTGACTAGTGACAGGATGATGATTCCTTAATGACTGCCAGCACTTTGTTCTCACCAAGATGACCTCTTTATGTAATTTAGCCTGAACTCATGAGAATTTTAAATGACTACACTTTAGTTACATTGTTCTTATTCTCACCCATACACTGTAACATTTTGTATTTCACTTTTTTAGTATAGACAAGGAATTAAGTTTTCCAAGTCTCAAGTCCCAAGAAAAATTATGGAGCAGATTGATGTGCTTATAGGTTTGTATTTCCTCTAATCCTGAGCACCTTGTAAAGTCCCCATATCCTAACACTACAGTGGGGATAATAACCAGCAAGAAGCTCCTTTTAAAAGGGATTACCATCACAACCTTCAGAAAGAGGAAGTCTCCATTTCCCAGTGTGCTGAGAACTGAAAATTATATCAGTTTATCTATGTCTCTTCAGCTTCCTTATAACACTGCTCTGTCATCACCCTTAATTGAGGTCTGATGCAAGTGTTGAGTCTGAATTAGGCAGTTATAATTCTCCATCTTTCTGCTGATGTGCTTATACACTTCAGACTTCCACCCCAGACAAATTAGCTTCTAACACCTAATAACGTATTTCTTGATAAACACAGTGGAATCATCCTTTCCAATACAGAAGAGGACATGAATCTCTTTGGTGGCCTTCAGATATCTTCAAAACCATGAACAGGACCACAATTTTCGTAGGTCTGACAGAAGGCCTTTTGAGTATGGAACACTATGTGCCAAAACAAAATAGTGTAGCCAGCAGGAGCAGGGAGGTGATCATCCCCCTGTACTCAGCTCTGGTGCGGCCGCACCTCGAGTACTGTGTTCAGTTTTGGGCCCCTCACTACAAGAAGGACATTGAGGCCCTGGAGCGTGTTCAGAGAAGGGCAACAAAACTGGTGAGGGGTCTGGAGCACAAGTCTTATGAGGAGCGGCTGAGGGAGCTGGGATTGTTTAGCCTGGAGAAGAGGAGGCTCAGAGGAGACCTTATTGCACTCTACCACTTCCTGAAGGGGGGTTGTGGTGAGGAGGGGGTGGGCCTCTTCTCCCTGATAAATAACGACAGGACGAGAGGGAATGGCCACAAGTTGCGCCAGGGAAGATTTAGATTGGACCTGAGGAAGCATTTCTTTTCTGAAAGAGTGGTCAGGCACTGGAATGGCCTGCCTAGGGAGGTGGTTGAGGCACCATCCCTAGCGCTGTTCAAGAAGCGTTTAGATGAGGTGCTAAAGGATTTAATTTAGTAGTTGGGTAGAGATAGTGATAGGAGGATGGTTGGACTAGATGATCTTATAGGTCCTTTCCAACCTTATGAACTTATGAACTTATAATTTACTGTCCACTGCCAACAGACTAGCACAGTAAGAACTAAAAGCAAACTACAAAAAATCATGCTCTTCTAATTCCTCAACCTGAGTAGTGCAGAAGAATAGGGAGTGGGGTTTGTCATCTTGTAAATGGTTTACAAGACAGTTCTGTGACGAGTGGGGCAAGGAGACCAATGAACCAGTGCCCTGGAAAAGGGGAAGGGGAAAAGGGAAAGGGCAGGGAAATGGACCTGAAAATATCAGCAATGCTGTGAGGAGGAAAACTAATTTACTAAATAAGATATTGGAATGTAAGATAACACAATATAAGACCATATAATTGAAATTGAAGCTAATAAATAAAATGAGAGTCTAAAAACCAAAGACCTTAGTCTAACTCTGTGGTGGCAAGGTAGTACACATTTTGCTGGGATGATCCAAAAGGGAAAAGAGGGATCTCCAGACTTGCCAACAGTTTTATATTTCCCTCTGAATGGAAAACGGAACAACACAAAATAACACAAAGTTCTCTGGAGTACGTAGTTTTTCTTATCTTCTCAGACAGGTATACCCAGAACTATTGATTGATGAAACTGGAGCATTAACTTTTTAACTCCCAGTGCACTACATCATGTTATGATGTGGAATGTTTATGACAAAATCATAAAACCATGATACATCTCTATTTCATTTCTGCTGCACCTTTGTCAGTGCTGCAGAAAGTTGCTGCAAATCCTAATAGATGGGAAGGAGCCTGTAAGGGGTCTTCACATCTTGGTCAGGGACAAATCCACCACATGGGTTCTGGTCACAATACAGACTAAATGATGTCTTCCCAACATCCCTTTATTCTGACAGTGAAGATACCTGTCATGATCCTAAATCTTCCTGAATGGTCAAATCAGAAAAAAAAATGGAAAACAATATGGAGTTCTTTTTGTATGAATCTGGTAAAGCAGGTAAAGACATCCGAGCCTGTCATGCTTTCCTTCAGGTATGTGGGTTTAATCATCTTGGACTTAGTCCATTGTGTACTGAGAATGTGGGAATGTCCCAATACCGTGCCATATATCTCTTTATAATGGAGATTTTTAACAATTCTATGGGAAAATAGCCCGAAGTCTGAATATATCCTTGGAACATTATGGCTAAAGATACGTGTTCTCATTTTAATTTACAGATGAAGAGCAAATACTTACTGTTGCTGCAGGGAATTCTTTCTTAATTACCTTGAGTCAAAAGCTGAGTGCCTGTGTTCTTAGCCTTTCTTTAAAATATGTCAAAGATGGCTTTGTGCCGATATAATGTAAAAGGGATTGGAACTGAAGCTGGATTGCGGCATAAAAGTATCTGCTCTTTCTTCAGTGGTAAACCTCAGGCAACCCCTGCCCTACGTAGGTTACTTACCTTCTTATTTCAGTCTCAGCAAAGCTCCACTTTACTGTGAGCTAGGTCTCTTCTAATATACTAGAGACAATGCAACACCCACTTTTATGATCCTGTTGTCGTCAAGAGCACAGATGGATTGCTAGGGATTCTTGGCCCTGGTTAACAGGCAGAGAGTGAAGTGTCAGAAAGCATTCTAATTACCAACTTTAACAAGGGTATACTACTCTCAGTAATGAGACTGTCCATCAGCCTCCCAGTATGCATCTCTGAACTAATGCGTACTTTCAAGGCTTAATTTTGGTGTGCCAGTCTAACAGAAGACCAATGCAGGCTGCTTGAAAAGGAAGATGTTCTTATATTTTACAGTCAGCATGTATAATTGTGTTTTAGTAAATTGGTTACTTGGGATTATTCAGAAAATACTTCAATTCTGTCATTCCCATCATTCCTTCCATTTGTTGACAAAGGGCAAGCACAACACTTTTGCAATTTGCCAAAGTGATCTTTCAGAAGACAGAGTCCATACTTCCCAGATATATTTTTGGAAGGTAAGTAGACAGAATGCAGGGAAGTGAGAACTGGGGAAATGGACTCAGGCTCAGATGGAGAATAGAGAAAGGGGAATTCTTCAAATTTGAAGAATATCACAGCCTCGCAATGGCAGAGTTAATTAATAGGCTCATCTCAGGGAGAAGAAACATTGCTGCCTGCAGGTAATACCACACTGAGATGCGGAGACTGCCCCCAGGGATATTTGGCATTTAAATTCTTGAATGCTATCATTCAAATAAAAAAGGCATTGTGCTATGCTTAGGAAAAAAAGAAGGCAGAAGAACTTAGAATTTTTTCAGTAAAAAAAAATGAAATATTGAAATGGTTACTTCCAAAACTGCTACAAAAAACAAACTTGAGTCCAGGAGAAATATTTATATTTGACTCAGCCATTACCTCACAGCATATTTTCATAAGTCTAATGTCTGTAGTACTCCAGGGATTATATCTGGGTAAAGGAGAAGTACCAAGAAGTTGAAAGAGTAAATAGAAAGCACTCCTGGTTCCTTTCAAATCAACAGTTGCAGTACTCCATCAAAACTTTCTACATATCATTTGCTTGTTTGTCTAGAGAAATAATATGAATCCATTTGATCTGTTTGGGTACAATTTCACAGAAAGTCAAAGGCAATTTTTTTCTTTGTATTATCTGAACTTACAACCCATACTGAATATTCTTTATCTTCCTTGCTGCCTATTAAAATATACCCAACCTAACATAACGAAGGGGATAACTGTCTGTTTAAAGCAGAATATTGGTTTTCAGGAAATGCAATATTGTTGGAAAACACTCATAGTTTATAAGTTCTGAGAACTCTTGGTGAGAACTGGGAACATTTGTGGTTAATAGGCCAATTTATGCAACCAAGTTTGATATGAAGAAGAGATCCAAAATTTCTAAAATAATATTAGAAGCCACAAGTAACTGGCAGATTAGGTTTCCACCAGAATGTGTGGAAAATTAATGCTTGCAGGTGGTACTAAATCCCAAGCTAGAAGAAGATGCCTGGAAGATGTTTGGTTAGACAGGGATTGTTCTTGTTTTTCTGGCTTATGTCTCATCACAGACCTGAGAATTTGGAAGTCTTAACTAGAACCAAACCATAGGAGCTACATATCCATGCAGAAAAGCATCTATACTTAAAATATAACTCAGATTTTATGGTATAGAAGTACTTCAAAGTTTAGAGAGAATTTCATTGAAAGGAAATTTACTGTTGCAAAGTAGTATTGAAGAACAGAATGAATAAAATGGTGGTTGAATACAACAATCATATTTTTATGGGAATTAAGCACTGCCACATAAGATAAAAACTATTCACTACTGTATGACATAAAGTTGTATTGATTTTTCATTTAAACTCGAAGAAGAAGAAACTGTTCAGAGCATTACCTGCTCATAGAATAGTAATTGAGTTTATTTCATGGCAAGTTATGTTGACTGTTATCACCACTCTCAAAAAAAGAGAGTAAGCAGTGCATCAAGGCTGGTTAATAACCTTCATTCTGGTCCCTGTGACTTGATGCAGTGTCTGAAGGCTGAAAGAAACAGGCACTGCCTGTCAGCCACCAGAGTATAACCCAGTTTGATCTACCAAACATGTTATTTCTTCTGACCCTTCAAGGATACTTCTAAATGTAACATGTTTAGAAAATGCTTTATGCTGCAATCAAGTCTCTTGTTAATTTTTTATTTATTAAATACATGCCAAACCACTAGGAATTTAATCAGAGAAAAAATAATAGTTCTTTTCTTGTGTGTTTTTTGTTGTTGTTGTTTTTGTTTTGATTTTTTAAACCAGCTATGCGGCTTCATGTAACAGAAGTAGAGAGCTAAGGCAAGAGTAATACTGATGGTTCTTCTTAATATTGGAGTAGTAACTTTCTTTGTGTCTGTCTCTCATCAACATAGAAACAAGAGTTATATTCAGTCAGTACAATCTGTTTCAGTAGCATCCATTAAGCAATCATTTTCATAAATGGAATAGAGCTCTGGAATTACTTCTTTCTTCATTAAGCCATCTGAAGGTCTCTGGTAACTAGTTTGTTTCTCCCTTTGTTCTGAATCTGTATCCCAGCTCCAAACCTCAAGAACCCATCTAGGATGATCCCAAAAATACAGGAGGATCCCTGATTTCATCCAGGGCATTTGGCTCTGCATCATGAAAGTGAAAGCTCAGTTTCTGTGAAGTGGCAGTTTGTATTCAAAATAAGCAGAGGAGAACTGAACATGTGAAGTATAGAGTAGTGCAGAGCTAGATCCACTTATGTCCATATAGGAGAGTAGGCCTTCTATGTCCTCTTTGCTCTTACCTACAGAAAAAGTGTAAGAAAAATAAAACAATATCTGACCCTAAAGTAAGCAGTCACTGATGTTCAGTCGTAAGTTCCTAAAAAAATACTAACTGCTTTGAAAATACCAAGTTGTTCACTGCTGAAGAAAAGTTACTTAAAAGTCATGTTCTATTCCCTTTGAAAAATATGTTCTTTATAATAAACTGATAAAAGCTTTTGTTTGTAGAGACTGGCAAGAATCCATTCCCAATTAAATGCAAATATATTTCTTTCTGTCATTCTAAACTATTAACAGAAATTTGCAAAGATACTGGCATTTCTTCATTTCAGGAGTTACATTAGTTCATCTATATCATGTGGGATTTGTTGTTATTAATCCTGATTTTTCTTGAGTAAGAGAAGTTTTAAAATTACTACTATTTTTAGCTTCAGCTCATATTCCTGTGAGATGGATAGCTAATCTTACAACAGCTATATTAAGTATAATGTGAAACAAACATAAAATGTATAAAATATATATGATGAATGTATACTGGTTCAGCCTTGAGAGAGTCACTCCAGGAACATAATCTACTGTTCATTGTACCATATGAAACTGGTAACCAAAATGATGAAGAATCTATTTTGCACTAATGTATTTAAGACAAAACCAAAATCTGTATATACTTAATAAGGTCAACATCCATATATGCCTAATAAGGTCAACATATTTTTTCTTTGATTCAAATACATATATGTATGTCTTATTTACAGTGCAAATAAAAAAGTCTGATTTCCTTACTATTAGCTCTGGAAAACATCTATTGACATTCACAAAATATTCTGTGTCATAGTTCTGCATATGAGGCATGAGGGTTTTGTCTGTCCCTAGCATTAACTATGGAACCATAGAACCATGTATTTTGGAAGGGAACTCATGAGGTAATCTTGGTCTTTTCCCTGCTCAAAGCAGGGATTGCTTCAAAGTTAGATCAGGCTGTTTTCAGACAAGTAATAAATAAAGAGTAATAAATACTTGAAGTGTCAGGGGAAAAGCATCTGTTCATAATTTTTTATCATGAAAACCAATATTTGAATTGTTCTTCCAGATGAAAATCCTGTGATGTCCCCTTCTTTACCTTTTATGAATTCTCATTTCCCAACAGCTGAATCAGTGGTATTTATAATTTTTTGGCTGCATTATCTTAAGATTACTCTTTTGCAGCTACCCTATAGACTCAACAGAGGAGATAATTCCATGAAAACTTATTTAAAAGATGTTCTTTATAAATTATCCCTCCTCTGTGATAATTAAATGTCACATTGAAAAAAAAAAGCTAAAGAATTCTGTCCTGGTTTATTTATTTATTTGATTGATTGATTGTTTATGTCTGAATATGCCATCCCCAGTGGAAGAAGAAACATCAGTTTAGAGGAAATTGATCATACTTTTCATTAATAGACTTTTTGTTGTTCATGTGTGTGTTTTAATATTTCTCTAGTTAATCTACTTATTGTCATCTGTTTTTGCACTGAGGTAGAAAAACAACATGCATGAGTACTTGATCTAAGGATGAAATCATAACTGACAGGATTGATTTAACTGTAATGAGTAATTTCATCAGAGGAAAGGAGATTTAGTTCAACTAAATTGGGGGCTGAATTTTAACAAGGTCCCATCTACTATGGTAGTGATTAGATCTCCTGTCAATGGTTTACAGACTGGTTTGGCCCAGTTCCATGATTATTGGTGTGGGGGACCCACAGCCCAGCAAAGGGGAATGGGGAAAAAGGGAGATGGGCCTAAAAAACAGAACAGCGGCAACAATCTGAGGAGGAAAGCTAATTTTCTAAATAAGATATCAGAAAGTAAAATAACACAATATAATACAATATAGTCAGAATTGAAGCTAATAAAGCAAATAAAATGAGCAAGAGAGAGTGTCTGATAAACCGAAGGCCTTACGCTAACGCTGAAGGCGGACGGCAGTGAGCACCCACTGCTGAGTCCATCCCAAAGGAAAGAGAGTGTCCCGTGACCACAGACAGTTTTTATCTTTCCCTCTGAGTGGAAACATGTAAAAATGCAAAGCAATGCAAAGTCCTTTGGGGAATGTAGTTCTGCTCTTCTGAGACAGGTATACCTGGAACTATTGATGATCCACAGAGCTGGAGCATTAACTCCTTAACTCTTAATACACTGCATGATGCTATGATGTGGAATATCAATGCCAAAAATCATAAAACGATGACATCTCCCCATGAAAATCTAAGTGTTAAATAGAAGGTGGCTTGCTCCTCTACTGCCTGCTGCCTTCAAAATATCCTATATTTCATGAGTATTGCTGTTCTGTTTGCTCTTAAATTTGTATTACCCTGAAAAGTGAAGATTTAAAAGGAATATATTTTTCCTATTTGGTTGTGTTATTTTACCTGTAGGATTTTTTATTTTATTTTATTTTATTTTATTTTAATTTAATTTTTCATATAAGTCCTTTCATTTAATTTTTTTTTTAATTGAAATTTTTCAAAATGGAATTTGAAGATTTTCCATATATCCTCAATTTCTGGATGTCTACTAAGTGTCAGATGGGATATTACTTCACAAAGAAGTGAGTTGACTCACCTGATGTGTGTTTAAAAACTGCGATGAATCTGCTCAGCAAATCTGTGTCTACATCCTGTGTGCTATACAGCACATTCAGCAATAGGAGGGAACTTCTGTGCATGTGCAGCAAAGCAGCTGTGATCCTGAATCTCAGAAGAACCTGGATTCAATAGATTTGGCACAATGCTCTGTTTAGAAAGCTTTACTATTGATGCTGCTGCATGTATTAAAACATGGCATCAGAAGAGTCATGTATACACAGATGTAAAAAGAAAATAAGGCTGGAGGTATATTGAACACCAACTAGGTATATCTGAATGAAGTTAATTTCACTTTCAGTCACATTATTGAAGATGGACATAGACATTTTCTTTGCATTTTGATGGTGCAGAGTGCCAAGTAGTTATAGCTGCCTGTCTATTTGCTATCAAAGGCCTGATGTAGGACAGAGCTTGAAACAAAGATTTGTTTTTTCCCATTGCCATCATTTTTGAACATAGCTCTTCTTCAGTTCTCTCCTCCCACACACAGTGTAGTCTAGCTATTTGCTACAGAACAACTAACTCTGGATTTTGATATGGAGGCCATATTAAGACCTAATAGTATAATCCTTTTTAGGCAGAGATCTAAAGGAAGAGGATCAGCTCAAATGCGGGAGGCAATAAAAGTGGTTTGAAGGACTGGGAGGGGGAAGCCAACTGGCAGATCCTGATAAACAAAAAGGTTGCTTGACAATATAGTATTCAAGGTAAAGGAGTGGAAATACAGTATTTGATAGACTTTGTCACAGACTTCTTGTAGTCATTGTAATAGTGCAGTGTGGATGTAAAATGAAACCCTGATACTAAGTACAAAGTATATGCTGCCACAAAGAATTCTGTTGTACAACAAGTAACATATATATACAAATAATATATATATATAATGGTGTATATAACATTATATATTATTAATAATATAATTCATATTAATAATATAACCTTATATATTATTATGATATCTATACTATTATATGTTATATATATTACAATATATATATTTATTATTATACACACACACACACTTGTTTGTTTGTTTGTTTGTTTGTTTGTTTGTTTGTTTTTACCTCAATTTGAAACTATCCAGATATCCATCTTGGAGAAGGGATCTGAGCAAGCTGAAAGAAATGTGAGAAGATGGGAGTGCATAAGGGAGAGCAAGAGCCTGTTCAGATCACATACACACAGAAAAAGATTGTCTTACATGAACTGCAGCCAGAGCTCTTCTTGTACTAAAAGCAAATCATGTGTCTGTAACACTCTGGAAACAAAATTCTCAGCTACAGGCAGACATGATTAAAGCTAAACTCAAGAAATTCCACAGTCAATGTGCAGAGTATGCTAATGGGAGCTGCAGCCAGCTGCCTGTCAGAGGAAGAATAAAATTCACAGGAAACATCTGAGGTTGGTAAAAACAAACAAACAAACAAACAAAACCATTCTGTGTGGTTCCTTCCCTCTGAACAATCGAGAATCAAATAGTATTTATGTTTAGCAAGTAGCTTTCTTTGACAAACCATGATAAATCTAGAGCTGCTCTGCCGGTATTGCACTGATCAAACCAATTCCTTTTGCACTTTAATATATTAGCTACACCAATTGCCAGATGCAGCCCTTAGGAACAGGGATATATCTTAGAGGAGTGATTGCAGACAAGGAGAATACCAACAATGATCTTAGTCTTAGGCCATGGAGAGAGAACGCAAGTTCATTTTCAGCAGGAAAGAAGATCTGAGAGTGAAATATCTTTGCATATTAAGTCAAAAGGGATTCTAAAATGAAACATCTCATAAAAAACACAGAACGCCAAATTCATCTTTGTACTTCAGCAGGTAGAAGTGGACGTCCCTGTACTACACTGTGTAAAACTTCTTTGCATCTGGAGAGTTTGTGGCCAATTTTATAGACACTCAGAATAAGAAAGCTGAACAGATGGGGGAAATTGAAAGATGCAGATGCCCAATGGAATACATAAGTTAAAGCAAAGTGATCATCAAAAGAATAACTGTGTCAAGTAAGAAGTTAATTACTATAAACTGACAGTCTGAGTCATTGTACTTGTCACTGTGAGTTTTTAGAAAACCCTTATCACTCTTGTTCTGAAACTTTCAGGGGAAAAGGAGGGAAAGCAGTCTATACACTACAGCAAAAAGAGATCAGGATGGATGGCTGCTCTACATCTTTTTTATTTTTTGCTTGACTGAAGTTACCTGATGTCAAAGAAATGTGACAAATTAATTACAGTTCTCATAAATGACCTTTACAGAAGAGTATTCCCTGGCCATCTCCAAACTAATTCTCTATTAGCACCAGCTCCAATCACATTCCAGATTCATAGAGTCAGAGAATCAGCTATTGGAAAGGACCTCTGGTGATCACCTGATCCAACCACCACCCCACACACATACACATAATAAAGCAAGTCCCCTATAATAGATTTTACATTCTTGAAGAAGTTCTGGCTAGGAGTGACAGAGAACTTGAGAATGACTAGAGGGTCCAAGTAAACACTTGTTTTTGAATGGCATATTGTCTTCTTTCTATCACATACTGATTCCTGAGTTGATGCTGAAGGTATCAGCTAGTGTTTATGACAGTGAATTCAAAAGTAGAATTTTCCAAATCCAGGATGTGCTATTTAAACAAATAGGACACTAATTTTACTAAATTAAGCTGAAAATCTTTTTTGTATAAACATTCTCATGTGTCCACTATCAGAAACTCCGGATATCTCATGAATTAAGCCAAATTCCAATAGTTAAAATTGAGTGAAAGGCTTCAATAATTTTTGCATTTCAGAGGAGTTTAGATTTGAAGGCTGCTAAATAGAATAGAGATGATTAAGAAGAAAACCAGACTGCCTTACCTTTCCTCAGGACTTTGAATATTAACAAGGTACATTTGTAGGGACAGCTATTGAAGAAATCATTACATCACAATTTTATATCCAGTTCCATATTTTTCTAATGCTACAAACCAGGAAAGGATTTCAGAGTCATTTTAACATGTAACACATTTTGAATTAAGATATAGTAACACTTAGATGTTAAGTAAAATATTAGGAGGTTTTAAAGAGCTTTTTCAAATGGGTTTCAAAAAAAACCTGTAAATATAGCTGTAAGGCTGAGGCATCATGTTCCACGTCAGCTAAAAGGAAATGTGCATGGACAAACCCTAACGTGTAGGAGTCTATAAAGGAAGTGCTGACCCAAGTTTAACTATAGTGATGTGAAGAATACTACACTAATGTAGCATTTCCATATGCATTATAATTCTGCAGCCACAGATTTTCTTAAAGAAAACAGCTGCAGTGCTGAAGTTTTAATCTTCTCAAAATTAAAAGGCTGAAAAATTACTCAGACCTCAAAATCGGAGTATCACACAAACAAATTGTTATGAAGACTGTCATTATGGTAACTATCAACTCTTGCTAAAAAGATTTTTAAACCTCTAGTTTTGTTGTGATGATTGCTTTCATTAGCCCATCGCAATGTCCATCATTTTTACAACACAAGAGCAAGTTTTCTAAGATGTGTAATAAGAAAAGGGACCCAACACAGTTAATGACAGAGCTCATGCTCGTATAGGTCAAAATACCTATGCATCAGCTATCAAGTTAAAAAGAAAAAAGAAATTGCTGATTAATGTTCATGCAAGCGAAGGGATGGATGTAGTCAGTAATATATTTCTGTCTGATGAATATATTCTTGTCTGATTTTCAGGTGGAGAATGTTTTGAAAATGTGCTGCAGCTTTCTTCTGACTTGCACAACCGTATTTCTTCTGGAGAAACTAAAGCCTTCAAGAATAATTGTGTTGCATTTCTTTGTGGTCTGGATGAAAGGAGGTATACATTTTGGTCAGGAGTTCATCTTTTTGATCTGTGTGAGTCCCTTCCGACTTGGGTTATTCTGTGATTCCATTATAAGCCTGGACATCATTTCAGGCCCACTACATTAGATATAGTTACAGTGATGAAACTTCAGCTGTCAGGTTCAGATCTCTAAAGTTTCAGTTATCTTGGAATCATAGAATCATCTGGGTTGGAAGAGACCTTCAAGGTCACCAAATCAAAACATCAGTCTGACCTACTGAGTTCCATAACTAGACCATAACCCTAAGTGTTACATCCACATATCCACATCTTACATCTCTCCAGGGATGGAGACTTTAACACTGCTCTGGGAAGCTCATTACAGTATTTGGCCACCATCTGCATAGAGAAATTCTTCCTAATATACAATCTAAATCTCAATGCAGCTTGAGACTATTTTTTCCCATTAAACTTGTCAATCTCTTGATCTTTGTGTCATTCTCCGGCACTTGCAGTGCCAAAGTTTCTCTAATGTTTTGGAACCTCATATGACAAATCTGTCTGATCAACATGATGAAGAAGGCTCACATAAAGTGAAAAAGCCTTCACCACTGTAGCTGGTATTCACATAACCTCATGGAATTCTGTAAAGGACATATATCTAAAATACGTTTTCTTTATCTTTTCTTGCTGAGCAAGGAGGATTCACTTGAGACATGTTTATTGATTTCTTCTCATATCTATGAATGTTTGAAAAATACTTCTCACAAGGAGAAAGCTTTATATGGACTGTCTTTTCTGCACTAGATAACTGAATTAGAGGTATTCACCTACCAGATAGTGCAGAAGAAGATCATAGTATGCCTACAAAGAACTTAGGTTCATATGTTTAACAAAGAAAAATAACAGGATTCACTGTATTTGAAGAGGCTCATTGATAAACGATTAAGCACTGATTATTCTGCTATTTTTAATCGGGTTCCACACCGGGAAAACATGCCTATCACATTTTCATCTAGTGATAGTAATATAGTGATTTTTCTCTATTTAATTTTGAACATCTTATTTGTACTGTATATTACATATATTATATATAAGTTTGGAATATTGTATAGCCAGCACATAAGAGCTTCATAGCTCACATGGCCACAGAAAACAGGGCACAAATTACTGTTAATTCCTTTCTGTAGGTGTAGAATTCAAAGTGGTGGTAAAATGTCTCATAGAGCTGGGATTATCACGGATGAGGTTTACATTACTCCCAATCCCACTTTAGTGATCACTCTGCCTCAAGGAGAAAGCACAATAACTTGAACACCAAATAATCTTTACCTCATAAGAGGTGAATTACAGTGTCAGGAACTCTGGTTTCTGGACACTTATCACTAGATTCCTAGTGCATCTCTAACCTGTAGGGATAATTTTTTCATTGTATTATGAGAAAAACTATTATTTAGAGCTGCTGTGATGACTGTGTTTGTATCTAACTGAGAGGTGAAATCAGAAGTGATTTAGTTCTATCTGCTGTATACCTCTGTTCATAGAGTTTTAAGCTGAGTGCGTTGGAGTACGCAGCATTAAATATGAGATGAAGAGGTTATGGATGAAGAGCAAGAACATTTTCAGCAGTTGGTACCTGCAATGGAAATTGTATCATAGGGAAAACATTTGAAAGCTCCTCTTTGATCTGACATGCTTAATCTTCAGCCCATAGTTCAGGATAGCTAGTCATGCAACCTGGCTCCTGCTGCCATGTCATCATGGTGGCAGCTCTTCACTGCTGCATGGCATATGTGCACCCATAACTCAGCAACAACAAAACCATTAGTGTGCTTTTAACACAGTCTGAGCTGAAACTAGGACCAAGGGAGAGAACGCTTCAGTTCTAACTCTTCCCATCACACTTGCCACTCACGTTCAATCAAATTGAAATCACCGTGTATTACATCTTACATAAACTTGTGCCACTTGGTGAGTAAAATACAGAAATTGTCAATAATAATATTTCAACCTGTTAATGGCATTGAAAAGATTCCTCCCCCCCAAAAAAAACAAACAAACAAAAAAAAAAAACCATGGATGAAAAAATAGGGTTTAAAAAAAAATGGATAGCTATGGATAGCTGAGTACATTAGTAGTACAAGTCTTATGAGGAGCAGCTGAGGGAGCTGGGAGTGTTTAGTCTGGAGAAAAGGAGGCTCAGAGGAGACCTTATTGCACTCTACCACTTCCTGAAGGGGGGTTGTGGTGAGGAGGGGGTGGGCCTCTTCTCCCTGATAAATAATGACAGGACGAGAGGGAATGGCCACAAGTTGTGCCAGGGAAGATTTAGATTAGACCTGAGGAAACATTTTTTCTCTGAAAGAGTGGTCAGGCACTGGAATGACCTGCCTAGGGAGGTGGTTGAGGCACCATCCCTAGCGCTGTTCAAGAAGCGTTTAGATGAGGTGCTAAGGGATTTGATTTAGTAGTTGGGTAGGGATGGTGATAGGAGGATGGTTGGACTAGATGATCTTGTAGGTCCTTTCCAACCTAATGTATCTATGAATCTACGAATTATTGTTGTGAGAGATTATACAGTTGTATTTGTCAGAAAACCATGTCAGTTTTCATAGATTAAAATATGAAAAAGCATTATATGCAAAAGCATGCTTCCATATTCAATTCATGTCAAAGAACATTTTGTAAATATAAAATAGCAGAACTGAAAAAAAGTCTGTCATCTCAATATTTTATTTTATCATTTAGTTACAGTTCAAATTAATTCTACTGTGAAAAAAAAAAAACAACATTTATGTGGTAGAAAATGTGACAGCAAAAAAATCAAAATCATTTACTGATGGCAAATCTATTAAACAGTGTGTAGAAAGCAAAGCAAATGTAACTTGTCCTAATAATAAATGAAAATATATATATATATATATTTCTAAAATTAGCTTTTCTCACCAGGCTATAGCCAGGTGTTCTGAAGAAATAGGAAAATCATTAAAAAAAATGTATACAGTAAATACTAATGTTAAATTTTATGTACTGGTGATAAACTATTGATTCTACAGCCAGGGCTCAACTTGCCATTTTTTTTATATATTTATTGATAATGAATATAATGTCACTAGAAGAACTAGTCTCTTTTATGCCATTAAAGGACACAATTAGAATTAAGCTGTAAAAATTACAATAACTTTCTTTAACCTTTGTTATTATACCTGCTATAGCTACCGATGATGTCCCAGTGATGATTGATTGATAAAAAATGTGAATCTATAGAATTAATAGAAGACTATGCAATTGCCACCAGCAACTCATGTTTGATGAAATATCATGGCACCGTACTTCAAGAAAAATTATTCATGAAAGCTTTAAAAATTGATAATAAGCAAATTGTTGTAAAAGCTATGAATTTCATGAAGACTAAGGGACGGAATTGTCACCTGTTCAAGGTTTTCCTTGAAAGTATGGATGCTGACTATGAGGATATCATTTACTTTTCTGAAGGAAGAAGGCCAAGTTGAGGTAAAATACTAAGAAGATTTCATAATTTGGCAAATTAAATCAAGTCATTCATGAAAACAAAATGAAAAAAATACGCCAAAAATGTGAAGATTAAAAATGGCTCACAGATGTTGCATTTTTAGGTATACAACCACTCTTTTAAATAAGTTAGATGCAAATCTTCATGGAAAAAATCAGTTTATCTGCACTATGTTTCAAACCATAACAATGTTTGAAATGAAAATTAAATTACAACAAACTCAAGTTATGGCAAATAATTTGATGCATTTTGATGCTAAACACAGTTAACATAGAACTGTGATTTCTATTTTGATAAAGGAATTTGGGAATAAATTTCAAGATTGACAAAAAAGAAAACCATCAATTTTTTGGTATATTTTTGACTCCATTTTCAGTCGACATAAATACACTACCTGTGAATTTTCAAACGGAATATACAGAGTTGCAATCAGATGTTTGACTCAAAAATTTGATCAGGTCTCTTTAATACATTATTCTAAGAGTGGTGAGTGATATCCTGTCTTTAGAGTGAAAATTATCCCCCACTTCACAATCAGCCTTATTCATGTTTCTGCTTTTTGGCAGTACTTATATTTGTGGACAAATATTTTCAAGGATGATGTACAGGAAGTGAAAAAATTCATCAGAAATCTTTGGCAAACACCTCACCAACTCAAACACTTCAGTTGAAACAGATTATTCTGTTAGTTTCGCAAAAGCAAAGTTTTATGTCTTTGTTGCTCTCTTTTTATGTTTTTATAAGAAACATAAACATATTTTTAAAACAAAATAAGTTTTATCCTACTTACATTAACCATAACATATGCGGCCCAGAACAATTCTTATTCAATCAGTGTGATGTCAGCAAAACAGAAGATTGGACACCCATGTCCTAGATGGACACAGTTTAATGACTTGATAATCTATTCCTAGCAAGTTAACTGTGTTAGCAAGTAATATAATAGTGAAGTTTTGGGGGGTAATTAATGTTGTAATTAAAAATAGTGAGAATTACTGCAGATCCAACTGTTTTTTGTTCTTCACTTTCATCTTCTATCCTCCTTTACTTGTACTTGTGTAGTCAGATGTGTGCTTAAGCCCTTCCATTTCTCAAAGTCAGCCTTCTCCATGTCAGACGTCCAATTGTCTCCCCAATTTATGCCAATAAAGAGTAATTCTAACAAAGTTAGTGAAGTTAAATTAATGAAGAAATCTCAACGTAAATGAAAAGAATAAAGCTCTTTAAAGCTTCCAGCTAACATTCATAACGCAGCCCATCTGTTCTGTGCTCCTCCACCTGATGTAAGAACTCATAAGACCAGTGTAAACGACAAGATAGCCAGGGAAGTGGGAAGGGGAAGGCAGGCAATAGAAAATAGACTGGTAATAAAATCAAGGACTCTTTGTAGAAAGCGAGAGAGAGTCCCCACCAAGTCTGCTTGTAGTTGAGATATTGGTCTTCAGAAGTTGTGAGTCGACAGAGATTGTGCTGTTCAGTTGGCGACTGCTAATGGTGACATTACAAACTTATTTATAATAAGTCCAGAATGGTCGAGTCAGGCTTTTTTTTTTTTTATTTTTTTGGTGTGACAGTTGCTGGCATTCGGGTCTAAACAGGAACTTCTTTGTTTCCCATCTTCCGGGCCTTGCAAACTTAATCCAGCAGATAAGAGGAAGCAGGGAGATGCCAACTTGTATCCTATCTTCACATGATACAGTGGTAGCTCATCCCCCAGTCTCCCACACCAGCTGGAGATATTTGCTCTCAGTCCAGATCTTCCACTAGTAAAAACATCTGGTCTCTCCCTTTTGAAAGCAAACATCTCCAGATAAATGCTTTCAAATGTAAAATTGTCCACAGAGTGATGTTTATTGGCACAAGGTGACACCTATCACCCACTCACCTCCTAGATTAATCAGTTAAGAGTTTTATAACAAAAAAAAACATGTCTCAGAAGGAAATAATAATAGTAAAAAAAGCTATTTTCTTTCACAAGACGTTAGTACAATTTTAGTAAGCATTTTCGTTATCTATATTATGCTATTTTTGTAGAGGAAAAAACTCATATTTTATTCCTGATGAGCATCTTTTCTTTTAAATGCACCCAATTGATCTAGAAATTGACATCCTAAATAATGGCATGCTCATTATGAAATCACTTAACTGAATCATCAGGTTTTTATATTAATATAACACATGTAAATTATCTCAACCAATAGGAAATCAAGCCAAGAGGATATCTAATAAACCATGAGTAAAAATCACCCCTGACGACAAAAAGTCACCATCATTATTTTAAACCATGTTAGATCAATAGATTCCTTTTTAGTGTGATGATTTTTATAGTACATTCCGACCACCTCTTTGCAAGAAACAAGTTCTAGTGGTTAGTTAAAGTTACAACACTATCGATTTTATTATAATTAAAGATCATCACTTCCTACCTTGGTAAACTGCAAGCACAGCACTGAAAATACACAACCTGTTTATCATATCATCTTTGTGAAATACAGTCTAAACAAACCCAGCTTATGTAGAATGTGGGCTTAGCTGATTGATTTTTAGAACTCATATCAATTTTCACATTTACTCATTTTATGTGAAACCCAGTGATTTTTTGAAATGTCAGAATTAAAAAATCATAAAATGGTTTAGGTTTGAAGGGATCTTAAATATCATTCAGTTTCAACTCCCCTGTCATGGACAGGGCTGCTACCCTTCAGATCAGCCTACCCAGGGCCCCATCCAACATGTCCTTGAATACTTTCAGGTATGACACACACACAGGGCAGCCTGTGCCAGTGCCTCACCACTCTGAATAAAGAATTTCTTCCTAACATCTTTTCTAAATCTGTCACAATCACTATCAAACTGCATAAAAAACTCCCCTCAAGTACTGGAAGGTCACAATTAGGCCTCCCTGGAGCCTTCTCTTCTCCAAGCTAAACAAGCTTTTCTTTGTATTAGATGTGCTCCAACCCTCTGTTCATCTTCATGGCTCTCCTCTTGATCAGACTACAATAATTCCATATCTTCCTTGGGCCTCGGGCCTCAGGTCCTTAAGTATTGCAGGAGGGGACTCACAGTAGAGGGGAACAATCACACTCCCTCTCCCTGCTGGCTACTCCTCTACTGAGGCAACTCAGAACACTGCTTGCCTTCTGGGCTGCAAACACACACTGAAGCCTCATGTACAGCATTTCATCCCCCAGAATCCCACAAGTCCTCTGCAGTGCTGCTCTCAGTCATTTTTCCCAGTCTGTACAGATATATATGGGATTGCCCTGACCCAAGTGCAACACTTTGTTCTTTGCCTTGTTGAACCTATCTTTCCAGAGGAACAGTTACATGACCTTCCCAGGCACAGAAGTGAGGCTCTGTGGTGAGGCTGTAGTTCACCAGATCTTCTTTTCTCTGTTTCTAAAAATGAGAGTGGTGTTTCCCTTTTTCTAGTCACTTTTCTAGAACTTTTCCAGACATCTAATACTTTTCAAATATAATGGAGATTTGCTTAACAACCACATCAGACAGTTCCATCAGTAAACTGGGTATACATGTCATCAGGTCCCAAAGACTTGTGCACATTCAGCCTCATGAGATGTTCTCTGACTTGCCCTCCTCTTACAGAGGGAAGGATTTTGCTCCTCTGATCCCCACCTAGAAGTGCAGAGATGTGAAAGTTGTGGGAGTTCCTCAGCCTTCTTCATGGCTTGTTGAAGCCAGTCCTCTCTTATAATTTATCAAGGGTGAAATACTCATTGCCTCTCTTCTCATCATTGTACCTGCAGAATGCCTTCTTGTTATTTTTCACATCTTTCAACAAATTCATTTCCATCTGCACCTTGTCTTTCCTGATCCCATCCCTGCACATCTGTATGACATCCCTGTGTTATTCCAAGGCCACATGTCCCTGCTTTCACTACCTGTACATTTCCATCCTTTCATTCTGTTTGACCTGCAGGCCCTTGCTTGTTCATGCTGGCATCCTGTTTCCTCTGCTGGATTTATTATGGTGGAAGTTGGAGAGCTCTCAGAAAGATGTCCTTAAAGACCTCTCAGCTCTGAGAGTACCCCAGGTAGTTGCACCCATTAATAACTTAAACAGACAGAAGTTTTCTCTCCTAAAGTTCACTGTTTTTACTTGAGCATAAGAACACAACGTATTTGTTATTTTTGTCTTTTATAATTTCAGTATTATAGTCTGTGTATTAATGGAATAAAACCCAAATGCAACAGGATACATAGCTGTCAGAATACAAAATTTATTCAACAAAGATTTTACAATACAAGCTTTGGAGATCCAAAAGAAAGCAAGACCTAATAGATTCAGATGAGCCTATCACAATTTATATTCTGCAGCTAATATTGGCTTTTGCTTTAGTTTGTTTTTCTCTCTTATTTTTTTTAAAGTGGTCAATTATATTCTAGTTTGTTTATGAAGAATGTCTTTTAAAGCTGTCTATCCTCTTCATGAATATGTCCCTCAGGTCAGCATTAGAATTGAACTCTAAAAGAGATGGTGTTGGATGATCCAGATATGGAATAGTGTTTGTCATCAGTACTAATAGAATGAAGGCATACTCTTCTTGTCTAACCTGACAAAATGACAAGGGAGTCAGTCATCCATCTACATAGCCTGGGACTGGGATAAGGTTGAGTTTACTACTATCACAGCTTGTTAATCAATTATTAGAGGGCATCTATTCTCACAGATTCTCCATGTGACAGTTAGAAGAACGATTCCCCAGAATTCTACCAGTAGTCCCAAAGAGCTACCAGGAGAATCAATTATAATTTGCCTTGGCAAAATACTGCCATACTTGATTGTAATAACATTGAGATATTTTGTATGAAGGTAGCATCTATAGCCTGGACAGCCTATTTTTCCTGAGATCAGTCCTCCCACTTCCTATGTCTTCATTGTTATCATAGATAAGTCTTCTTATATTCTCAGCTTAGCTATTGTACTTGCAGGTCTGGACGCTAGATATACGAACAAACAAGAAGCTTGTAAAGTTTTCAGACTTTTACAAAAGTCTCTGCAATCAGTGTGTAGTGCACAGGTCAGAATTCTAAAGGAGTATGCTCCCAGTACATGCATCAGAGGTGATTGTCAGGTTAGAGATTTTAACAGAACAAGGTAATGCATTTAAACTAAAAGCTTTTTAATGAGAAAAAGAAGTCTAATATTGAAAAAAATCCATCAGAAAACTGCTGAGTTTACAGTGACTAATGAACAATAATCAGGCAAGGAGCTTGTAATATTTTGATATACGACCTCTGAAATTGAATGTGATCTGTTCAGAGACTTAAGGTGATACAATTCCTTATGGCCTTCTGAAATACACTACAAACTGATAACATTACCTTGAAACATTTTCTTTAAAGGATGTGCTCATTACAAATTCTTTTTCTTTTTTTTGAAATTTCTTTTTCTGTTTTCCTCATTCCGAAGGGAGAAACTCTCCTGATCATAACATAGGTAGAAGCAGACGTATCTTGGTGGAAGTCAGAAGAAACTATCAGATGTCAGTCCCAAAGAAGCATCTGGTCATATTACTGGGAGAGTTTGCACTTAGTCATTTGTGGCAGTGTCTCATTATTGTATTGGGAGTTATCTACAGTTCAGCTTTAGGTAATATCAACATATATATGAAGGTCATTTTGGGTAAGAGCAGTCATCCTTAAGATTGAGGAGAAATAACTGATTTCTTTAACATAGAACAGAAAGGCTGCAGTCACCCAGGTACAATCTGTTTCTATTGTAAGCTTCGATGAATAGATTTGCCAGTTTTCCATGCAGGAGCATCCTGCTGTTCAAATACATTAACTCTTTTGTTGAAGCAGGATTTTAATTTCAAATGTGTGCTAACAAATATGAAGATTTATGTCCATTAAAGTTTAAATGCAAGATCAAGACCATTAAAAAAAACCCATTTCAAAGTGGACTGCACATGGCTATCAAGTTGTTTATTAGTAATCAGTGAATAGAACTAGAATAAAACCCATATTCTTTGACTGGAAGCAATGATGGAAGAGTTCATGTGCTCCTGTAAAGTGTAGACTACAGTTCACAATGAAAATGCCAAAAGCTAAAATCAGTCATATAGCATAGGAAGCAACTGTAGATGTTGCTTCTGTTAAGTTTCCACAGCATTAAATAACTTGTTGAATCATCCCTAACAGAGAGTAAAAAAGAAAGCATAAAACACCAGTGGTTCTTGAGTTGCCAATATGTCCTTAGGTAAAAGATCTTACTTATTTGACTTCCGTAGTCAAGTGAAAGCCTAGTGTATGAGGAAAACATAACAATTTCACTAAGAAATGAGAGTTCTGCAGCAGACAAAAATTCTGCAGCAGAATCCTATGGACAGAATTATATTTACTTGCCTCTACACATAGCTGGGGAAAGCCTAATGCATAAAGTGTTAGTTTTACAAATAAATACAGAACTCACAGCAATCCCTGACTGTACCATGACAGCAAATTTGAGCTTCATTTGTAAAACCCAGGTTCAAAAGAACGTACTTTTTAAGCCGGTTTTCACCAAATAAAATTTTAGCAGAACTGCAAGTTCAGTGAAGTTACTCCTCGTTAACCTTACCTAGTGGAAGTGATAGAGCCTTCACATCTGCAAGCTGTGTTCACATACAAGAAACCACCACAGAGGCCAAAGTAAAGTAGTTTTAGCTTCAAAGAATTACATACCCCAAGGAAGAGAGATATAGATTGAAGGGTTGCCTATCTTCTGGAGAGATCACTGGAAATCCAGAGCTGCTCATTTTCTGCCTAAAGAAAAATGGCAAGTTTAGATTTTGAACTTTGAAAACTTCTGTGGAACTACTTCTTCAGTTCTACATTATATTCAGTCAATCTTGCTATTTTCCTCTTCAATGAAATCTATTAAATAAATTCTTAACCTGGAGATGAATAACCTCTCCTCTTCAATTTGTTTGTTGTCACAAAGTGATACTTCTTCCCAAGTACACTGTAATTACTGTGGTTATTTCAAGGACTAGTCTGCATGCTATTTTGTCTAGTGCTGTTTTTATCCCTACATTACAGATGTTTTATCTAGTATAATACAGTAGATCTGTCTATTCTGCCATTGAATTTATTGTTGTAACTTAATAAATAATTATACATCACCTACACTGCAGTCTGTATACCAGAATTGCACAATGTATTCATAATTCTTTCTGCCATTAGTGTTTAATCAATTTATATAATGTAATTCTTTTGAAATGTAATGACTAGATGTGATGACTTAGGAGGTGTGTTCTTTCAGAGATATGTGTAATAAGAAAATTGCTGCTGTGGAAGGACTTTTCATACGCTATTGTGCCTAATTAATACTCATCATTTTCTAAATGAGATGAGGTGGCATGGAGGAATGTAAGTTTTTCTTTATTTTTGTTTTGTATTTTATTTTTATCGTCATGAATGTACAGATTTTACTGATAAAGATGTGTGCCTGAACCTTTTATGTATTCCTTACATTTACATCTCTTCCAGATTAGCATCTTCTGACTTCTTATACATGTTCTGGAGCAGACCCAGTGATTGCAGCAGAAACCATCAAAACAGTGCTGGTTGTGAGAAAATTCATTACAGTTTTGGAATTCCTAGTAGACAATTAAAAGAAACCAGCCAATTGGCATTTGGACAGGCCTCATTCTAGGAGTCTGCAAATATAATCTTTACTGACTTAAAAAGCTTAATAAAAATGTAAGAAAAAGGAGGTAGCATGATCTGTGCGATCCTAGAGTCTTTCATAAACGTTGGTCTGACTGGTGTTATCAAGGAAACAGTTAAAATTTAGTATGCATAACAGTTGATTAAAATGTCAGACAGAGAATCCAGAATCCTCTTGTATCTCAGTTAAATGACTGAAAAGCACAGACTTATTCAATAAAAGGTACAATTCTTTGTCTCTTTTAAACTTTCCAATCAGGTAATGCTCATACAGGTACAATCTCCACTACACATAAACAAAGCATGTTGACCTGACCATGAAGGTACTTTTATGAAGTGGCTTGCATTATAACACTGATTCATCCACAGACTCTTACCATTATATTTACAAAGCCTGAAAACCTCTTCCTTTCTCAAAATTCTGCAAATTGTCTACGTCTACTTCCTTGGAGTGAGAGCAAAGAGATCATGAGATTGGGGGGCTGAATTCACAACGTGCATGAAGTTGGAAAGAACATCTGAACGTCATCTTGTACAATCCCAGTCAACCATCAGCAGGTGGTGAGCAATTGTTTTTGCATCACTTGTTTTGTAAATATACATATATAGTATTATTACCATTTTTAATATTTGTATCTCTTCCCTTTCAATCTTGATAAATAGTTTTTATTTCAGCCTATGAGCAGAGAAAAGAAGGCTCCCAGGAGACCTCATTGTGGCCTTCCAGTACTTGAAGGGAACATATAAACAGGAGAGGGAATGACTGTTTACATGTGTTAATATTGATAGGACAAGGGGGAATGCTTTTAAATTAGGGCAGGAGATTTAGGTTACATGTTAGGAGGAACTTTTCCACTCAGAAGGTGACAATGCACTGGAACAGGTTGCCCAGAGAGGTTGTGGATGCCCCATTGCTGGAGGCATTCAAGGCAAGGCTGGATATGACTGGGTAGCCTGGTGTGCAACCCTGCCTACAGCCAAGGGGTTGAAACTAGATCTTTGACGTCCTTTTCAACCCAAGATATTCTATGATTCTAGGATTCTATGAGTTCTACTTTTTTTGTCTCTCTCACTCATCCCAAAGGGTGGAAAAGGGGTAAGCAAAAGGCTGTGTGGTGATTAGCTGATTGCCAGGTTAAACCACAACTGCATCTCCTCTGTCTGCCTCCCTAGAAGAATGTAAGCCTCCTACAGATCTTTTGTAATATCTGTGAGCTCCATGAAAACGATTCAGATTCCACTGGGCACTTAATGTGGTACTAGACAACTGTTTGGACAAATTAGTGTCTGAGTTGCTTTGAACTAGAATGCATAAGGGTTTCATAGCACCAGCTTGACACTAGCTGTATTAGGTAAAGCTATCCTTTTGGGTTTTTTGTTGTTGTTGTTTGTTTGTTTGTTTTTGTGCCCTGGTTTGTTTGTTTGTTGTACTTTTGTTTAACCAGTTCTCAGAATCATATATAGATTGCTCTGAAAGTAATACTTCCCAATTATCTCCATGGAAACTACAACAGATATGAGGAGCACATTATCACAATTGGACAGTGCAAATTTTCAGCTACAAAATGCTCTTTTTCAGCATAGTGACCATCCTTAGCTGAGCATTTTAGCCAGCAATGAACAGGAACAAGCATGCTACACTTATAAAATGTGCTCCAGTGAATGTGACCCACTGTAGACATAGACACTGCTGAAACACCAACATAATAATATAGGAAGCATTAGTTTCATGAGCCCTCTTAGAATCATAGAATATCCTGAGCTGGAAGGGACCCACAGGGATCATTGAATCCAACTCCTGGCTTCACACATGACCATGTACATACAAACAGTATGTCTGAGAGTGGTGTCCAAGTGTTCCATTTCTTGAATTCTGGCAGCTCAGTGCCATGATCACTCCCCTGGACAGACTGTTCCATGGCTACCACTGTTCAGTTAAGAACCTTTTCCTAATGCCCACCTGACTTTCCCCTGACACACACTTCCATGCTGTTCCCTTAGGTCCTGTCACTGCCAGTAGAGAGCAGACATCATTTCCTTTGCTATCTGTGAGGAGCTGCAGCCTGCCATGAGGCCTCTTTTTCTAGCCGTGGTCTTCTCAGAGTTGGCACAGACATTTTGTTTTGTCTCTTGTTTTACTTGTCTCAATTTTATTTCTCAATAGCTAATTTGCCTCTGAGATCAAGGCACAGGTTCCCCAGATGAGGTCATGAAACTGAAGTATGTGTTCAGAGAAAAGGTACAATACAGTCCCATGTAATGAACGTAGTTCTCATATCAATTTGTCCTCAGAACTATAGAGTCCACCTTTGAAGACAAAAGCAAATCACTGAAGTTTCAAGCTACTTTCCACTTGTCACTTGGAAGAACCCCTTCAGGAACTTTCCAATTAGTTATCCAGTTAATTCAGGGGAAAAAACAGTAATTCATTCTTCATGTAACATCAAGTGTCATAGTCAAATACATGTAATAGGCAGACATGACATAGCTACTGAAGTAGTGTAACATTTTGGGTCAGAAGTTGGTATTCTAGATCGAGTTGATACATTCCATCCTTGGTACCCAGCAGTCAACACTGAAGCCATTAACTCCTAGTGTGTACTGGGACAAACAAGTCCAGCAATCATATTTCACACTTACCTTCCAATTAATTAAAAATTAAGATTGCTTTTAATGAGAAGCAGATGATATGTCTACTTCAATTTCTTTGTGACCTCATATGGGTATTTGTGGACAGTTAACAAATCTACTTACTTTCAGTGCTAAGAAAAAAAAGGAATGCTAGTGAAGTAGGATTGAAAACCATTAAAGACGTTTCTTGGAGTACCTAGTGTGAATGGTTATATTTTGCACTCATGTCAGGTATGAAACTTCCACTGCAAAAAAAAAAAAAAAAAAACCAAACAAAAAAAAACAACCAAACCTGCTGTGGTAATGAAACTGAAAATATTGTCTATCTAAACAACACATTTGCTCACAGGTTTTACCCATAAATTGAAAATCTTTAGAAGGAAAGAGGTGTTCTCTAAGCAGTGTTTACCTAAAACTGTAACAAATATATAATGGCATTCAGACATACAAACCTACAGCATCCATACTTGATTTATTATGAAAAGTCAGTGAGACTTTGTGAATCTGATGGAGGGAAACACTTACTGGAAAGATGAGATAAAGAGGAAACCATAGGTTCTTATCAACAGGCAAGCAAAATAACGTATCACAGCCATCTCTGGATGCTGAGGAAGAGCAGTCTCTGTTTTCTTCAGGTCTGGGTATTTCCAAACTTATCATGTGAGGAAATCCCTAAACTAAAAATCAACAACTGACAGTGACAACAGCTGTAAGGACCAAATGTGTATGAGACAGGTATATGACAAAGTAGAGGTCAATTTTTTGAGTCTTTCTGTATTACGGCCACATGCCAATCACCTGAAAATTACTGAAAGAATTTATTAATCCTATAAGAAATGCAGTTGTTCATATGTTTACACTATAGGCTCTTCTGAATGCCTTCTTAGATGACTTTTATTTCCATTGCACTAAAATGTATAGAGTGAATGAAATAAAACAAAAATTGAAAATATAACATAGGTTTTAGAATTGAAAAGGACATTTCTGGATACTTTTCAAATAAAACCTAATGCAAAATAGCTCTTCTATATGTAAACCAATGCCTGGGCTGCAAAATAAAAAAAAAAAAACAAAAAAACAACCATTTTCTACTTCCTTAAAGTAGTGGAAAAGCTAAAATTCTCACACACATCTGTTTTACTTGTGTTCCTTTCAGACTGAGTGAAAAAGCACAGCCATCTGTCAGTGAGTGTCAGGCAGGAATCAGCCTCAGTAGCAAAGAAAATGACGCCTTTGGGTGACCTCATATCCAACCTGCTGTTCATGTCAATGCTATCCTCAGACTGGAACTCTGGAGCCTTTGGGGAATATACTTGAAAGTACAAGTAAAAGGTAAAAGTATTCTTTGAGTCAGAATAATAATGCCTGTCTCTGGACAGATGAATTTTTCCGAGGAAGCAGAACATTTACTCAGAAGGAGCAAAACCTAGGTAGAGTAGTATAGGTTTAAATTAGATATTAGAAAGAAATTCTTCACTATGAGGTAAGAACAGCCATGAGGCATGTTGTAAGTACTGATGGCTATTCTTTTGTCCTTTGAATGTTCACTACTGTTTTGCTCAGAAATATTTTCTAACAGAAACTTGGCTGCAGAGTGCTTCTGTCCATTTGATGAAGATTCATGCAATTTATAATTGCTAAATATATGCATTAGTTCTACATATATTCACTATGTTTACTATACCTCAAGGAATACTTGCTACACTGTGGTGATATCAGACCTTTCTATTCAAATATAAGTAGAAAAAGAAGCACATAGATTTTCAGAAGTCTGAGGGATTTAATTTTAAATTAAATGAAAAAGAAAACATTAAATAGATATAGCCTCTTCATTTTCTAAGTAGAGCTGTAAGAAGTCAAGGCTCCTCAAGTGTTACTGATCTACAGAATATGCTTCTGTACTATAAAACACAGATTTAAACTCCCTTCTCCATCAGAAAATCTTCATGTGCAGTTTATTAACTCCTGTGAAAAGATATCCTGTGCATGCACATTAAAACGTCTACACATATTGTGTGCTAGTATAAGCACATGCTATTCCTATTCATGTTTATAACAGAAGAAAGTTTTTATTAGAATAGAACATTGCATCAAACATACTGCCTAAGCCAAAACGTATGGTCAGTATCTTGCACTCAGTAGAAGAGTATGTAATACATCTTTATGTGAAGTACTGAAAAGATATGTAGATTGAGATAAATGAAAATTAAAAGGGTTACATTAGTATTTTCTAGTAAAATGCTGTTAACATATTATAAATATGTTTCTATTGGTATAAATTTCTTTTCTAAGCAAGGAAATATGACTTACTGTAAGGGAGACTGTCTAAATCCATAGCATTTGTTACACTTAATCCATTGCAGTACATTTTTCAGCTTTGAGCATTTTCAGTCTTCTCTTGATATCACTGTCAAGAGCATGGAGATTAGACCCAGGCAGACAAAATCAAAGTGTTTTTTGTTTGTTTGTTTGTTTTTTTCCCTATAAGCACACTAACTCTGCAGAATTTCAAATCTGAGACCATCCTGTAGTCTTTATTCACTAGGATGTACCTGCTGAGGGGGTTTAAAGCTCAGAGTGGTAACGTGACCATCGCAATATAATTCCATTGTAATGATTTACTTTAACATGGCTAGGGTAAAGGAAGGTAATGACATCTTATAACATGAGTAGTTAAAAAACTTTGATGTTTTATTTACTTAGATTAGAAATAATGTTTCAGCATTATATTTCTGGGATTTTATGGCCAGCCTTCCATAAACTGAAAAAATTCTTACTTCAGATTTCTTAAATATACAGTTTTAGGCAATCTCTTTTCCAGTGTTTCAGCTACAATCTTAAAGCAGTACATGATCTTTGATATGATATAAACAATAGTCTACTTTCAGGCTCTCTATCTGTGTAGACATGCTGTTTGGGATACTGTCTATTTTAACAGATAGTTTCATCAGCTGGGGACTTACTAACAGTGTAGCTTATGCTAAAAAAGACAGATAAAACATCATTTTCTATATGGGGCTCTATCATTTCAATAAAATAGCTCAGTGGAAGTGATGAAAATTTTGAAAAGAAGGAAGGTTAGCTTTTAACGATAGATGTTAAAAAAATTTATAGTCACAAATGGACTCAAAGGGTAAAAAGCATTCCTTCTTTCACATTAGAAGCTTTTGATATGTCCCAGGGTTTCTGGAACATGAGCTTCAAGTTACGATTTCTACAGGAAAACATTAGCTCAGTAGCTATAAGCAAAGAACTATGCATTAGCAATTATTCCAAAAAAAGAAAAAAGAAAAAGAATTCACTGTAATTTTCATAAATCTGAGGTTCATCACTGCCTCAAATAATGTGACCACATCTGCATGCCTTCCTGCAGAGTCCTCCTGCACCTGGAAAAATGTTAGAGAAAGGCAACATGGGCAGTTAGAGATACTGGACAGCTTCCATGCCAAAATCAAGGCAATCGGTTGGGATTCCTTATCCTGTATCTGAGATTGTTTAAGGGGAAATATGATTCAGGTCCACAAAAAATGAAGTGGCTAAAAAGAAATACATGTAGCTCAATGATCAGCTACATTCAACATAGGTAAATAACATGTACATAGGGTAGAAAACACTTCAGGTCTCTGCCAAGACAACGAACAGGGACTATCAGACAAAGCTGGATTGGAAAAAGAAAAACAAGAAATTGGTGCATCAAAGAGTACATGACAAATGAGTGGGCTCCTTGCTGTAGGAAATTGTGGTTGCCTTGTGGATGCCCTGCTGTGGACCTGTCAGCCACACTCAACAAACTGCCACCTCCTGGTGGGTCTCTCTACTAATCTGGCACTTTCCTGGCTCAGGAAACCCCATTGATATTCCTAATCAACTGCCTTGCTGTAGGTAGATCCAGCACTGGAGCTGATCACATTGGTGGATGAAGGCTGAATGAATCTGTGGGAAAACCATTGGCCTGTCCCATGGGTAGCCATTTATGACAACTGTTGAAGGCAGAAAGATGAGCAAAACATACTGTTGACATGAACCAGAGGAAACACATTTATAGTGTAGCCATGAATGTTAATAGGAGAAAAAAAATGAAGAGCTCTGATTATGAGTCTGATAAATAAGACTTGGATAACCAGAAAGATTTCTTTAGAATGTGGAATTTAAGGAAGTTGATTCTGAAATATATGTATAGACAGACATAAATATAGATGAGAGATAGAGATAGAGATAGATAGAGATAGATGAGATAGAGATAGAGATAGAGATAGAGATAGAGATAGAGATAGAGATAGAGATAGAGATAGAGATAGAGATAGAGATAGATAGAGATAGAGAGAGAGAGAGAGAGAGAGAGAGAGAGAGAGAGAGAGAGAGAGAGAGAGAGAGAGAGAGAGAGAGAGAGAGAGAGAGATGAGATAGAGATAGATAGAGATAGAGATAGAGATAGAGATAGAGATAGAGATAGAGATAGAGATAGAGATAGAGATAGATAGAGATAGAGATAGAAATAGAGATAGAGATAGAGATAGAGATAGATAGATAGAGATAGAGATAGAGATAGAGATAGAGATAGAGATAGAGATAGAGATAGATAGAGATAGAGATAGAGATAGAGATAGAGATAGAGATAGAGATAGAGTTAGATAGAGATAGAGATAGAGATAGAGATAGAGATAGAGATAGAGATAGAGATAGAGATAGAGATAGAGATAGAGATAGATAGAGATAGATAGAGATAGAGATATAGAGATAGAGATAGAGATAGAGATAGAGATAGAGATAGAGATAGAGATAGAGATAGAGATAGAGATAGAGATAGAGATAGAGATGATAGAGATGATAGAGATAGATAGAGATAGATATAGAGATAGAGATGATAGAGATAGATAGATATATTTGTTCCAAATAATCATGATATGTACTCGGAGTTAAGTGGGAAAAGCACTCAGACAAAAATAAAAGTATCGACAAATTTAAAAATAAATAAATAAATGTATTGTGCTCTACTTTAATAATAGTCCAGAAAAACATATCACCCTTCTTCATTAATTTTTGAGGGATTAAATATATTTTGTTATCTTTGAGGGTTACAAAGTTTTCATATTGTTTTTTCCAATGATAGGTTTAAAATATAGTAAAACATGCCAGAAATACTTTTTCTGCTGAACTTCACCTAAGTCAGGAAATAATGCAAGATGTGAGAAGAAATCCAGTACCCTATCAACTCAAACTCCTCTTCCCAAAACCAAATGCTTCAGATAAGGATTGATGTACACTCTCCAGAAACAAACATTTGAGCAAACTAATCTTCCTCTATGAAATATTTGTTGGGCTTTAGTGCATTAAAACTTGAAATTTCTAGGTGGATCTGGGTGAGCTTTGTTTCTTAGTGCAGTGAGTTACTAATACAGATCTGAGATCACAAAAATAGTGTCTTTCATAAGCCAGCTCTGAAAGGGGCAGCACTGGTATTTTTTCAGGCAGAGCATAAGGCTCTCTATTGCTCTACATGCCTGTGATTGAAGATAATAGTTATTGAAGATTTTTTAATTGAAGACAAAGTTATTCCTGTAGATCCTTCACTTTCTTGTTATAAATAAACTAGAATTTATTGGTCTTAGGAGGAAAATTCCTGTAATAATCACATGTGATAATATGGCTGAGATAAACTTTGTCATGAGGGTGGAATCCATCTATATCTGTATGGTATGGATGGACTCGGGACTGCCTCGGGAAAACACAGAATTGTTTAGTGTGTGGAAAATAGAAACAATGACCTTTTTGTATGTGGTCAGAGTTTGAATGTCTGATGGGAAAGAATATTGTGTACTTACTTACAAAATAGTAGATAAATCCTGCCTATTAAGTGGACTCTGCAAGACTTGGTAAGGGCAGCAAATCTATGATCCATTCCAATTTCTTCTGTTTTCACAGCATTCTCTTGGGAAGAATATGATCCTGCCCTTGTCCACTCTGGTGCACTTTTGCAATTGATATTGCAGCTGTCTGTGAAGTAAACACTCATAAGGTCCTGAAAAAAGGTCCCATTGCCTGAAGGTCTTGTTACTATAGCATGTGTAATACATATTTCAGAGAGCCAGAGATGTTAACAGGAGGAACAGTTTGTAACCTACACAGAGATGCTGCTCTCAGTAATTTCAATTTGATAAGAAGTAATTAGATGATAATGTTATAATTAAAGGAGTGATGTCTTGCTATTTACTGTCACCATACATATCACAACAGGGCACTATCCTGGGCAAACTCAATTTTGTGACAGCTGCAGTATAAATAATTCAGCTTTAATCAAAAGCCACATCTGGTCAGTCTTACATGGTAAAATGTCATGTCAAAATAGGCCTTATTCCACCTGACGGTCTTGCATGTGATTTGTATTACTTCTGTATGAAAACATCACAGCCTGTGCCCCTCAGAGGAATGCAAAGCACATAGGCACATTCAGAATAAGGCTGAAATTGTTCTTTAGAGATGCATCCTTGTATTGCAGGCAAAAACTTATTGTTTGTTTATAAGCATTACCTTGCTATGCCACACTCCCACTGCTATCATTTACTAAGTCTGTGGAAGTAGTCCATACACATACAACAGAAGACAGCATTTTTCTTGTTGTTATAACCCACAGATGATCATTTTCAGGGCAATAATACTCTACTGTATGTCTTAGGCATAGTGGAGTGAGTATGCATGAGTGCAGCTTATCTACTTACTTGGTATGTCAGCACAAAGCAAAAGATTCTATTGGAAAAATAAGTACACGTTGATTCTGTAACACACCTTGCAGTTAAAAAGCCAGAGTGAAGGACTGCGTTGTGATAGGAGTTAAAAACTGCGAATTAGCAGTGTGACAGACTTCGTAACACATACAGTAATCAATAAAAACAATGGGCAAATATTTTCTCCTGTATGCTTCTAGCTAGGACAACAAACGCTCAGGACCAGAGAGTATCTCCCACACTGAGTCCAGGCCTCTGGAAGCAGCTATATCCCTTCTTCTGCCCTGAAATTAGATAGCATTTTGTCAGAATCATCTTCTGGCAAGATTTGACTAGAGAACCACTTTCATCCCAGTTAGAAATGTACTACTGCCCAGTACATTCTCAAACACAGCCAGTTCATTCACAGTTGTTTCTGTGCAAGCATTTTCTTTCAGCTGAAATAATTATTTTCCTTCGGCATATTTGCCCTTAATTTTTGCATTGTGAAACATCCACTGTCTTTGAGACGACTTTTAACTTACTGCAGCCTGTGGGCAAATGAGAAATTCCAGTTGAGTTAGCTCAGGTGCAAGACTGAGAACCTAATTTAGTTTCATTAGATTTATTTCATAGCAAGACTCTTTAGCCTTAACTGAATTCTCATCCTCATTTCCCTTATTTTATCTATAATTTCTATCAAATACTTACTGAAATTCAGAGACAGATTGCTTTTCTGTGAAAGTACATTTCCTCATCAAAGATCAATATAGATATAATCTTTAACTAACCCATATGTGTTTTGTATTTTGTTTTAATATCTCTATCCATTATTCTAATAAATATGTACCAAAACTTCACATGGTACTGAGTTTGAGTTAGTTAAATAATATCTATTTGAATCTCTTCCTTCATACTTTTAGATCTCTCTCCCCTCATAATTTTCCTGTTTTAAAATACAGTTATTTTATGTGTAGTTCTGCAATTAAATAGTGTTACAGTGAGATCAGTAAGGGTCTTTTAAACAATATTCTTTTCTGTGCTTGTCATTGAAGTATTAGTTCTTTCAAAATCTAGAGATTACATATGTGTTATTTTCTTTTTCTTCCCTTTCAGCTGACATAAAATCCAATGCCATACCTTCATTTGTATTCACCGAACTACTTTGTCATTACACAACCACTGTAATTATGGAAAGTTGGGGCAAAATACATATTTTGTGCTGGGACCAGATCTAGATTGCTTTTATATTGTACCCCACACTCACTGTGGATAAAATTCCTTCACTGTTTCCCTTTAACCTATGAGAGCAACAAAATCTTTTCTACTTGGTTTAATTTCCTACTCAAGATCAACATCAGCTTCGTATTTGCCAGAACTCACATTGCCATTGAAAGGTTTGCTCTATAAAATAGCTTCTTTTGTTAGTCAGTTGAATTCTTCATTCTAGATTCTTAGATATACAGGTTCATTTGGGGGGGTGACTATTGCCTTGGTTGTAGCTGAACCTCTTCCTGTTTTCCAGATGACGAGTCTGTTCTCTAACATCCTAGCTTTACAGAAGCTCCTTCACCAGTATAAAGGAGACAGGCTATAGTTATATGATGGAAAAGAATAAACAGAGAAGTCAGGGAGAGGAAATAAGCTGAAATTCTGGAAGCCAGTAGGATGAGGGGTTTTTTTTTGTTTGTTTGTTTGTTTTGCTTTTTTTTTTTTTTTTTTTTGTAATAGATGATCGTAACGATAGAGCTTCCTTGTCTCGAAAACTGTCTGGTTTCAGAATGCTGCTCCCTGAATATAGATAATATTTTATTACTTTTTATAAAATGAGAAGATCATGTTCTGTTAAAATATCTCTTACACTAATGACCTTTTCAAAAATGTATAATACTGGTAGCAGAAAACATTCTCTTCTGTGAGGTACAAGCCTTTATTATTAGCAGGCTTCTTCAACGCAACATGTCTATATTCAAACAAAATATTATTGCCAATAATCTCTGTGGTTCTTACACTGGCAAATTATCACTGACTTCAGAGTTAAGGCTGAGGTACTGTCAACAACAGGGTTGTTACAAACATGAAAAAAGGTATTTTAAGGTATTTAGCTCTACAATTACTTCTAGCCTATGAAATTTTTCCTGTTTGTTTTTTCTTTATAGTTGTTAGTTTTAACAGCAGTGAAAAAAATTATTTTAAAGAATTTCTGAGAAAAATAAGTTTGAATTCTTATTAACTTTGAGTCATTTCTCTATCATTACAATTATTTCTTATCTAAATGCATGGACAATTTCACCCAGAAAAGTTAGACCAGAAATGACAAATTAACCATCAGATGATCAGATAATGCCTGTCAACTAGAACCTTCCCTTTGCAGATTAGTTGTACCCGGTCAGGCTGAATTTACAATACATTCAGTGTAGTATTCATCTCCCTTTATCACAAACGGACACAAGCGGTTCAGCTATATTTTACATGATTGCAAATATCTATCAGGAGGAGCCAAAAGCAAGGATAATGGGATAAAAGTGTTACTGCAATTCAAGCTAGAGGGTGTGGATGGATGACCACATGGGATCTGATATACAGTGCTTTTTTAGTACTGTTTTAAATTCCTTCATATGAATGAGCATCAGTTGGAAAATATGAAGAAAATTACACTATGAACAGCTGTGGGATATGCACAACTGGAAGCAAGAACATCAGTGATGATTTGGTACTTCAACCTGAAAGATTTCCAAAAGAAAACTTTTTTTCCCTTGAAATAGAGGGTGGTAACAACTACAGAATCAGCAGCTAGTTTGAAATTAAGCCCTGACATAGACTTTCATTGTGTGAGGACAAACTTTATATGGAAACTAATCATTTACCATCTAGAAGATGCACTGAGAAGCCTTTAGGATACTGATATACTACTGTCTAAGAGAAATAATGCTATTAATAATCCTACATGCAACATAAAATGGAGTTGTTCTACGTATGAGAAATGGCCTCAGAAAATTACTTGCTAAGGACAATGTGATCAAAGATTTAGAAAAATGATCAAGGAAAATCATTGTAAATGCTTCACTTATTAAAGAAATGGATAACATTTACTGTTTTATAACAGATTTGTAGCCAGCTTAGAGACTTACAATGATACAGCAATGATGGCTTCAGTCAGAAAAACAGATAGCTGACCAGAGTTTCTTTTTTACACTATATGCATTCTCACAAGTAAGGGTTCACAGAAATCCATGTTATCACAGAATCATAGAATGCTTGCATTGGAAGGGATAACAACCCCCCGCTGCCACAGGCAGGCCCACTAGCCTGGTCTGAGTACAATCTGGTACAAGATCAATTTGCCCAAGGCTCCGTCCAATGTAGTCTTGAAGATCTGCAGGGATAGCACATCCACAGCTTCTCTGGGCAGCTTGTTCCAGCACCTCATCACTCTCTCTGTAAAGAACTTCCCTGATGTCTAATCTAAACTTTCCTTCCTTGGGCTTAAAACCAGTCCCCTTTGTCCTGTCACTATCTACTCTTGTAAAAAGCTAATTCCCCTCCTGATTATAATCCCCTTTTAAATACTGGAAGGCTGCAATGAGGTCTCCTCTTATCCACGCTGAGCAAGCCCAGCTCCCTCGCCTGTCAAACCATGGCACAAGACAATGGAGATGCAACTGGAAATAGAAAGCTTTTTTAAAAAAAAAGTATAGCAAGGATATTTCAGAGATCCTGTTCCTGATCATTACTATGGGACATTTTTGGCCCAAGGTAGGATCACAGTGGCAATTCAGAATGCATCTTCACTACAGATGTCACTTGACTGATTAGCTCCAGTGGTCCTAGCTCATTGCGAGAGTCTGCACTACTAGATCACACTGATGTCAGTTTTGTGTTGTGGACACATGTGACAGAGAACAATGTTTCAAAATGATACATGTATATGGATGCGTGTATCCGTGGCTAAGGGCAAAGAATCATTGTCTTAGCACCACGATTCTGGGACAAAAGATGAATCGTTCAGAAAACCAGTGAGGGAGAACTTTGTTGTTTAGACACCTGAGTAGAAACCACCTGCCAAGATCATATACAAACCACGAGCTTTTTACTTTTATTCAGTTCTATATTGTGACTTCTGTTCCAGATTTTAACTGTTTTGGAAGGGGTGTATTAAGACTTTGACTTGTACCATATCACTTCACTAGGGTTAATCCCATCTCACTGAACAGTTGCAGAGCATATCATGTAGCTCTGAATGCTAATGTCCTATGCTTGACACCTGGAGAAAACAGTGAAAGTGTCATGCAGAACAAAGGGCCAGTGTATTACTATTGTGGCATTCAGGTAAAATGAATTCAAATGGCTTGGTAAGTATTCAGTTAAAAGTGACTTTTTTGAGCTATATTCCCTACATAGATTTAGAACATCTTCGATGAATAATTCATTTCATGAATATGGTTTATTGTGCCTGAAGAACTAGTCACATCTCATTGCTTCTCAGAATTAAGATCACCACAAAATAGGTTTGAAGGATTCCCTAAAATCAAGAGTCTGAGGCAAGGCCGCAGAAAACTATATAAAAAAATCAGCTCTGTCTTTGAGTTGAAGTTGATCCATCAGTCATTTAATCATGACATGAAAATACAAGCAGTAGTGAGTCAGTCCCTGGAAAATAGTTTCACAAACCAGCTCTCACATCAGTCCTTTATTCAATATTAAAATTGTTTGGATAATAATATGGAGTATACCTTATTACATCTTTTCTTTTGTATTTTGTGCCTTTTATTATCACTGTGTGAATGTTTGTGTTAAAAATTAGGAGATATGATTCATGACTTTCAGGGACAACTTTAAAGAACGTTTTCTTTCCCAGCTACATATTTCATTAACCTCTGTCTTAAGCAATCTACTGTAAGTAACACTTCCAGCTCTGTTTTTCTTTGAGCAGTTATTTTTGATCACTGCTTCCAGATTTTCCCTTCTGGTGATCCCATTTCTAGTATCATATGAGACTAGTGGATGTTCTCAGTTGGCAGTTCCAGTTTTACAGCTGAATTTTCACCTGACATTTAACTCCAGAACCATGGACCATGATTTAGTCAGGCAGTGGCTGCTTGAGTGGGTATTATTTGTTAATTTTTGAATAATCATTTGTAATGTAGAAGTTACCAGACAAAGTTAAGGAAAAGCATTTCTGTCTATCTCGGCTGTTGACATTTAAATTTCCTGTGTTTTATTCAAGCATTATATTTCAATTTTCATGTTGAAGATGCATTTCCAGAGATCTCAGAATCACAAATTATCCTCTGAAATAAACCAAAGATCAATTCTTATCATATAGCTTTGCCTGTTTCTCACTTGCATTTGGCACCAGAAACATCTGAGCGAAAATCTTTTCTACTGATTCTGTCATTAATTCTGATCCAAGTTATCCACAGTGATCCTTTCAAATGTGCGAAGTTATTTGTTTTATAGTCAGCTACTGTCATTACTTGCTGCTGTTTGTTGAAGCTTACTTCTACTGTCTGCCTTTTTGACCATTTAGACTCTTTCTTGCAAAAACTATAATATTGGAGTACTCAGAATTAGATGGACCAGCATCTGGTATCCCAAAATAAGTGAGAAACTGGCAATCACTACTTGCTATATTCTTACTGAGAATGCTCATGACAGAGCATCAGTATAGTAAAACTGCCCGTATTTGATGCCTCTTCATCATTCCATTTCAGACTCATTTATCCACATTTGAAAGCTAGTGTTAAAAAGAGATGGCTTTGAACCTGGATCCAGCAGGTCTCATAACAGGGGGTATTCAAATTCCATATCAGCTTGCTTCACTCACCAAGGAGGTGAATTTACCTTCTGACATTCAGAGAACCAAAACAATTAATTGAAGATTATATACAAGAGTGTTCTTCTAAAAATATTCCTTCTAGAAAAGATATCTATATTTTCCTCCAGGTTTACAAGATTTTTACTTCCAAGGAGAAAAGTTGTGAAATAAGAAGGTGGTAATAGTGGTGGTCAGGAAAAAGAGCAGAGGAGAAAACTGAGCTTGTCTGGTAGAAGAAATACCAAAGACATTTGTGTCACTTTCATTATAAGGATCATATCTAAGCCGGTATCTTTTTCTGATTTGTTTGCTTCTCTTTTCATCTGTTTCTGAAGGGAAAGAACAAGAATTTGTCCTTTCATATTGTTGTATAAGAGCGGTTAACTTTGAAAGACAGTGAAGTACTAGAGGAGAGTAAAAATATCCTTCTCATATTCTTGACATTGAACAAACTCAGACTGTAGAAAAAGAATATTTAAATCTTCAGCTATAGGGACAGTCTATGTGGATTCGGGGTCATTCTACAAACACTCAAAGCCTCAGGAGAACAGGCTGGTGGATACAAAGTTTCTGTATTTCAGCTATGAACATACACACCACTGAAGTTTTTTGCTAAACAGAGTCATAGCCGTATACTTTAAAATATAGATGCCCAGCTTATCTGTAAATATGGCATATTTGGGAATCTCTTAGCACTCAGTGAAACACTGGAGCTTGGTATATGATTTCACATAGTATTGTACCACATAAAAGAATACCTATAGATCTATGACTGTGATCACTCCTTGTGCTTGAAACCCAGTTGGGAGATGTAGGTTCCCCAGGAACATAGCAGTTTATTGGTAAGGCAGAATAACCTACTTCGAGTTAGAATTGGTAGCAATCCACAGCCTGCATTTGTTTCCAAAGGGACTTGAAGAACTATTTTAAGCTTTCAGTTTCTATTCATCTACAAGAGCTGTTCACAAGTTTTCTAATGATGATTTATCAATATGGGAATTCACACCCTCTCCAACACTAGTCCAAAATAATCTACATCTTTTCCATATTGAACGGGCCAGAACTTTCCATCTGTCAAAGGTCTTTGCAATAGAACATATGCAATAAAATTAAGATAAAAGCAGTTTGTTTGTTTTCTGCTGTTAGTTATGGGTAAGGAAAGATTTTCTGTTTCTTCATGATTGTATAGTGTACATGTAATTGGCCGAAGTGTGCGCAAAGTCTTAATGAAATGTCATTTACACTGTCTGCTGAAACACAGACTACCTAATTATTTACCTAATTCAAAGGGAAGAATGAAAAATGCTTTAGACTTTCTGTCTAAATCAACAAGATTCATAGTTTATATTTAACATCTCTCCTTAAGTGCCCAAGTGTCTCATCAATCCAAGTCAAACACATTTTCAAAATATGATTTACCTACCGTATTCTTTGATATTGTAAAAAGGACCAATTTTTTATGTACTAAATTGGAAGAGTAATTTTTAGCATGCCGTGTGAAGATTTAATTGTGCATCTCTCATTAAAGCTAATGGAGATTGTGTTGTTAAATCACATTGCGCATAACATTCCATATTCCCTTAAGTGTCCTTATGTTGTTGAACTGGGAAGAGGACGAAGCAGTATGCATATGTATTTTGGTAAAGATCTGTCTAGGAGGCTAATTTAGTTTTCAGGTCTGAGACAAACACCCTTGAATATCTGGTCCCATGTGTAATCAAACTAAACCAGATGAACTCAAGTCTTTTAAGTGAATAAGTGAAATAGCCAGAATTAGTTTAAATTAACAAGATGTTGTATCTGTGTGGGACTTGGAAAGTCCAAGGAAAAATGCACCTGTAATAACTTTTAGAAGTAGTCCCTTCACATGCACTGATAAAATCTACCATGTGAAGCTTGGAGCAGGTAAATTATTTGGCTTTAGTACTGTTCAAGTTTAGCTTCATTTTTTCCTGCCCTTTTCATCATTTCCTTGTTGTTCTTTCTGTTTTTGCTTGTGTTATTATTGTTATTCTAAATTGTCCTAGAATTTTTGTTTTAAGATCTTCAGCTAAAAATCTCTTACAGCCTTGCAACAAAAGAAGTAATTGCGAGGTTATCAAAAAACAGACCTGATGATCATTATTGTAGCTTTGGCATAGAACTATTTTACTGAGGAAACTATTTCTGCTAAGATCAACAATTGGTTCACATGAAGCTTTCTTGATGTGCCCATCTTCTCATGACTAACTCCTCCCTAAATCACTAAGGAGCAATTTTGAGACTGGAAGGAGAAATGGCAGAAGTGGATAACTGTGTTCTACTTCATTATCAGAAAACAGTAACAACAATTAGAATTCCAGAAGGAGCTCTGGAAGGAAACTCACTGGTGTAACCAGGACACAAGGATCTCAGCTAAGCATAAGTACTGCCCCACATCTCACAGATACTCTGTTGGATATACATACATTTTAAGAATATGAGGAGTTTGCAGGTAAAATCTTTCCTATTCATCACTGTCATCTTTTTAGGTGGTATCAGTGATTTATCTTAAAATTACAAGGGCTGCTCTGAAAGTAATGCCTCTCATTTTATTATATTGACCCACAACATCAGAGGTTGGTAATGTGGCAGCAGAGGCTGAATTTTTCCACTGATATTGCATAACATTTCATTGCTGTGTGACAGGTGGCAGCAGAGGGGCACTCTGAAAAAATGGTGTTGGACATGGAAGTGCAGATGAAGCAAAAGTGTGTCAATGAATTCTTCCATGAGGTAAAAATGACATCTTCTGACATTCATCAACATTTACTGAGTGTTTATGGAGACAAAATAGTGGATGTGAACAGTGAGGTGGTGGGCGGCATTTCAGCAGTGGTAACAGTGATGTAAAAGACACAATATACAAGGCTGTCACACTATGAAATGAAGAACATCTTGAACAGCTCATCTGCATGAATTGGTGGATTATGACCAGTGTACGAACTGTGATTATGACCAGTGGACAACCATATTACAAACTTCGTACAGTGCTGAATATCAGCTTCACTGTGTTGAAAATGATGGTGATAGCACTAGAATATTTCAAAGTCTATGCCAGTTGGGTTCCATGAGTGTTCACATAAGAAATTAACAACATTTTCAAGTTTTTCAGGACCTATTTAACCACTGTTAAGGATGAAGAGAACAGTTTCCTAGATCACATCATTTCCAATGACGATGAGATGTGGAACCAACATGATCAGCAAGAGTCAAAACAGCAGTGCATGGAACAGCAACATGTGAATACCCTACTGAATAAAAAGTTCAAGATACAGCCCTTAGTGGGAAAAGAGTTATGCACTGTCTTTTGGGATAAGAATCATAGAATGATTTAAGTTGGAAGGGACATTTATGATCATCTAGTTCCATCTCCTTTGTTATAGACAGGGATACCTCCTAGTAGACCAGGTTGCTCAAAGTCCTATCTAGCCTAGTCTTGAACACTTGCAGGGTGGGAGCATCTACAGCCTCTCTGGGCAAGCTTTTCCAGTGACAGACCACCACCACAGTACAGAACTTCCTCCTAATATTTGGTCTAAATCTACCCTCTTCCAGTTTAAAACAATTTTCCCTCATCCTGTCGCTACATGTCCTTATAAAAAGTCCCTCCCCAGCTTTCCTGTAGTCCCTTTTCAGGTACTGGATGGCTGCTATGAGTTCCCCGAAAGCTTTTTTTCTCTAGGCTGAAGAGCCCTAGCTTTCTCATCCTGTCCTCATAGCAGAGGTGCTCTGGCCCTCTGATCATCTTTGTGGCTCTCCTCTGGACTTTCTCCAGCAGCTCAATGTCCTTGTGTTGGGAGCCCCCAAAACTAGGTATAGCACTCAGGATGGTTTCTCATGAGAGCTGAGTAGAGGGGCAGAATCTCCTCGACCTACTGGTCACACAATTTAGGATACAGTTGTCCTTCTGGGTTGCAAGCATATTCCCAGCTCATATGGAGTTTTTCATTAACTGATACCCTTAATCTTTATCCTTAGGGCTGATCTCAAGCCATTCTCCATCCACCCTGTATCTGTGCTTGGGATTGCCCCAACCCAGGTGAAGGACTGTGCACTTGGCCTTGCTGAACTTCATGAAGTTGTCATGAGCCCATCTCTCAAGACTGCCCAGGTCCCTCTGGATTGCACTGCTTCCCTCTGGTGTGTCAACTGCAACACTCAGCTCGATGTCACCTGCAAACTTGGTGAGGGTGTTATCAATCCCACTGTCCATGTCACATCAAAGATGTTAAATAGCACCAATCCCTGAGGAATGCCACTTGTCACTGGTGTCTACTTGGACATTAAGCCATTGAGTGCAACTCTCTGAGTATGACCATCCACCCAGTTCCTTATCTAGAGAATGGTCCATCCATCAAATCCAATTTTTTCTCCAATTTGGTGATCAGAATGTCATGCAGGACAGTGTCAAAGGAGTATCCTTCTGGAATCCTGGAACTCTGACTGCTGCATCACAAAACTAACTGAGCAGGAGGTTAAAACTTCCGGAGTCAGGCCAGAGAAGGAAGATAACCTTCCTTTTGCAATATGATAACACGAAGCCCCATACCAGCTTGAATTCTGTGGAGTATATTGCCAGTCTTGACTGGACTATCCTACCACACCCACTGTATAGTCTATATTCAGTGTCTTCTCACTTCCATCTGTTTGTGCTGATGAAAGATAGACTGTATAGGCAACATTTAGCTAGCAGTAAAGTGCTACTGTCGTACCAGGTGTGAAACAGTGGGTCAACTCTGCTGGTGCAGACTTGTATGAGCTCAGTAGGTTCTTGTTCATCACTGACATAAATGCATAGCTACAGGTATTACTGTTTAATAGTTGTGTTTTGTAGATGAGATTTTGCACTATCAAATAGAGTTAGTATAGTCTTTGCATCTTTTGTAGTTTCCATGGAGATAAATAGGACCCATTACTTTCAGAATGACCTACATAGGTAGCCCTTCTCTCTCTCCCACCCTAAGTTATAAGTAACATATTACCTCCAAAGGAGAGAAATTTACCATCTTCTCAGCTGCTCTATAATACATATGGAGTAGATTTCTGAACGTACAGGACTTCCACGTGGACAGAAAAAATTACTAACCATGATAGTCATAGAGCATCATAGGTGTTTATTAGAGCATTCCAGAAGGTAAAAGCATTTTTTATTGAGACCAGAAAAATGAAAGCTAGAAAGAGAGATGACTGCTGTGTATTGATTAAGTAAGCTATGGAGACTGCTCATGATGCACAGTTTCCCCAAGAGCAAGAAAAGTAATTGAAATGTAGTCTACTCTTGGTTTGTTTTCTTCCATTTCCTTTTTGCAATACCCATTAGCATTCTATTTGCTATACATCAATTTTCCCTTCCACTATATCTGCCAAGGTTCTTACTTTAATCTTCCTAGCTCTTTCTGCCTCTGCGTCCTTTCTTCACATTCCCATAGACCAGCTATCTCACCAGTATTTTGCAACCTCCTCATGTATGTTTTGTGCATTTTCTTGCTGCTAGCTTGACAAAAAGCAGCAAGGTACAGATATGCAGCCTTCTGCCAGTGAAAAATGGTTTATTTCCCCTGCTCTACTATAGTGGCATTAGCCTCTCACCTCTAGCAAGCTGTTGACTAAGATGAATTTGCTGTCTTTGGGAGAACTCCTCCACTATCACACAAGTCTCTACCATTCTGGAAAAAATGCTAGAAAGAAATTTACTGTATCTACAATTTGATACAAATACATCAAGAATACATTTTAGACTGAAAATTATAAGTTTAAAACTTTTAAGTTGATTCAAAGACAGCCCTCTGACATGAATTGTGCAGAATAAAAAATATGATTTACTGATAACATACACAACTTTACAACATAGTTAAAAAGAAAGCTTTACATGATATGGTGGAAGAGAGAGTGTGACATGACAGGAAAATCCTTCCAATTTCATATTTTTTGGACAATTTTATAATCTAACATCTCCTTCTTAAATAATCTCATACAACACACATCACTAAAATACAGGCTGAACCACAGAGTGATTCCCTCATAATGTTAAATCATAAAATAGTAATTTTCAAGACCAGATGAATTCATGACTGATGAAGCAATGGATGCAGACCTTCCCCTGGGAATGTTGTAGAAACACTGCACTTGTAACTAGGAGTCCAAAGAGACAGAAGTGTTCTTCAAAGAACACACTGAAGTGTTCTGTGAAGCCTTTACTTCTACTAGATCCAGACTGTATTTTTGGCCGTATAGTGATTTTCAACATCTTTTAACTAGCATCAGTACCAACTGCCACTAACTGTCATCTGCCATTAAAGCCTCTTCTTAGTTAGGTATCTTTAGCCTTCTTTGATTTTATTAAGCTCATACACCTGGGCTGAGTTCAGAGAAGAGATGAAACAGGAAATAGCTAGGAGGAATCAAAAAGACTGAAGTCATAAAAATCCAGTGTCCTTTGATAGTTTGATGACAGGTAGCTGAATGAATTTAACTAGTGAGAATCCTTCTGCCAAAACTCTCTGTTCCAGAATAAATATATTTTTCACATTTCCTTATCTTAGATTCATGATGACCCTGAAGATGCCTGTGAACAGTATGACCTTTGATACTGTTTTTATTCTTTTAATTAAAGCAACTATCTCCTATACACTTCTGTTTACTTTCCCATCAATTAAAGTAGAATGGAACAATTCTGGAATGTAAATCACTCATGAGGCTTTCAACAGCCATTTAATCAGCTTTTCTGCAGTTCATGATGTATGCAAAATCAATTAATACCATCTCTGACTCATGACTTATTGTTGTCCTTGGTTGTAAATAACTCATTGCAAAGTTTATACCTTGCATCTCATCTCACTGAAATTTAAGACCCAGATAGTGAGATAGCACATATTTTCTTCAGGTCTGACAGAATCATAGAATCATAGAATCATAGAACAGTTTGGGTTTGGAAAGGACCTGAAAGACCACCCAAACCCCTGCGGTAGGCAGGAACACCTCCCTGTAGATGAGACTGCCCAAAGCCCTATCAAACCTGGCCTTGAACATTTCCTAGGATGGGATATCCATAACTTCTCTAAACAATTTGTTAAAGTCCTCAACAGCCTTATAGTGAAGAATTCTGCCAAGAATTCTAAGATAAACCTATCTTCTCTTTAAAGAGTATTAAAAATCCATTTGAAGCTGTTACCCCTTATTCTATTGCTACATTACCTGGCACAGAGTCATTCCTCATCTTTCTTGTATAGTAATACAGTAATAATGAATACTGGAAGACAATCATATGGTCCTCCCAGAGCTCTCTCTTCTCTAGGCTAAATAATTTTATTTCCCTACTCTTCAAGCTAAGTAGAATAAAGCATGTTCACTTTTGAAATGGAAATATTTACTGAAACCATCCAAATGCAGAAGCAATGTTAACATATGTCAGTAAAGTGTGTTTTTTCCTTCTGCACTGATGTAAGTGAATGTATCATCTTGCTCTGATGGGGCATCAACTGGTACTAGAATATACAAGTTCATGTTTTTGGCAGAGCTGAAGAACCAAGATCAGTCTATTTATAGAGCTTAAAGTGATTGTAATGTAACTGAGAAAGGGGCAACTGCAGTTCTTACAGACCTCATCAAGTTCACTTACGTTCTAATTAACACAGCCTGTGCTGATGATCATGAAATAATGGCTTTACCCAAGCATCATGATAACCAAAGGGTGGCCAATGCCCACATTACTACAGTTTTGTTGTTCCTCAGATCCAAAATGTTTAGATCAAAACTAGCTGATGTTAGTCATTTTCCAACCACAGAATCATAACTATATTTTGTCCATGTAAACACAAGCTGTTTTTGCATATTATCTTTAACATTTCTCCCTGTTCATGATTGTGTTATGTTTCTATGTTGTTGTTTTTTCACGACTGACAGTTACATATCAGTCATTGGTGAACCCACTCATTTGTATCTCATGCAAGAATATCTGTGTTTTGAGATACAAATTTTCAGTGTTGGCAATCAAAAACACAGAATTTAAGGTTCAATTAGTGTTCATTTTTCCCCTTACTTTGTCAAGACTTTTGAGCAACCAATATGTTATCTTGGTTAAACAACTGTAAAAATCTTTAATGTAATGTAATTTCCATAACCAAATATAAATAATAGTGAGCAGACACCCTTAGGACTGAGCAGATGAAAATATAATTTTCTTAGATTTTCTTGAGCCTGGAGGATAAGTGCATTTTAGAACAGGATTTGACACATCTACTCTCTTCTAAAGTTTCATTTTAACTTAAGTGCCATCTGAGATAGTTGATGCCTGCTTTCACTACAAATAATTTTATGATGACAAAGAACAGTTAGTCCATTCAAAAAAAAAAAAAAAAAAAAAAACTAGTAGAAATATCTGCAAAGGAATTCATAAGTTCATAAGTTCATAAGGTTGGAAAAGACCTATAAGATCATCTAGTCCAACCATCCTCCTATCACCATCCCTACCCAACTACTAAATTAAATCCTTTAGCACCTCATCTAAACGCTTCTTGAACAGCGCTAGGGATGGTGCCTCAACCACCTCCCTAGGCAGGCCATTCCAGTGCCTGACCACTCTTTCAGAAAAGAAATGTTTCCTCAGGTCTAATCTAAATCTTCCCCGGCGCAACTTGTGGCCATTCCTTCTCGTCCTGTCATTATTTATCAGGGAGAAGAGGCCCACCCCCTCCTCACCACAACCCCCCTTCAGGAAGTGGTAGAGTGCAATAAGGTCTCCTCTGAGCCTCCTCTTCTCCAGACTGAACAATCCCAGCTCCCTCAGCCGCTCCTCATAAGACTTGTGCTCCAGACCCCTCACCAGTTTTGTTGCCCTTCTCTGAACACGCTCCAGGGCCTCAATGTCCTTCTTGTAGTGAGGGGCCCAAAACTGAACACAGTACTCGAGGTGCGGCCGTACCAGAGCTGAGTACAGGGGGATGATCACCTCCCTGCTCCTGCTGGCTACACTATTTCTAATACAGATTCTATTTGCGAATAATAATAAATAAAATAATTCTATTTGCGAAGAAACTTATGTTATTGAAAATTTCAGGGCCACCATGCCAAGGGATAGCTCTCAAAAAGCATCAAAGAAACATGATCGAAATTGCAGTCTTCAAGTCTCCTCCTGTTAGATGAAAGAAAGTCTCAGGTAGTATAGCTTATTGTTCAGCTCATGTTTTTTGAATGCTCCGAGTGAAATCTCCCCATCTTATCCAGACACAGACTGGAACTGGCATTCATTTGACAACATATGAGGATGATGTCTGATGTGGATAAAGAGCTATAAGAAGAGAGATATATGGAAACTTGACAAGGATTTCACAGGGAGACTGGGAATAGGAGACAGTGGGCAAGAGAATTTAGGAATGTCATTGTGTAAGTAAAGGGTATATATATTATTTTATACACCCTTATAATATGATATTCTGACCTATCATATTGTCTGAGTACTGAATTCCAAACCATTACTAATATTTTATTACCAAAATTACTAATATTTTATTATTATATCAGATTTTAAAGAAATAGGTTTTCACATATAAATACACATACCCATGCATAATTTAAAACATACAAAATACTTGTTTAAAGACCTTTTTTTTTTTCCCACGGTAAAGTATTGCAGAATCATGAAATGCCTGAATTAAGGGTTTCCAGGCAACTCAGTTTGCTTTCATGTGTGAGTACATTACAACAGAGTTAAATTCCAACAGTTTCTAGGGCTGAAGTAGTTCTGTGTACACCAGCAGTAGAACAAGTCTTTTGGAAATTTTTCTAGACACCATCCCTGGGGCCTCTTGCATAAAAATTCCTACAGAAAGAGGATTTATGACAATGCTAGCAATCAGACCCAGTAAAAATGTGGGTGCCACAGATAGTTTGAAAGGCAAATCATTAAGAAGTGTCAAAATACAATGGAAAGTATGTTTTAGATTGGACTTGGTGATTCCCTTGGAAAACTAGCAAAAAAAGTGCCATACCGAGAACAGGTTCACAAAAAAGTCAGTCATTTTGTTCTAGTTTTTGGAAACGGAGGGAAAGAGATGCTGTGGAAACTGTAGGCTTAGAACTATTAATTATAGTTTAACTAAATCATTCTGAATTAAATTGCAGCTCCAAAGTAAGGTAAGGTATATATTCATGGCAAGAAGCTTGGTAGGGGATCATATTTAACTCCTTACACATTGAAGGTGGTGACACTGCAAATTTTATTCCTTCTGCACATCCATATATGCAAAACCCCACTTATTTTAGAAGATGGACAGCTGAGTCCTGATAGTAGCTACAGAGCTTTATGCCCCTCAGTGCACACAATGTATAAAATATGCTTTCACATAGAAGTCATTAGCATCTTGGAACTGGTAGGAGAAGGGATAAAAAAGGCTCCTTCTGAGTCAAGAAGTCCAGATCCTGCTGTCCTGCAAAGAGCTTTTAGAAATTTCCCAGTGCTCTGAGTTACATTCTGAGACATCTTTTGCAAACAATTATTTGTATCTGTTGGTATCCTCTTGTGGCCCACAAGACATATGTTTCGGCAGATTCCAGCCTAATAAAATGTTGCTACATATTATTATGACAAAAAATAGCTCTGGATTTTTTTTTCACTTGCCAAGACAGCTGTGGTGTTTTTGCAGATTTTGGAATCATTAGATCAATTTATGGCTATAAATATTTTAAAACACAAGAGAAAAAAGTTTTATTTTTCTGCTAAACTGAGATTGAGAACAAGCAAACTTCAGCTGTCATGCTTTCTCTCTGTCAAAATAAACATCAAAATGGTAGAAAAATTGGGAATATTCTTCTCAGATATGCTGCTTTATGAGGAAAGAAATCCCAGTGCATTTGCCTCTTCAGTACCTGCAGACGTCTTTCTTCTCTGTGTAGATAAACAACTGCACCTTAGTTTTTCAGTTTTTCTCAGCACATCTCCTGGTTGTATAGTACTAGGAAGACTCAAGGCTTGCATTGTCCAGTGGAAGATCTAACATTTGAGAGGCATATTTCTGTGGAACAAGATTAAAAGAAGTACTTACTCCACTTAAACAGTGTGAAAGGACTTCCAGATCTTCACAGATTCAGTTAGAGGAAAATTGCCTTCAAATAATTCACTCCTGCACAGAGATCCTCATCCTTAGTACTGACCAATACTCTTGTGCATTAATGGCACCTGAGAAGAAAGCAGAAGGGAAACAAATGCTGGTTCATCATCCTGTTGTTAAGGTAGGGAATTTGAGAGAGTGTCAGGAGACATGGATGCTTTCGCATTCTTTTTACCTATACGTCTCTAAAACGATTTGGGAAAAAGTCATAAAATAATAAAATCCTTCGATTTTGAAGGGACCTCTGAAGGCCATCTAGTCCAACTCCCCTGCAATGAATAGGGATATGACAGCTAGGTCAGTTCACCCAGGGCCTGATCCAGACTTGTCTCAAAAGTCTCCAGGGACAGGGCATCAACCCCATCCCCAGGTAACCTGTTTCAGTGACTCATCAGCCTCATTTTAAAGGATTTTACATATATCCAACTTCAATCTACCCTCTTTGAGACTGAAAACATTTCTCCTTCATCTATCACCACAGACCCTGCTAAAGAGTTGGTCCTCTTCTTTCCTGTAGCTCCCCTTTAGATATTGAAAAGCCACCATCAGGTCATCTTGCAGCCTTCTCTTTTCCAGGCTGAAGAAAGTCTCTCCAGGCTCTCTCAGCCTGCCCTTGAAGGAGAGGTGTTCACTTCTTGGTTCATTTTTGTGGCCTTCCTCTGGATATGCTCCAGCAGGTCCACATCTCTCCTGTACTGAGGACTCCACATGTGGACGCAATACTCCAAGTGAGGTCTCACTGGCACAGAGAAGAAGGCAGGATCACCTCTCTTGACTTGCTGTTCATACTTTTTTTTATGCAGCCCACATTACAATTGGCATTCTGGGCTGCTAGGGCACATCCCAGATTCATCTTAGTCTTAATAGTTAGGCCTTATAGGACAATAACATGCTGGTATCTTGTCATTACTTCCAAGAGCTGAACAGGTTTAAGTCTCTCAGTCTCCAAGATTTTTATTTTTCAACTGTTGATTCAGCCATGTGATGGGCAGTACCCCTTGCTCCTGAGAAGTGTGAACCATAACCACTACAAAGCTTTGATACTTGGATGCTATATGGACTTCAATTTTTTCTAAAAGGACCTTGTGGTGGTAGTTGTTGCTTCTCCGATGCAGTAGAGTCTTCCTCCCTTTCACTGGTAAATAACGTGGCACAATTAGATTTCAAAGACTTTCAAACCATGTGACTGATTTTTGAACTTTCTAGGTCCAATAAATATTTCTTTTTTGGGCCATTCTTTTGGAGGCACTCAGGTTGGTTACTGACAGATCCTACATTCTTTGGACCACTTCAGAACTTTTGAAAAATCTCTACAAATATCTGAAGAGGTTGCATCCCCCTACAACTGATAGACCTTGTCTAGTCATACTGAGCCAGCTATGAGCCACACTGCTGTTACGTGCTACAGCCTGAGTAAAGTGCAGAGAGACACACTGTGCCAAAGCATGTGAAAAACACATTTCTCCTTGACATCTCTCCTCTCTCATTTTCCATGACTGTTGTCACACGTATTTCATAGTTCTGCTTCACAAAGATGGTCTCAGGCTCTCCGATTTCCTAAAGAGGACAACAATGGCATTGTTGCTCTGGAAATGTAACTCCTCTGAAGTATTCATCAGGACTCATTGTAGGGTAAATAATCCCCAAGGATGGTACTCAAAAATAGTATGGAAGATGTTATATTTCAGTAGGCCTATATGGATGGTACACAGATATCTAGCAAAAGAGGGTGGCTCACCTTTAGGATGATAAAGGCTCACTGTGGACTCCACACAGGAGGGATCTCCAAGAAGAGATCTTTTCCTGATGGTGGTCAGCCCTTAAATGGAGTTTGGGAGAGGTGGAGCCAGGCTCCACCCCTTCCAATCACACAGGTACATTACCTTCACCTGTGCCCCTGTGGCTGACTCGGTGCTCACCTCAGGTGACCAATCAGTGGTTCAGGCCATGATTAAACAGTTACCATACACTCATCCTGCAGCCTAAGGGTCAGTACATCACAGTAGTGGCAGTCAGTACTGTCCCAGCACCTTCCAATGAAAAACAACAGAATACTTCTCCACTCAGCTAAGGAGTTCACCTCTAGAACTGTTTTATCCAGTATCAAATTCAACAATTAAAATTACCAAATCATTTGAGTTTTTTAACACTGTGTTAGATAATCAGCTAAGCCTTTTCAAGCAGAATGCAAGAGTTAAGAGATATTCTGACATCCCTAGGTAACGACTGCCAAGATCCACTCTGTCTTATAAGCTCAGAGGAACAGTCATCCCTCTGTGATCTCTTGGCTCACTTCCCATATATACTGCAAAGGCAAAAACACCTCTGGTTGTGAGGAATAAGGATATGCCTATATCTGTGGTGTGAGCAGGTATACAAACCATACTTCTCAAAAATGTCCACTCGGTAACTTACATGTATCCTTATTTCAGTTTAAAAGAGTAACTTTGTTTTTATTTCTGAATTTATTTCTTCTCTGGCTTAACTTTTACTTGTTACAGGTACATTTTTTCTTAACACAATTAGGACAATAATTTCTGCAATATTATTTTACAATTTAGAAAGAAAGCTTGCATCACAGTGCTAACAAAAAAATGTTCGGTTGTTTAATTTTCATGTAGTCTCACATATTAAAATGAAGAAAAAGAAAGAAAAAAAATGAACTTATCAAAGCCATGCTAGAAAAATTTTAACACTAGAGGGTTTTGTTGCTCTTTGTTTTGTCTTTAATTCATTGAGGATTTTTTGTTGTTGCTTTGTTTTCTTTCAGTTTCCTGACATTCTAACATTTTATTCAGGACTATGTGGATGCATATTTTTGCTACTGTTTTGTAGTATATTTCCTTCATACAGATAAAGGAGAGAGGAAAAAAGCACATTCTGAAATGTGGGAAATTCAAACAGTGAAGTCAAAAATATTAACAGGCAGTTATAAACATATTAACACATTGATTTAACTCCCTCTGTCTTTATGGCTATTTCACTGACTGAAGTAAAAAGAAATTATTTTCTTGCCTATTTTCCTAAAGCTACCCTCTTAGTTTTCTGAGGTGTTAAATTTGCCAAACTTGTAAAAAAATGTGCAATTCTTCTGCAAGCAGTAATACAGCTACAGAGAACTGTTCTGGGATTAGTACTCCTTTCCATATAGAATTCTTCTGAAAAATGCCATTGTGTATGAACAACTCCAGTGAGTCTCTGTGCCTGTAAGACAGTTATAGGCTCTCCCTTTCTACTCTGCAGCATTCCACAGAATACTGTATGACAACAGTAATTTACTATGTTCAATCATAGAACATCTTTTTCTTACATTGAATTTCCCAACGTTTTGAGAAAATTTGAACAGAAGTGCATGCCCTTGGGCACAAAATCAAATGCAAGTCATATGTAATTATACTGAATGCCATTGACTTCACAGGTGACATCCATATGCCATCTGTATGTCAGTCTGCACAAAACTAAGTTATTTTGTATACATAAATTATCATAATCATTTTTGCATCTATAATTATTGTAGTATTTCACCTTTATTTCTTTTATTATTTTGTTTTTAATTTTTCATATGCATGCCAAAATCATGTAGCTGTATTTTTGTTTCATTCTCATGGATCCCAGGTTTTCACATAAAAAGAAAAAATACAAAGAAGAACGCACAAAGTGTTTTTCAATCATTTAGATACTCTGAAAAGATTGTAGAAATTAGTTTAGAAATACTTAAACATTTTGAAATGGAAGAATTGCCAACTCTCAGAATTCTGTTTCCACTAGCACTGAGTTTGAACCACTTTTTATAGTAACTTTAGGAAATGGTTGCTTTAAAATCTTCATTAAACTCTATCCTTAGAAATAGGATTTGAATATCTGGTAGAAATGAATCCCCTTCTGGAATGCCTCTGATGATTCACTTCCCTCCAAAAATTTTCTATCATTTTTCATTGTACCTCATCAAATTTGTTGCATTTGAAGATAAATGGGAACAATAATGTAAGATGAAGAGTGGTCTTTGATCGGTAAATGACCGTGAGAACCTCATGCCCACGCCAGCTGGATGAAACTAATTTCCCTTTCATGCTTTTACAGTGTCGGCTGTCATGAGGAACAATTACTAAAGGATTGTGATGTTCAGGTATATCACAACAATGGCAACTATAAAGCACTGTGTGTCCTGTTCCTTTGTAATGAAAATGTTAATCCAACTTTCTATTCTACACTGTTGAATTTCTTTGATATAGATTATACCTAAAAACTCAGCAATTACCTGTATTTTCCTAACTTGAAATGCTTCATATGTATTTTTGTCAGTTCAAAATCCAGCTTTCTGTCACAGAGATAATTGAAATTCTTATGTGGGAGGTTTTTTAAACCAATTTATCCATTCCTCTTTCCTAAAGAAGTTTTTTTCCTCAAAAAATTAGTCACATTTTGATTACTATACCTATATTTTCTAAATATGACCAATTGTGAGTGCTCATTTAGAATGTTACAGTTGCTCAGAGGAGCTACCAGTTGTGATTTTCTCTTATCAAATCAGCTGCCTGGATAACATGGGAAAGTCTTACTCTCACTTTTCAAGTGAGCGACAAATGACTGGAGAGGTTAAAAGAAACATAGCCACATTTTGCCTGCTATCACCATATTTTAGGCTAGTTCTGCAAACCTCATTTATGCCAGATTAACTAACTCATTCACTAGCAAAATCCCATCTGGCTTTTCAAAGTGCAACTTAGCTCACTAATATTTTCATGTCCTTTTTACAGGATAGAGATAGCATTATACTGTAGAACAGAGCAATGTGTTTTGCACTTCACTGCTCACTTGAAGAATCAAAAGAATTTGGGAAGCCAGAGGCTCACCATGACTGACAACAAATGTAATATCCCAGTATCCACTACATTTGCATCTAATGTGACTGCAAAGATGGTTATTAGTGATACATATTCTCTTTTCTGAATCTTACTGATCTTATTTCTTGTAGCAATGGATTCCAGAGGCTTATGTTATTATAGAAAGAAGCACTGTAATCAGTCTTACATTTCTGGCCTCTATTTTTAATTTAACATTATACGAATTTATTCTTTTGCTTTAAGAGTTAGTAAACATACTTTCCTCATCTATTTCCTCTTTTACTTTTATTATGTTCAATAACTGTAATTAATCTCTCTGTAAGACAAATAAACCTAATCCTCTTGATGTCCCAGAGGAGCATTTTCTCTGTCTCTAATTATTTCTTGTCAACTAACTCCTCAGCATATTTTAGACATCCAGGCTGAGATATTTCTGTGCAGTCTATCTCAAGTGGTGGAATAATACTGTCTACTTTGCTTCGCAGGCATTCTGTTATATCATGTTGTGCTGTACAGTTGCTCTGTTTTTCTTTCTCTAAGTCAAAATTTAGTCCGAAAACCAAGAATGCAGATTTTTTTTCCTTATTCTCTACTTTCAGTCCTTCCTTTTCATCTGTCACAAAGCACTTTAGTCACTTGCCTGTGCAAGATTCATCTGGAATTATTCAGCTTTCCCTAGCACTTACCTTACACAGAATCTCTGAAGTGAAGATGATACTGAGCAGGAAATTTTGGTATGTCACCAGTGATCCTGTCATTTTTCAAGTCTTACCTTGAGAATTAGATTTAGTAGTTTAGTGGGTAGGGATGGTGATAGGAGGATGGTTGGACTAGATGATCTTGTAGGTCCTTTCCAACCTAATGTATCTATGAATCTATGAGAAGCTCCCACTGCTGCTCACTCACAGCTTCTTCATCAGGCTGTGTACATGCTGCCCTAGACTGCTTTTCTTTTTGTTTTAATCTTTTTGGCTCTATACTTCGATGGATCTTAGTCTTCATGGATTAGTCTTGTAACTGCCCTCAAAACCCCTTCTGGACTCTCAGATCATGTGGAAAACTTTCTCAAAAAATTGGCAGACAGTATTAAAAACAAATGGACTTTTATATCCAAAACAATTTAAAACTAAGCCTGGAATCCATCTCAAAAGTTCACCTTCAACCAACACAAATTAATATAGAGGGAGGAGTTAACCCTAGGTTGACAGGATGAATGACAAGGCTCATGGGTTTGTCTTTTCACACCCACAAACTTGAGCCAAATTCACGATTATGCAAACAGCTACATGTTCTCCTTTCATTGTGTGTGACACATTCATCTCTAACATGGAAAACAAGTTTTTTGACTTGGCATGACTGTATGAACCTTTAATAAATTTGCTGCAGGTTGGCAGTCTGCAGCTAGGAGAAAGAATGCAGCATTTCTGATGTTCATGTACCATATCACAGGAAGGACATGCACTGTTTATCTTTCCACATTACAAACAGTTCATCAGAATTTAATCTTCTTAACTGAAGTCATTATTGTAACACATTTAGACAGGCATTCCATTTTTGTGTGGTTTGTATTTGGGACACTGTATTTTATAAGTCGAGCAGCATGTTTTTCTGTGTCCAAATCAATGTGTAGATTGAAAAGTATTTAAAATACCACACTTAATTTCTTCCTTTGAACTTAAACAAAATGGCAAATGTTTAAGGGAAACATCATCACTCCGTTAGATTGTGATCTATGCCTCATGGATTGAGGCTGTAAAAACACATACTGATTTATAGATCTGGGCCTCCTTTTGCAGTAACTATATTTCTAATTCAGCTCCTGTGCAGAGCTATGTCTCACAGGGGGTGCAGTTCCTGGAATTCCTTTTATAATCTCGTAAATCCTTCGATCAAATGCAGCATCTGAACTTATTTATATTCCTGGCTGTTGTTCACTTTATTGAAGATAATAGGGCAATAAGTGCGTGTTTTCCTGTTGAATAAACAGGGGGATTTAGCCAGGGGAAACACAAGTAAACCAATACTATTCACTTCTGCTTCTTCTCTTGTCAATTGTTTATCATTATTAAATGAAAATTCCTTACGAAATGCTACAATGTGCAGTCTTCCTTAATCTTTATTTGGTTTCTTTTGATAGTATGACTTCTCAGGACCATTATGGGATAGTTTAACAGTGCAAACATGAATCTCACACATGAACAAGAATTTCAGCTTTCTGTTAGATTCTACAATAATGAGATATAATTAGTAACAATAATCTACATGCAAATAACATGCACTGATGAAAGTATATTTAGGGTAGCATTTTAAAACCTATCAAAGACAACACAACTGCACAGGACGCATTTCTTTGCAGACAGACGTTTGTCACTCTCCATGAAGTTTTATGTTTACTTTTCCATTTACCATGTGTGCATGCTCTGCTTTTCAGTACTCCTCTACACTGGACAGATTTCCTCAGACCTTAAAAAAATTGCAGATCTCACTTAAGAAACTTCTCATGTCTCCTTCGAACTGAGAAATACCCGAGTAACCATCGCCACAGCTTCACAGTGATCCAGTAGGTCTGCAGTGTCACAGAATCATAGAAGTAATGGAAAGGCTTGGGTTGCAAAGGACATCAAGGATTATCAAATTCCAGCCCTGTCGCAGGCAGAGTTGTCAGTGACTAAGTCAAGCACTACATCAGGATGCCAAGGGCCACATCCTAACTGGCGTTGAACACCTCCCTGGCTTCTCTGGGCAGCCTGGGCCAGTCCCTCAGCACCCACTCAGTGAAAATCTTCCTTCTGACACCTAACCTAAATCTCCCTCCTTTAGTTTAAAATCATTCCCAATTGTCCTATCACTATCTATATGTGACAAAAGTTGATTTTACTCCTAATGATAATCTGCCTTTTAATACTGGAAGGCTGTAATGAGGTCTCCTCACTACCTTCTCCAGACTGAACAAGTCCAGATCCTTCAGCCTGTCTTCAGCCCTCTGATCATCTTCATGGCCCTCCTCTGGACCCTCTCCAAAAGCTAAACATCTTTCCTGGGTTGGGGGACCCAGACCCAAACACAGTACTGCAGATGGGACCACACAAGGGCAGAGTAGAGAGGGACAATCACCTCCCTGTCCCTTCCAGCCACCCCTCTTCTGAAGCAGCCCAGGATACCATTGGCCTTCTGGTCTGCAAGTGTCTCTGGATGGCACCCTCTTCAATATCAACTGCCACCGATGATAAGACAAGTAGGATTTGCTGTCTTCATTGATGTTATGTCTCTCTTCCCCTTGGCACATCTCTGTACAGAATCATTCATTCATTTCCAACTCCCTGATTACTAGACTCCCACATACAACATGTAATTAATATTGAATGTTGCTCCAGCCTCTGTAGTTCACAAACACTTACCATCCATTTCCCCTCTTCTTTCAGAGCAATCCATCACATTGATCTGATCATAATAATCACTGCAGGTATTCCCAAGTTTAAGGTGATTCCTACTTCTCAAGGAAAGCCTAAAATTCACATAAAAGAATGCAACTGTCAGGTGCCACTCCAACTCCTAATATTCTGAACTTTTTGTTTCATACCAAATGGAAGCTGTCCGAGTCCTACCATCTTTGTGGACTGTTTTGGAGACATGTTTTGCAAAGCAAGCATGAGGTGTAAGAAAAAAAACAAGTAAAGCAAACCTGCTGTTTGTAACTGTTCTTGCTTGATCCAGTTTTAGACTGGAGTGGAGCTATCAGCCCTGAGCCCTAGGTGAGGCAAGGACAGGCAGAGAGGCCATTAAGCTGTCCTCAACTGCAGCAGAATATCTTCTTGGGGCAAATTTTGGAGGTCTGGCCCAGCTCTTTTCTGTCCTCTCCATCTGGAAAGGCCAAAGGCTCTGGCAATTCTCCACCTTTCACCTTACTCAGCCATGGTGGAACTCTTAAAAAAACACTGGTTAAGTCTAGATCCAGAGTCTAGTCCAAGAAAATAAGAGTGTTTTTTTTTTCCAGGTACACACAAAGCATGGTTTTATATTGGATGAATGCAGGCAAATGCTGTCCTCTTTATACAGCCATATCCGGAACTGTTTAATTTTTTGGAGAAAACTCAGAGGTAAACATTTTGCTGCAGTTTGCTTTTATTTTGTTGCTGTGCCCTCTCAACAATCTTGCATAAATTAGACTCACAGAAGTTTCCGTTAATGCTTTTTCTACTCAGCCACTTTCCTTACACTGACAATAATTTTAAATCATTGTTTCCTTCTGGTGGGTTTTTTGTAAATCTTCCAGTGTTTCAAAACCCTTCTAAATTGTGCTCTGCACTTTGCATACACATACACAGAACCCATTCAGTCAAATCCATGTCTCTATTCTCTCATCCTTCTACTCAGCATACAGCATGGTGATTATGACTATCTTTACCTGCTTTCAAACAAGAAAACTGGTGTTAATCTTTGGAAATGTCAGATGAGTAGCTGAGAATTTGGCTCTTCTGTCCTCCCATGGAGCTCCCAGGACAAAATGGACTCCCTCACCTGCCTTGTTTGGTGAATGCAGCAAGGTTTGAGGCAGCGCCTTGTCCCAAGGCTCTCCCACTCTGTTTCTTCATTCTGCCTGTGCTGGCATGGCAGCTTTACGATCTTGTGTTAGTGCACATCACCATTAAACTTCTGCTAAAAATGTTAAGTTACCCTACAGAAGTGTTTGTTTTCACATTCATCCACCAGCTCCAGCAATCTAAAGTTGCTAGTAGTTCAATCTTATCTCAGCTAGTCAGTTTTGTGACTTGCTTAGTCTGCTGCTTATTCATATAATTATATTCATGATTTCTGTCCAAAAATATAAATTATTTATTTCCTTCTTTTCTGGTACATAATTTCTGTTGTTTCCTTCCTACTTTTTAGTTTTTCTTAATTCTCACAACATCTGCCAATTAAATAAATGTGTTTTCCAGTAGGTAGGAGGAAGATACAATTCATGTTCTGCACAGATTATATTGAGCATTCAACACTGTGAAGTCGCACACTCCACTTAAAAATAGCTGAAAGGAGGAGAGGGAAGAATAAATCATTAGTAGCCTGTTTGTCTGACACACTGCTGGTAAAATTTAGAGAGGTAATAGGAAACAGTCACTGGAAGAGCTATGGGACTTTACTCTATGGGAATGTCTCCTTGTGATCAGTACTCATGGCAGAGTCTTCACCTTTCCTTTCTAAGAGTAGCTTGATAATAAGTTGCATGCCCCTTGTTCAATCTGTAAGCACAACTATTATGAAATATTCACCAAGTGTGTGTTTCAAAAGCTTACTCTTCTTATATCTACTCATCCCCTACATTATGTACAGAAGATCCTGGAAATATGTAGTATCTTTAAAGCACGAAGTGGCTATCAAAGACTACTCATCCATTTTCCTGAGTACTTTTTTCAGGGACAAGATTGTGGCTTCTGGAGACTACAGTTGAAAGGTATGGATGAAAGCTATTCTATCAAATGTTGCTGTCTCGGCTTGCAGGTCCTCTCTTGCCCTGCCCAGTCCAATATGAATCTGGCTCATAGCCTTCTTCCATTGTTTGTGTTCAGGAGCTGAAATTGCTGTTACTTCTTTCAAGGCTGGAGTTAAATAAAATTCCTAGGTTTCCACTGGAACTTCATTTACTAAAAAGAAATAAGAACACTGCTATGAAAATGCAAGGTTTTAAAGCAGAGTCAGCTGCAGTTCTGCAAAAATTAACCAGCACAGTTGAAAAATTAATGAGCACAGTTGCAAATAAAACTTGGGGTTTGGTAGTAGTGGTAAGTTAAAATGCCATTATTACTCACAGAACAAAGGGAAATCAATCTTCATAGAAATCTGTACAGGGATAGCTCTGAATCAACGTCTTAATTATCAGATGAGCTCCCTCAGCTAATCTCAAAAATGTGAACTTTGCTGATGAACTTTGAATACAATTGTTGGACTAGATTAATACGCGACATAGTGTTTGAATGATCACCTTTATCTTAAAAGTCAAATGAATCTCCTTCATCTGAGAATAACGAGCTTGTTTCCTTTTTGTGTGTCTTGGATTTAGTAGTGTATTTCACTGTAAATGGTATGTTTGGCTAGAATATTAAAAAGTTTTAAAACACCACATTGGTGTGATGTGATGAGGCAAGCCTCTGGGATAGAGAATCAGAGCTGTCCAATCTGCTGTGGCTTGCTTGCATCTTGAATGGTCCATTAAATTATATGGTCTGATTCTTCTCTACCCACTAAGTATGGCAAGATGAGCTTTTAAAGAAGACAAATTGTTACTCAATTTGTATATCCAAAGTTGCAGTAATGCAGTCAGATAGCATAGATGCCTCTTCACTCCATCAGACTCAGCAGAGCTGGCACAAGGCTGTAGGCAGTGGATACGCAGAGTTGGAGCTGATAGGTTTAGCTGATTTGGCTCGTCATGACCTCTCTGCCTCTTGCCATTGGACACTGCTGAAAGGAGAAGTAGGAGCAAAAGGACTAGTCCCAGTTCCAACAGCTGAACAAGTTCCTGCCATTTAAGTACTCTTTTATTCTTCCCTACACTTAAATATGACAATGTCCTTGGCTAGTGCTCTTGCTCCATTCCCAGAAAGGAGTAACAAGAAAATGAGTACAAGTCAATGTGCAGGATGTTAGACTGCTCTTCTCTGAGTTCAGAGGTAGGTGAACAATTGAGGAAGGGAAGGGTTGCAATTACAAGTGTAATGCTCAAAGGTACTGCAGAAAGAGACCTCATGAAGGCTGGCTTACTGGAAGATTTAAAAAAATCAGGAATCCCACTTACCACCTGCACCAACTCCAGTGGTATCTCCCCACCCCAGGAAGCCTGCTGATTCTTCAGGGAGCTCTATTCTGAGTCCTGAAAATCTTTATCTCTGCCAGTTCTTATCCCTCTTACCCACCTTCTGAGTCTCCTGCAGGCTCTTGCCAGTTCTGTTTCCCTATTATTCCTCCTACTCGAATACCTTCTGATGTCACTGCAAAACTGATTATTCCTTTTAGAAAGACATTGTATCTGCAACCTCTTCTAAGGGTACATGCACAGATGTCCAGGTCTTTGCAAGACTTGGAGATGTGTGCTCATTTTAAAACTTTCTTTGAGAAAAAATTTCCTCATAAGTAGTATACTGAAAACATACCGATTAAAATAACCAAAAACAAAATCCTGAGTACATCATGTTGAAAACATCTACCACCTCAACTCCAGCTCTTTGAACACAGTGAAGTCTGTTTCTCAAACTACTTTCTCATATACACCAATTGTATTTTCTCTATACTTTTTTTGTTTGTTTTACTTAAGTTTTTCATTTTCTGAATGCTTTTTTTTTAAGACAAAAAAAAAAAAAAAAGAAAGAAAAACACTTCAAAGCAGGAAGAATTCCTCTGTTATATGAACTATTCTTAACTTTTGCGAGGTGAAGTCAAGTATGAGACAGAATGGTTGGAAATATTCCCAAGTAATATTTCACTCATTCAAATCCCCACATAAATCTATATTTTGTTGTTGTTATTGTTGCTGCTGCTCAGAGCTATTTAAAAATCTTTGAAAACAGGAGTTCATAATGAACACAGTTTCTTAAATTACAGTACTGAGATACTAAGAAGTAAGCACCACTATAATCAAGCTAATTAAAAGGCCATCTTAAGGATGGGAATCTGCATATGAAAAGGAACATCATTTTCCTGACAGCAGTTTTACTATCCTCTTATATTTGCATGCACCCTTACCATCATTTGAAGATGTACTGCTTAAATAAAAAACAGGTTTTCTCTCCTTTATCTCTTTAAACCAAAGCAATAGTTCTTGTTTTCACCAACTGTTCCTGTGTTTTTCAAAGTTCATTCTTTGAAGAACTGAAACATTTTCGTTTATCCAAAAAGAGCAGATGCATAGCACACTTGGGGACAAATGAGATGAGTGAGTTGTGTACTGCATTTTTAATGATCTTTCCCTGGTAGAGACTTCAGAAGGCACTTTTGAAGATTACAAACTAACTGGATAATGAGCAGTTTTCTTCAAACCAAAACTAAGTAGAAAGATCACTGTTGGCTTCGATATTCATAAGGTGTTGCAGGATGGTCTGTTCTTAACCAGTTTTATTAATTGCCAGAAACATAAAGAAGTGGAGTGGGGGAGACTCTAACAAAAGACAGTAAAATTCACACAAGTCTCTTTCCTACAAATCTTTCGTATGAATGTTTTGTCTCATGAAATCTCTCTTTTGGTGACAAATAATATGTTTTCTGAAGATGGAAACTTTGTTTAGGATACAAAACATTTTGATGAGTTCTTAAGTTCAAACAGAAGGAGATTGCTTGGAGCTTAGCATCTGGAAGTATAGAGTTGATGAATGAAATACTTTGCCACAGTTTTTTGTTTTTGGTTTTTTTTGTAATTTATTTTATTTATTTATTCTTGCAGTGTATCCCTACAGTTTCAGGACTAAGCACATAAACTCAGGAAGGAACTTCTACTTCTTCTAAAATATTGCTATAAACTTGAAAACTTACAGTATCTGTGCTGTAGTGACCATGCAAAGGTAGAGCTCACACTCCTGAGGGATATCAGATCAACAAAGAGTAAACCACTATACTAAGTTTTAGGAAAGCCAAATTCCAGCTCTTGAGGGAGTTAAATAACAAAATCCTCTGGGAAAAAGCCTGTAAGGACAAGGGAGTAGTGCAGAGCTTGCAGATCTTTAAGAAAGCTTTCCTTAGGACACAAGCACTCTCTATTCCTAGGTGTAGGAAGTCAGGAAAGGAAGGAAGAGACCAGCTAGGCTGAACTGGGACCTACTGGTCAAACTGGAGAGAAAGAAGAAAATGCACAGGCAGTGGAAGCAGAGACAGGTATCCTGGGATGAGTATAGGGATACTGCTAGGCTGTATATGGACAGGGACAGGAAGGCCAAGGCCAAGGAACTGAACTTGGCAACGGGTGAAAAGAGATCACGTCTGTGACCACGTGAGAAATCTGAACATACATAAATCTATGGGTTGCAATGAGATGCAACCCAGAGTCCTGAGGAAATTGTCTGACAGTTTCCAACACACTCTCAATAATATCTGAAAAGTCAGATGGTGGTCAGGTAGAGTTCCTGGTGACTGGAAAATGTCATCTTAGCACTCATTTTTAAGAACAGTAGGAAGAATGACCCAGGCAACTACCAACATGTTAGTCTTATCTCTGTGCCTCCCTGGCAATGAGCGTCATGGAGCAGATCCTCCTGGAAGCTATGTTTCAGCATAAGGAATAGAGAAAGATGATACAGCACATCCAAAAAGGCTTCAACAAAAGCAAGACTGTCTTACCAAACAAGTTATCTTCTATGATGGTGTAACTGAATCACTGGACAAGGGGAAAGCCACTGGTGTCATCTACCTGGACTTCAGTAAAGCTTTTGACATAGAACTGCAAAACATCATTCTCTCCAAATTGGAAAGATATGAAGGGGGGTGGACAGTTAAATGTTGTTTGCAATATCGCACCCAGAAAGAGGTGATAAGTAGCTCAATGACCCTGAAAAGCAACTGGATTATGGGCTGGATCAAAGGAAGTGTGGACAACAGAGCAGGGAGGTGATCCTGCCCCTCTACACCGTGCTGGTGAGGCCTCACCTGCTGGAGTAACACATCCAGATGTGGAGTCCTGAGTACAACAGAGTCATGGGCACATTGGTAGACCTGTGTCCTGAGAAGGACCACAAAAAAGATCCAAGGGGTGGAACACCTCTCCTACCAGGACAGGCTGAGAGAGCTGGGGCAGTTCAGCATGGAGAAGATCTGAAAGCGGCCTTTCAGTACTTAAAAAAGGGGCTACAAGAAAGAAGGGTACAGTCTGTTTAGCAAAGTCTGTTGTGATAAAACAAGAGGAAATGGTTTCAAACAAAAGGAGGGGAGATTTATGCTGGATATAAGGAAAAAGTATTTAACCAGTGAGGTGGTGGATGCCCCATTCCTGGAGACATTCAAGGTCAGGCTGGAGGGAGCTCTGAGCAATCTGATCTAGATGTGGAGGTCCCTGTACATTGCAGGGAAGCTGGACTAGATGACCTTTAAAAATCCCTCCCACTTGTAAATCACATCTATTCTGAGATTCTATGATACTATATAATGCCTGCCAAACATAACAAATTTTTTATTAACTGTTCACACCATTTCCTAAGGTTGATAATAATTTAAGGCCTCAGGGAGTGCAGCATACTGTGGATAATTTGTTAGTCAGCTGTGGTTTACTTTTCAAGTTTTTGTTCACAGTCTCATTGTTTTGCTTTTTTCTTTTTGTGTGGAATTTTTTCTTGTTCTTATCTTTAAATCATTCTGAACTACAGACTTTCTGGAATTGCCTAGAAGTCTTACAATTTATATGCAGATTTGCAACTATTTCCAGTCACTTTTATTACCCTGTTCAGTGAATGGACTGAGGGACTAATCCCAAATGTCTTGTTATGTCCTTGTATTTCTTTTATATTTTAAATTCCCTTTGGCTACTCACAGCTGGAATAAGGTTGAGGGAATATATCATGAAGAATATTTAACCTGTTAAGTTTACAATAATCTAGTCACACAATTGCATTGAAATGGTTGTTTCTGAATCTCAAGTTTTTCTAAATTGGAAAGTAATGAGGGGACACAGTAAACTTTCAACTCACTTTTTCACATAGCAATTTCATATCCATCTGCATTCACCTAGTACAATATAAATCTACTCTAGAGGAAGTACACCATCTTGTAAGAACAAACAAACAAACAAACAAGTTATTTGTTGTTCGGTAATGTATAGAGTCTATGTGGGGCTAGGAATAAGCTGTGTGATAACTTTTTTGTTTCTGTTTGGTGTTGTAGAGACATAAAAATCTGTAAAGAAATGAGCAACAGCATTAAACTAATTTCAAGTCAATAGACTGCCTCGATTCTCCTATTTAAGTATCTGTTTCCAATTATTTTACATCAAACAATTGTGTATATTTCCTGTAAAAAAAAAGTGTCACTGCTATGTGCCCACTGCCATTAATGATTTTAAAATGTCCATTATTATTATGTTAGTGGGAGCAAAATGGGTTGAATATCTCAATCTCTGTATACTATACATGTGAACAGATTGCTATGTACTACACAACTTATATTGTCAAGTAACAATCTATATAAATGTAATACATGCAAAGGAATATATTTTAGAAAAAAATGGAATTTTTTCAAAGGAATCAGATTCAATGAAATAAATGTTTTTGGCTGAAAAAAATTTGGCGAAAAGTTGGACTGGCTGTAGTCATTCTTTAAATAAGTTTTAGTCCAGTAACTTCTACTGACAGTACATTAGTGTTGCTGACATTCCGGTAGACCTTCAAAGCTGCTTCCAGAAATGTGTGTCACTTTCTCTCAATAGCATCTTTGATGCTAATCCTGTGATAGACACATAGACATCAGAAGGGACAAAGCCCACCCACTTAGTTCAGATAAAAAATCTCATTGAGTAGTCAGTCTGATACATAGGATAAAGACACAAGGAACATTTGTTTGTATCTTTATTGTGGTAGCATGCTCGACACAAGAAATCTAAGGCAGTTCGGTTCATGTGTATGTGCAGTCTACATGTCTTATAAAGAAATGCCTTCTTGAAATTAACCCTACCTTTCCTAGTGAGGCAAAAATTGGTGGCTTCCAGCTGAGTGACTGAGCTCTGTTGCAATTGCCTTGGCAAGAAGCAAGGGGCTGTATGATGTATTCTTCTGCATGTACTCATGGCACATTTACAGCCTGGAACTATTCAGACTCAAGGAATGAATTATGGTAAAATCTTCACTGATTAACCACTGTTCCCAAGCTCACTGGTTACAGTAATCTTAATTAAAAGCAACTTTTAAATAGGAGCTTCTATAATATTATTAGTGAGTGAAATGATGCCTGACAGAGATATCTGAAGAGGGAAAATACTTGCAAGAACTGCATATATATATCTTCAAGATGTCTGTGTGATCCACAGTGTCATGTCCTGAAAAGAAGACTCATGAACCTTTTGGAAAGGACACTTGAGAGTTATATATTACTTTCCTGCCAACCACATGGTGTCTTTCAGATGATAAAAACAACACACTGTACATGAGAGATAAATTCTGTCTTCAGAGCCATGTTAATCTTAGAGATTAAATAAGAAATTCAACTGTGGAGATGCAAATCACAGAGGTGACGAAGTTCAGGAACAGTTTTAAGGAGGTGATATATGAGTAGATTATTGTCATTTGTGCTGGGGATCTAAAATTTATTTTAAAATAAGACACATCTCAAGTGATGTTGTGATAGCTTTACCTGGGCAATGTAGGTAGTCAGTCAGTCATTTTTATTATTATCAAATCTCCATAAATAATAAAGCCACTGTAAATCTCCTCACCATGTATGGAAGATCTGTAGGACAAATTCCAGAAGGAGTAGGAACTTTTCAAATGCCAGAATCATTTCTAAATGTAAGAATAAACACAAGCAGCAGAATGAGAAGAAGCAGTGCAGTAGGCAGAGTACTCCAATCACTGTCCCTTCCTCCTCTTCCTTCTTTACCCCTACCACGCAGACTTGTCTTAACAGAGTAGAGGAGCTAGCCAGTGAGTCCAAGTGTTCAGTTTGGCAGTGACATTTGGAACATCAGATATAAAGATGAAATGGAAGACAGAAATGTTCACAAAGATCTCTGTTTTCCTGGAAAGCAAAATGTTTGCAGCCAAAATATTTTCCAGATTTAACTTTCTTTTTCTCTTGTGTATTCTGATCAAGTATGTCTCAAACTGGAAATTAATTAGTCAGTGTTTAGAAAACATCTGAACAGAACCAGTGAAGTACATCTGCATACTGATGAAAGCGTATCTTAAGTCTTTGTAGCCAGAGGCAGGATTTAGAAAAGCAATGTCAAGAATTTCCAGATGAGAGTCTGCCAGGCAGTTGGCCTGGGAGTAGGAGAGCCCAGAGCAAACATTGCAATCTTGCACTTGACTGAGCAGGCACTTGATTCAAAAGTCAGTAGGGAACAATACTGATGTAATTTTTTTTGAGAGACAGAACAACCTGAAAATGTTGATTCTGTTCTGTACCCATTTGTAAGGAGAACACTGAAAAACTATTGTCATAAAAAGAAGCTCCCAGATGATGTTGCAGATCAGGACAAAAATGCATGAAAGCTTATAACAGAATTGGCTGATGTAGTCACCAGGCCATTCTCAATATTTGAAAAGTTATGGTGGCAAAGAGAAGTACTTACTTACTTTAAAAATGCAACATCAGACCTATTTTTAAGAAAGGTAAAAGGGATGACCCAGGGAACAAGCAACTGCCAATCTTGCTTCTGTGCCAAGAAAGATCATGAAGCAGATCCTCCTGGAAGTTATGCTAAGGCACATGGAAGACAGGAAAGTGGAATGGGAGAATCAGAATGATTTCAGAAAGGGCAAATCCTGCTTGACCAACCTAATGGCCTTCTATGATGGTGTAACTGCATCAATAGACAAGGGAAGAACTACTGATGTCATCTGTTTTGACTTCAGTAAGGCCTTTGACGCAGTACCTCACAACATCCTTCTCTCTAAGTTAGAAATATATGGATTTGGACCATTCAGTGGATGAAGAACTGGCTGCAGGATTTAATCCAGAGAGAGGTGGTCAATGGTTCAATGCCCAAATGGAGATCAATGAAAAGTGGTTCCCTCAGGGTCAGTACTGAAAAAAGTGTTCTTTAACATCTTCATGTCATCAACAGTGGGATCAAGATCACCCTCAGCAAGTTTGTGGATGATGTCAAACTGTATGGTTGATGTGTCTGAGGGACAGGATCCCCTTTAGAGACCTAGGCAGGCTTGAGTAGTGGACTCAGGAAGTTCAATAAAGCCGAGTTCAAGGTCTTGAACCTGGTTTGAAGCAACTCCTGCTACTCATTCAAGCTGAAGGATGAAAAGATGGAGTACAGCCCTGCTGAAATGGACTTGAGGGTACTGAGGATGGGAAGCTGGACATGAGCCAAGTGTGTGCCCTCACAGCCCAGAAAGTCAATTAGATCATGGGCTGGATCAAAGGAAGTGTGGACAGCAGAGCAGGGAGGTGATCCTGCCCCTCTACACCGTGCTGGTGAGGCCTCACCTGCTGGAGTAACACATCCAGATGTGGAGTCCTGAGTACAGCAGAGTCATGGGCACATTGGTAGACCTGTGTCCAGAGAAGGACCACAAAAAAGATCCAAGGGGTGGAACACCTCTCCTACCAGGACAGGCTGAGAGAGTTGGGGCAGTTCAGCATGGAGAAGATCTGAAAGCGGCCTTTCAGTACTTAAAAAAGGGGCTACAAGAAAGAAGGGTACAGTCTGTTTAGCAAAGTCTGTTGTGATAAAACAAGAGGAAGTGGTTCCAAACAAAAGGAGGGGAGATTTATGCTGGATATAAGGAAAAAGTATTTAACATTGAGAGTGGTGAGTCATAGAAAGAGGGTGCCCAGTGAGGTGGTGGATGCCCCATTCCTGGAGACATTCAAGGTCAGGCTGGAGGGAGCTCTGTGCAATCTGATCTAGATGTGAAGGTCCCTGTTCATTGCAAGGGAGTTGAACTGGATGATCTTCAAAGGTCTCTTCAAACACTAGGCAATCTATGATTCTATGTTACCAGAGAAAATGACAGTCAGTACATAAAATATATTACAGGTTTTCTAAGACCTTATCAAAGGCATTGTTGTTCCATTCCCACCACTGATCAAAGACAGTTGAACTCTACTTCATCATTAATGTTGCAAGGTGATTTCACTTCAGAGGTCACAAAAACTGCACCAAAACTTTCTCCCTACTGTTAAGTTCAAAGGAAATTTTAGCAGAAATAACTCACAGGGTAGAAAACATATTGGTTTCTGGTCAGAACGTGTGTTTGGTCATTTTTAAAGATCATTAAAAATACTAACACTGTTCTGAAATTTTTAAGCATATTTACTTGGGATTTATTGCTGAAGGCTTTATGTGTGAGCAATTAGTATTAGCTCTGCATATTAATTTGTAGTAGGTGAAGAAGAGATTGCAGCTAGTAATTCAAAATATATTCCCTCAATTAAACCAAAATAGTCTTTAGAAACCAAATCTGGATGCAGACAATGGATTTCTGCATGATTCCTAAAATCTGAGCACAGTTTGTAAAGACTATTAGTTTGGTAAAACACTTTCAGTTGTGCTTTCCAAACTAGAAATGAACAGTCTTGTCTACATCTTGTGTACAGCTCAAAAGTCTACAGGAAAGCTCCTTTCCTTTTTTATGTACATGGATATCATGTGTTCACTGAGCACAATGTGCAGTGCTCTGGCTAAGGAGAAATTCTACCTTCTCCCAAGGTTCCTCCCACCTCTGTAACTTTTCTAACTCTTGTCTTCTAAGCTTTGCTCATGCAGGCAAAATGTAATCAAAAATTTAACTAAATGTAACTCAGGTTACTGGAAAAAAAAAAAAGCAGTGCATTTGAAAAGTGTTGCACTTCCTAGGAAATTCTATTGACTCATTCATCATTGTTTACATCAAGCCTTCTTCAGCAGCTGATTTCTGTTGCTGATAATCTGCAACCTTAGACTATTCCTGGAGCTGTTTATCACTGTCAGGTTGAATCACATAGTTGTAACTTGAAGCCTTGAAACTTGATTGCAAATCACTGTCAAATGCTAAGACTTCTTATTTTACTTTTGCTTCTAAGAACACAATGGGAGATGAAGAGAATGATTTACATTGTCATCTTAAACATTTATGAAAAACAGATAAAAAGTAACAGAACACCGACTAGATAGACACAAATAGAACTAACAGTACTGTATGTCTTATCCCAGAATCCATGCTGACAAAATAACTAGTTCATTAAAAATTATTTTTGTATCCCTGTATACTTTTGTGATGACAGTGTTTTATTCAAGTGAGTGAGCACAGAGGGGAGCACTTGTGGAATTCCTTTTTTTCTTCTGGTTATTTTGTCTGTAAAGCAGATTTTGTCAAATTCTTGACTACTGAAGAGGCAGAAATAGAGCTAATGCAAGCATGGTGGAAATACTCACAGACTGGAATCATCTCCTGCTCTGTACTCAGGCAAAACTCCAACTGATTTTCATTATTTAAAAAATCTTTGTGTTCTGCCTCTGCCCTGAATATATTCATTTCCACTGAAAAATGTTCTGTTTTGTTTTCTTTTTCTATTTAGTCCTACATGAGGTTGACTATAAACTAATGAAATAACACAAAGGCATAGGTAATTTTCAGTATATAACAGAGAATTGCTTCACATCCAATCAAAAGTAGGGAACCAGGGAAGAAAGAACTCAGGCTTACAGTTACTTCACGTAGTAGTTCTTTCTATGGTCTTAATACTTTGCTTTGATTGTTTCACTTTGGATCTTATTTTGTGTAGCAGAGAATGATAAACTTATCTATACTTATAAAGAACTTTGAGAACTATATGAAAAACAAAATAGATTTTGGTGACTCACTACCTATTCAAAATCTGAGTATATCTGTGTCATGACTGAGCATCACCGGGGACATTACCAATAGGAAACAGACACAATCTTACAAATAGTCTTATCATCCTTCCACTGAAGTCAGTACCATTTTTGGTACTGACTTTTGGTAATTTCACATGTATGTCCATTTCCATAATCTCCTTTGAAAACCAGAGGAGAAGACAAGTTGGGACCCAAAACTGAGGTACTCTTTGAAAAGCATTCCGTTTGGGAACAGAATCATTGCTAGAGACTTACTTGGTTTAACCTTTTTGCTGATAAAAACCACAATCTTTTTGTATTTCTATTGCCATTGCAGTCATTATATGTGCATGGTCTTATAATGCTATTTCTAGCCAGGCTTGCTCACTGCAAGGATGCTGCATGAATGAGCTATTATTTTCCAGTATCCAAGCTGTGTAACTAGTTCCTGTTCTCACACAGCCATTCACTTTGCCAGATTCTCACTACTTCCACAAGAAAATTCTGAGTAGGATCCTAAATAGGCAAACCATGCTTTTATATCTCAGGTCTAGACATAATTCTGCATATTCACTTCCCATTTCTTTGCCCTGAAAAAATTTGCAGCTCAGCCCTGTTGGAAAACCTGAAAGGTGCTATAAATTGTGTAGCAAAGAGATACAGTACATGTCTTTTCTCCATGCAGGTGACCATGGCAAATGCTAATCCTAGAAATCGTCTCATGCAACCTCATTTCCAAGTGCTGAGAATCTGAGTGAGCTTCAACTTCTTGTATATCATCACATACAGCTTCTGTGGCAGTAGCATTCTCATGTGAGCAGGAGAGGCAGAGGCACTGGAATCAAAAGGGGTGCTATAGACACGTGGAAATCTCAGCATGTTAATACATCCTAATTTCAACAGTCTTTTTGTGCCCTCAAAATCTCTCTTATTTCTGTGTGATCTATTTTTCAAGCTAGTAATAAATACACATCTTTTTAAAAGGTTGTAGCAATTAGAAAATATTTATTAAGTCATAAACACAACTAGCAAAACAATCAGAAATCTGGAAAATTAAATCCACCTGCCATCAAAAATAGCTGGATGTTATTCATAAAAGCCTCTACAGGGCATGAAGTGCCTTCAAGCCTAGCAGAGTTCAGAACAGGAATTTAGTCTGGCTTTGTAATTGAATCAGGCACCTAGATTCATCAGCCTATGTATTAAAGTGTTGAAATACATCAGAGGCACCACTTGCGTCACAAATCCCTTCAGAGTAATCTAATCTGTTTTATTTAAACGCAGTTAGTTCTCTGTTTTTGGCATGCAGAACACTTGTTTTCCAGTCACTGAAACTAAGTGTACAGCAATGTCACTGCACCCTCTCTGTAAGCACAGCAGTCCAATACCAGAAAGATTATCAGCAGAGATCAGCTGAAATGTCTGACCAGACTAAGAAGTGTCAAGTCATGCATCTGCCTATGTGGCTAGTATGGTCATGCTCCCTTGTTTCAAGGGCTCCTGAGGTGTTTAACAACTTTGGTCACATTCGTGGTGCCACTCAAGAGCTTGCATGGCATCCTTGAAGCATGGCTCCACACTACTTCCGCTGGTTTTGCAAAAACAACTCAACACAGATGACTCTGAACAGGCATCTGTGGCACAGCAGTTCCCTAAGAATGAAGAGATCCCAAGAGATCCTATTTTCCTGACTTTTCCTTCAAAGCATCCTAAACTTTACACTTAGTAGGTAATAAAGAATCAAATTGAACTAATTAATTTTCGCTGACAAATACATAAGCTTATCTTGAAATGCTGAATGTTTTAGGGGCATGGAATGGAAATGAGCCACTTGTCTAACCCTTTGATTTAAAGAAAGAGTCTGAGAAAGCAGTTCACTGTGTTCTACCCATCTCAGTGGTGGCCTAGTAGTATGGAATAAATATCTGAATAATTCAATTTTCCAAAAGCAGGCATGGTCATACATTTCTGTACAAAAACCTTTCATGTCAAAAGTTGACAACAATGTCAGTCTTAGCTGGAAAAGAGTAATGCCTAACAGTGAGGTGATGAGAGCATGGAGAGATAGGGCAAACAGTATCACTTGCCTGCAAACTGACATTTTCAGAATAAAAATCTTTTCATAATTTTCTATTCAGAAGAAAAACTGGGATGAAATTCTTTCAATCCAAGCCAAACTATTTCAGGATTGTTTTGTCTTTTTTTATTTGGTTTGGTTTGATCCTCATCTCTCTTTCCCTGGTTAATGTGTGTGTAGACACATACTTGTAGACACGCATGTTCCTTGGGTGTCACTTGATCACCATTGCAGTACCAGAGTTTGCTTTCACCTGTCATTCCTGATGCATGAGGATTTACACATCTGGCATGATATGCCTTACATCTTGAGGAAATAAGTAAATGATGTTTTGCCTTGAAGATACTGGTTTTGAGCTGTTCTAATAAGTTCCGGCCAGAGGTCTCTGAATGAAAGTAATTTCAGTAAACAGATACAATTAAGTCCAGGACAATTAGGATTCCTACACTGAGCATGACTCTCTGTCTTTCTTGCTAAGAAATCCTAAAGCATGCATTTGAAGGACCTATGACAACACAGATTCTACGTTGTGCAGCTTACTGATAGCACAGTAGAAACTCAGGGAAGAATTTATCCATACAGGAAGACAGTCAAAAAATTTAAGCTTCGAGCGGCAGTATGAAAGTACTTGGCTATACCAAAGAGATAAAAAGAGCAATCAGTTACCCATAAGACAGAAATATCAGACCAATGACACTTCTACGTTATAAGCCAGATGGATTGATTTTAATAAGATCAATACAGATTCTACAACTCATCAGATTAATTCTATTTTTTAGCTCTTTTCATGTCCCACAGCTTGGTTTATGAAAGAACCAGCGATGTGGTTTTGAAACCTTTCTTCTCTTACTTTAAGTTGTAGTTAAGTAATTAAACCAACCAGCTGAGACCTAATGACCAGCTTTCTGAAAAATAAAATGAAAAATAAATCCAAGTCCCCAGTTTGGTTAACGTGGCATGAAAGGGAAAGAATCTGTCATTCAAACAACTTAATGACCTGCAACCATATTTGCACAGTTAAAGACTCCAGCATAAAGTCTTTTGATCTTTCTACACCACTATAGGAAACAAAGTGTAGTCATTGTTCTCCTGATGATAATTTTAACTCTAGTGATTTTATAGGATTTGAAGTTAGCTTTAAAATATAGCAGTTTAAGCCTGAATTCCAGAGGCTTCCTCATTTTCAGGTGAAAGTTTTGAGTGCCCTCAGTTCTGCCTCCCAAGAACTACTCCAACACAACAGCTATTTATCTCTCAGCTATATAAGCCTTCCATTTATCCAGAAAAAAAAGATGGAAACTCACCAAAGGCCCTTGAGAGGCAGAGCCCCAATACACAACTGTGGCACAGATCTCAGTAATATCCAGAAAGTATATTCTTTTCCATTTGTCCTTCCAACTGAAGGTAAGCAGAGATCTCAGATGGCCTTTTTAAGCAATAAGAAAGTAGTTAAAAGCTCACAGATTATTTGGGAGGATCATGTTTTATGGTCCTCTGTGTTCAATACAAACAAAAAGGGGTTTTGTATAAGCTGTAAAATTTTCTGCCTCAGGGAAGTTGTGGATGTAAGGATCTTTCACATCTTCTAAAAAGCATACAATTGCCATCCTATACTATGTCATTCTTGTCTGTCTACACTATGGATTTGTTATTTTTAAAAGCATAGAGATGAAAACAGTGAATTTTGCTTTCTGAGTCTAGATAGAAGCTGAATATTTTTGGAGACACCAAATATCTGGAATATGTGATTTGTGAAACACATCTTACTGGCTCTGCAGGGTACCCTGAAACTCTGGCGTTATGGAATGTTCTTTTAATTGTTGTCTCCATTCTTGGAGATTGGACCACTGAGGACTAGCAATCTCCCCACGCTAGGGCCACTGCCATCACAGACACCAATATGGTTATGTAGAAAATGGCAAAATGGCATTTAATAAGGCACGACAGCTCCTTATATACATACATCTATTATCGTCTACTCCCCTAAGCATGCATAATTAATTAATCTCCGAGCAGGGAAGGTCCTGTCCCGTAACATCCCGATGTCCCAGCCACGCCTACTACAACATCTCCCCAACCCTTATGCTCGGTTAAGCCTTGCCCGTTACAGTGTGAACGCTACCTGCACCCTTCCAAAACCTCCCATGTAACCCGTGATACTATCATTGATCTGTTAGACAAGTCCTTTCTATCACTCATTACAAACAGCTTCGCAAGCATTCTACAAAGCACAGTAGCAAGCATTCTATAAAGCATGATAGACAGATCAAAATATATACAAAGATTGTGAGCCCTATGGCAAAAAGCCTTAAACAGTAGTCTTAGTCACGAGTCCATCTGTGATTTCTTCTATCTATAACATAATACCATTTGTTACCACCTTTCTGATATATCTCTCATTCATTACTTGTTGACATCTTCAGTCTTTCCTCAAAGTAGTATAATCATCCACACCTTTCTGATCTATCATGGCTTCTGTGTCTCCTTTGGTCATGACTCCTGCTCCGTCCTCTTTCTCTGCTTCTTGATTTCTTGTGGTCTCGTGGATGGCTCTCGTGAATCTTCTGTCAGATGTTCTTAACCCCCTTTATTATTTATTAGCAAACTATTAATATACTACAAACTAGTAACACTCTATAACAGTATTGCTGAATGTAAGAAAGAGACAAAGCAATGATATTATAAGGACAAGAAATATTCTTAAACTTAATAAGAAGTGAACAAACACACATTTCACACATAGCTTAAAGTTCCTGCAACCTGGAAAAGAATCCCTAAAGGTTCCATTCTTTGTGTACCAATAACTGATTAAAAAGAATAATTGCATGTCAAACAAAATCAACCTCAGTGGGTAAACCTGCTAGAGCACCACTAGTGGTATTACTTTCCTTTTGACAGCTAACATCCTAACTTGGTGACTGTGACTAAAGCTTAAGTGGTGCTGTTTCAGGGTATGCTGGATCTGAGAGACAAGATATCTCAAGAGCAGAAGCAAGCAAACTGCACATTCAGAGTAGCACAAAGGGTTAAAGTTTAAGTCAACATACACACACAGACATCCATTTTGGATAAGAGTAAGCATGAAGCAGAAACTCCCTAAGCAAGTGCATTATTAGCTATTAACCCTTGAGAAATGGCAAATCATTGGTGAAAGAAGAAAGAAAAGGAACATGCCAGTGGTGGATGCGAAAGGCAGTGCTAGCAAGGCGTCCCCTGCTTCAAAGTGCACTTTTCCTCTCTCACTTTAATCTCAAACTTTAATCCTTCTCAAAGTTTGCAGAGTTTTTTCCATTTGTACTCTGCATCTGTGTAGTCAGTGCTTGATGCAGAGCCCAAAAGGAGCACCTGCTTGCAAAACAGAACTACCAAGGTTAGCTCTCACTAAAATACTTACAGTCATAAATATCAGTTGCCTTAAAGCTATCAGAATACTTTGTTCCTTCCCAAGATCATTCTGTCAGGGGCTTTTAGGTTCCTAATATGGGTGCTAATTAAAGGAATCAGTGAACTTAACTATCTGTTGGGCAATATTTCTCTGTTAGAATCATATGTCAAATTGAAATAAGATAGTGTGTGCATTTATCTCAAGTGATGCATAGTCATTTTTTTTAAATTCTGATTTGTGGGTGAAAGAGAGTTAATCATTCTAAAACAAAATCATCCCTTTGCCTAGGATCCTTTTCCAGGTTTGTCTTAACAAATTAGAAAAGAGCTAATTGATAGGCTAACAACATAACTGTGCGTTCTAAATACATTAGAAGTGCTATTTCCATAGACTCCAACATTAGTAACATCAAATCTTATCTAACTCACACTTGACTTACTACTAGTCTAGAAAAGGCACAGTCACTACAAACTCTGCTGTGCACTAAATGCTGGAATGCACAGCTGGAATAGCACAGCCGGCAGCCTGTCATGCGTGGGAGACCCATACTTTCACAGCCAGCAGCCACGCTGGGCCCCAGTAGTTGCCAGGCAATGCTGGTAAGAGACAGGTCCAGGATCCCAGGGCAAATCAAGAAGTCCAGGGGAAAAAGAAACTTTTATATTGCCCCATAAAAATAAATTCCGTTCCTCTGAATTGCTATTGCTTCCTGAAATTTGAAATGGTAAACTCCTGGGTACAGCTGTGGACAGTGTGCCCCGCTCGCTCACAGCTGTAGGCAGAAATGGTACGCCCCTAGGTGTGACTGAGGAAGGTAAACTCTGCCCCTCATCCAATCCAGGCAGATGGACCTTTTGGTCCATCCAGACCAAAGGGTCTGGCCCCTCCCAGAGGGAGTAACGAGCTGGGCAGTAATCTGGTCCTGCCCATGAAAGTCACCTATTGCCTCACTCCTTCCATTATTTCCCCCGTTGTTCCCCCCATGTATGGAATGTAACTGAGATAAAGGATATAATGTTTTGACTAGGAATTCCAGATATGGCGATGGCGGGTAAGTAAGAGGCTGCAGGCTTCCACCAACTTGTTCATTTTTCAAGTAGGAGACGATCAGTGATGTCAGCGCCATCTTGCCCTTGCTTTTTCCCAAGCTGAGTATGGCCAATTCTGCCAGCGTTATATTGCTCACAGCCATCAGCAGCAGAGTGATCACTTCAGCCAGCTCCAACTCTTTTTGGTCTCTGCAAATGACAATCTCTCCTGGGCCCCCACCGGACATATGGCTGGGGTCCCCTCCAGAGCCCCCCGCATCCAGTGCCTCGCCCCCATTGTCACCGCTTAAGCCCAAAAGTATTTCAGCCTCCACCCATATCTTTCCCTCCTATCTAGCCACTTTCAATGCTCCCAAAATGAGACCCCACGTTTTTAACTCAGACCCCATCTGGATACTCATAGTATGTTGCACAAGCCTAGAAGTGAGGTCATCCCATCTCTGGTGGTCGAAAATCTCTCGGGGGGTTTTAACCTCCCCCTCCCACTCTAACCGGGAAATAATTGCAGTAATCTCCTTAGAAGGAGCATTCTTATCAAAGTAATCCTTACATAGCAAGAATATTAACTCAATTACCGATTCCATGATCCACACCGCCAGCCAGCGTCGTCACCCCGCTGCTCTCTACTGGTCGTGTACAGTCAGTTCAAGACCTGGATTGTCCGCATCTTCACTGTGCCTTTCCACTTCTACCGGGCCCCGGCTCAGTACCATCACCGCACTGCTTCAAGCTGGAGGGAAAAACGGGGGGGAAAGAGGGGCAGCGGCAACAATCTGAGGAGGAAAGCTAATTTTCTAAATAAGATATCAGAAAGTAAAATAACACAATATAATACAATATAGTTGGAATTGAAGCTAATAAATCAAATAAAATGAGCAAGAGAGTGTCCGATATACCGAAGGCTTTACACTAACGCTGAAGGCAGACGGCAGCAAGCACCCACTGCTGAGTTGATCCCAAAGGAAAGAGAGTGTCCCGTGACCACAGACAGTTTTTGTCTTTCCCTCTGAGCATAAACACACAAAAATGCAAAGCACTGCAAAGTCCTCTGGGGAATATAGTTCTTCTGAGACAGGTACACCCATAACTATCGATGATCCACGGAGCTGGAGCATTAACTCTTTAACTCTTAATACACTACATGATGTTATGATGTGAAATACCAATGCCAAAAATCATAAAACCATGACATTCCACCCCTTATTCCACATCTCTACATCATGCTTGATATATATACATGAACAATGATTAACATGCATTAGATAAACACACACACCATATATACAAGTATATACATGGAATTACTGATTACACTTGCCCAGCATCAAATTCCCTTGTGGTACACACTCAACATCCCCATTCTTCTGCATCACCCACCAAGTGGACCCAGATCCCTGAGCAAAGACAGTTCCACGGAGAGGTTTGCGCTTTCCAGAAGCTGGAAGGACCCAAACTGCTTTTCCCAACATGTTCTTTACATGTACTACAGGGACCTTATCTCCCTCTATAGTAGGTAGAGAACTGGATTGGGCAGGACCATCGTGACTTATGGATCCTCGGGTGTTGACCAACCAGGTGGCTTCTGACAAATGCTTCTCCCAGTGCTTAAATGTTCTGCCACCCATTGCTTTCAACATGGTTTTTAGTAACCCATTGTATCTTTCAATTTTGCCAGAAGTTGGTGCATGATAGGGGATATGATAAATCCACTCGATGCCATGATGTTTGGCCCAAGTATTTACAAGAGAATTTTTGAAATGAGTCCCATTATCGGACTCAATTCTCTCTGGAGTGCCATGTCGCCATAGGACTTGTTTCTCAAGCCCTAAGATGGTGTTTCGGGCGGTAGCATGGGGTACTGCATATGTTTCAAGCCACCCCGTGGTTGCTTCCACCATGGTAAGCACATAATGCCTACCATTGGGAGACTGTGGCAAGGTGATATAATCAACCTGCCACGCCTCCCCATATTTATACTTTTGCCATAGCCCTTCCCCCCAGAGGGGTTTCATCCTCTTGGTTTGTTTAATTGTGGTACATATATCACAGTCATGGATAACCTGTTCAATAGCATCCATAGTTAAGTCCACCCCTCGGCCTCTAACCCACTTATATGTTGCATCTCTTCCTTGATGGCCAGAGGTCTCATGGGCCCACCAAGCTAAAAATAATTCACTCTTGTGTTGCCAGTCCAAGTCTACCTGAGCCACCTTACCTTTGGCAGCTTGATCTACCTGATGGTTGTTTTGTTGTTCCTCAGTTGCCCGGCTCTTAGGAACATGAGCATCTACATGACGCACCTTTACAACCATATTCTTTATTCGGGCAGCAATGTCTCTCCACAGTTCAGCAGCCCAAATAGGCTTACCCCTTCGCTGCCAGTCATTTCGTTCCCATTGCTGTAACCACTCCCATAAAGCATTTGCCACCATCCGTGAGTCAGTATAAAGATAAAGCACAGGCCACCTCTCTCGTTCAGCAATATCTAAGGCCAGTTGGACAGCCTTTACCTCTGCAAATTGGCTTGATTCTCCTTTTCCTTCAGTGGCCTCTGCAACTCGTCGTGTGGGGCTCCACACAGCAGATTTCCATCTGCGGTGCTTACCCACAATGCGACACGATCCATCTGTGAACAGGGCATATCTCTTTTCATCTTCTGGCAGTTCATCGTATGGTGGGGCTTCTTTAGCACGTGATAACTCCTCTGCTGGTGTTGTTCCAAACTTTTTACCTTCAGGCCAGTCCATGATCTCTTCTAGGATTCCTGGATGACCGAGGTTCCCCATCCAAGTTCGCTGTGTAATCAGTGCAGTCCACTTACTCCAAGTGGCATCAGTAGCATGATGGGTGGAGGGAACCTTTCCTTTGAATATCCAGTTCAGCACTGGCAATCGAGGTGCCAGAAGGAGCTGCGTTTCAGTACCGATTACTTCGGAAGCAGCTCGAACCCCCTCGTACGCGGCTAAGATCTCCTTCTCAGTTGGAGTGTAGCACTCCTCAGACCCCCTGTACGCCCGACTCCAGAATCCAAGGGGTCGGCCTCGGGTCTCTCCAGGAGCTCTTTGCCACAAACTCCAAGTGGGACCTTCCTTTCCAGCAGCAGTGTAGAGGATGTTCTTTACATCCTGTCCCATCCGCACTGGCCCCAGGGCCACGGCACGGGCTATCTCCTGCTTAATTTGCTCAAAAGCCTGCTGCTGCTCAGGGCCCCACACAAAATCATTCTTCTTCCGCGTCACCCGATAGAGAGGGCTCACAATGAGACTGTAGTTTGGAACATGCATTCTCCAAAAGCCCACTGCACCCAAAAAAGCTTGGGTCTCTGTCTTACTTGTGGGTGGAGACATGGCAGTGATTTTGTTAATCACATCTGTAGGGATGTGACGACGTCCATCTTGCCACTTTATACCTAGGAACTGAATTTCTTGGGCAGGCCCTTTCACTTTGCTTCGTTTAATAGCAAAGCCAGCTCGTAGGAAGATCTGGATTATTTTCTCTCCTTTCTCAAAAACTTCTCCTGCTGTATTGCCCCACACAATGATATCATCAATGTATTGTAAGTGCTCAGGAGCACCGCCCTGTTCCAATGCAGTTTGGATCAACCCATGGCAAATGGTTGGGCTGTGCTTCCACCCCTGGGGCAAACGGTTCCAGGTGTACTGAATGCCCCTCCAGGTGAAGGCAAACTGTGGCCTGCATTCTGTGGCCAGAGGAATTGAAAAGAAGGCATTGGCAATGTCAATGGTGGCATACCACTTGGCTGCTTTTGACTCCAGTTCATACTGGAGTTGTAGCATGTCTGGCACAGCAGCACTCAGTGAGGGTGTGACTTCATTCAGGCCACGGTAATCTACCGTCAGCCTCCACTCTCCACTGGCTTTATGCATCGGCCATATGGGGCTGTTAAAAGGTGAGTGAGTTTTACTGATCACTCCCTGGCTCTCTAGCTGATGAATCAAGTTACGAATGGGGAGCAAGGATTCCCTATTGGTGCGGTACTGCCGTCTGTGCACTATTTTTGTAGCAATCGGTACCTGTTGCTCCTCCACCTGTAGCAACCCCACAACAGACGGATCTTCTGATAGGCCAGGCAAAGCAGACAGCTGCTTAATGTTATCTGTGTCCACAGCAGCTATTCCAAAAGCCCATCGGTACCCTTTGGGATCCTTAAAATATCCCCTTTTGAGGTAATCAATACCAAGTATACATGGAGCCCCCGGGCCAGTCACAATAGGATGTTTTTGCCAGTCTTTACCAGTGAGGCTTATTTCAGCCTCCATCATGGTCAACTCTTGGGAACCCCCAGTCACCCCAGAAATATAGATTAAGTCTGTCACTTGGTGACTCGAGGGCATTAGAGTGCACTGTGCACCAGTGTCCACCAGTGCCTTATATTTTTGTGGTTCTGATGTGCCAGGCCATCGAATCCACACAGTCCAATACACACTATTATCCCCTTTCCCCCACCTGGCTGGGGGGCAGGGGCTATTGTGGCTTGTAGGTACCTTGCTCAGTTTTGAAGGAGTACTGTTCAGACAGGAGGACATCTTGTTCGGACTGGAGGGTGTCTCTTTCAGGTTGGAGGGCACCTTGCTCAGATTGGAGACCGTCTTGTTGAGACTGAGGGTTGATGAGTTCAGACTGGGGGGGGCATCTTGCTCCGTTTGGAGGGCATCTCTTTCGGGCTGGAGGGCATCTTTCTCGAACTGAAAAGCGACTTGCTTGGTCTGGAGGGTGTCTTGATCAGACTGGAGGCTGTCTAAATTGGACAGGAGAGTCTGATTGGTCAGCTAAAAGACTCTCTTTTTTTTTTTTTTCTCTTTCAGAAAGGATCTGGACACTGTCCCTTTTAGCTTGGAGGCTCTCTTTCAGAAACTCTATGCCTCTCTGGGATAGTATTGAATAAGGTCTAATTGGCATAAGCCAGACCCCAAATAATTTGAGCCTCCTCAGATCTGTCTGAGCCACAACATCCCTGTCTCAAATATCTGCTTATGTTCTCAGGATCTTGCAGGTGCTCAGGGAAAAAGTCCCAGTACCTTTTGAGCATTAAAATGGAAAAACAATGAAATGTAGCCCCTTTAACAGCAGTTTTAGAAGAGAAAGCATTTTTTTTTCCTTTACTAAAACAAGTTAGCAGCACCCAAAAAAGTTTACATATATCCCAGAACAACTGGCAGTACGCCCAGACTTCAAGGTCATGTTTTGCAGCACAGCACCTGCAGTACAGATAAGCTTCCTAACGAAGCTCTCTCTGAGAGCAAAGAGAGATTTGTTCTAAAAGTTCGTGCCGCACGTTAGGCACCAAAAGATTTCAACAGTTTACCGGCCTGGTTCGGCCCAGTTCCGCAACAATTGGTGCGGGGGACCCACAGACCCACGCCCCAGGAAAGGGGAAGGGGGAAAGGGAAGAGGGAGATGGGCCTAGAAACAAAACAGCGGCAATGATCTGAGGAGGAAAGCTAATTTACTAAATAAGATATCAGAAAGTAAAATAACACAATATAATGCAATATAATTGGAATTAAATCTAATAAATCAAATAAAATGAGCAAGAGAGTGTCCGATAAACCGAAGGCCTTACGCTAACGTTGAAGGCGGATGGCAGCGAGCACCCACTGCTGAGTCGATCCCAAAGGAAAGAGAGTGTCCCGTGACCACAGACAGTTTTTATCTTTCCCTCTGAGCATAAACACGTAAAAATGCAAAGCATTGCAAAGTCCTCTGGGGAATGTAGTTCTTCTTCTCTTCTGAGACAGGTATACCCATAACTATCGATGATCCACAGAGCTGGAGCATTAACGCTTTAACTCTTAATACACTACATGATGTTATGATGTGAAATACCAATGCCAAAAATCATAAAACCATGACAGGTACTTAACTGGAAAGCACTGCAGGAAGTGTTTCCTTTTAGCATTCTTTTGTTGTTGTTGTTGTTTGTTTTCTTGTTTGTTTTTTACTGGAATACTTCTAGTCCTAATAAGTCACAGGGTAAAAAAAAATAAAATAAAATAAAATAAAAAGGAAGAGGTTTGCATTCTGTAACATTTCTTTTCAAAGACAGTACATTTTAAAATGATCGTCATAAAACCTTATTTTAAAAATCTATCAGTGGTATTTTTGTATAAAGTATTGCACCACACAGTATTTGTAGACTAATAAATGCTTGTCAGTCTTTATTCCTTTCTCCTGAGAAGAGATAAATAATTTGTGTTGCATTTTGAATGACAGTTATTCACTCAAGTGGATAAATGCCATAGAAGAGGTGACAGTGCATGTGACTGACAATGTCTATAATTGCCTTTACCTTCATAAACAAAAACATTAGCATATGCTGGGTACTCCAGAGAGCATTACCAGTCAGTCTTCAAAGAACACTGGGAAAGCCAACAGTCATTAAAACTGCGATTCTAAATTTAAACAAAACAAAAAAAAAAAAATAAAACATGACAATAAATAAAATTCTAGAAAAAGAAGTCTTAAGAGTCTGTCACCCTATTTCCACCTTTAAAACCATCAACGCATTTGTACTTTTGTGTTGTTTAACAAAAAATTGTGTTGAAATTTATATGGAACATCCAGGAACAACCCATCCAGTACTTTTATTTTCTGTACCATTCATGAAGACACATTCAAAGAAAGAAGGCTGGGGATGTTGAATTCATTTTGTAGATTAATACTGCCAGGAAACATGTTTTATATTATGAAAGACAGTTATAAATTATATAACAAAGTACCATTTGCTTGTCTTATTTACTCTTCATCAACCATGCAAGCTAATTAGCAAATAAAGCTAGATTTAACAGACATCTTTCTACCTGCAAGCCAAATTGTTTTCATTATTAAGGTGGTATAAAATTGGATAAATTGCACTGAAGTCAACTGTCTTATTTCAGAACTACATCAATGAATTCAGAAAATAGTAAAAGATTGACCCTGCATAAGAAAGTGGTTGAATGCAACTTCTAGGAAGATGAAATGTATAGTAAATAAAGCACAGATTACACACAGCAAATTGAACATGGCCCTGCAACACAGACAGCAGAGGGGAAAAATTAGTTCATGGTCTGGAATTTCCAGCACAGTTCAGCTCTTGCCAGCACTGCACCATTACTGCCTGAAAGTCAACCTAGCAGCATCATTCAGGGAAAAATAAGGACCTTGGTGACAATGTCCTCACAAGAAACGAAGTTCACTGCACCTTATCTTATAAATCCACTACTTCCTCAGTGTGAAAATTCTTCCAGCACATATATCATTCTTGTCACCAATCTTTTAAAATCCCTCCTGCTCTGAGAAATACAGATATTTCTCAGCCATATTAACTTTTTTAGCACAGAGCCACTATTTGCTAGTGCCCTAGCTTGGTATATTCATCCCTGGAAATGTAAAGGCTTACAATCGCTTTTGTGACTGTACATTTCATGAATAAGATATGATTCTCTTAATGGAATACAAATTGTTATTCTCCAGAAATACAGGAGGAAAGGAGCAGGCATAGTCCTAACTTAGTTTTTGGTAGCAGGAGTTAATTAGCAGCAAATGAGATTCAATGGATTTGCTAGTCCTATGTCTGCCTTCACTGGTCTGCTATAGTATCTGGCGGATATCTCACACTAGTTTTCATAGTTCTCTTCAAAAGTTGTTTTCAAAGCAAGGTGCTTTAGATATGCTTTAGGTATTAACTTCTGTCTTGATTTCAGGCTCTGAGGGCCACATGCAGACCTTCTGCTCAAAATATTCAGCTATGGCAACCCATGTTGCCATGATGCCTAGGGAGGTGGTTGAGGCACCATCCCTAGCGCTGTTCAAGAAGCGTTTAGATGAGGTGCTAAGGGATTTGATTTAGTAGTTGGGTAGGGATAGTGATAGGAGGATGGTTGGACTAAATGATCTTGTAGGTCCTTTCCAACCTTATGAACCTATGAACCTATGAACCTATGAAGTTTGCCAAAACAAGAACATCTTTAACACAACTCCTCACATATAGTTTGTTATGTTGCTTGCCACTTTGGGGCTTCTGTTTTCCCTAAATCAATGTATGGAGAGTGGAAATGCAGCAAGATTAGGAAGAAGAATGTTTTAATTTTTTTTTTCTAATATATTTCCACAAACATGTCCAAGTGTTTATAATAGCCCAAAGGAATGAGGCATAGGTCCTGAGCAAATAGTAGCATGAGACACCACGATTAAATCCTTTATTGTCAGTCATGCACAGGAGGAGGTGAAATAATAAGTATAATTCTGACATAAAAATTCAGTTTACCTGATCAACATCACAGGATACTAGTCTCAGTATAGTTTCTTGAGTTAATGTGCTAAGCATTCAGACATTTTTGCCTTCTGCTGTCAGACTGTTAAGCTAATTGTCAAATCATCTTTCCATCCTACTTGTTGCTAGCATCAATTGTGTTTTTCAAACCCTTTTGCCTTTAATTGCCTTTAATGCCAACACAAATGAACATTTGAATGAACATGACTGGAGCATAATAAATCAGAGTGAACAAGTTGGGAGTATAATAAATAAATCCACCAAGAATTAAATATTGAGAAGGTGATTTTTGCAGAAGGAAACCATGTTTCTGAGCATGCTCATGTCTTTTAATTTGGTAGCTTGTTTCTTCTGAGTTCCTAGCTTTTATGTAGCATACACATCCCAGCAATCTTTCCAACATCTCTAGTGGCATGTGAGAGGAATCCATAACTGCATGACTCAACACTAAATGCAAACCTTCAGGTAAGTGGGCCTTTTTCACAAGGCCACAGCTAGGATATCTATTGCTTTCTTTGAGTCACTTGTCCCTTCAAACAATGGGTATAGAATCATTCAGTATCAAGAGTTAGAAGGGACCTACAAGGATAAATGAGTACAACTCCTAGTACCTGGATCTAAACATGACATAAATTGATTTAAGGTTTTAGCTATTAAAAGAACCGAAGAATGTCACATTTGAATGATTTCTTGCATTGTCCCAGTGAAGCTGCAGCAGATGGATCTAGTCTGGTATTTTCTCTGTGTGCTCGTGTCTGTGCCATGAATTGTGTTTGCTATAAAGCTGTTTGTTTGACCTGTTCTGCCTGCCACAGAACATCTTTAATGGCTAGTTTAATGTTCTGGAAGACAAAGCCACACTATTCAGAGAGGGTGTTCTAGTTTGTGTAATCTTCTCCCCAAGGATGTGCTTCTGCTTAACACTGAGATCAGGGTAGTAGATGGAAAAGCTCAGCATACAGAGCTCTTATTACCTGGGGCTATTTAGCAGTTCAAGTGTAGTTGCTACACTAAAGTTAGATGGTAAAGTTAGTTGGCTCGTGACAACAAGTCATCTAATTCCTAGTGGTGGGAAGAAGCAAAGCAGCAAGGCCAATTCAGGGACCCGACTTTAAACTCAGTTCACATCTCAAGAGGGGCTGGAACTCCCGTGGAAGTGTTTTTCACCTGTGACCTTCAACTCTCTACAGTAGCAGACTGTTTTTTAATCTGGGGCCCCACAGAGACTTTTCTATGCTATGGTATTGTTAAGTAGTTTTTTATTTATTTATTTATTCTTGTTCCCTTCCTGCTTTGCACAATCACAAATAGAATATACTAGGTTTCCAAGTCACAAGAAACAATAAAAGGTGAAAGGTCAGTCCTGCATCAGACTGTAGTATTTTTAGTCATTTGGTATAAACATCAATGAAAATGTATTTCTGCTTCTGGAGAAGGAGCTTGACTGATTAAAGACTTTAGAAAGCTTTCTCTCTGTTTGAGAAATCAATGTGAGCTGAAATTCTGAAAGGCACAGTTCATACTCAGTAAACTGACTAATCAACACTGGCAAATTATACAACATTCTAATTTTCCTAGTATCCTTCCACTGAATTTTAAAGTGCATTTCTGGTTAAAGCAATTAGGAACATTTAAAGAGTTAGTAAGAAGAAGCATTCCCAGTGTTTGAATTAGTAATTGAAGATTGGAGAAAAAGAGACTGTGAAGAGAGACTAGGCTATTTGCTGCAATGATTGACAAGTCTGTTGCAGTATAGCCACGTATCATACTCATGGGTAAATAAAGAATTACCCCTTGCAATAATGCAGTGTTTGACATTTGTATGGGATTCTGAGTGAGACTTGCAGAAGTATCTTTTTTTCACTCTCAGTTCACAGAAGTCAATAAATTTCCTTCAGTAACTACCATGGAAAATGAAGCAGTTACTACAAATTTTAATTAACCTGTGCAACAAGTTCCCTGAAAGGCAAAGGCTGGGTCTGCACAAACACTAAACACATGGGCACCCAACACTGTGTACAGTCAATCATGGCATGAACAAATGCAGCAATTTGACATGCAGACAGCATTTCCTTTGCATTTCTGGATATGGATGTTCATCTGTGACTCTGCGTTATAGATGTGCCTTTATGACACCTGGGATTTACATTTGTGAATGTTCATTAGTGATTTCTCTGTCCGTCACATTTAAGGTAGGTAATCCTACCTGTAGGTAGTCATTTTTCTCATCATCAGGGGTTTGCCTTCTGTTACAAGTCTTACCTCCACTTCATTGTCTGTGTACAGCTACTATTGTAGTTGAATGTAGTTCAAGCAAGTATTCCTGAGCTTAAAGGCTCACTTGCAAATTAGCTGATGGAGTTAGGAACTTGTATAACTATTTTATAATGAAAACAATGCTGGAAGCTTAACCATAGAACTGTGATAGCTGTCCTGACAAAGTGAACAACTTATAGCTCAAAAATCTATCTCACAACTGGGCGTGCAACTTAATTAAAAATAATTTTTAATAACTGTATTGTGGTAGAATTAGCAAGGAACCTACAAAACTGAAAGTATATTAACTTCATTTGTGGGAAGTCCTGAATATCATTACTTTTAACTTTTAAGCCTGAAGCGCAATCTAATTACATAGATATTTTCAGATAGCACTTCTTCATTTTATCTGCTTTTGTCAATCCAGATCAATGTAGCACACTGCCTCCAGTGCCCTTGAAAACATTTAGGATCTTATGGACATTTTTTTGGCAAGGTTTGAAAAAATCTGGTCATTTTTCCTGAGCAGTAAATCCCAAGAGCATCTTCACGGTAGCTTCGATATCTTAGTCCATGGCTGCTTACTTAGTTCCCCCAGCTAAATGATTATGCAATCTCTTCCTTACCAAATTAAGTGTAAAATATGGGATGGGTCACTTGGTTTTAAGAAGGGGATACAACTTTCTTATATCCATGGAAAGAGAAGCTTCTTTAATTGGTTCACTGCCTCTTGATGACATAACATGTGACATGCCAGCTCTGCCCAAGGCAGGTGAAAAGAGGCCAACACAGCAGTAACTGCATCTGCATGGAAGAGATTTTGTCATTAAGGCTCTTCCTCGGTAGCTAACCGCTAGAAGGAACATAAATTAGCAGAAAGTTTTTTCAGCCTGACATGCTTTTAGAAGCTGGATTCTTCTGCTGTCAGCAGATCTGCGCTGCAGCAGTGTCTGCCAGCAGCACTGCAAGCTGGAGCACAGCCAGGATTTCTGCCATAAGCCTCTATTTGTCCTTATGTAATAATACTTAGCACAAAGGATCCCAAAGTACTGTGAAACTGCACAAGATTTATTCAGTGAGTGATTCATCACCAGGCCTTCTCCAGGGCACAGCTGTCCTTACATAGGCTGTAAATGTCTGGGGTCTTAAATAGCAGCATCTTCTACCAGCTTTTTAAAGCAAGGGGTGGGAGGTGCCTGTGCTTGACTAACTCTTGTCTGTGAGGCTTGACCTATTTAAATAGAAATAGGTGTGGTGATTTCACGCTGAAGGGAAGGAAAGATGCACCATTCTCTTGCTCTCTGTTCTTTAAAGGACAGAAAATGCAATGAAGAAAAGCTCTTGGGTTGAGTTAAGGACAGGGAAATCAGATACCAGTAATTGTCATGGGCTCAACGGACTCAGCAAAGGGATGATTAATACAGTTTATTGACTGTAGCAATAGACAACAAAAAACAGACAGACTAAACTAAAAGCAAACTAAAGTCACCTTCCCCACATCTGCCCTCCTCTGCCTTCTCCCCCTGAGCAGGTTGGTGCTATGGCTGTACATAAATTTGTCTCTCCATCATGGTTGCTCTCTGCCCCTGCTCCATGTGGATTCTTCCCTTGTTGATCCCTTGTGGGCTCCCCACAGGCTGCTTCTGTGGGGGTATCCGTGGGCTGTGCCTGCTCCAGGCCTCAGCCACTGCTGCACCGTGGGCTCTGCCGTGGCTGCACGGGGGATCTGCTCCGCGTGGTGCCCGTGTGCGGCAGGAGGGCAGCCTGCTCCTCCATGGGCCTCTCCTGGGCCGCAGGGAGCTGCTGCTCCGTACCCAAGCACCTCCTGCACCTTGGTGCCTGCAGGGCTGCTTCTCTCTCATTTTCTTACTCCTCTCACCAGCTACACAGTGTCACTACCAAAATTTTGCAACATAAGCCCAGTATGATAGATAGCAACAATAATATTGGACATTATCTTCTCTCAGTTCCTTGCAAATATTTATTTACAGCACAGTCGTATATCTTGCTACCATCTTAAGACCAACCTGGCATAACCTTAGCTGTTGAAATCTGATGAAATTGTAAACACAGACACTACAGAATGGAATTGGGTCTCATTACCTGGCTAGAGGCCCAGCATCTTGCAGAGATCTTAGCTATCAGAATCCTCACAGATACAAGGCAGCTCAGATTACTGCTCCTTCACAAATATTTAAATGGAAATTTGCAATTCTAAAGCATAGATGTTCTGAATATTACCTTATGGCCTTGAAGTATTTTTTTTTATGAATTACTATCCTTTCTGCTGCAAGCAGTTAAAACTTATAAAGTAATTTGGATATCAGTTCTCATTTCTACCTGGCATGAGTAATAACTGTTATCTTCATTGTGGGATCCTTTGGAGCAAAAGATGTGAAAGAGAGCATACAATCATAATGTTCCAAGAAGCTTGGTTTAGTGAGGAAATATTGGTGGTAAGTGGACAGCTGGATATTGGATGCTCTTGGAGGTCTCTTCCAACCTTGTTGTTTCTATGATTCTATGATTAAAACTGGTAATCATAAATATTAAGTGAAATAAGATTGTAACGTTGAAAAAAAAAATTAAGATTTTTTTTTTTTACTCAGAGCAGGAAATGGCTGTCACATACATTATAAATCTGATGAGCTGCCACTCATCAGATTTACTGATATACAGTACTGATATACTGATTTACATAACTGGCACTTTAAAATGAAATCTAATAGTTGTGAATCATGGGGAAAAAAATCCTAATAAAAAACCAACAAGCCATCAGTGCCTACTCCTAAGGACTGAGAGAAAGTTCTCCAGGTTTCACAGTCACAGAATCAGAGAATTCCAGATCTCCAAACACAAAGACAAGAAAAGATACAGTCTAAAAACAGAATCTAAAAACATAACCTAATCTTGCACTAGAAAGAAGACTGCAAGAAACAAAGGATTAATATATATATATTATATACATACACATTTACACACACACACACACATATATATATACACAAATGTATAATTATTTTATCAGGAATATCATCTGAAGAAATTGCTTGCTGATTTTCCCCTGGGATTTGTTGCTGATAAATGATTGTTGGCTGACTGCTGGCTAGAGTGAGGGAAGTGCCATTGCCAGTCATTCAAGCCCCATTTTCTGACAATCAAGTAATCTGAAAGAAGATACTGGAATTAGACAAATACATTCATAATACACAATTCAAAATATAATGGACAATTCCTCAGAAGACTGTCATTAGAACTAGAATGAGAATTAATTAATTAAAATACAATTAAAAATGAGAATTAACAAAATAGAAATTCTGGATGAATTCTCCTGACAATAGCTTAGGGCAGAAGGGTACAAACACAGAATGATTTGAGAGCTGCTATTTCTTTATCAATCAGAATTGCTAGAGAACATTCACAATCCCAAAAAAATGATGTAATAAATCATCTTGGAAACAAGTAGTTTAAATGTTGAAGCTTTCTACTTTCAGAGAATATATGACATGAGATGCTTAGATTTCAGAACAAAACTCATTTTAAATTAGAATACTGATTCATTTTAAAATTGGGTTTCCAAAGAAGTGATACTTAGAGACTTGTGCAATCTAAGTGCTTGTATACTTTATGGAAGAGAGAAAGGCAGATTCCTGATATTCTATATAATACTCATTTAGAAAGCATCATAAGAGAAAATAAAAAAATATTCTTTCCTTAGTGATTTTTAGGAAATGGAAAACCCAGTCTTTTCTCCTCAAACTCAATCTGGTGAGCCAGTGCCTTCTGGTAAAATGGTTCTAATTTACAAATAAATTTACTTCAATGTGTTGCATGCAATCTCAGCAAAGTCAGATTTGTTGCTAGAAGATATGTTGGGAAATAAAATCAATTCATTTCACATATATAATTGTAGCTGATAGTGACTAAGATTTTATTCCGTTACTTCAACCTAAGTAATAAAAAATATGTGGAAGAGATGTCATAAACCAAATTAAATATAGACTATATTAACCAGTAAAATTCCTTGCAAAATACATATGATATCTAAGGTCCAAAAGGCTAAAGCATGAAACACACAGATTAGAAGGTGATGCAGTGTAGTGAAAATAGTAGCTTTTAAATAAAATAATATCATAATTCACATTTCTGTAAAGGCCATAAGTGCTAATAGTATCATTAACACACATAATAAGTGACAGCCTGAAAAGCTGTTTCTAAGCAAACAGAAAAGGGGGAGGGATGATGGAGGAAAAAAAGAGTAGTGATAGGATGAACTCTGGAAGACAACTGAGACAGCACAATTATCTTATGCATTATATTGAGTTTACTGAGACCTTGAGCTTAATAATAAATGTGCAGTCTGCAGCATAAGAGTTGGCTTTCCAAAACACATGTGATGGTGCATGTTAAATCTGCCATCAATGAGAAAAACATCTTTCCATGGGTGTGCATGGCAAGAACCAGGACTGCAGTTTTCATTTTTGGCTGTTCTTCCCAGAATGGATCAGAAGATACACTGCTCTGGTCTTCAAGAAAGTTTCTCTTTCTGCTGTGTAATCAGTTGTACCTTTCACATTAGTTTCATGTTTCAGTTGCGTGGAGAGAAAACAGTTTTAAATCCACAAAAAAAAAAAGAGAATTCAGGCACAGAGTTTGACATTACCCTTACCTTCCATCACTCATTGTTTAGTCTGTGATATCTCCTTAAGCAGTATGTATTAGTAACATAAACAAGACATGAAGCAATTTATGTTTGGATGACATACCTACAAAGTCTTAAGAAATTGTTTAGGTCAGCAGAAAATCCTAAGAAGTCCTCCGTTCTCACAATTACAACCTATGAGAATCATGTTTTTCTCAATATGGAGGCAATATGGTCAGTACAAATGGAGAGATATGCAAGGGAGAGTATTGCTTTTTCATTCTCTTATTTGACTCAGCATCAGCTGCAGCTTCAAGTGCAGCAGCTGGCCTGGCTGCAAGCGATTCAGAGAAGAAACACGCTTCCTTCCAGATGCAAAGAGCATATATTTTCCAGCTAAGATATATGTAAATATGTGCATTTTTCTACTGTTACCCACAGGGAGTTCTGCGCTAGATAAATGAATTTTCAAGCTAGCATCTTAGCAGCAGCCAGTTTGCTTTGTTCCGTAAATACAAAAGTCAATTTAACATCACGCAGAGTCAGTGTGACCTTTTGCTATGGGAAACAGAGCATTTGTGGGATCTCTGGGGTTGCAAATAACAAAAAGGCACTGGTTTTGACCTTCTGATTGATTTCCAAGAAGGTTTTTCACATCTTTAAGTGCTGCAATAGTAATCATACCATCAGTGCTGAACTTTATTAGCAATAGAAAACCCTTGAGTACAAAATCCCCCATACGGATAAGTATGTATTTTCAAAGAGAAAATAATGAATCAATCTCTTTCATTACACATTAGTGGCTTCTTTATTCTCTAAAGAAAAATAATCAACTGCTCAAAAGAGAATAGGAGACTTCTGTATCAGTTAGTTGCAGATTTATTTTCAAGGCTTAAAATTTGTCTGGTGATTGTCATGTTAACAAATCTGGCTTTTAAAAATAATATTTCACTAAGGATTTGCCACTTTAAATTATAAAAGGAAATATAACAGTAGAATAAATGCATGACCAGCTTAAAACAGTACTGATTTTTCAGACATTGAAAACTGTCTGCAGATTTGGAGCCCACCCCCACTGAGGCAACACAGCAGCTTGTACTATCAGAAATATGCTAAGGAATTGCCTTGGTTTTAATGGTCTTTCAAAAGCGCTAAGTTGACTATACATTTGTGCTGCTTTAAGTCAGCCTATTGAAAGCAATTTCACTGATTTTCTAGCTCCGTGTAAAGTTGTTTGCATATCTGAATGTACATGCTGTAAATTGTATTTTCCTTCTGCTTTTTGTGTAGAGCTACCTAGCAAGAAATAGTGCTTTATTTCTGCCTAAAAGGTTATTTCCAGAACTGGCAGGAACAGGAACCTTAGAAGACCCTCAGATCATTAGATCATTTTTGAGCTGAATGTTTAATGTAGGTATTGTTTTCTTCAAATAGTGTTAATGGGAAAAAAAGAAAGCTAGTAGATTTTAACAGGTAGCAATACATGTGAACCAAAATCAGCACCTACCGTTTTCCCAAACTAACAGAAGAACTTCAAAAGGAGCCTGATATTTACTCACAGTAAAACTAGCTGCTTGATGTAGTAGAATTTACTGCACATAAATTTAATAATCTATTAGACTTTTTATTAAGATCAACCAAAGTTTTTCTACCATACTTAAATACCAGCTGAACATACCACTTAAATATCAGCTGAAATGTTCTTTTTAGCCAGATATGTCAACATACCAGAGGCAATAATTCTAGCATATTCATGAATTTTAAAATATTCTGGTTTTATAAAATGCAATGCCAATATTCTAATTTTTCCTTATGACAGGTATCAAGTGCATGTAGCCCTGGTGATTTTAGCTGTTAAAACTGAAAAATTCTGCCACATTTAGAAGCATTTTCCACCTAATTTCTCTCTCCTAGAAAGCCTGGAGATAGCCTCTCATCCACTGTTCTGATTTACAGGAATTGAACATTCACTTTTCAAGAATGCTTTGGTAAAATCTGTTGTCAAACATTTCAGTTATAAACTTAAAATTCTCATGCAAAACAAACATGAAAGGGGAGGAAAATTTTCCTTAAAAATGGAATGCATATTCAAGGAAAATATTTAATATTTTGAAGTATTTGCCTTGATTTATAAGTGGCATTTGGAAAGGAAAGAAACAATGCTTCCAATAATTAAGAAAGGAGGGAAGGAGGGAAGGAGGGAAGGAAGAAAAAAGTCTCTAGGATGCCAAAGGATTACTCCAGAGAAGCAGCGGGACAGAGTACCATGTCTTTATGCGGATAGGTGTCAAAGACCATCAACACAGTAAAGCTCAAATTCTACTTAAAATGTTCAACTACAAGTCTGCTTAAAGCACTGAGGAATGTTTAATCTTCACCATCAGTCATCTGTGAAGCTGAAACAGACACCTCTATTCTGGCCATCATGAAACTGAAGATACCTATCTCTGACTTTTTGCCTGTCAGAGCACCTGAGGAGGAGTACACTTGAAGGTTGTAAAATAAACATTGCCTATGGTTTGCTGCTGTAAAGATAGTTCTATAATTTTCACCCCAGAGTGAGTAGAGCTTGAAGGCACAGTAGGAGCTCCAGTTTCAGAGACTACCAGCCACTCCTGCTGCTAAAATAACTCAGGAAATTCACTGGCAGTATTTCTGGAGCTGGGTGGAGTTTGACTTTCCCAGGTTTAATAAATGTACTGCTAGAAGCATTAAAAAATGATAGAATTAAAAAAAGCAATAAAAAACCAGGAAGGTCCCCAGCTACTTATTAGTCCTCTTGTTTTCTGAGGCCCTGAAAGTAAGTTTGAGAATCAGTAACCCTATACACTGTATGTGTTGCATTGTGCCGGACTCGTATCACTACCAGTCTCAACAGCTTGCAGCTACATACACTTCATAGGACTCCATCAGCCCTTGAAAATCATCCACTGTGTTCCTGCAAGCTTTCAGCACAGCAGCAATCAAAGGCTTGTGTTGGAAGTTGTTGAGATCTGCACTTTGCTAGTACGAGCACAGCCTCCAACACTGCTAAACCTACAGAGAGAGTATGTCTACTTTGTCCTACCTTCAAACGCTCCTCAGGCCATGCCAGACTCTTTGCACTGTTTCCAGCAGTTTGAGGATCAGTCCTGAGTCTACACTAGCCAGCACAGTGATGGATAACTTTGTTCTGTCTTTTTTCTGACTCTTACCTCTTCTCTTTGAAGAGCCCTATGCCCCAGGAAAATCAATGAAAAGCTGTGATTTTGGGGATATTTTTTCCACTGATTCCTTGGAGAATGAAATGAAGCTCTGCAAGGGGAGGGCTACTTCTCTTTTCCTATTTGTTTGCTGAAGGCTTTACACATTCAGTAATGTCTAATTATTTCTCTTTCATGCCAATTAGTCACTGTGTATGATGTCTGTAGCTGAAGGATCTTTCTGAGGCATGGAAAAGCTCCTCTGATTTAGTTATCTTTCATATCAGATGTCTAGTATTGTGCTGCTGTACCAATTACAATCTATGTCAATGTCTTGTAGATTTCTTCACCCCGGAGATGCATATTTTGTAGCGCCAATCTTGTAGTCCAATTGGCAGTCCCACGTGCGTCCTCAAGTTCACATCAGCATTGCTGACATCTTTGCAATGAACACTTGTTCTTGCCTTTCATAAACTCTGCAGACCTTACTTGTATGTCCAGTATGACCTTAGCTAACATCAGTATAGCTGTGATAGTGCAGAGCCCATGTTTTCTTTAGTTCCAATTAGTTACTGCTGATTGGATTTGTTTTTTTGTTGTTTTTTTTTTTTTTTTTTTTTTTAAGGAATATCCTCTTTATAAGATCTGTGTTAATGACATCTAATACAAGTATTACTATATTTCCTCCCTTGATTACTAGGAGTAATCTACACTTAATTATATGGATAGTTTCACTCATATCTGCACTACTTCACATCAAGATTGTATCTCTAGCAATTATGTCCTGATTTTGTGATTGTTAGATCACTAACTATTGTGTCCTTAGCAACTGGCTCAGCTTTCCAAAACCACGTAAAAGTGCTGTTGTTTGGGGGTTTTTTTTCTTCGTTTTAGTCATGTTATATTGCCTTTATAAAGGTTATCCTCGCATAAGTGAGTCAAATTTCCCATCACATTATAGTTCACCCAAGAGTTTCTTGATGATGTTGTACAACTTAATTTTACAGTACCTCTTTCTGGAGCTCCTAGAGAGACACTTAGTTTCTTAGCTATGTGCCTCATAGAAGAAATAAACAGGAATGCAACAGTTATGAGATTAGAAATAAACAGAAAAATCATTTTGAAATGCTTTGCTGATAAAAATGAAAATTAAGGCCAAACAAAAAAATGAAAATTTTTAATAAGGATTAAAGAAACTGAAAGGCAGATGACCACATATAAATCGTAATTCATTTGCAAATATTTTAAGAAAATTGTGTCATATTTTGGTCACTAGGTCTTTTGGAAGCTGACAACACATGATTAACAAAAAAAAGAGACGGATTAGGAAATTCTCAACTACTGTCATACTTTCTGACGTGTTTCTTTTCTAACTAATCCATTAATCCATTCTTTGTGGCAATCTGCTTTTCTTAATATTTGAGGAGGTCTGTCACACACCTGGATCTATTTTCTACGTAACTCAATATAAACTCGTGCATAAAACATTTGCTTCTTTAAGTAAAAAGTTCCAAGTTTCCTCAGTTTTCCTTTGAAATCCAAAAAACTGCCTACTGACTAATGTCTATTTGTCTTTTTATTTAATTAAAGATGACATAAACTCTGACACTGTTCACAGAACTTTTTTCTAAATCCTTATGGGGGAAGTAAAAACCTGGTATCATTACCTCTATAATAATATTTCAAGTAATATATCTATGTCAAAAATCTAATTCTGCTGGGTAAAAGAAGAAAAAGTCCTTTCAGCTCTCAGATCTTCCAGTATCAGCTCTCTAGCTATCCATCAGCCTTTCCAAAGCATTTAAATCTGTCTTTGTTGTCCCTATTTTCTAGAGATAGTATATGATTGATGTATAATGTTATCCTTTACTTGCATTTGTTTTTCTCCTGAACACTGCAGGTCTTTCTACCTCTGTATTCTCCTCACAACCACAATTCTTATTTACCAGAAGCTCCATTTGGTCCTGTCTCATTCACAGACTACAGTGGGACTCTACTGGAATGACTAGAAGAATATAATGATTCATCAGTTTTGTTTGATACATAAATCCTTGCAACCTCATACTGAACTGTTAGTAGATGGACTCAGGAACAGAAGCATACATGGATCCAGTCTTGGAAAACCTTCCAGCAAAAGCCATAGGAATTTCCTGACTTTAGGGTATATCAGGATTACTCTTACCAGCAGCTTCCAGTAATGTACTCCAGTTTTACTCCCTCTTACTTGATCCAAGACCAGAGATCAATAAGTCCTTAGGCCAATGGCATAAACAAGTCAACATTGAATCAAAGTGGCATATTTATTCACTTCCATACTAATTAATGTTTTACTTTCAGTTTTGTATTTTACTAGGTGTGGAATTGCAATATGTACAAATTACCATTCTCGGGTTCTTTCCTGAGCAACCTTCTCTACTTTGATGTGAGGTTTATAAGCAATTGGTTACACATGAGAAAAATAAACAAATAAGTAAATAACAAGAGATGCAATGGCAGTCATTCACTAACAGAGTATTTGCCAGTCTCCAAGCAAATACTTCTATGGAAAGACCTCCTGCAGCTTTATTGTTAAGATGTTCTAGAGTATGGAAATCCTTTGGTTCAACTCAGGTCAGCTGTACTCACTGCATGCCTCTTAACTACCCCAGTCTGCTAACACGGGGCATAGTGAGAAACAGAGAATGCCTTAAGGTTGTGCAGATGCTGTTCAGCGAACAGCAATGTATTACCAATGCTGTTCAGTCACAAAAATAGAATAGAGCATATTACAGACTGCTACAAAGGAAATTAACTCAATCCTAAACATATCGGAATGGTACCAAAACCTTAATTTCTAATGTTTCAATTGTATTCTTTTAGCACCATTTCATAAGTCTCATGCTCTTAGCTCCTTGAAAATGAAAAACTGCTACCTACCAGATATTGGAAGAATCGCATGCGTAAAGCTCTGCAGGGTTAAAATAGTATGCTGGATCTCATTTCATGACTAACCACCATTACTTTCTATCTACAACAGTGAATACCCTTTGCTGTTGTCAGAGTGTAGAGAACATGCTGCCTTGCCAGAAAACTGTACGTCTTCCAGGGGTTTCCTTGCAGCAGCTCAGAAGGGTGCATATCCATGCACGTCAAAGTTACTGAAGCTGAACCCTCTTTGCAGCCACTACACACAGAGGAGGTACCACTGAGTTCTGGCTGCATTAGCCATGCATGTGCTTACTCATCTCTCCCCCTTCTCAGCCTGAGTAGGTTGTGACGGTCATGTCCAGGCATCCCCAGATACATCCAGTTTCCTAATTTCTTACTAAGCACACATAAAGTCTGTGTACTCGACTGTAATTTCATTTGTACCTTTGGTCACAGGCATCCTCCTGGTGGTCGGCAGAGATCAGGCACTCTTGCTATTTTGTTAAGTCCATCAAACAGGCCTTGACACTGGCTATGAAACATACATTAGGATTTCAGACTACCTACTCTATGTTAGCTTCTCATCTGCAGGCTTTTACCCTCAGTGACTAGGATGTACACTTAATTCAAGAAGGATCAAACTATACCCTAGATAATGTTTACAAAGACTTAATATCTGCTTACAGAGGAGTTTGACTCTCAACCTGTTGTAACACGTTTCTTCAACAGAAAAGAAAAACAGAAAGTAATCTGAGGCAGTTTTCAATGTCATAAATGCTCTGAACTGCCTACATTTACTGTCAGAAGAAGCAAGGTAACAAACTGTTCTGACTGAAGTACTTCAACTCTAAAAATCGCAGAAATGTTAGTTTTATAATAAAGCTAATGCAAGCAGCTACACATGTGGAAACTGGTGCTCTGAGGTTCCCTCCTTCCATGACCATCTCCTGATATTTTAATACTCTATACCTAATGGTACCAGAACTAGGGGATATACTAATCCTTAGAAAATGTTTAACTCATCTGCCAAAAAGGAACACTGTTGCTACTTTTATGTCACTGAAAGTCAATTTTGCTAGATTTTTCATGTTCCATTTTTACCACACTGGTTCTTCTTTTATGATAAAGTAAGTCCTTCACTGTTGCCAAATGGGAATATTAGATATTATTTTTTCTACAGTGCCATCTCAGTGCAATGCAGTAGACCAAGCACTCCACCTGTTAGCTAGAACTATTATCCAACTTAAAAACATGTACAAGCAGTGCACAGGAAAAAGAACTCACAGTTTTACAGGCCAGAACATAGTTTTGCCTGAACTTCATTGTCTTCTGTGGTTAAAAGTGCCACAGGAACTGCCACATGGATATTGATGTTTAGTCAAACTTGGGTCTGTCAAAGGATATTGTAATAGTCATCTTCCCTTTTCTGCTATGCAGCTGATGAGCAGAATGCTTTCAGTGGTGGGATGCCACTTTGAAAACTCAAATCAAGTTCGGGGTTCCAAGAATTACATCTGATATATGCAATGGGAGAAAATAATTCAGAATGCTTCAAACCAGCATTCAGATTCCTTTCCCACTGAAAGTGAAAGGAAATGGGACATAGAAAAAAAGAGAAACCTGCAGAATCTGATGGAAAAAAAAAAAAAAAAAAAGGTAAATTAATATGAATAGTCAACTAGTTTGTCAAAAAGAAAATAAAGGAAAATGCAGAATGCTGACTGCTCTAGATTTCAGACTCCATTTATGCCACTGAATACTTTCATCTCCTAAGATGCTGTTTAGATGAGCAGTAGATGCATCTTGTACTAGCAACTGCAATGCCAAGTTATTTATGTCCTAGAATATAGTCTGTGAATTCACACAAACTGTTTGCCCTAAAATAATGAAGCCCAGTTCCAGATTTTCCAAATTTCAAGAACTGACTTTGAAAGCAAGATCTAGAATATGCTGCGCATCTCGTTTTTGGATGCTGGTGCCAAGCTTCTGCAAGGTGACAGTTCTCAAGTAATGTCTCAATGATATAGTGAATTATATCCATCCCTAATCATAAAGTCAAGCTGACAGTACTAATTAGGGTCTGGAAACATCAATATCTGTTTTTTGTTTTGTTTGCTTGCTTGTTCTTTAAAAAAGAACAAATGTGTCATCTCAAGCTGGTTGATGATTATTAGATACCTACTTGCTGTCAGCACTATTTGGCACATTGGGTACTAATCTTGATGAGAATTCTGAAAAGTAGATAGCTATAGATCTTTACACATGCTGCCACATCTGCACCAAAATATAGGCTAGAAAACTACTGCAGGAAAAACTATATTTACTTTACCCATTAAATATTTTTGCTGAAGACAATTTCACAGTGTAGAACTTTCCCATACATTAAGTTCCACTGGGAGAAGAAAAATGAAGAAAAAATAAATCTTCTCCAACTCTGTCTACATTTAGGAGCCACTGGAAGGCATAGCATTTTGATGAAGCAAATGTAATCTAATTTTCCTCTGAAGAAGTTAACCAAAATGGTATCTGTCTTCTTAAGTGGTCTCCTAAATCCCATGCGCATCATCATTAGTAATTTTACCCAGTATGTATTCATACTACAACAAAAATCATCTTCTGCTTTCATTTGACAATTTTTAGTATATTGCTTAGGAAACATTTTTAAAAGGCATGAACAAATATAAAAATATCCAAGCTTGTTTAAGTGGGCTTTACTTTAGCTTTTCCAATATGCTAAATTGATTGAGAAGCAGCTTAAACATAATCTCTAACTAGTTCAGGTGCTTTCTGGCATGCATTTTAAATTAATTCATTAAATCCATTAAATTCAAAAACATTGAAGTAATGTTTTAATGTATTCATTTTAAATAAGTTTTCCATCTTAAACCATGAAGCTATGAGTCTCAGAGTCTCAACAAGCCCTAACAGTGCTAAAAAAAGTTGATTTATCTGTAACTAGTATATTGACATATCGCACATAATTAGACTAAACTCAAATGCATTTTTCCATTTTGATGTCTCTTGGACACATTCTTACATTATATTCAAGATATTCACTTTCTTGCATCTTGTTATTGTCCATCTCACTTTTGCTCGTTCCTTTTTTATTTTATTTTTTTTATTATTTTTTGCTATTATATATAGAAAGCTGAAGTATTGTTTTAACTCCTCAGATTGGAGTCTGACATGCACTGCTTAGAATCACAACCCACAAAATGTCTCTGCTTGGCATCCCAAATACACTGGAAAAGAAATCATGTTTTAGCTTGCAACAGAACTGCACAATTAATTTCCTAGTTAGTAATGCTGTTAGAAAAATTACCCTATGTAAGTAGTGCAAGCCATAACATTAAAGCTGGAAAAGTCATGTTCAGTATTTATACTTAAAATTATTATTTCTCTGTATAGAATATAATCTCATGGTTTGACTTGAGGTGCAAATGAAACAAAATACCTTGAATTAACTTCAGTCAAATGTAAATATTTAGAGTTGAGCTTCTTGCATAAGTGATAATCACCTGAATTAACTTTCTACAGGTGTTACTTTAAAATGGTATAAATGATATTCAGAAATGCCACTTTCCCCCTATTGCTCATAGGGATGAATAGCTTTTGTAGAAATCTGTATCATAGAGCTTCAGATTAGCTACATACTCTGTGTACAAAGGATGGAGTATGCACGGTACCTGTAATTAAAGAGACTGCAGTTACCTCTGGAGCAGTAATGGTAGTAACAAAGTTTGCCACATTCACATAGGGTTTTAAAACAATTCAAGTGGACAGATGCTTCTTGTGAGTAAGCAAATTCTGAAAGAATGAACCACTCTTGGTTTAGGTAGAAGAATTAAGCAATAATTAACCAATAATTAAGATGAAAAGAGGAAGAAAAATGTCAATAAATGGTCATACATTCAAATATAAAACATTCTGCAGAGTTTTGATTTCCTGTGCCACAGTGGTTTTTGCTAAACATTCTGAAACTACGTGGTGCTAAAAGTGAAATATCACAATCCCCGGTCCTCATCCTGGATAGAACAAAACCTTTTATCTACCTGGAAGTCAGTATGTCTTAATCTACTGGTAAGTGGGAGCCATCTGAGTAATATCCAATCTACAGATAGTTTCTAGTGCTAGTATGTCTTAATTTACACATCCAGGGGGATCACAATCATGGCTGGAGTCATCCAAATCAAATCAATGCTTAGGAATTTATTCCTCCTCATATTATTACCACTGTTGCTTCTGCAGGCAGTTCCTGTGGCCCTCTAAATAAAGGTACAGTAAGCACACAGACAGGCTGCTCTACCCTAACTTGTGCTGCTCAGACTCCTAATTTATCTAATTTACGTGATTTGCATGACACAAAGAAGTCATAATCTCTTCAATCCCTTTTGATCACTCAAATGTGCTCAAGAATTGCCAAGGATTAGATTCCTTCTCAGTCTCACTGATTATGCGTGTTAATGCTCACACAGAAGCTCTATTCCCATAACACTGCAGCAGGAAGAAGCTTTTTCAAAATAAATTTCTCATAAGCTCCTACCAGATTTTAACTCATAAAATAGTCCCTGATTCAAGAATGTCTTTGAATCTGACTCTTCAAAAGATGCAGCACTTGGATCATAAATTCTCCCCTTACAAAGTTTGTGGTATTAGTCCTGCTGAAGTACATTATAGTGTGGAACTTACCTACAGTTTGATAGAGGACATCTATATTAACCCTCAAATCTATCCTATTCCTTCCTTGGAAGTAAGGCTAAAATGGAAGATTAGAAGAACAGAGGATAGGTTCATGGAAGAGTCAATACAGGCTGATACCTATAGGGAAAAAAATCAAACAAATGAAGATTTGTCCAGAAGGGACAGATAAAAGAAAAAGTTTCTTTTCAGAAATTCTGAAGCCAGTATTAAAGACAGATGTCATTTATTTGTTGTCTAGGTACTTTTTCTGCCCTCAGCAAATTCACACATAGTGGCAAACATCAGGCAAGTATCAGACAGAAATCAAGAGACCTGGAAGTAATGAACATTTTCCATACTGCTGCCTGTTCTTTATATTTCCACATAGTATTGGCTTCCTAGTTACTTCATTTGGAGGCAGAAATGACTAACCATCTCCTCACGAGGTTTCCACATACACTCCTAAGTTATGTTCCGCAGCTGTCAGGACTGCTGAAGAATGGTTCAACATGCTCTTGCAGGTAGGTTTCACTGTGGCTTGGAGCATTAGTGCTTGGATTCATACAAACCAAAGAACATTTTTTTTAATGGTCACACGTCTCTTCTGTGATTAAACAGCAAAATATAAACATAAAATAAACAACTCAAATAAGTAGAGATCCACCAGACTAGGCATTAACCTATAACTCACAGCAGCATGAAGAGTAGGCAGCCTGATGGGCGTTGCAAGTCTGCATGCAAAAGCAGAAAAGTGGCAGGAAGAGAAATCAGATCTGACCATGGAAAGTGTTTCACATGGAGATTTAAAAACTGATTGCTTCCATCTGTGTCTGTACTTGGTTGATGAATAAATTATGCTATAGCCTTTTTGAAGAAAATTGAAAAAATTATTTAGTTTAGTGAGCTTAGTGAAGCTATATCAGCACAGTGTGGTGTATTTCATAGAGTTTAGCATACACATTCTATAGGATGATGGAGAGACCAGGCTGAATGCTTTTTTTATATATGCATTTTGTAGTCCTTATCATCACAGAGAGTTTTAATTTTTTCTGCTGATACTAATGAGAAAGCTAAAGTTCTAGTTTTCACAAAGTTTCTTTATGCAAACAAAAGAGTTTTCTGACACAAAGTCATTTTTCATCTTGTGCTGGAACCGGAAAGCAATACCTTGAAATTTCCAGTGGAAACCCCAGGCACACTATGACCCATGCAGAAACTGTAAACCCACCATCAGTGTCTCTGGCTCTCCAGCAACTCTGATTAAAAGACACAACATCTCTTACAGAAGAAGGGGCATTCCTAGGTGGCTGACGAATTGCTATACTGAGGAAAGGGTAGAGGTATTTCTGAGGGAAAGTGCAAAGAAAGGGAGAATCAAAACACAGAGCTAAAAAATAGAGGATGGTTAAGAACAAAAGTACCCTTTCCCTTTGTAAGTTGACCCATAGTGTGGTGACACTGTTGACATTTGGAACTTGTTCACCAGCATGGTATAAGATAACAGCTTTCCTTCATATTTCAAATTTGGACGGGTCAGCTGACAGTCCTTCTTGGCCCTAAAAACACTTACCTGGGGACTGAACACAAGTGTGAATGATCTTCAGAGCAAGCACATGGAAGCAAAAGACACTTTATTAGAAAAGGGCTGGACCATGAAAGTGACAGAGGATGGATACCTGAATTAGTTTCAAAGCTGCTTAGGCACACATGCCCACAGCGATTTCACTTCTTTATCCACAGCTTTTAACTTAATGAAGCTTCTCTGTACTTAGCAACTGTGGGGATGCCAAACAATTACCAGCTGATAGAAGATGAAAGCCACAGTAAGCAGCTAATCCCTGTGCAGCATCTCTACAGCTTCAGCTCTGACATTTTGCAGTTTTTAGATAGCGACCAGTGAACTGTGAATGGCTCCTGCCTCAGATACTATGGCCAGCCATGCAGAACATCAGCAAGTGTGTTTTAAGGGGTGATTACTCCCTCGTATGATCCACTTATTCTCAGGGAGATAGAAATCAGTTGAGATGGTGTTTGCATGAAGCAGATTCAGCGTATCTGCCACAGAAGCTTGGCAGAATGATGGTTTGCTCATATCAAGTTTTCCCACAAAGTGAGACAGACTTGCATGCGGCTGATTAACACCTAACTTGCTGAAAATTTAAGCTCCACTGCAAAACCTCATATCCACATATAATCATAGAATCACCAAGGTTGGAAAAGACCTCTAAGACCAGCCAGTCTGACCATCCACCTACCACCAGGTTTTCCCATTAAAACATGTCCCTCAGTACAACATCTAAATCTTTCCTGAACACACTTTCCAGGGAATCTTTCCAGGGATGGTGAATCCACCACATCCCTATGCAGAACATTCCAAAGCCTGACCATTCCATCAGAGAAGTAGTATTTCCTAACATTCAACCTGAATCTCCCCAGGCATAACTTGAGACCATTCCCTCTAACCCTATCACTAGTTACAACAGGAGAAGAGGCCAATCCCCACCTCACCACAACATACCTCCCTTCAGGTAGCTGTAGAGAGTGATAAGATCTCACCTGAGCCTCCTCTTCTCCAGACTGTGCAGTCCCAGATCCCTCAGCCAGTCCTCATACAGCTTTTGCTCCAGATCCCTCACCAGATCTGTTGCCCTTCTCTGAACATGCTCCAGGGCCTCAGCATCTTTCTTGAAGTGAGGGGTCCAAACCTGAACACGGTTCTCAAGGTGCAGCCTCACCAAGGCTGAGTATAATCACCTCCCTGCTCCCACTAGCAGCACTATTTTTGATACAAACAAATCATTGGCATTCTTGGACATCTGAGCACAATGTTGGCCCATGTTCAGCCAAGCATTGACCAACAATCCCCAGTTCATTTCTTCCACACAGTCTTCCAGCCACTCTGCTCCAAGCCTGTAGTGTTACCTGTGGTTGTCATGGCCAAAGCACAGGACCTGGCACTTGGTCTTGTAGAACTTCATCCCATTGGCCTCAGACCAGCTATCCACCATGTCTAGATCTCTCTGTAGGGCCTTCCTATCCCCAGGCAGATTGTCATTTCCTCCCAGCTTAGTGTAATCTGCAAACTTACTGATGATGCACTCAATCCCCTCATGCAAGTCATCAATAATATTGACAGGTCCCAGTATCGACCCTGGGGAACACCACTGGAGACTGGTCATCAGCTGGATTTAACTCCATTCACCACCACTCTCTGAGCCTGGCCCTTCAGCCAGTTCTTTATCCAATGAAGAGAGTTCCTGTCCAAGCCACGGACTGCCAGCATATCCAGGAGAATACTGTGTGAGACATTGTCAAAGGCTTTGATGAAGACTAGGTAGACTACATCAACAGACTTACCCTCATCCAGTAGGCAGGTCACTCAATTATAGTAGGAAATTGGGTCAGTAAGTAGGACTTGCCTTTCATGAACCCATGCTGGTTGGGTCTCATATCCCAGGTCTCCTGTGTGATCTCAAGATGATCTGTTCCATAACTCTTCCTGGCACTGAGATCAGACTGACAAGTCTATAGTTTCTTGGATCCTCCATTCACATAGTAAATCGTTGACATTTTCCATTCTTCTTGTAGATGGAAATCACACTGTCAAGCCTCCAATCTTCTGGGACCTTTCCTGTTGACCAGGAATGTTGATGATGGACAGCAGTTTGGCAATCACCTCTGCCAGCTCCCTCGGTATCCCCAGGTAGAACCCATCCACACTCATGGACTTCTAGCAGTCCAGGTAGAGTAGCATATCTATGCTTCCACCTGAATTGTGAAGGATTTATTCTGCTCCCCATTGGAGACTTTCAGGTCAGGGGGTAGAGTACTCCAAGGAAAAGTGGTCTGACTTTAGGACAGAAGTTATAGAGAAAGGCAATAACACACATAGCTGCTCCAAACCACTCTTAAATTAGCCAAGAAAAGTAAAGAAAAACAGACAGAAAGAATTGCTTACTATTACTGAGACTCTCCTTAACTCCCCCTCTTTATTAATAGTTAATATACTTGTAAAAATGTTGAATCTCCCCAGTGAGAACAAGGGCTGGTGATCACAAAACTTCTACTAACTGCTCATAGAATGCCTCATCTGTCTCTTCATACTGATTGGGCAGTCTGTAACAGATCCCCAACAGGATTGTTGGCACTCCCCTGATTCTTACCCACGTATATTCAACCTTATGATTCCCAGCCCTAAGCTGAATGCCAAACCACTCTCTAACACAGAGAGTCACACCGCCACCCCTCCTTCCTTGCCTGTGCCTTCTGAAGAGTTTACAGACACTCACTGCAGCACTCCTGTTGCAGGAGCCATCCCACCTTGTTTCCATAATGGCAACCAAGTCATACTTTGCCTGCCACACAATGGCTTCCAGCTCCTCCAGTTTGTTGCCAGCACTGCATACATTGCTGCAGATGCACTTCAGGTGACCTCCATGCCTCATCCCAAATCCCTTCACTGTTCTTTAAGTCTCATCTCTAGGAGGCCTGATTTTACCACCTTCCCCCTTCCTACCTAGTTTAAAACCCTCCCACTGAGCCCCGCCATCTCCTGTGCTAGGATTATTTTCTCCTTTGAGACAACCATCAGGCCTGAGTTGGAAAAAGTTGAAGAAACTACATTTGTGGTGATCCAATTCTCAAAACCAGTCAGAAGGAAGAAAGGAAGGAAGGAAAGAGGGAAGGAGGGAAGGAGGGAAGGAGGAAGGGAAGGGAGGAAGGGGGGAAGGGAAGAAGGGAGGAAGGGAGGAAGGGAGGAAGGGAGGAAGGGAAGGAGGGAGGAAGGGAGGGAGGAAGGAAGGGAGGGAGGGAGGGAGGGAGGGAGGGAGGGAGGGAGGGAGGGAGGGAGGGAGGGAGGGAGGGAGGGAAGAAATAACCTGACTTTCCTTTGTTTTCCATTGTAGAAAGAGCTCCTCTGTAGTGCAGACAGAAGAGACCCAATACAGTTTATTAAAAAAAAAAAAAAAAAAAAAGGTTTTCAGATTATACCATTTTAATTCTTCTTCTGTCGTTGTGGGTTTTGAATCGTTAAAGCTTCACCAGGGCTGTAGCTGAAACCAATCTAGTCTCAAAACTTTATACCACTTTTCTGCACTAAATGAGTACTACACTTGCCAGAAGTCATCAAAACTTTATACCACTTTTCTGCACTAAATGAGTACTACACTTGCCAGAAGTCATCATTAGTCAGAAGATTCACTTCAAACACAATGCTTTACAACAAGCCTAATTTACAGGTACTTACAATCCTGGTTTGCCAGTGTACAGTGAGAACAATGGTACAATGGAACAAATGGTGCTTCAAAAGTTAAAAGTGAATTTAATAAAAAAGATGTTTGAATCACTTCTAAACTTTCCACATACTATAATTTCAAGACTGACTTTTTAAGTAAGGTCCTGGAAATGACCTTTTTGTCTTGAGTCCTTAAAACATTATTTTACTTTTTCAAAACTAAGAAGAAAGTACACATTCTTTTGATTTAGTCTTAACGATAGCATCTAGCTCTTTTTGAATGCTGTTCAGTCAAATCAAGACAGCATTTCTGTGCCAACAAGGTTTTATGAAAAACAAGCTGATATACCCATTACAATATCAACTTCCAAGTTCATATCTCAAATGACGTTTAGGGTTGTTTTGCGTAGTCTACACATAGCTTGCTGGGACACTCATTTGCGAACTCAGAAGGTCCAGACTAGCACTCTGGCAACAGGCTGTGGCACACTCTGAAGCAATATTTGATTCAAACCCTTTTACATGAAGAGGTTTCCAGTGAACTTGGATGAAAAAATCTTTAAAATCATGCCAAAAACAAGTAAGAAGTACACTTCACTAGGAAGTCAGAACTAATTCCACAATTCTCACAATAAATATATAGCAAGCTTTACTCAAAAACACTCATTTATAGAGCATGAGAGCCATGCACTGTTGCTCCTCTTCATTTAGGGGGTTTTTTACAGAAACAAGGAATGCACTTTTTTTTTTTTTTAAATAGAAACATGGAAGAAAAACCTCAGCACCAGAACAAAACATAGAAGATTTTCTAATAAGATCAACAATAAAAGTTGTTCATCAGTTTTCAGTCTGTAGAGAGATCTAAAAAGTTCAGACAACTCTGTGTATGTTAGAAGGTAAAGAATAAAAAATAATTGATTTAAAAAAATCTAAAACATCCTTCGTCTGTCTACCAACCTAGATAAAATGCTAGCCCAGCAGGAAGTTAAAGGAAAATAAAATAAAAACAGAGGGAAATACGGAGAACAGAAAGATAGTAACAAAACCAAGTGTACAAAAAGACACATAAACATGGCAGTTCTTCATCTAGATTTCTAAATAAATTCATTTTATGTAATCATACTTCCACTTAACCTTAGATGGTCCTCTCTTTGCTCTTTTCAGCAATAAATTCTGAATCATTGTCAATTTTCAAGTATATTTAAAAGCAAAAGAAAAATATTTTCAATATAATTGTTTTCACATTAATTTTGTGAAATACAGTACATATGAAGAAAATGTCAAACAAGTAAATACATAGATCTGGCTGTAGTTGATTGCCACCGAGCTAATCAGCTGGTTCATAAACACACCTGTACCCACACCAACTCCGAGTACTGGCTTTCTCTGGGGAAGAGATCACAGATGTGATTATAGCCAGCCAGAAAGAATAAAGTCCAAGGGAGGTGGGGCGTAGACTGAAGAAACTGGGCTCTGCTTGTTAGTTCTTTTCATAAAGAAAATCAGAGGCAAAATTCCCTTTTACAGAGAAAAATCATCAGTATTTTTTTTAAGTTACTGACAGTCATATGAACTCAAAATTCCCTTCATTAAATCAAGCAGAAAAGCTTTTAATAGAAAATAATTTTCTGTCAGATAATAATAATTATTTGCCATCACTAATATCACTAATATCACTGCTCCATATTGCTCTATAACAAAATGGCTGTTACTTCTCAGGCTCTTCATAACTGTGTTACTTGCTTAACAAGAAGCTTCTCCATGTTTTATTTGGTCTCACTTGCAAATATAGTCAAAATTAAGAGAAGTCATGTCCCTTTATATGCTGAAGTAGACTATGTGCCCTACTAGCATGCTTCTTTTTCTTTCCAGGCCACTCCCTTCTGGACAGATACACAGCCCTTCCCCTGCTCATGTGCTGCTCAGTATCTTTGCCAGGCCACCTTCTCCCTTGCTTCCAAAAAATACTGTGCTTATTTTGTCTAGCAAAAGGGTACATCACAGTAGATGTTACAGTAAACAATAAGTTAAATGTGTCCAAGATCATTCCCTAGTGCAGGTGAAAACTGATATTACAGCCAGTGTCCAGGCTGCTAAACACACCCACCAGAAAGGAGTTGCCATAGTCCTTGGCTCATGCTCAGGAGTTATTTAGGACAGTGCTAGTCAGCCTGAGTCAATATAATATAGACTTACTGGTCTTAACAATTTAATATTGTAGAGAAGTGAATTCCAGCCTTGCAAGAGTTTATTTGCCCTGGCAAAATTCTAGTAGTTCTGGGATGGGGAAAAGCAGGTACAAGAGACTTGTACACTATAAGGTATGGGCTTAGAGGTGTTTTTGGATACCCTGAAGCAGATTTCTAATGGAATGCTGGCAGCCAACAAGCTTGTGGTGAAGCATGGAAAAGTATGGCAAGAATGGTTTCCAGTGTGGATATTCCACAAATTGAGTAGCAAGATTGCCTTTTCACTGCTATAAAATGAATTCTACTACAGAAAAAGATGTATTAATATTTATTGTTTTAGGATTATAATACAAATATGGATAAATAGTCTTTGTCTTGAGAAAGAATATTACCTCTGTGTGTGTCTATAGCTCAGTCTGATTATGTCAAACATATAAGTGCATATTAAACAGCAATCATGAAATGTCAACATCTGCTTAGAAGCAGAGGTTGTCATTAAAGCTTTGTGCAGATGCCATGGAAATAATAGTTGTGTCTGTGGTATTCACAGTATCCTTTTAGGTGTTACCAGCAATACAAGTGAACCAGAAAGAATGGACAAAAAAAAAAAAAAGTAACAGAATTCACAGCAAAACTTTCCCTTTCTTGTCTTTATTGTTTTAGAGGGATATACACTCAATTTGCACAGCTTTCTTATGTTTTATTTTTAGTTAAGTTTTTAAATGTATGTGTTTAAATATAGGAAAATAATAGTTTGGACAAACATGAGTTTAGAACACTTTAACTGTCTTAGTAGTAGGAACCCTATTGCTATAGTGACTAATATTTAATTTTTTTCTCTAGATCTCAGTGCAATTCACAGGTGAAGAAGTTTTCCATAAAAAACAAAGAATACTGTTTGCTGTAAAAGCTCTAAATAATCATTTGCGATATTTTTTAAATGGATTTTGTAAATGGATGCTGGGATTTAAAGAGTTAATTCTGTAGTGTCCCTCCCTCCCCACATGAGAAGAGAGGATAGAAGAAAAAAAGACTCAACTGAGGTAAGAGAACTAATTTATTGAAAGTAATGTGAGATAATACAGAATAATTAGGATACACTGAACTTTGAAGGTCCCTTCCAACTCAAAAGATTTTATAATTCTATGAAAATGAAGTAAGCAATCTGTCCCCTTTGATCTTACTTTAGAAATATGCTTCTTTTCTGTATAGATTCTGCCTAAACAAATTCTGTGAGTGAACAACGTTTTATGATTCTAAAATTATACACTTCAATATACTCGTCAACATTTAATCTTAGCAAATATTGGCCCAATTCATCCTGATAAATATACACTTTTAGTGTTTGGAAAAGTAATGCTTGAGTATGCTATTAGTACTCTGCTCAGTTTTGGTCCATTTACAACAAGAAATACAGAGAGACCCTGGAGCATGCCTAGAGAAGGACAATGAAGCTGATGAAGGATCTGGAGCACAAGTCTTATGAGGAACAGCTGGGAAAGCTGGGAGAGTATAGTCTTGAAAAGAGAGGGCTCAAGGGAGACCTCGTTGTCATCTACAACACCCTGAAAGGAGGCTGTGGGCATCTGGGGGTTGCCATCTTCAACCAGGTAACTGTGGTAGGAAAAGAGGGAATGACCTCAAGTTGTGCTAGAGGAGAGTCAGATTGGGTATTGGGAAGAATTTATTATCAGAAAGAGTGATGATCTATTGGAACAGGCTGCTCAGATGATGGAATCACTGCCCCTGCATGTGCTCAAGGATCAAGTGGATGTGGTTATTAGGGACATGGTTTAGTCAGCAATTGGTGGTAGGTGGATGTTTGGACTAAATGGTCATTTCCAACCTTAATGATTCTATTATTCTATTCTCTGAAGAACACAGAAGATTCATTATCATAGCTGATTTTTCTTATTGCTTTTGAATATTCATAGAAAATATTTTCTAGTGCACTTTTGCATTGCCAGCCCTTCATATGAGAGCCATGGAGCCATAGAAACATGGAATTTTGTTGGAATTGTAATCTGAATCCTTTTTGCACATGAATCACAAGAAAATCAACAGGATTTGGATCTGAGAAATCATGAGAAGTAGAGCCTGAATTGCTGCACTCCTTTACTTGGCTTGCTTCTGCTTCTTGAGCAAAGAAAAAAATCTATTTTCAGTCAAGGCAACTCTACTTGTACCTAGACTGTCAAACCTATTAAAACAAGTTTCTAATGAAGATTAACAGATTATTTGAACACAGTTTCCACATATCTGCATGGGCAACCCAAGTCAGGGACCTTTCTAAAGAACTCTGTCTGAAAGAAAAATATATCCCAATAACCCATGACTGAACATGAAGATTGAAATTAAAAAAGAAAACTGAAAATATAATCCAACTCATTAATAGTGACCGTAACAAATCACTGGAACACAAGGGAAGTGGTTTATTAGTCATCAGCTTTAAAATGGGATCTTCTTCAGAAAGATACACTGTAATTCAGCAACAAATTATTGAGGCTGATAGTTTTCAATTGCATAGTAAGAAAAATAATAATCTTCTCAGCAGGAATTATTGAGTAAAATTTGGTAATTTACATTATGTAGACATTCAGAAGAGTCTGATTTTAGTCCTCTCTACATTTGCATTTTAATTCTCTATTTTCTGTCTGTATCAGACAAGGATTTGAGCGACAGGGAGCTGAGCCACTGAAGCAGAAGCTGCTACCATTTTTACATTATTTTGTTATCACTGTCACACTTTCATGCTTAGTTGGTTTGCTTGGACTATACTTTTCATTCCCAAAAGGTTAAATACCCAACTTTCATATATTCAGCATTCTTTTATAAAGGATATCCTTAAAGCTTAGTCTTAATCACATAGTATTATAACAACATACTGCTTTTCCTGTTGTACTGTAACAATGAACTGTCTTGAAAAAGGAAAAAACACTAACCAAAGCTCCGTAGTGGCTCTATTGTGTAAAATACATTTTTGGGGTGTATGTCAAATTATGTACCTTTATTTTTATGTTTGCATAAGGCTAGTGATTTACCAGTTTTAATAGCTATTTTCTCTCAATATTATTCATAAATGCCGTTTTTACTTTCTACAGTCTTTCTTTGATAAAATCCCTCTGGCTGTAAACACAGCTCTGTTACAGCTTTCTCTATTTCAGTCTTGTTTGGCTATACAAAATTTTATTTCCAGCTCCTAGCACGAGTTCTTAAGAAGTATAAATCTGTGGGTTTCTTTGCAGCATTCAGAATAATTATGTCCTCACATTTAAAACAGCTGTCTGTCTTTGATATATTACCACCTTCTAGCTTCGTCTCTTATGAGAATAAGGCTTATGAAATCTGTCTGTATGTTTGCCAGTGTTCCCCTAATACCTTTTTAAATCTATTGACAAAATTCATTTAGTTTTGCAATCTCCATGGCATTATGTTTGCTAGAATTTCATGAAAATTGATAATTTGGATAAAAGAAAGTACTCTGTGGTACTGAAGGAACTATGAAGTTCAGGATGTAGAGAGAACAAAGAAATGAAAGGGAGAAGTTGAAAAAGATTGTAGGGAGAGGTTGTTTTCGGGTTTTTTTTTGTTTTGTTTTTTTTTGTTTTTTTTGGGGGGGGAAGCCGAAATGTGTATGAAATTCATTCTACTGCTCAACGCTATGATTTCCAGTGATTTCATTTATATATTACCACAATATTAATAATGAGATAAGTCCTTAAATCTTTCCCAGGGAACCTGCACTGCACTACTTAAAATAACTCTCTTTATAAAGTTCTAACTGTTATGGTTAGCAGAGGTTAGTATTTCACAAGTAGAGTAGTAGTATTAACTCTGGCTTTGCCAACTGGCAACTTATTAATTCTTCTTTTAGGTCTACATGCAGAAGTCTATCCTTTTCCAACATAAGGAAGTGACAAGAAATGTGAATGTCACACCTCCTTTCACCGGCATTCCTTAGCATCATCCACTTACTCCTGAAGCTAATGTGAAGAGCTGTGTGTTGCAGATGAGAGCTGTGTATTTACACCTTGCTTGCAGAGAAAAAGCATTATAGAAGTAAAAATTATAAGAATAATTGTGCAGAAGCATTGACATTGAGCAACAGTGAATGTGAATGTGTCAACTAGTATCACAGTGTGTGCCCATAGTTCTAATGGAATAATACATATAAAAAATCATTTTACACTCAGAAAATGTGAAGAATAAAATTTCTTGCATTTTTTTTCTGCCAGGATACTGTTGTGGTGTAGAACATAATAATAATTTTGCAGGTAAAGAGATTTATGAAGAATAATAGGTTTTGTAGATAGTCTTATTTTCCATCACAAATAATCTGTGGCTACAACTCAAGCACATCTATAGTGTTGCAAGATCTACTTATAGTTTTCTAGTGTAGTAGTGCATGTGTGGCAGGAATGACTGGGGTTGCACTAGCACCAAAGTTCTGGTTATGTTTCAGTACAAGATAACGGGCAGAAGAGGACCTCAGAAACTTTTAGACTGTGAATTCAACAGGAAAGGTTCATCACAGCATGTTCAGGTGTGCAGCAGTGCAGAAGAACACGAAAACCTGCACGGAGTCTGAGGCACAGACTCAGATGTGGAAGACCTAAATCGCTTATTACTGGTTTTAACATCCCTTATATACATTCACAAGTTTTCTTTTGTACCTTTCCCACCTGCCTTTACATGTCAACAAAATACTCCCCTAACAGTCCTTAACTGTGCATACAGGCACTTATCCAGTCAAGGTCAGAAGTCGTTTGAAGCTCACTCTTCCTCCAGTTGGGGTCTGCCATTACACAACTTACTTGGACTTGTTTTCCTTTTCTTCTCAAGTGTCCTTTGTTCTCTGCTTTTCTTTCTCATGTTGTTTATCCTGCTCCACAACTTCCGCTCTGAATATACTTTCTTGTATTCCCACAAACCTACTGGATGATTTCTCTATTTACCAACTCTCAAAAACTGTTATGAAAAGCCAATAAATACAACAGTATGCAAATAAAGATGTTTTGCACTAGAGGTGAGATATGCTCCAGCTCAGTCCCTCTGTTAGAAAAAAAAAAACTATCTGACGTTCTTATTCAGACCAAAAAACCCACCTCTCTCTGAAATGGGAAGACAAAAATGACTGAACTTTGTTTTTATTGTAATCTAGAAGCTATTCTACAGCCTCTACAGGACAGTGAAACTGGAGAACAGATGTGATTTAATGTCTGAGATCCCCACAGAATTTCTGAAGGTAAGGAAGGATGTTACTGTCATTTGCAAGAAAGTCTGTGTAAGATAAGAAGCTTCCCTTCAGTCATGGTGAGGTCTCTTTAGTTATCAAGGACAGGGGAAGCTTTAAAGTAGGCTAGAGATGGTATAGGAAGGATCCAGGTTGCAGAGCAGGAAGCAAGGAAAATGGATAGACCAGATCATCTCCAAAACAGTCTTACCTCTTGCAGTGAGAGTAGAAGCTAGCAATTTTATGAGGTCACCCAGAGAATTCATATAAACACCTTCAGACATTGGTGCCTAAAGTCATGGTTCCTAAGCAGAGAGAGAGACATAGCGCTCTTTGAGCAAAGAGGAGCTGCTGATCGCTTTAAATAATAGATTCACTCTGCCTGTATCAAAGAGGCACTCAGGTGCTTAATGTCTAGCTTGAAGGGATCTCAAGCTGTTATATATCTAAGTGCTACAAAAATAAATAGATTTTACTTCTTGGAGCACATTCAGAAGCCTCAGCACTCTGTGGGGAAATTAGAATAACTTTTCTAGTTGCACCAGCAGCAGAGGAGTCTGAACTTTTTCTGTTTCAGTTTTTAGAAAAGCATAAAATCAAATTTTGAGAGAAATGTGCTCCACTTCCTTAGTTCAGTGAAATATCAACTTAGTGTCTAGGACTAGTTTCCAGCTGTGTATATTAGATGGAAACAGAAAAAGAAAATTATCTTGCCTACCCTGACATACAGTTTAATTCACCAAGGTCATGAGCCTCTCAGCTGTCAGATGAGCATATCTTGGAAATAGAAACTGGCTTTATTTCATTTTCAGGAGTGATTTATGTGTGTCTCAGAGTAAACAACTACTTTTAAACTGCAGGCCATTACATTATTATGAATGAAAGAACTTTAATTGCAATAGAGCCTTCCAAAAGCACAATTACAGCAAAAGCATTGAGGTTTAACTTGAGTAAGCTACAGCACTCCCTCCAGCTAAGGAAAAGCTTTAATTTTTAACAGAAGAGTTCCTCTGCTGTTTGTATTATAAACCAAAGACTCTCACTGTGATAGTGAGAAGCAGGGTTAATACCCAAACCACACTGGCATGAATTTAGGCAGTGTGAAATGGCATGAATTTAGACACTGGCAGTTGCTAAAGGATTTAATTTAGTAGTTGGGTAGAGATAGTGATAGGAGGATGGTTGGACTAGATGATCTTATAGGTCCTTTCCAACCTTATGAACTTATGAACTTATGAACTTATGAATTAACTCCCAGCCTTTGCATGCAGTGTTTATCAACTAAAATTGTGCCATCTTATGTTCAAGTAGACTTTGACACATGCACACATGCACATTACAAATTTATAGCAGAAATCTCAGCTTTTCTCAGCAGCTGATATCGATGAATCATTAAGGCCCAGCAGGCATCCTGAGACCACAAGGAGAAAAGCAGGTGCTAAACTACATCACTGTTGGTGTACATGCAATTAAAACACCATGCCAGGAGAAAAAAAAAAAAAAAAGATTAAAAAAAAAAGACAAAAAAAGATATTTTCAGCAAAAAAAAAAAAAAAAGACTCGTGGTAGTTGAGGGAACAGGATAACACTGCACCCACTGAGCAGCTCTGTCTCCACTAACAGATTCCAGGCAGGACATAAAGATGAAAAACAGCACAAAACTTTCCCTTAGCTCTGTTGTGCTCAGTGGGCTGGATTTAAAGAAGATACATCTGAGTAGCCACTGAGGAATGTCCACTCTGCCCAGTGCTCTCTCTCCCAAACTTGTGGTTTGGGGCCAGGAGTGCACACATGGCTCTGCAGCGCTGTGCTAATAAGAGTAACAATAGCCCATCTGCATGCTTTGGAAAGAAGTTAATCTAAACCAATCCCTGGGAGTGTCTATGAGTAACTTCAGAGACAGCCTTCTCCAAAAGGCATTTTCTAGCTATGTGTACTCTTCACTGACCTCCAGCACAAAATGTGAGAAAGAAATAAGAACTTTCTCATGTCTTCGCCTACCTCTTGCTCAAACTGAAGATACTTTCAGTGTATTTTAGAGATAACCAAATGCATGTTTCAATCCTGAAATCTACTCAAGAGTTTCAGATCCACAGAGAAGCACGATCGATTGCATTCAACCTAATGCCATTGCAAACCCACTTCAAAACAGCTTCAGCTCTCTCCAAAGAGACACATGGACACCTGGACTCCTCAAAGCTGCCGAAGCTTTTTTTCATCAACAAGCACAGAGCCTAACCCCATTTTTCTGCTGGCAGTTAACAACTATGAACATCCATATGGGACTCTGACAAAGGCCCAGACCACACTGCCATCATCATCTGGTGGTGACACCTAACTGTTTAGTCAGTGTTATACATGGCCCAGACCAAATATTTTCAGGCTTGATGTTTTTTACTGTTCTATTCCTGAATACTCTGTGGCTCAACTTTTACCTGCTTATACTCTTTACAGCATCTGAAACATGTTGTGGTGACAGCTCTGGTATCAAGTGGACTTTGTCTCCAGTCATGCTACTGGGAGACAGATCCACAGCAGGGTTACCACAAACCTGTGGGAAAAAAAAAAAAAAAAAAAAAAGAGAGAATATATATTCCTCCAAAGAGGCCAGTGTTCTTCCTCCTTATATGTTAATTTCTGCTCCATCATTTATGGTTAAGAATTAGAGATTACTACATCTATCCTAATTAATCCTAACTATTATACAGTAAAGTGTATCATCACAGTCTAAGCTAAATCACAGCTTCCCACTCTTGTAGCCCTCATTCTGAGTAGCCCCATGAGTATTTCAGTTTCAAGGTATCAATAACATAAGTAGAGACACTTATACCAGCATGAGTGTTGGTTTATTTTTAATTAAAAAAAAATACTTCTGAACTATCAAATAAAAGCTGAAAAATAGCTTCAAAATCCAAGGAGGCAGAAGTCACATTTCATTAAGTTGTAATAAAATTTTGCATAATATATTGCTTAATTTCCTCAGAGTTCTTTATTGTTGTTTTTAAATCTATCCATGATATTCAGAATTTAAAGCATCATTGGCTGGTTCTGTTGAGTTACCTTGAAATGCAGTGCCCCAGGATGTTCCAGTAGATGAGCATTCATGTCACAACTCATGGGTTGACTTCAGCTGGTTTAGAAACTACAAATCCTAATTTTGATTCCTGATTTTGAAGAAACCATTTGTGCTGCTGGTTTGTGATACAATCTATCAAATAATAATAGGTTGGTCTTTGCATCTCAGAAGCAAGGATTTAAAATGCATCTGATTCTTCATTATTCTGAGTTCACAATATGATTTGATGAATGAATTAAGAACCAGATAGCTGTTTAAAACAGATAATCTTTCATAGACTGTGCAGTTTTTTACATCAGCAATGAAAAGAAATGATTGACTGTGGAAAAGATCAGCCAAGGAGCAGTGAAGGCATAAGACATCTGAAAAATTTCTATGAAAAAATTCTGCTTGCTTGCTTGAAGCATGAATTGCAGAAATGAAAGAATCTGTTTGCAAAAGAATTGTTAGGGGTCACAGAGCTTTCAGCTATGAAAAGGAAAATAAATATTGCCCATTTCTAATAAAAAAGTTTCAGCCAATTTTACTTAAGGATAGAGCTGGCATAGCTGGGAATAAGCTTCACATCACGTATCTGTGCAGAATGAGATGCTCTCCAACATTGATTTGTCCTGCTCAGTGGTTTCATTTGTAAGGAGTGCAGGGACATGGTCCGAATTCTCTTTTTTCTTCATATCCTGACTGGGAGACACAGGCTCTGCCTCTTTTTGTGTTGTCTGCATAGAGAAGTGGAGAAGTATCTCATCGCTTTGGGCATTTGTGGAGAGGAAATAATCAAAATGGTAATAATGTCAAAGAGAATATACAAGTCTTGTTCACTAGGTGGCAATCAGGAGTAGTTTTGCTTTGAGATAAGGAAAGTATTGTATTTTCTGTGATTCCAGATTATTGTGTATGTGATGTAACCTTTATCAGACCCACAGAAGCTGAGGGTCTCCACCCTTCCATTTTTTGAGTTTGCATAATTTCAGCACAGCAGAATTAAAAAGCATTTCTGCATAAACAAAACAAAACAAAAAAGAGGATGAAGAAGGTAGTTTTAAGAACAAAAGATTAGTTCTGATGTACCTTGATTTATTTTAAATTAGGGCTTTTCCTGAGAAGCAGTGTCTGGAGCTATTGCGAGTTTCTCCCAGGTAATACAGCACTTTTCCACAACTGTGGCTGACACCAATGATTTGTCTGAAACATATGGGTATAAAACCACAGAATAGTTGTGTATTTGATGATCACTGCAGAAATTGTGACTATAATGCTTTTGGGTAGATGCAGATCATCTCACTATATACATGTAAATCAAAATATGCAGTCTGGACTTCATTGCTCTAATGAAAAATCACAAGATTTAGGCTCTGAAATTGCTCAGCTTGCTCCTTCACATATTTCCTTTCCAATGTTAATGGACTAAAAATACTTTAGTATAAATGCTCTGTTTAAGAAATTGACTGTTTTACTAGAAAATCCTAAATACTGTACACATTTTAAAGGCAGCTTGTAGTACATTGAGCTGGGAGTTAGGAAGAACTACCCAAAATTATCCAAAGTATTCTGAGCCACAAAAGCAGACCAGTATTCTTGAAAATGTTCTTTCTGTTGTGATTAAATAACATACATTCTTCTTATCCCCTCACTTGTGTCAGCTTTACACTGAAATAAATAATCATTTCCATTGAGCTAATCCTGATCTGAAACCACATATATAAAAGAACCAGGTTCAGAAGCCTTTACTCTGTAATAATAGTTTGCCATAAGAAAAAAAGAACTGAACTTTGAAAACAATATTGGCATCCTAAATGCTGATTTCAGGTCTAATCAGAAGCACCCTCCCCATTCTTAAACAATCAAAGCTCTTAGAAAATAGTATTCCTTCTGTATATGGTGTATGGTCCCAACAAAATTTTCTGACTGTGTTTTTCCCTTGCCTTCTAGAATGGGTTGGTATTCACATAATCATAGAATCATGGAATCATAGAATAATCAAGGTTGGAAGAGTCCACTAAGATCATCTAGTTCAACCATCAACCCATTACTACCATGCCACTAATCATGTCAGTTAGTGCTACCTACACTCTTTTGTGAATACATCCAGGGATTTTGACCTCCCTGGACAACATGTTTCACTCTTTCTGAGAATAAATCTTTCCCATTATTTAACCTTGCTGACACTTCGTCCCATCTGGGTGTCACCTGTAAACTTACTGAGGGTGCAATAGAAATGTCTGTTCAAAGTTCTGCAAGGTACAACTGAACTCTTAGAAATAACTATATCCAGAGTAAAGTAATAGAGGAGCAATCTCTACATTTGCATCATGAGTATAAAACATGATGAATTTAGTAAAGAAGAATGATTCACATCAAAACCTGTGCTTTGAATGAACCTTTATGTAAACAATTCTTAGGAATTCGATTGTAGGTTTCCTGAAAAATGTGAATTTTGCCCAAAAAGTCTTAAGCAGACAAGAATTTTTAGTAGACATAGCTGAAGAAAGGAAAGTTTGATCCTGTGATGATTCAGTTTGAATTCTATGTGCAAAATATTTCTGATCTCATCTTCAGAAGGTAAGACACAAAGATATCAATGTACTTCACAGTTTCATAAGGAAAGCATCACAGTTACAGCCAATCCAGTCCAATTATTGAAGATATTGCAAGCAGAAATTAGTCTTTAATTAATATCTGTGGTCATATTGGCTTTTTTGTATATTGGATTATTTTTTCATCACTACAGATAACTCAGATTTCTTCTGAAATTTACACAGGTAGCACCAAAATCAATACCTCCTGTCTATTTCAATGGAAATTGCAACAGATACAAAGAGCATAATTACAGTGTTTGATAGAGCAAATTCTCAGCTACAAAATCCTCTTTCTCAACATACTCACCACCAACTATGGATTTTTGCCAGTGATGAACAGAAGTTCTGAATCTGCACCAGTACAAGTGAACAAATGTCATCACCACTGCTGAAATGCACCATCTATTGCCCCACTGTGATCACATCCACTAGTTGGTCTCCATAAATGTTCAGCAAGCATCAGTGAACATCCATGGGTGTCACATTTTTTCTGCATGGAGGAATTCAACGACACTTTTGCTTTGAATGCACTTCCCTGCTAGATGCCATTTTGCCAGACTGGCCCCCTGCTGCCATCTGTCACGTGGCAACAACATGTTATGGAATACTGGTGAGAATGTGAACCTTCTACTTTCACGCCACCAACATCCACCTCTGACATCATGAGTAAAAAGAATAAAATAGGAGGCATTACTTTCAGAGCAGCCCTCATTGTTTGTTTCACACAAAAATAAGTGTATCATTTTTGCAAACAAGGAGAAACTGTTCTGACCTCAGACTGTAAATTAACTGTGTCACAGAAGAATTTGGATCAGGACTCTAGAAACCAGCAGCATGCATGAAAGTAGCACTTTGAAAATTAGTCACTTCCGAGAGTTTGTTTCATAGCCAAGGCATGTTCTGTGTCATGATCAACAATCCTTAGACATTTCTGAGGCTTTAAATTCACTGCTTAAGATAGAATGTATCAGATGTCTCTTCCAGTATTAGTTCTCAAGTCATTTAAGGCAATGCTTTAAAGAAAGTATAAAGAAAATACTTCATTTGATGGAAGCACATCAGTCTCTTTGAAACCAATGGAAATTACATGCCTGCAACAGTGACAGAATAAATAAAGTCCCTTTTTCAAGTGCCATATGCCATAGCTAAAATATGTCTTTATTCCTTTTAAGTTTGAAGGAAGAACTTTGCTTTGAAGTATTATAATTCCCATAAAAACTAATCTAATCTAGCTTCTAAAATCCAAACCATGTAAGTGTTTTCAACTAGAAGAATATTAGAGGTATAATTCCCAGTAGGACCCATAAAATAATTAGTACCTGTAGGCCAAGTAGATGTGGGGAGAGCAGTGGACATTGTGTACCTTGACTTCAGCAAGGCATTTGACACCGTCTCCCACAATATCCTAGTTACAAAACAGAAAATATGGATGGTGAGGTGGACTAAGAATTAGCCAACAAGCAGATCTCAGAGGGTTGTCATCAGTGATGCAGAGTTTGGTTGGAGGCCTATAACTAGCAATGTTCCCCAGGGGTCAGTGCTGGACTGGTCCTGTTCAGCATCTTAACAGCCTGGATGAATGGATAGAGTTCACCCTCAGCAAGTTTGCTGAAGATACAAAGATAGGAGGAGGCTGTGCTACTGTTCAGCAAGACTTGAACAGATTGAAAAGCTAGAGCACTGTGATACTTGATGAGGTTTAACAAGAGTAAGTATAGAGTTCTTGCACTTGCAGAGGCGTAACCACACGCATCAGTACAGGTTAGGGGATGACCTGCTGGAAAGGAGCTCTGAAGAGAAAGACCTGGGTGTTCTGGTGGACAACAGACTGGCCATAAGCCAGCAGTGTTCCCTTGTGGCCAAGAAGGCCCTATGGTATTCTGGGGTGCACTGTAAATGTCATGGCCAGTAGGTTGAGGGAGGTGATTATCCCCTCTACTCCACCCTGGTGAGGCCACATTGAGAATACTGTATCTAGTTTTGGGCTCCCTAGCTCAAAGATAGGTATCTCCTAGAATAGGAGTTCTCATATGTGAGGAAAGACTGAGTAACCTGGGTCCATTCAGCCTGGGAAAAAGAAGATTGATAAATGTTTATAAATGTCTAAAGGTAAATGGGAGGCAAATGGATGTGGCCAGGTTCTTCCAAGTGGTGTGTAGCACTAGGACAAGGAGTAAAGGCAAAAAATTTGAACGTAGGAAATTTCATGCAAACATCCAGAGGAACATCTTTACAGTATGGGTGACAGCACTGGAACAGGTTCCCCAGAGAGGTTGTGGAGTCTCCTTTTATGGAAATATTCAAGGCTCATGTGGTCGGTTGCCTGCATGACCTATTGTAAGGAATGTGCTTTAGCAGGGGTGTTGGACTCAATATTGAGTCACTGGACTCAATGACTGTTATTCTGTGATCTTCTGATCTCTAAATGAAAAAAAAAAAAAAAAAAAAGAGTTTTTATAGCATATTCAGTGCTAGAGAAATTCAGACAGTATCATTCACTAACAAATAGCAGCCATGTGAGTGTACCTCAGGCCAACCTTGTGCATCTCAGTGTGATGTTCAGAAGTTTGAGGCTTTGATCTTAAAAGGCTGCAATTTAGACAGCTTTATTGATAACTGTTTTGATCAAGGAAGTTAAATGAAGACAATAGTAACACCTCACTGAAACTAGTGCTTTCAGAAGGAAGTCATGTCTAAGTAGGCCCATGTAGCCTGCCAATAAATAATAAAAATTGCAAATAAGATAAACAGGTGCAATCTCTATGTTAACCTGACAGTTTATATTTAACTAGTCTTTCTTTCCTGTTTTACCAGTGGTTATCTCCCTTGGACTTACACTACAAAAGTTTAATATGATTTTATTCTCACAATTTTTCCCTTTGGATACTTTATGAAACTTGTTTTTAATCCTTTAATCCTCTAACTTTCTTAATTAAGTTCTGAGTATATAAACAGTTATAAACAACCTCTGAAGGGTTATCCATGTTAGTTACTGTTTGTGATGAAGATTTAATATATATGATCATTGTAGATCCAGAAACAAAAATTATAACCTCACATAAAATGCTGCATAAAACTGAAGTGTCCTATAAATGTAGAGTTGTAAAGCAGTCAGTAAGTTGCTTTACACTTCAGAAATAATAGGTTGCTAACTCTAGACTATCCAAACTGTGTGATATATCTATAAAGCACACAATCTCAATGTTGTTTTTTTTTTTTGGTATATCAGAATAACTTAAAACTTAATGTAAAGGAAACTTTTTCCTACCATACTTACATATAGTTGGCACTGCCAGAAAAGCGCTAATTACTTACTTTTCACAAGTATTCAGTCTTCATTGTCATTGAGTTATCATCTTTTTTCAACAATAGCAGACAAACTTCTCCAGGATCCCATTTTTCTGTTTTTCTTTTTTTTTCATTTTTCAGTTTGTTAACCTTCAGGATTTTTTATTCCTGTATAAGTCCTGTAAAACATAATTCTAGTGACTAGACTAATAATATTTCTGTGTCTGACTGAATGTTAGTATATTTTCCATATTTAGCAATTCATCTTAACAACTTGATGAGAATTTATCTAAACGAGAGATGAAATTTTGCATGTTTTGTATATATCAATTAAATATGAGATGTCCATGTACAACACTGTACTATTTTTATTACTATGTTTGGATTACCCTTCACGGTAAAGCTATTTCCTAACATATTTCCACCCCCTTTACACAACACAGTGTTTCAAAAGATGAATCAGTGAAGCTTTTGATTTGAAAATTGATATGTAGGCAAAAAGCAGAATTTCATTGCTTTCTCCTTATCACTCTCTACTGATGGAAACTAGAAGTTTTCTCAGTATGATATGAAGTTTTGTCTGTGTAAGTGGACTCAGCAGATATGCAAACCACTTTCAAGTGTATAGTAATTCGTAAAGAATTCCTTTTCAGAATATGATCAGGATATGTACGTACATCTTGAAATATTTTAAAATATATTAAAAACTACTAGGTTGTTGAGCTTAACTGCATACTCACAGAAGTTAGGAGGAAATTCTGTTCCTGCTGGGAAACCTCTTCCTGATATAAGTTACTCATTTATACATTTGCAGTCACAATGATATATTCTTACCAGCATTGCTCTAATTAAAGATTACCACACTCAAATCCAAATTTTGAAATCAATGAGCTCCAGCTCTTAATCTTCTCATTCTGAGTAACTCGATCTCTGACATGTTCTGGGTAAGGTTGGTAGAGTGGGCTTTTACATTACGTATTTTCTATCATGCCAATGATAGGATGGATGCTTAAGCTTAAATGGCCTCATCATCCACACTGCCATGTCATGTTAGCACCTTCCTGTTCCCAATGCTCTCATCCCCTCTTTGAACCTTGCCTGCACCCCTGCAATGTCATCTAGTCACAGCAGCCTGAAATGCCCACTGGGGAATGAACAAAATGATATGGCAGAGATTAGGAGCCAGAACTCATTCCTTCTGAGGAAATAGTGGGGCTGCAATTGAAATGAGCCATAAGTGAAAAGATCAATTAAAAAGCAGCTTAAGTTCAGCAATGCAGTTAAGCTCTGCTCAGGTTTAGATGTAGCTACTGTGCGGCTATCAAGTCACTGTCATGGACAAAAAAAAATATTATTCATGTAATGTCTTACTTATTTAAGAGCTGCACCAAAGAATTATTATTAGTCCAGATCTAATTTTTACAGAGAATTTAAAGAAACCTGGGCTTGCCATTCTGGTACTGTGTTTCCTCTGGTACCATCTCATCACAAATCTTATGAGGAATGGCTGAGGGGTCTAAGATTGTTTAGCCTGGAGAAGAGAAGGCTCAGGGGAGACCTTTTTGCTCTCTACAGCTGCATAAAGGGAGGTTGTGATGAGGTCAGGGTCAGCTTCTTCTCTCAGTTAACTAGCAAAAAGAGGAAAGGGTATGGCCTCAAGCTGCACCAGGAGAGGTTCAGGCTGGATGTTAGGAAATGTTTCTTCTCCGAAAAAGTAGTCAGGTGCTGGCAGGGGCTGCCCAGTTAGATGATTGAGTCACCATCTCTGGAGTTGTTCAAGAAACATTCAGATATAGTACTAAGGTACATGGTTTAGTGGGGAAATATTGCTGGTAGGTGGACAGTTGCACCAGAGGACCTTGGAGGTCTTTTTCAGCTTTGGTGATTCTACTATTTGGTGATTCTATGATCACTTCAACTCCTCTGCACAGAATGTCTCCACTTGCAATGCATTTGCTATCACACCAAACTTGCTCTCCTCTGTATACTACCATCATACAACTAGTATATTTTTTAATACAAAAAATAGCAATGTGCCACCTCTACCAGTACAGAAGTCACAATTCTATTGAATGATTATGACATAAAATAAAGCAGATCATGCAATAACTAACTGATCACTAGAAAGAAAAAAAAAAAGTAATTAACAGATAATCAAGCTAAAGCAATGCTACAAGCTGTCCAAGCTCAGACAAAGCCTGACAAGTCCCTGTGGCCTTCGCTTGGATCTTGCTATGTCTTAAGAAGTATCCTAACCGGGCTACAAGTCTAAAACTTAGGCTGGATGTACTCCTGGTTTGTTGCCACTTGTCCCCCGATGTGCACTGACAGAGTGTTCCTCAGACAGAGAGGTGGAGTCAGGTTAAACTGCGGAAGTCTGCAGGGCAATTTTATTTCTGTGCAGTTGTATCCTGCACTGAACAAGTGATGAAATGTCACCCTCTTCCTAATCTGTTTTTGGCTGTTCTACTCTGGGCTTCCAAACAGAGCAGAGCTCAGCAGTTTTGTAGGTAATCATAAATGAACTCTCTAAAGCAAAAGGCAAGTGTTTGTACCCCCAGATTAGAACTGCCTTATTTTTTTAGCTGTACTCTATTATTTCTGCTCTACCTCATTTTAGAGAATTTTGTGCTCTCCACTTGTTTTCTGCCTTAAAATCAATTCTGACACACCTGGGAACAGCTTTACTTTTTTTAATATATATATTTTTTATCTTTCTACTCCTAGGTCAAAATAAGGCGTAGTTACATATTTGAGTGCTTAGAGCTATTATCTGCTGGCCCAGTGTGCTGTGGCTTGTTTCTTCACATTCTCAAAAGCATGCTTGACCAGGAATTGCTTTTAATAAAGCTGGTGAATGAACTTGTCATGTTCCCAGGCTGCAAATAAAAAGATAGAGCTGACCTTGCATGAAAGTTGTTGTTTTCTTTACCCGGACTTTGGGGAAGAAAAGAAGTTTTTTCAAAAGACATACGAAGAGTTGCAGACTCCTCAGACTCAGTTGTTTGAAATGGAGTACCTTTTAAAAGTATTTATTACAAACAAAATTCTTTTGCACTTATCTATTAAGTATCTACTAATGTAATGCAAACTTTACTAAAATTAACTGCTTTACTTACTTCAGTTCTCCACAGGAGAGGTCTCAAGTGATAACCTTTATGCTTGTAATATGGTTAGAAAAGATAATCATTGAGTAGAGTCCTCTCCTAATTCTGATTTATCTCAAGCTTTGGTAGGAGTCAATTTAGAAAATAATTTGGTCATCATAATAATTTGGTCTTCATGTGCCAGATATTACTACTATCCATTGGGAGGCTTACGTGCTTCTCCCTTTTAACAGCATCTTTTTCATCTCATTGTTGCTATCACTGCTTGTCTAGGATTGTTCCCAAGTCATACAGATAGTTTATATCTCTTAGAATATCTGTAGTGTTGTAGAATAACTGGACAATTCTCACTGCAACCACCAAACACCTCATTGTTGTCTTGACATCAACTAGTAGGGATCAGTTTTATCCCAGGGAGTAAACATGACTGGAACAACTCCACTGTGATATACAACAGATCTCGAGGGCTGTGTTTTTATCACAGAACTAATTTGGGTGCAAAAGTACCCAGAGGACTCCCATATCCTTGAAGTACCCATGAGACGCAAGGACTCGCTGTGAAGCAGAATTCCTATTATCCTCATCAAATGATTGAGGAATATCTCCATTCTTCAGGACCCAGAGGAACAAAGACAGCTATGGCAGAATGGCATTTCCCTGGATTAGAAGATAGGATAGCTATCAATTGAAGATAAGTAGTTTAGACTAAAACCTAAAATAAACCAACTCCACTTCTCAAAAAGCAGCATCTCATTTCCACGTACTTGAATGAACATAGAAAAACATAGAATGGCTTGGGTTGAATGGAACCTCAAGAACCATCAAGTTCCAATCCCTGTGCCACATGCAGGGTTTCCAGCTACTTAATCAAGTACTTGATCAGATTTTTCCCCCGAAATCTTATCTAAATCTTTCCTCCTTCAGTTTAAAACAATTCCTCCTTGTCGTATTACTAACTACCCATTTAAGAAGTTGATTTCCCTTCTGTTTATTAGCTCCCTGTAAGTTATGGAAGGCCACAGTGAGGTCTCCCTCAGCATTCTCTTTTCCAGGCTGAACTAGCTCAGTTCCATCCGCCTATTTTCACAGGAGAAGTGCTCCAGCCCTTGGATCACCCTCAGGACCTTCCTTTGGACCTGCTCCAGAAGCTCCACATCCTTCCAGCAATGGGGGCCCAGAATTAGATGAGGTACTCCAGCTAGGGCCTCTAGTCACCTCCCTGTCCCTTCTGGCCACTCTCTTCTGATGAAACCCAGAATACCATTGGTCTTCCAGACTGCAATCACACCCTTCTGGCACATGTTAAGTTTTTCTTCAATCAGAAACCCTAAGTCTGTTTCAGAAGAGCTACTCTGAAGGTGTTTTTCTCCCAGTCTGCATACATACCTGGGATTACCTCAGTTCAATTGCAAAACCTTGCCCTTTGCCTTGCTGAACCTCGTTAGGTTCACATGGGCCTACTTTTCAAGTCTATCAAGGTTCCTCTCATGGCAATGATGGAACAAAGGGTTCAATACAGACATTGTCCAAATAAGGGATTAGGATAACCTTACACGAATAACAAGTTCTAATGAAAGTGTATCATTTGGTCTTGCAGGGGTAATCTGAACAGTCCATGGGCTGAGGCTGAACGAGTCTGCCGCAGATTATGAAAGCATAGCCCCAGATACAATTTAGTTACGTTGGTTTGTAGTCCGAACCAATTCCTTTTCATTGTATAGTTTTATTCTGTATTTATAGCAAACCAAAATACCTACCTCTTCTCATACCTTGAAAAGAGCTTCCCATTTCCTGAACAAGTTCTTTAGCATTGGTTGTGAGATTTTCGTTAAGTTTTCATAAATTTTTGCAACTTTATTTATAAGGCCCCACTGACATGCTGCCTCAGATTGCTAGTATTGTAATCTGAAATAGAATGCTATGCATAGAATACATAATGTCTACCTGGGAGTTTTACTTTGAAATAAGTATTTCACTTTGAATAAATTTCCCTCAGGAAGCCAGGCATGCAAATTTTGTGCCTATCAAGTCATTTTCTAGAAACTGTAATAATTTGTCTTAATGACTAATGATTAGGTTCAACAATGATCCTCATTTTGAAAAGTCCTGGGGCTAACGATTTTTCTTACATAGCATGTAACAAGAAAAAATATATTCTAATCTGATATCTGCCTATTATTTTAGGAAGTAGTCTCATATTTTGTACTGCAGAATTTTATTTTGTTTCCTCTTTGGATTCATATTCATCTAATCTTCTCAGCTGGCTTTATCCTATAGGCAGGTTCTCAATACAGTATACTTCAAAGCAGTAGCTATACTACGTTATTGACAGAACAGAAAGAACTATGGTCAATTAGTATCTGGTACAACTCCCACTCTACCACAAAATGCAAATTACAGTTACTGGAAGAAACTGGTAATGTACCACATGCAGAGGACTAATTTATAGAAAAAAAAAAATCATGAGTAAGTTTGAATACCAAATAATTTCATGATCTGTTCATGAACTAACTGGGAACATTACATTTTTCTGCTGGATAAATTATTCATTGTGAAATATTTCCTCGGCACTATCTGTGACTGTAAACGATTTCTTTCCAGAGCACTGTAGTGTCATTTTTCTAAGGACTTAAAGTTGTTACTGAAAGCTTGCCTCTGGTCTCTGTGTGAACATCACAGACTAGAGGCTGCAGCAAATCTTGTGGTAAGAAATAAATAACTCTAACCATGAATAGGAAAGGTAATCCTACAAAATAAGTGATTAAAATCATCTTTTGGTGTCTAGATGCAGAAAATCATGAGTCACTGGAAATCTGAAAACGATGGGAACAAGCTAAAATGGGTGGGCTTACTTCTTGTGCTAACAGTCGAACTCATGCCTACCCCTTTCCCTCCTTCACCAGTTCTCCCACAAGATATGTGAATCCCTCTGCTCATGCCCTTTTTACCCTCCAGTACCTCCAAAGCCTTTCTGATATCCCCTCTTTTCTTCCTTCCACATCAGTACCCCTGGGATTTTTCACCTGCTCCTCCACTACAAGTTTGCTCTGTACAAGCTTCTCCCTCCAGCTCAGATGCCTCCATTCTTGGAACTAGTGTGCTACAGCTGCCATGGTTTAGAAGTCTGCTCATTTGAACTGGGTGCTGCTGCTTCTCCCTTCAGCTCTTGCTTTTTACCCTCCCAAAGTGCAAGAAGAGATCCTCAGGTGCCACCCTGGGGAGAAATGAATCAGCAAACATCCTTCTCTGTCCAGCATAACCCCGATCAATGCTAGAGGAAAGTTCTGGAGAAACACCTTATATTGAGCTAGGAAATAATATTCCCATTCCTACTTGGTGGTAACCGGTAAACATTTCTGGAAATCGCTGTGCTAGATAACAGCATTTTCATTGCCTCAGTACTTCAGCCACTATTTCTCTCTGCTCCAAGGGCACAAATATGTAATATGCTGCTGCATTTGAAGGTTATTCTAAAACTGTGTATACATGTATGCATGCAAACAAAAAAAGCACAGCATCTGAATTCAAAGGACCCAGACTCATAGGAAAGAAGCATGACTGTACTATAAGTCAAATCCACAAAAGAAGGTGTCATTGTTGAATTTTGGCTTTAATCATTTTTCTTCTGTCACAATGCATCAAATGCAGATAAAGGTCTGCATGATATATACAGTAAGACCAGAGTTTAAAAAATCCAGTTAAAGCACATTTGTAGAGGAAAGGGAAGAGGCTTAATATGTTCTCTGTGCCGGTAGCTTCGAAATGGCTATTGTGTGACAAACATCATTCCATAATACATCATCTGGAACAGATTTCAAAAAAGTTTTTTTCGTTTTGTTTTTTTTTTTTTTGTTTTTTGTTTTTTGTTTTTGTTGTTTTAGTCTTTTTTCTGAGTAACTGCAGTCAGTATTTCTGAGAAAAGCATGGATCTGCAAATGCTTTAAAACCTACTGTTTCCCTCATGTTTCTCTATGTGACGTAAGTGCCAGAGCTGCTCTTGCAAAAGTGGCACTGAGAGCACAGAGGGCCTAATCCAGTCAGACATCTAGAGGGATGTTGGCTGCTCGAATGTATCCAGCCTCTAAGCATTGAGTCTCATCTCAGTTCAGCTCTGAATCTGGCTGGGCATTACTTGTGGCAAAACCCAGAAGCACATCATGTCGCAACACACAGTTCTGTTGCCCTGAGTGTAACTGGGGTCCTGTTTCAAGGGACTCAATGTCTGAGACAAAGCTGAGATATTTAGCTGGTGGTAAGGATTCCTCTTCCTTAATATTCAGTTTGTCCCATTATGTATACATATATTTCTGTGTGTGTATATATATATATGTCCTATAATAGATATAAATATATATAATTAATTTATTTCTATGTTTATAAGTATGTAAAATTGCTGAGAAAGTAGATGGTTTTCTTTGTTCAGTGGATTCAGTTCTAAGTCTAAAAGTCAAAAATCCTCCACAAATTCTCAGTCTCACAATTAATCTGGAGAAAATGTGTCTCAAAAGCCATGGGCTATGTGAACACAGCTGACAAAAATCTTTAGCAGCTTCAAATTTCCTGTATATTAATACTGTATATTAATGCTTAAAATTTCTGCCATATAAAATCTCATTTTTCTTTACCCTCTAAAAATAAATTTAATAGGAATTCTACTGGAAAAACATAAAAGCTTTAGAGAGTACTCTCACAATAACAAACTTACTTTGGCTGAGGTTAACCCATGGGAAGAAACGAATAGTCCTTGCTTATGCATACATTAGTATTTGAAAATGGTGTTCTCAGATTGCAGTAAAATGTAGGAAAAGACCTTGGAAAACTTTGAATAAGGGAAAGGTAATATTTTAACTAAATCCCAATTGAAAATTAAATAAAAGGTATTGCACTGTATACATGAAAAAAAAATTCACTGTCTTTCATGTCAGGTCTTTAGCACCCTCTATTAAAAATTAAAAGCAGTCATGACATTGAAGCATCCTATCTTCTAGGACCCTGTGCAAGTCTCTAGAAACACTTCTGTAATTTCAGATCTTGTATTTTCTGCTCTAATTATCACTCAGTTTTCCAGTGAGAAAGGAACACTTGTGAGAAAATGTACACCTAAGTATAACATTTAATTGCTTTATTCTTAATAAAGACTGAAGAGGTCAGTTTCCAAAGATAAATGTCTTTCAGTTAATAAAATATCGACATTTACCAGTTCCTAGGTTCACAGACCACTTCTGATAATCCATTTATCTGAAGATAATTCATTGAAAGGACAAGGATAATCAATCAGATTTGCAGCAGCATGTGGAGTATAAGGACAAAGTCCATGTATTAGAACTCATATCATTGTTTAAAAAACTTTTTATGTTAAAAATGGGTGTCCATTTCTAGTTGTTTAGGATGCTTAGGAGGATAGAAATGTAGAAGAGATATCAGTCTATCAGTTACAGGCCACACTGATCACATGCTAAGATTCAAAGAAAATTTTTTCCAGCCTCATCATTACGAACATAAGGTATTTATTTCTATCTGAAATGCCCATTTCAGACATTGTTCAAAAAGAGATAGATTGTTTCATCTGGAAATGTCTCTGCTATCCTTTCTTAAGTGTATAAATAATGTTTGTTTCGGACACCAAAAAAAGGCCTTTTCACAATGTCATATTTCTCTAAGAACTGCAAACAAGCCTTAACATTTTTCTTTCCTCCAACTCAGTTGCACTGTCTCATAGGCCCTAATCTAGTCAGCTCCTGCTGAATTACTACCCTTGCAACACAGCCCAACTAAAACTTACCCAAGTAGGAATTTTTGATACAGAGCAGTATTTTTCTCTGAGGCTGAAATATGGAAGTTTAGTCAGCTCTGTTCTGGAGATATATATTTAAAGGTACAAGAGGGGTTTTGTTTGTTGCTGTTGTTTTTTTTCAAGGCAAATTCTATAGTTTAGCACTCAGGAAAGATGGCTCAACATAAGGCTTTCAATAGAAGAATTTTTTTTACAAAGGCATCCACAGAACTTGTGTGGATGGGAATGTTTTGAACATAAAACTTTGGAAAGAAGTACATGTTATTATGACTCAAGAAAGACATAAGTTTGACCTGAATAACTTCTGGAATCTGCTGATGATACAGAACTGAGAGGGGTGACTGACACAGCAGAAGGCTGTGCTACCATTCAGTGAGACCTAGACAGGCTGGGAGCAGGGCAGAGAGGAACCTTATGAGGTTCAGCAAGGGCAAGTCCGAAGTCCTACACCTGGGGAGGAGTAACCACGATCATCAGTACAGCTTAGGGACTGATCTGCTGGAGGTGAGCTCTTTGGAGAAAGGCTTAAGGGCCCTTGGGTTACAGGTGGACCATGAGCCAGGAGTGTGCCCTCACGGACAAGAAGGCCAGTGGTAATCTTGGGTGCATTTAATAAAGCAGGTCAAGAGAGATGATCCTCCCCCTCTATTCTGACCTAGTGAGGCCACATCTGCAGACATGCTGCATCCAGTCCTGGACTTCCCACTTTAAAAATGACAGGGATCTCCTAGAAAGGGCACAGCAGAGGGCTAAAAAGATCAAGAGAGCCCTGGAGCATCTCCTTTGTGAGAGAAGGTTGAGTGACTTTTGGCTGTTTTGCCTGGAGAAGAGAACACTGAGAGGGGATCTTATAACTGTTTATAAATATATAAGTGCAGGAGACAAGTCAATGGGAATGGAGATTTCAGTGGTGAGCAGCAATAGAACAAGAGACAACAGGCACAAACTGGAACACTAGAAGTCCCATACTAACACAAGAAAGAAATTCTTTACAGTCAAAGTGACAGAGCTCTGGAACAGGCAGCCTAAAGAGGTTGTGAGGTCTCCTCCAGAGATATTCAAGAAGTATCTGGACATCTACCTGTGTGACCTATTGTAGGGAATATGCTTTAGTAGGAGGTTTGGACTAAATGATCTCCAGAGATCCCTTCCAACTCTACAATTCTGTGATTCTGTGTGGTCAACAAAATAGTCACACCAAAGAGTGTCTTAAAATTAGTAGTTGGACTGATTTCCTGATCCAATATGAAGATCCCTCCACTTTATTATAATATTAAACTGTTAAATGTCTTTTAGAAGATTTTATTAAGTAGATGGAGTTTCAAACACAAAAAGCTACTTAAAAAAAAAAAGAAAATGCATTTAATGCATCTACACGCAATTTCTCTTAATCTTCTTACGAATGGAGGAATAAGTTTCAATATTAAATATTTACAATCCACATACATCACTAAGTAGTTTTACGTAGCCAGAATAGAGGTTAATGTATACCAGGTTCTGAGCATACTGATTCAAGCTGGATCCAACTAGCAATTCAGAAGTGCAGAAGTGATTTCTAAATACACAGCATTTTTTTGTGTCAGTTATCCAAAGAGACATACTTGTACAGATAAGCTTTAAAAGGGGAAAAGGCAAAGACAATTCCAAATTCGGGAATGCACAGTGAGACAGCTTCATGTTATGACTCTGCTGTCAGAATTTGCTTATAGTGGAAGCTGCTTTGTAGTGTATGAAAAATAATGCTCTGGTCCATGATATAGAGAACCTGACACAGCATTCTCTGACCTGGGAAGGCTTTGCGAATGGTTTACAAAGCTCCTACCTCTGTTAATTTGTGAACACCTTAAAACTTTTCCATCAGCTGAAGGCCACCACTTAGCAAATGCCAGGAGCTCACAGAACTAATGCCAGTAGTCTCTCTTTCCTTAATAGCTTTTCCCTGATTCTTTGGCAGTGATCCAGGGAAGTTTCTGATGGGCTCTGCAGGATGAAAGATTTAAAAAAAAAACCTGAATTTTCATGAGAAGTAGAAGAACTAGAGGCAGTAGCTATTAGCTGTTGATTTCAACCAAATTTGATCTAAGTTCACTGTGATTAAATTACAGAAGTCAGAATTTTGCCAGCATTATTTGTTATCTATGCAGTATCATGCTCTGGGCTTCTGTCAACACATCTGGAGTGAGTAGGATAATTTGGAGGAAGCGTGTTTGCCACCAGAATGCTTTAAGTATAATTTAAGAAAACCAGCTGTTCATATCAGCATTATTTATTGCCAGGAAGCACAGGTAAAGCTAGTGCCTGGTAAATAAAAGTTTTCAGGACTAGCCCTTATTAACCTGACATCTCTTCCCAACAGCCTGTTTCAGTAAATACTGAAAACATAGCAAGTATGAAATACTGAGTAACGTAGGTCTACTCAGTCTAAGGAAAAGAAGACTGAAGGGGGATGTGATTAATGTTTATAAATACCTAACAGGAGGCAAATGAATGAAGCCAGACTCTTCTCAGTGGTGTGTAGCAATAGAACAAGGAGTAATGGCCTAAAACATGTATATAGGAAATTCCATACATACATGTAGAAGAACTTATTTTTTGTGAGGGTGATGGAGCACTGGAATAGGTTGTCCAAAAAGGTTGTAGCGTCTTCTATGGAGATATTCAAGATCCAGCTGGATGCCTATTTTTGTGACCTGTATTAGGGAACCTGCTTTAGCAAGGGGGGGCTGAACTTGACTTCTTGAGGTCCCTTCCAACCCCTGTGACTCTGTGGTTCTGTATGATTCTGTGATGCTGTGAAATAGTTCTATCGAAGATATAGTTTTTTTAAGTCATAAAAGAGCGGTTTCCACTATAGTCTAAAGAGGTAAATTCCAAAAATTATCTACCAAGACTCCTCAACTGGAACACTTAAAACACTGTACCTATGTCTAGTAAATTACTGCGCAGTTTCTGTGATTCTTTTTCATCTTCGAAATCTCAGTAATGTTCATATCAATAGGATAATTCACCAAAGAACAATATGAAATAAAAATGTCTTCCAGGCATTTATACTGAAGATATGAATTTTACTTTCCAGTTTAGGCACTTAAAATACTGGAGAGTATTTATCCTCACAAAATCCTTCTGAGACCAGCAACAACGAAAATCTCAGGGTAGGAAAATGGTGTAATGAAGCCCATGACCAAACAGGGAAACAAAGCTGCGTCTTGCAAGTGCTAGGTTTGTATTGCCAATATTTGTGTCCTGTTCTAGGCTTCCTGATACAAAAAAGACAAGCATCTCCTGGAAAGAGTCCATCGGAGGGCCACAAATATGATAAAGGGCATGGAAAGTCTCTTATGAGCAAAGGCTGGGAGACCTGGGTATGCTCAGCTGTGAAAAAAGAAAACTCAGAGGGGATCTGATCCACATCTATAGGTATCTAAGAGGCAGGAGGCAAAGGGATGTATGGTGATAGGACAAGGGGGAATGGTCACAAACTGATGAATAGGAAGTTTCACACAAATGTGCATGGGAACTTCTTTGCAGTGCAGGTGATGGAGCACTGGCACAGGCTGCACAGAGAGGTGGTGGAGTCTCCTTCTCTGGGGATGTGTTCAAGACCCTCCTGGACTCCTACCTGAGCAACCTGATCTAGGGAGATGGTTTGGGCAGGGGGTTGGACTAGATGATCTTCAGGGGTTCCTTTCAACCCCTACACTTCTGTGGTTCTGTGATCATTATTCTCAATCACAGTGGGCTACCTGAATTTTACAACCTATGGAGAAGACTGAATAGTGCAAGAAGCTCTTCACTGATGGCTATCCAAATTGAAGTTATGCTCTTTTCTGGGGAGGGAGCAGCATTACAGGGGCAGATTGGGATGGAAGAGTTTCTCTGAAGTAGGCTCATCCATATTTGCTAATGTTCTGCTTTCTGTTCCATCCTCAGAAAGTGCTATTTCAACCATGGAGATAAAATCAGTCTCTGTTCAAGGACATCAAGAAAATTTTGCACAGTGTAGTTACAAATCACTCCATAGAGCAATTAGGCAAAATCATTGCATTACCCCATGGCACATTCAAGGAGTATGATCAGGATATTATCAGCTTTACACATTATACCAAGGAAGACCTTACCCTGTCAGGCCACGAAGAGGGGGCTACCAACACTAAGGTGATGTGGATAATCTGTTCCTGAGCAATGGGTCATCTCTGATGTATTTCTTGGTACATGACCAAGGACATGCTCACTCTCTGTTCAGTAAAATGTGGACTACCTGTTGTAGAAGACAGGCAGCACATAAGATGGGGGAGTCCTGTTAAAGAAGGGAAGGGAAAAGATTTGTGATTCTGCATACGGAATGGAAAATGCAAGACAAGGACAGAAATGTAGAGTGCCTTTAATTATTCTTCCTTTTCATGTTCCAGTGATACAGATTTTAATTCTCTAGATCTGTTGCCAGTGTGCTGGCAAAGAAAGGAATATGATGGGAATATCATATTTGCCATATGATTTGCAAATTAACATGTAAGTATATATTAGTATGAGGTTACCTGAAAAGCCTTAATTCTGAAGTGAATGGTACAAATTCAGCCCAGAAATATCACTAATGTCACACAGTGTGTGGCTTGCACTTCTTGTCTCATTGCATACTCATGTTTCAATCTCCTGACATGAGGTCCTTTGTGCTGTGGTGCAAGCAAATCCTGCTCAAAATGTTGTCATGGAAGATAGCCACAGGCATTTGAATACTAACAAGAATAGTTACTGGTAATTGTGTGAAAATCACAGGAACATCATACAATGAAATCGTAGCCCCGAAGAAGTGTGAGTGAAACTTTTATCAGTCACACTGTTTACAATTTAAGATAATTCTAAAAATATTCCAGTAAATGGTTCAATATGCATAATTATGAATAGTTCAATCATCTCTAAGAAATTTACACTGTTTTGTTTTGTGAAATTTCATTTTCCAGAAAATTATATATTGACTGTTTAGAATACTAATGAAAATTAATATCATTTCCCAATGCTTGCATCTGAATTTTCTCATCCCTTATGATTTTGGGGGGATTATATAAAGATATGTATTTTTTTATTGCTGCTATTAAGATTTCTGTCCTAATATCTAGAATTGTACTATGAGGCATCAAAGTTTAACCTCGCCTTTTTTTAAACAAATGACAACTTGTCAGCCAGCATTATAATATTAAAAATAGGTAGCATAAGTTCATGCTTGTTGGTCTCAGATGAAGTACAGTAGTAAATCTATTAAGCAGTTCTCTAATATGACATGTTTTATCCAGACAAAATTCTTTCCCAGTTATGCCTCTTTATATTCCTAATCATAGTGATTTACTCAACAGTTTGATTAAAAGATAACACAAAAGAAAGCATGAAATATATTACTAAATTAAGCACAAAAAAAAAGTTCCAAATAGCACTATGTGTCGCTTGTGAAATGGATGCAATCTTTTCATATGCAAGCTGCACTGTTTTAATGAAGACAAATTGTCGTAATGTCTCTCCACTTTCAAGAAGTCACTGTGTTCTCTTGATTGTGTTGACATCTACTCTGTTCTTTTAAGAGTGGAGAGAATCCAGTTTCCTTTACAAAAATTGACCTATACAGCCTTTCAGTGAATTTATAGTCTTTGATGAAAGAGTGTATTTCTACACTGATGAGATGTACATCCAGTACCAAAGCTCTTTAGCTAATGATATGGGTTACCTTTTCTGGTAGCTCTGGATGTTCTCATTGAAACAACAGGCAATCTACATTTGAACTCTGCAAGCTGACATCTTGACCTCAGATTTGTCTCTCATATAAGACTTTATAGTTTTCTCTTCCCACTGTACAATATGAAAGGAAGAGTTGTGTCTGAGTGGGAGGTGAGACAAATCAATCACTTGTCACTCAGCAGAAGAAAACTGGTCACAATTAAATGAAGAGTTATTGATTTCTCCCCACCTCTTTGTATTGGGGCAGTTATGTTTAGTGTACAAATGAGAAAATACAGGGAGAACTTTCAGGTTGTTGCTGCTTTACAGGTACCATGGGTGATAGGCCATCAGCTGAAAGTGAGAACTGGTGCTTACAGGTGAAGATTGACTACTACTAATTACAATATAGAAGGAAAACTAACCTCTGAATCCACCTTGTGGCATTATCTTTTCTTTAGGGAAAAAGACTTCTTACTGTTAATATAAAAAGTTCAACATTAGGCATAGAATAGAATGCATTGTCCTTCAGAACAGAGAGCAAAGAACAGATATCGTTATTAGCTTTGGGATTAATAACTAGATTCATTCAAACGCTGAAAAGTTTGACTGAATAAATGATGCACTGACAGACAAAAAACAACAAACCAAGAATATTTGTAAAATGTTCTGTAAAACGTTCAACAGAGGCAGTCAAACAACTTTATATGCTTTGCCAATGAGTAAGCAAGAGATATTGACAGCTTTCCAACAAGTTATTCAGCTAGTTGTTGCAATAACAACATTGCATCACATAATTACCAAGAAGAAACACATGGGAACTCCAGCCTGATGAGATACTGTCAAGTCCCATGCACTGGGCTCACCACCAGATTACTTTCTTCTAGTTCCTATCCCAGCTGAGACTGGTCAGATGGATGTGTGTTAGCTTGCACTGTGAATTCTGAATCACAAAGAAATAAAAATTTGAGATTTTTAAGCTGTACTTCTTTTGTCCTGAGCTTTTCCTGAATGTGAGTCAGAAGACTGGATGTGCAAATGGGCCTCCTGAGGAGGTCACTGAGGGATAATCTTACTCTCCTGCAACACTGCAACAAAGATGATCTAGTGAACTTCATGGTTCAGTCTCCTTACTTTTCCACAGAGTTTTTCTGATGAACTTTGGATCAAAAGAGATGATGTCAGTTCCCAGCTGCATGCTACATTAGCATTTTCAGAGGAAAATAGTTATTTTCTATTTCTCTCTCTGACACAGGGATAAAAGATCTTCCACAGTATCAAAAGCACAGAGACATCTGCAAAGAATCTACTTTCAGGACTGCTTTTTGGACACGTTTATGTTGAAAGATGCCTTGCAGAATTAAACATTAGTAGATATTAGTAGAGGATCAAGCACAAGGTACAAGCAAAGTTATACTACAAAGAGTTATTTTCCCTCTGCTGTAGCAGGGAATACAAGAAAGTTGTAGTATTGCTTCCACTTAATCGAACTTCATCACATGTATATTGTTCTTTTCAAGAAGGTGAACTGCCTGTGGAAAATCTCACAAAACTTTTACATAATTCCTCTGCAGCCTAAGCTTACTAACTTTAAATAAATAAATAAATAAATAAGAAGAAAGAGAGATGACTGAAAGCAAGAAAGAGAGGCTATGAGCAATTCTATCTCTGTTGAACCTGAAATGAAAGCCAATAATAACTGAGAAGATTTCAATAGCTTTCAAGAGCATTTCTCTATTTTCTTCAGCTAAATTAAAATGAACTCATACGCTCAACTGTGCTTAAGCAAAAAATAGTTACCATGGTTACAGAAGATTTTTTCTAAATGTTGCGCAGTATATGAAATAATCAGCCAAAATGACTATGCATAAACTGAAGGCAGCTGGGCAAGCCTTTTAAAAATACCAAGTAAACAGAAAAATAAAAAACTGCAGTAAGGATAATTCCTCAAGATTTATGCTATTTTCTTTATTACATTGTGAATAAAAAGATTGTAAAGGAGAAAGAGAATGAAAGTAAATACTTTAAAAATCATTTCTTTGAAATTTGTAATGCTGGCTACAAAGAAGCTGACTACCAGACAATAAAAAGGTAAATAATATACATTCTAAGACATCGTTAAATTGAACTGCTCTTTATAGAAAGCATTCTTTGAGATGTGTAAGAAACATTATTAATCAAAGGAAGTATATTGATTTACAGATAGAGGAAATAAAGCACAAATCATATGGAGTATATTTTACAGGCGGTCCCCTGTATAGAGTAGAAGCTCTGCACTTTAGCCTTTAGATGGTCTTCCCCCTCTCCATTAAGTAGACTAGCATCTGTATCCATAACAGAAGGGAGGCTATTACTCACAAGAAAAAAACACTGCTAACTAGTCTAACTTATGAGGAACCTGCCATTGGTTTTTGTCTTAGACAAAAATTTGACTTTTGTGAAGACATAGTGCATGCAAAGATACAATTTGTCTGAAGAGATCAGTCAACTGAAAGTAGGATTATCACTGAATAAGCTAACTACTGTCTTACTCAACTTGCTACAACCACTGCCACCCTCACTGTGGCATAAACAGAGATGAAGAGTAGATGTTAATGGCTTGCCTAGTGAAGAGGGAGCAAGAGTCTGGCAGAAGCCTCTCCAGCTCTGATAATCATCAGAACAATGCAGGAACTGGTACTGATAGCGCCTGTTCACATGTTGGGTCTCATTCTGGTGGTGGTATGGTTTCCCTTGCTCTGGAAATCTGTACCTTAAGTATGCATTCCAACAAATTACTCTGAAAAAATAAAGTCTGACTGACTGACCAGGAAACTCATCACAATTAAAGACAGTACAAAGATGAAAATGCATCAGAGTGCATAATGTTCATATATTAGATAGGCATAATTAACTTTGAGTTATAATACATATTATATAATATATATATACTAACATATATTCTTTGTCCATATGTATATATTATATATATATACACATATATGTATTGTATACACTAATATATATACTAATAGATTACATAAACTGATATACTACTATGTATAATGTTACATAATTGCTTTTATCAAACATTTAAATGCTATCTCAGCTGCATTTCTGTGAAGTCTGCTATGAAAATGATGAGTACAAATCAGTAAGATATTACTACTTTAGAACAGGGGCTGGCCAAAACTTTGGGAATGAAAAATGACTGCTGAAGGAAATTCTACAACCAAAGTCCTGGATTGACAGCTGAGAACAGGTTTAAGAAAAATGGAGAAAGAAAACCTGGACACAAGGTCTTTCAGAGTCTCATCTTTCCTATAATCATATGCAAGCTTACTAAAATTGGATTTCATCATCCAGGAATAAAAAAAATTATTTCAACATCTTCAAAATATCTGAATATAAAGTTCAAGAAAAACCTGACTTTTATCAGGATAGTAGAATTAAAACAGCTGTAGTTACTAGTTGAACACTTAAATATCTTCTTTTAAAAATGTGAGTTAAAGAAGCCAGTGCCCACTTGTTCCAAAGATATTAGAAATAGTAGAAGTATAGACGTTTGTTATTATTTGGTGTGACTGCTTAAAAGAAGAAGGTTTTAGCTCTGTTATTTGTTTCCTGTTTTGTTTGAGATTAACAACCAATAATAATAATAATCTACTTGCTGTTGATATATCTGATCTTTGAGCTTTGGGAAGGGCTAATGGACTGAGAACAGATGATTGTGGATTTACAGTGTCAGTTCCCTTTTAAGAGTAGTAGAGACACATCCTTCCTTTGCAGGGAAAGGGTTGACTTGTTTGTTTGTTTGTTTGTTTTGATGTTGTTGTTGTTATTTGTTTTAGGCAAAGATATCAAAATGTAGGTTTTGAAAGATAATTTACCAAAGCAAACACTAAAGAAAGTTTTCTTCTAAATGAAATTGTTGTCATTTATTTGGAGAACACTTCTTCATTTAGTGCAATGGAACTCCATACAAAAGTTTTTTTTATGTTCCTGTAGGTTACATTATGAGATCAGAGTCATTAGACATGCAGTAATTGCAGTGACAGTATTTTAGAGCTGGAACTGCTATTTTTATTACTATTATTATTATTATTTCCACCTTGTTATTATAGAAAAGGTGCTATCAGCAACACCAAAGATGTTAAATATTACAGTTTCTGACCACGGCTGTTTTCCCTCTCTGTGTTAGTTCCTGTGAGGGTTGAAATGTCTTAATAAATAAAGCATATTCAAATCGGGAAACCCTGACCTTAGAAGAATAAAGGCCACAGCCTGGGCAGTAATCTGAATCTCCTTACAGGATGCTATCCCTGCACAAAATTATAATTGGGAGACTCAGTAATAATTATCTAACTTACAGTTTAAAGCTGCAGTGTACTGACATGTTCTTGCTGGCCTAAAGCACTACCCTAAAAAGAAATCTTATATTTTGCTCTTTGGGTAGTTTGCTTTATTGTCTGGCCTCACAAAACACATGGCAAATTTAATCAAATACTTAATTTGTCTACAGGATATGCTCAGCATTATGTTACTTATGGTGATGCATGAGTAACCTAAACAGCATAACTGCAGTGTTCCCTATAATATAAACTGTTTTAATCTGGTCAGACAAATTGGCAGAAAAGATGAGTTTGTGCAAACCATAGCTTTAAATTGTATAGTCCGTGGATGGTAGTAAAATTCTGTTTGTTTTGCAAGGGACAATAAATCAAAACTGTGGGACAATAAATCAGAAGACCCCAGTAATTGTCCAGAATAAATCTCAATTGCTAACAAAAGGATGAGCTGACTTACTGCTATCACCCCCTAGAGCTTCAGTATTTGGAAGAAGGGAGAACAGTACGGATGCAGTAAACTTGCTGATTATCATTCTGTTACGGGGTGCTGAAATCCATTCAAAGCCCCAGAGCCTTCACCTTAATGATCTTAACCAAAACAAGCCAAAAAGTAGACTCCACATAATATTGCTTCCACTCCTAAACCAATTTGAAAAAGATTTCCAATGTGGGACTTTTATTTCTCATTTCTTTTCCCTTCTCTCTTACTGTTTCTTCCCTCCTGTTGTTTAGTAAGAGCTTTGCTCCAGCAGTGCTGTGTGCTCTGCAGCACCACTGTGACTTGATGAGCAGAAAGACAAAGAGCAATACTTTCAGCAGCCTAATAGTGGAAAGAGTTTGACAAATATTTGAATAGCTCAATATGCATGTTGTTTTTCTATAGCAGCACTGCTGCCAGATGGGGGGACCTGAAAGGCAAGCTTAAGCTATTAGGCAAGCTTAAGCTATTCTTGCTATCATGTTTTAAAATATTATTGCTCTCAGTTGCCCATACTGCACCTTTCCCAGGTTACTTCCATCACTCTAGGGATGGCTGAAGAAACATGCATCTGCATCTTTGACTGTCACCTTTGTTTAAAGTGGTGATAATATCAAGCAGTGACTGGAGGAGGGAGTAAAAAAGTTGGCTCACATTGGCATCTGCCTCAAACAGGGTGACACATGAGACAAACAGGCATGGAAACCCCTTTGATTGCCCCAGAGAATGGTAGAGCTAATCTGTAAAAGCACCTTTCCTCTTTATTTTGTAGGTGTTTCTATGGTTCTATTGTTTTCAAGTGTACTTTTAATCTCAGTTAATTTCTTTTTCCCCAAAAGCCTAGTCATTTTTATTTTAATATTTCATAAAAGACTGAAAAAATTTGTTTTTTTCCATATAATAATTCTCTACAAGTACAGGAAATGAAATTAAAGACATGGCTAGAGCCCTGATGAATATTTTGCATTTAAATGCAGATCATTTTCTCTATGCTTTTTCCTCTTTGTTCTGGAAGGTTGTGAAGACCTTAACAGAGGTTGTTCTCTGCAAAAATGCAGACATGTTGATCTCAACATTTAATTACATACGCCTTCCTGAACTCTTTGTTAAAGAGTTCAATAACAGATGCCATGCTGCCACTTTTCATACCTGAATCTAACACTGAGTGTATGTGAAAATGTCATTGCACGTTACCCAGAAAATACCTACTAGTTTCACAGGTAGCACCCATTCTGATGAGAATGAATAACAGTGATTTAAAAACAAAAATCTCAGTAACCTAGGATGCAACTAAAGAATGGGAGACAGCTCTGAAGCTCAGAGCATAGCTTAAAAAATGTTTTCTAGAAAAGTATTTTCTTTTATCTTATTAGGAGGCAAATGTATGGTTTATTTTTCTTGTAATTACTATGCAAAAGGCTCTTGTTTGGTCCTTGATGGTACCCTGTTTAAAGGCATTCCTTACTTCCACAAAAATGTGTGTGCAGTTTTACTCCATTTGTTACCTCACTTATTTGAAAAAAAATATATTATCAATAATGTAGTGCTTGAGCCTGTCATTCACCTGCAGAGAGCAGAGCAGGGCATGCCAGAATAGTATCGTGTTGACCTCGCTTGCCTGCACTCTTGTAATTATTAGCAAAAGGATCTTGACATTTTAATTTAATAACTAAATTTTACCTAGCTCACTGAAACAGAAAATTAGTACATTCTGACACATAAGATTTGAACAGGAAATCACAGAAAGAGGTAGTGCATTGATTTCAATACAAAATAAATACACTAAATGTTCTGCCCATAAATAAGGATTTTTCTCATTCCAAATGAGAACATTCTAACTTTAAATGCCGAAGATGTATAGAAAACTGGTGACTGTAGTGTTGATTCACATTCTTTCCTGAATTTCAATAGATTGATTCCCTTGCATGGTAGTAACACAGTTTAGTGATGGAACTTCATATGTCAGCTTGAGGGTTGAACTTGACAATTTTGAAGACCCTTTCCGAACTAAATAATCCTACGATTCTATGCTTATAAATGTACTGCCTTGGACCTAGATTAGTCACACAGAAACTAAAACTGCAGGAAAATGAAAATTTTTTCATTACCAAATTGTCTATAGGATTTCCACAACAGACGTATGGGCCATGAAGTCATCAAGTCAGTGACAAGCTGAAGAACGCTTCCACACTGAAGTAATTAGGAGCCCATTAAAAAAAAAAAGTAGGATATTTGAATGCAAGGAAGTTTTTCTCAGGAAATGTAAGTAAAAATATTTTAAATTGTCTTTGAGTCCTGAAAAATATATTCTGAACATTTTGACACTGAGAGCTAATTTACAGTGGCATTTTAAAATATGGTTTTGTCATGACTATTTCTCCTTATGTGTTTTCCCTCCTTTCCAAATGTTCTCATTCACCTTTCCCTCTCCTGAGCCACTGGGACACTGGACATATTTTGGAGATTTTGGATGTTTCTGGTATTGTCAAGTTTTGCTTAGTCAAGAGAAGGAATGGGTTGTGCTCTGTGACCATTCCTATGGAATGTAATGAACATGAACTTGAGGGAAACCTCCAACCTCTCATCTATCTCCTTATTTCCGAGCAGGAGCCTGCTTTGGGATATGGCACTGTTTGAGGTTCCTCTAGTCTTTCTATATAACTTCAGATATGAGCACTTGGCTTTATAACAGCCTGTAAAAGAAAATATTCATTTGAGCTAAAATGTTTGTTTGTCATGACACATAACAGTTTCAGTATACATAACCTCTAAATAAAATGCTGTTTTGTTGCAAGTATTCTGTAGAATTATAGGTTCATAGGTTCATAGGTTCATAAGGCTGGAAAGGACCTACAAGATCATCTAGTCCAACCATCCTCCTATCACTATCCCTACCCAACTACTAAATCAAATCCCTTAGCACCTCATCTAAACGCTTCTTGAACAACGCTAGGGATGGTGCCTCAACCACCTCCCTAGGCAGGCCATTCCAGTGCCTGACCACTCTTTCAGAGAAAAAATGTTTCCTCAGGTCTAATCTAAATCTTCCCCAGTGCAACTTGTGGCCATTCCCTCTCGTCCTGTCGTTATTTATCAGGGAGAAGAGGCCCACCCCCTCCTCACCACAACCCCCCTTCAGGAAGTGGTAGAGTGCAATAAGGTCTCTTCTGAGCCTCCTCTTCTCCAGACTAAACAATCCCAGCTCCCTCAGCCGCTCCTCAGAAGACTTGTGCTCCAGACCCCTCACCAGTTTTGTTGCCCTTCTCTGAACACGCTCCAGGGCCTCAATGTCCTTCTTGTAGTGAGGGGCCCAAAACTGAACACAGTACTCGAGGTGCGGCCGTACCAGAGCTGAGTACAGGGGGATGATCACCTCCCTGCTCCTGCTGGCTACACTATTTCTAATACAGGCCAGGATGCCGTTGGCCTTCTTGGCCACCTGGGCACACTGCCGGCTCATGTTGAGCCGAGCATCAACCAACACCCCCAGGTCCTTTTCCTCTATACATTCTTCAAGCCATTCTGTCCCAAGCCTATAGCATTGCATGGGGTTATAAGAATATTATTAGAATTGCTCTGTTCTTTTTCTGTTATTATTGATGGTTCTTGTACATAAAAACTAGATAATCAACACAAAATTATTTGCAGGATATGATAATCACTTCATATTACACTCTCTGTCTTGTTTTTGGTTCTGTTATCAATGTATATCAAACTAATTTGAATATGATTACAGTCTCACATGAGACTCTTTCAGATTTAACAATATTAATATTCTACTGGAATAAGCAAGACTGTAATCTGGCTTCCCATCTTTAAGTGCAGCACAATTGTCATAAAGGATTTGTTCCCACTGTAGTTCATAATTTTCTTCCTGGTCAGTGTGCATTATGACTGGTGCGTTTATTGTCTGTTCTACTTGGTTGCTCCCTGGTAATTATTTTATATGTAGATTTACATGATAAAAGCACCATTTTCTGTCAAAATGTATAATAAATAAATTAGCCCAAATGAATAAATTGGAACATTTTCCAATATAGATAAAGATGATGCTTTTGGAAATAAGATGTAAAACTACAGCCAGAATTTTAAGACACTTATAAGTGAAACAATAAATGTTAAAGCTACTTCTGCAACTAAGGAGGAAAGAATTCAAAGTAAGCAAAAAGACGTGTTAATAGTTTGCAAGTTTCCCAGGAAAACAGGAATTGTGGAGGATGAACAGGTAAATCACACAGAAAAATAAAATGGATTTTAGAAACATTGTAAAAGTACATGGCATATAGACATAAGTTTCTCAGGCTGATATGGGAATATCCTTTATTATATGCCTATAAACATTTCCATGTCAGAACTGAACAGACCACTCTGATGTATATGTAAGAGGTGAATTCTTCTTCACCTTCAGCTGTGTAAAGACATAAATGGCAGAAGATCTTTAGGAGACTTACCCAGATAAGAAAATGAAATATCTATCTAATGAAAGTACATATATATATGGGAAGTGAATATGTATGGACAGTCAGACATTAACATGAATTATTAAAAAAAAGGGAGATACCAATTCAAAAATATTGAGTGTTTGCACTGTTCATCTAGATTTGCAAATGTTCTTGCCTTCTTCATTTTCATTCTTATTAATCTGAATTAAACCACAAAGTTTAACCACAAAGTTTGTCCTAAATTTACTGAGTTACCAATAGACAAGGGCATAAGGATAAAGTCTGTTTGCAAAACTAGGATCCAAAATGCTATTTCTACTGCACCCAGCCCTGACCTCCTCTCTGAGTCATTTTGCCAAGGCCTGGGCTCCTGGAGTTCTAGTCCCAAATCAGAAGGCAGATGGGAAGCTTGGAAATGCTTGGAAATTTGCAGATGACACAAAGCTGGGAGGATGTGTCAAACTGCCTGAGGGTAGGGAGGCCCTTCAGAGGGATTTGGATAGGCTGAACAGCTGGGCTGAGCAAAATGGGATGAGGTTCAATAAGACCAAGTGCCGGGTCCTGCACTTTGGCCACAATAACCCCATGCAATGCTATAGGCTTGGGGCAGAATGGCTTGAAGAATGTAGAGAGGAAAAGGATCTGGGGGTGTTGGTTGATGCTCGGCTCAACATGAGCCGGCAGTGTGCCCAGGTGGCCAAGAAGGCCAACAGCATCCTGGCCTGTATTAGAAATAGTGTAGCCAGCAGGAGCAGGGAGGTGATCATCCCCCTGTACTCAGCTCTGGTACGGCCGCACCTCGAGTACTGTGTTCAGTTTTGGGCCCCTCACTACAAGAAGGACATTGAGGCCCTGGAGCGTGTTCAGAGAAGGGCAACAAAACTGGTGAGGGGCCTGGAGCACAAGTCTTCTGAGGAGCGGCTGAGGGAGCTGGGATTGTTCAGTCTGGAGAAGAGGAGGCTCAGAGGAGACCTTATTGCACTCTACCACTTCCTGAAGGGGGGTTGTGGTGAGGAGGGGGTAGGTCTCTTCTCCCTGATAAGTAATGACAGGACGAGAGGGAATGGCCACAAGTTGCGCCGGGGAAGATTTAGATTAGACCTGAGGAAGCATTTCTTTTCTGAAAGAGTGGTCAGGCACTGGAATGGCCTGCCTAGGGAGGTGGTTGAGGCACCATCCCTGGCGCTGTTCAAGAAGCGTTTAGATGAGGTGCTAAAGGACTTAATTTAGTAGTTGGGTAGAGATAGTGATAGGAGGATGGTTGGACTAGATGATCTTATAGGTCCTTTCCAACCTTATGAACTTATGAACTTATGAACTTATGAAACATCTTCATCTCAAGATTTCTGCAATAAAAGTCTTTCCCACAACAGTGACACTGAGTTTTTTAGGTGATTTCTTTTCCCAAGAAGATTCTCCCAGAATGGTCACAGTTGTGTTTTCCTGATGTTTTGCATTGAGCTTCTGGGCTTGCAGATATCTTCTATATCTCAAGGATTTTTTCTGGAAGAAGCATGCTGGAGTGGATGGTTTATTTTGGTTTTCTTGTTTGTTTGTTTGTTTGTTTTCATTTGGTTTGGACTTTGGTCTTTTTATTTTCTTTTTATTGTTTTGTTGTTATTGTTTGTTTTTTCCAATGGATTTCAGACACAAAGTTTTCAAATACCATCTATTGTTGCAGTTGGTTCAATTGTGTTAGGTTCTCATGATATGCCACTGATACCTGCTTGAAAACAAGCATTAAGTCTGGCCTTGTTGCTAGAAATTTATTCTTTGACAATCTGCAATTTTCCACTTACAGTAGCTGACCACCATTTCCCTTTATCTCTCATTTTGTGAAAGTGCTTTTTAAAAATCCTCTTATTGTCAGAGCATGGCCACTTAAGTTTAAGATGACATTTCCAAGTGTTATCATTCTTTTAACCACCCCTCTGGTCATAGATTGTTTGTGAGCAAAATCACTTTGCTTTTCTTTCTCTGTCCATCTTGATGAGAGCTGTAAACTCTTAGAGAATTATTTCTCCTAAAATAGAGAAATTTTAGAATTAGTTTCTCTTGTATCTTAAAATTAAAGTAAACTACTCTCTCTGGATAGTGCTTTAGCATGCAATTGCTATTTAGTGCAAACTAAGCTTGCAAAATCTATTAATTGGCACTCTCTGTCTTTCTCTGCACTTCTCCTATTTCTCATTATTTCTTAAGAATATTTTTAAACAAAATCCTTTGGGAGATTTTGGCCTTCAGCTGTTCGAAAGTCAAGACTGTGCATTCATTTCTGCTGACACTTTCTCTCTTGTCCTACTCAAATAGCACACTGAACATTAGATAAATCTTATTTCGATAGGGAATTCGGGACTTCTAGAAAACATTCTTGGCCCAGGTAGAGCATTAAATAAAACAATTAGAGAAATGAAGATAAAGTGTTTCTAAACAGGTAAGTTTTATACCAGATTTCTGAAAGACTTTTTCCTTCCTCCTTTCCCTAAGGGAGATGACTCTCAGACACATCATATGAGTCAAACAACAGCCAGGTTTCAGGCTTACTTTCAGCCTCATTCATATGGACAAATTTACAGGCATTTTAAGGGAAGCCTAGAGGGCCCTATGGCAGGATTCCCATCTCTAGCAAACAGCTCCCTACTGTTGTAGATATTGCACACCTGACAGAAGTGCTGGGATACATTCAAAGCAATTGTTTGGCAGCTCTTATAACTGCCTACGGGTTACCATTTTCAGTCCTGAAGACACATTACAGTTGTCTCTCTGACTTTTTAATAGGTGTTTAGCAATGTACAGTTGTGGATTTAAGCAAGTAAGACACTTTCTGCTTGCTTTACCTCTTTCCTAAATGCTGAGCTATCATGAGAGACAGGATCAGAAACTATTTCTTTATCACATCAAAGAAAGCTAATCAAGGAGGAAGACTGATCATGAGAACAGTGCAGGTATCTTTCCCCAGCACAAAACCTGTCATCTTTGGATGGAAGCAATGCAGACCACCTGTATCAGAATCTAGGTCACAGGCTGCCTGCTGCCAGGGACCTGCATTGCATTGCCTCATTCTTAGTTTTAAATCTCCACTGCAACATTTATATATCTCAAACTACAACATTTATAGAATCATTTAATCGAATCATAGAATCATTGAATGGCTTGGGTTGAAAGCGATCTTTTAAAAAGTTACCTATTTCCAAATCCCCTGCAGGGTTGCCACCCATCAGATCAGGCTGTCCAGCACCCCATTCAACCTGGCCTTGAACACTTCCACAGATGGGACATCCACACCTTCTCTGGGCAACTGTCCCAGTGCCTCACCACCCTCTGCATAAAGAGTTTCCCCCTAACATCTAATCTAAATCTTGGTCAAGGAGGATCTGGTCAGATCATCTGGGCAAACTTGACATGCACAGATCCATTGGCCTTCATAGGATGAATGCACAAGTGCTGAGGGAGTTGGCAGAAGGGTTTGCCAAAGGGCTCTCTGACATCTTTTAGAGGTTCTGGAAAACGGGAGAGGTGTCTGAAGACTGGTGGAAAGCCAGTGTCACTCCACTCTTGAAAAATGTGAAGAAGAATGATCCAGACAACTAAAGGCCTGTCAGCCTCACCTCTGATCCGAGAAGTTGATGGAAACATTTATTCCGGATGTCATTTCCAGCAAGTGGAAGCAAAGAAGGTTATAGGGAGTAGCCCATAGTCATTCATCTAGCATTTATGCTTGACCAACTTGGTAGCCTTCCATGATGATATCATGACCTGCTAAGAAGATGAAGGGGGAGCACTGGATACTGTCTAATATTGACTTTAGAATGCCTTTCAACACTCTCCCATAACATCCTCACAGGCGAGCTTAGGAACCATAGGATGAGTTGACAGTGAGATGAACTGAGAACTGTCTGACTAGTAGAGTTCAGATGGTTGTGATCAGTAGAACGGAGTCTGGATGGAGGCCTGTATTGCCCCAGGGGTCTGTACTGGATTCAGTCTTATTCAACATTTTCATCAGTGACCTGGATGAAGGGACAGAGTGCATCCTTTGCAAATTTACCGATGATATGAAGCTGGAAAGAGTTTTTGATGGCTGTTCTACCATTCACTAAGACCTGAACTGTCTAGAAAACTTCATGAAGTTCAACAAGGGCAAGAGTAGAGTCCTTTACCTGAGGAGGAGTAACCATATGCATTAGTACAAGTTAGGGGATGACTCACTGGAGAGGAGCTCTGCAGAAAAGGATCTGGGTGTCCTGGTGAACAACAAATGAATCATGAGTCAGCAGTGTGCCAGTGGTATCCTGGGATTCATTTAAAAAGAGCACGGCCAGCAGGTTGAGGGAGTTGATCCTCCCCCTCTACTCTACCCTGGTGAGTCCACATTTGGAGACATATTTTATCCAGTTCTGGGCTCCCCATTTCAGACAGGGAACTTCTGGAAAGAGTCCAGTGGAAGGCCACAAACAATACTAGGGGCCTGGAGCATCTCCCTTGTGAGAGAAGGTTGAAAGACTTCGTTCAGTCTGGAGAAGAGAATGCTGTTTGGGGAGCTCATCAATGCTTATAAATATCTGAAGGGTGGGAGTCAAGTTGATGGGGCCAGGCTCTTTTCAACAATGCCCAGTGACAGAATAAGGGACAGTTGGCAAAATATGGAACACGGGAAATTCCATCTGAACATGAGAAATAATTTCTTTACTTCGAAGTTGACAGAGAACTGGAACAAGCTGCACAGAGAGGTTGTGGAGTCTTCTTTCCTGGAGATGGACACTTTCCTGTGTAAGGTGCTCCAGGGAAACTAATTTGCCTGGGGAGTTGGATGTGATGATCTCCACAGATCCCTTACAACACAGGTCCCTACAGTTCTGATTCTGTAATTCTATCATTACCAGACTGTAAAAATTCACACTCCCTCCTACTTATAAACTCTTTTTAAGAACTGGAAAGGAATCTCCCTAGAACCTTCTCTTCTCCAAGCTGAACAGGCCCACCTTCCTCAGCCTTTTTTTTATAGGAGAGATATTCCAGCCTTTTACTCATCTTTGTGGCTCTCCTCTGTACCTGTTCCAACAACTTCACATCTTTTTGTGCAAGGGGCCTCAGGCCTGGACACAGTACTTCATAGGGTTCCTCATGAGACAGTGGAGAAGAGACAATTAACCTCCCTCAGCATACTGGCTACCCCTCTGCTGATGCAACCCAGGATACTGTTGGCCTTCCAGGCTGTAAATGCATATTACATATTCATGTCCAGTTAGTCATTCGTCAGAACTCCCAAATTCTTCTCCTCAGGGCTGCTCTCAATGAGTTGTTCTCTCATTCTGCACAAATATATGGGATGGCCTTGACACAAGTGAAACACCTTACACTTGGCCTTGTTGAACTTCACTAAATTCTCATGGGTTGTCTTTTCAAGCTTGTACAGGTCCCTTTGCACATCTTCTTTCTATCGTATCAACTGTACTCCCCCAAGGGACACCACTTGTGATTGCCCTTCACATGGATGTAGAACCACTGACCACATACCACTGCTGTGACCATCCAATCAATTTCTTATCCGCTGAATAGTCCAGCCTTCAAATCCATAACTCTCCAATTTAGAGATAAGAATGCTGTGCAAGACCATGTTAAAGGCCTTGCACAAGTACAAGGTAGGCAATATTAGTTGCCCTTTCTTTATCCACTGATGCCATCACTTCATCAGAGAAGACTGCTAGATTGGTCAGGCAAGATCTGCCTTTGGTAAAGCTGTGCTGGCTGTTGTGGATCACCTCTTCTCTTGTATCACTTTAACATAGTTTCCAGGAGGATCTGTTCTATGATCTTCCAAGACACAGAGGTGAGGGTCACCAGCTTGTGGCACCTCAGATTTTCCTTTCAACCTTTCTTAAACCTGGGAGTGAAATCACTAGTTATGTTCTAATTCTTCTCACATTGAAACTCAGTATGGCTTAGTAACAGACTTAATATAAGTAAAATGAGGTCCAGAATCTTAGCAACTGTAGATTTCATCAGGTAGACAGATTGTTTTATGGTGTATGAATTATCCATAAAAATGTGCACTGGTCCCTTAAAACAGTTTTAATCCCTTAACTGTGTTTAGTTACATAGCTAATATAACAAAGTTAACCTACCTAAATTCAGAATTCACCCCATATTCTCATCACCAGCAATAGGAATAAAACATGGGGGACAGAAGACTGACTTTGGCAGATGTATTAACCTCCTTGAAAATTCAATTTGAACTGCTTGTGTACATAAATGCTTGTGTACATAACCTCCTTCTGTTTCTTCTGTGCTATGCTGCTGCCTCATTTTTCAAAGCCTTGTCTAAATTACTTTCATATGAGTAGCTGGAGGGAAAACTTATAATGACTCTCATCTTAGAATAACCCTACCCTTTAAAAAAAAGCACAATAGTCACATCACTATTTCTGAGCTAACAAAGCAAAGGAACCTAGTCCTCAGCAACAGTGGCCATAGACTACTAGTTAGTCTCCTCCATAAGGTTCAGGCTTACAAACATTTACTAATGTGACAGAGAACTCTACTCCATGAGTAAGATGTTATTTTGCAGGTACATGGATAGGAGCACTCAAATCTGCCTGTTTCTGTCCCTTTTGTAATGCAGGTAGAATATAGAATTAGAAACTCCAGATCAATCATTAGGATTTGACAATTGCCCTTTCATTATTCCCCTTAGACATACGTATCTCTCTGTAAGATCTCTGGCTGATCCAGCTCCTACACAGCAGGTCTCCATTTATAAAATTTGAAGAACTGAAACTTGCAAGGCTGACATACCTTGAAAGAAGTTATGTAGTCTAGAGGTCCATGCAGTCCTGCTGACATGTACTATGTGGGAAAGGAGAGCAGTTTCCTGTCTAATTGATGTTACAGCAAATATATACATACAAGGAAAAGTCAACATATCCATCAGAGATCCGAAGCTGGACTCGACAGTCAGTGAGTAATACATTGTATATATTCCACGTTGTTTTTATGAGCACTGGTACTGAAGCAGGTCTTTGTGTAAAGCATGTATTTATATACCAGTACAATAGGAATGAATGCCCCTTTTCTCCAAAAGGAATTTGCTAGTATTAATGTACAATGGTCATGCTTCACATGAACTAATTACATTTCAACACTAGTAAACTCCCTCTGCCATCCTGTTACTGAAAAAGCATTAAGAAGTGCCTCCAAATCAGTAGAATCTCAGTAAGGATGCAATGAAGCTAGCCTTTGTATGTAAGGAACGGAGAGGTTTCTGGGCAGCCTTGTGTATCTGAACCCAGGCTGTGCTCAATGCCTGTTCTCCTTCCAGGATAGTAGGTGCAGGTGAGCCCTCTGTATTTAAAATGGCAGGAGATACGCATGAAAAAGGTTTCCCCTACAGAATTCTTATACAGTACACGTTTCTTCATTGAACTACTTAACATTGTGGCACATGGGTCATTTTGCAGTCTTCCTGCATCAAAAATCCCATCCTACCTAATAAAGAAGCTTCCTTTCATCCTTGAGGAGGGCAGGTAGAACTTTTTGAAATTATCTTGTGGATTTTTCTGGAGAGTACTTTACAAGAGGCTCAGGATGAAAGGTTTCCCATAAATACTAAAATTGCCGTATTCTTCAATAAAACTGGTTGGACCAAATCAGGAGATATATCCCAGGATTCAGACTTAACCTTCTGCTTATCAAAGACACTGTGCTGGTAGAAGTTTCTTGGTCAATAAACCGTTAGGAAAAAAAATGATTGTTTCTATCGATTGCCAAGCAATTAAGTTTCATCTGGAAAATTATTCATATACATTGCCTCTTCAGGGGAGGGTAGGTGCCACCTGGAGCTTTCAAGACAAAGTTTGGAATTAACTTAGTGAGTTCAGAATTCACTTAGTGTGCTACATCACGTATTTTACATATATCACTTCTCAAGTCCTATGCAACCCTTGCATTCATGATGTCTCTTACAGCCTGAGCATTTCTATGACAAGCAGATAAAAATTCAGAGCAGTTATATGGAAATGCATAGGACGTATTTTTTAATTATTTTCTACTTGTACAGTCAATTTCACTGAAATTTCCTAATAAAACACTCTTCAGTGTCTATTGTATTTTTAATTAATGTGGGCAATCAAGTATCCACATACTTAAACTAGATTAATCTCTTAATCATCTCATCACTGCCAAAACCCCTCAGTACATTTACATGGGAGTACTGATTCCAGAGAACCATCTTCAGGTTAAGTAAGAATCAAAGCAGGTTCACTACTCCAAGCACTCCACAGCTGCTGAGTATACTGTCACCTACTCTAAGGAAGTTTTCCTAACTGCTGAAGACAGGATGAGAGACAGGCTTTTTGATTTGCACTCAGATATCTTCAGAAGAAACCTCTAGAAACTATGCTGAATAAGTATATAAGAACAGACACTAAGACTGAAAAAAATTCGCATCTCAAACAACTTGCGATCTCCATAGCTCAGGAGGAGTGTCAGAGGAAAGGGACACAGCAGATTAGCAGATAAAGCAGATTAGCAGCTCACTTTTTTTCTGCAATTATTTCTGTTTGATCCCTCCCACCAGGCAAGAGCATGTGACCACAGATTCAACTTCGAGCTTTTAGCATTCTTTGTGTTACTGTTGCTGGGGTGGAGGAATAGAAAGGGAAGGTTGCTGCTTTCTTTCTCAACATGCCTCTGCTTCCATTATCACTATTTCCTTAATCTGAAATTCTCTGGAGAGCATATCCAAACAGTTGGTAGCCCACCAACAGAGGGACATAAAGATGACCTGTTCACAGAAAGAATGGAGGAGTCATACAAGAAGTGAGGGGAAACACAATGCTGCATGGTGTTTACAGTAAATACAGAGTAGGAAATCCAAGTATAAAATGTGAAATCATTGTACATCTCAGCTAAGAATATAGGTATGTTAATTAAATAATGTTAGTGGCCTAATGTTAGGAAGACTGAAACATAATGCAGAAATTGCTACCTGACCTCAGGGTCAGGGTAATAGAGATAGATATAATGAATTTGTACAAGTTGTAAAATTATAAATGTATAAAAAAATGTGATAATTTCTCCTATAAGCTCACAGATGATCATTTGGAAAAGACAAATAAAACATTCTATCTGGTGCCAGATTTCTCTGTTGTACCATCAGCGTAATGCAGCCACGAAACAAAGCAAACACTCTCCAAGGATACATCAGGAAATACATTTCCTAAAAGAATTATTAATGCTATTGCAACAGAAATTGGCTCCAGTACTTCTTTAATTTTGTGTATGGTGTCAGTCATGAATGAGAAGATTAATTCAAGCTAGGAAAGATAGAGGGGAAGGTCACCGGGATGCAACCAAGACAAAGTAAGTCTGGCTGGTTTAAACCACTAGAGTAAAGGCTGAGAGAAGAAGTCAGTGATGTCTATAAATACATTGAATGGATAAGTACAAGTGAAAGAGAATACTATCTGAAAGGAAGGACAAAGCAGGCATCAAGAAATTGATAAAACTGCCATGGATGACTGTAAATTCAAAACAGAAAGGAAGATGCAAAAATGAAAGGAGTGCTGTGTATAAGAAAACTGCTTTGGTATCAGCAGAAACAATATGAAATGAAATGTGAGACGGAGACAGCCAGGACAGTGCAGGATAGAAGACTATGTAACTTCCATTGAACAAATTTCATAAATTCCTTTTGAAATGGTTGTGTGGAAAAACACCACAGTCTATTATGAATGGGCCTCAGAAGACCATCTAGACCGATTGGTACTCAAACAATACCTCAATTATCAAGCCAGCCATGCTGACAAAGCAAATTCCCTTTGTGGAATTATAACAATTTTTCTTAATAAATAGAAAAAATCTTAGTTCTAAGGAAATTAATAAATAATTTTACTACTCAAAGCAGCAATTTTTAAGATGAATAATTCTTCCAGTTATGGTCCAAAGTACAGAGGGTACTAAAGCAGATGCCAGTTGTCACCTTCCTTTCCCACACTGTGTCACTGTTAGTCATTATTATTACGAAGTAGGCACCAGTGCTAGTCTCAGCTTTTCACAAGATTGAGGAGACATGATCAAGTGCACTGTCAGCAAATTTGCAGATGAAACCAAACTGTGTGGCATGATCAACATGCCTGAGGGAGGGGACGCCATCCAGAGAGATATGGACAAGGTCAAGCAGTGGGCCCAGGAGAACCTCATGATGTACAACAAAGACAGGTGCAAGGTCTTGCACCTGGGTCATGGCAACCCCTACTATCAATACAAGCTAAGGGATGTAAGGATAGAGCACACTCCTGCCAAAAAGAGTTTGGGAGTTCTGGTGGATGGCAAGCTGGACATGAGCCAGCAATGTGCTCTCAAAGGACAGGAAGCCAAACAGATCATGGGCTGCATCAAATGAAGTGTGGCCAGCAGGATGAGGCAGGTGATCCTGCCCCTCTGCTCTGCACTGGTAAGGTGTGGAGTGTGGAGTGTTGCATCCACATGTGGAATCCTCAGTACAGAAGTGACATGAACCTGTTAAAGCTCATCCAGAGGGCCACAAAAGTGATTCAAGGGATGGAACACCTCTCCTATGAGGACAGGCTGAAACAGCTGGGGCTCTTTCAACTTGAAGAAGAGAAGACTCTGGAGAGACTTGAGAGCAGCCTTTCAGTATCTAAAGGAGAGCTATAAGAAGGAAGATAACAGATTCTTCATAAGTCTGTTGTGATAGAAGAAGGGGAAATGGCTTCTAACTAAAAGAGGAGAGATTTAGATTGGAAATAAGACATTTTTTACAATATGGATGAATATGTTACCCAGAGAGGTGGTGAATGCCTCATCCTCTGAAGACATTCCAGGTCAGGCAGGACAGGGCTCTGGGCAGCCTGATATCTCTCTGTGGATGTATTTTTTCTTTGCTTGATGGCATTTAAAGCTTCCTTCCATCTCAAACAGTTCTATGATTCTACATTGGTGCATAACTTACTTGTGATCCAGGACCTAATCTCAGCCAGTACTTTCCCAAGAATCAAGACTGGTACTTTATAATAATTCTGACCTGATACAACAACGCTCACCACCACCCTAAAGAAACTTTTAAAAATTTTCAAAATAACATGTGGGGAGGAGGGGAGAGGGGAGGATGAGGGAAAGTCATACATTTCTTGGATAAAATCAATAATGTACTATGGCAAGATAATTTTATCTTCACAAAGAAAATAAAAAAATATTTAGCTAATTATTTCACAATGTTTGTCCCTTCCTGATTGATTGCTTTGGTACTGTTCTGAGTTAACTTAAAAACAGAAGGGCTGGTTGATGGAAAAACAGTGATAATATGTGAAAGTTATTTTATCAATTATGGTTATAATATCAGTGTTGACTATTCTTTGAAATCAAGCTCAGGAATTTTATATATTGCACTTTCCTAGTTCACTTATCATTTCTACAATGTCAGGGGTGAACTGAGTCAGGCTAAAAAGGATTAGGATAACTAAGATTTGTTCCAAATTTTCCAAACCAAGTAGCTTAAAATATAAGTTTATCACTTAACAGCTATGCAAAAAGGCCCTACAATGGCACCTCTAGTTATACTAATTTCTCAAGACAAACTGTACTTGCTAGACTCAATAGGTCTCAAGAAGCTGAATGGAGGCCAACTAAGAGCATGTTAATTTTATTAATCTATTAACTTTTTTTGTTCGTTATTTGTTAATAACAGTGTTCAGAATCAGTTACCCTAATTCGTCTGACCAGGTGTTGGTATCGTGCATCTACAAAAAAGTCTTCCCAGAAGGGGGCGCTACAGATAAACCTTTTGCCTTTACCCACTCGAGGTGCGGCTGCCCTCTGAAACCCGCCCAGGACATCGTCCATGGGACTGCTGCAGTTGTTTGCAGAAGATAGTCTGGTAAGACACGGGAAGTGGAAAACGCCACTTACAAAGGGTCCGGGAAAACCAGGAAATGCTGTGAAGATGCACCACTTGCCCTAAGCATTGCAGCATCTAGTAAATTTGGCAGCCCTCAGAAGTGGGCATCCTTCAAAGTGTGGGTTAGGGATGCCAGAGTTCTTAGGCACCAGGATGGGATCTGCACTGGAAATAGGAATTTCCAATCAAGTCCAAATCACAGAATCATAGAAACAAATATTATAATCGTTTTAATTCACAGGAACCTTCAGAGATCATACAATCCAACTCCCCTGAAACAAATAGGGTCAACAAATAAGGTTAAGGTGATTAAGAGCTCTGACCAGCCTGGCCTTGAACGTTCCCAAGTGTAGGACTTCCACTGCATCTCTGGGCAACCTGTTAAATGTATTTCTTGTAGGCAATAAATTTGTTCCCAAAGCTTTTTCAGTTATTGAAATGTTGAACACTCAAACAGTCATGAGAGTGCCAAGGAACTGCAAGAATGTATTTCTAGCCTGAAATTAGGTAAGATACTTACTAAGTTAAAGAAAATCTTTGTATAATTTTCATCTGGAGCCTTTCCTTGCTCTGTTTTGTTTTCAAAATCTAAAGTAACAGTTCCCGTGCTGTCTGCCACCTGCTGCATTGCAATCTCTTGATTTGCATGAATTAATCCTGATGCAGTTTGGAGCACACAATTGTCTTAAGCAACACACAACTTCATTCTGCTTATGAGAAGCTTTTTAGTTTAAACAGCTCAGGTGATTGTCGTAATTCCTGCTGACTGCAAACATCAGAATATCACCATGGGAAAGAGGCAGAGCCTGGGTACTTTAAGGACTAAAGCTAATACACTAAACATTGCAATCACCTAATATAGAAATGACAACAGGAGGAAAAATACTAAGGAGAAAAAATATATATGTCTCTACTTAAATAAAGTTTGACTGAGACAACAGACACGGCTATGCTGATCATCCAAGTCACAATAATGTTGTCAGATTTGCTGCACTACTTAATTTTGCATACAACAACCAGTTATTGGGTTTTTCAAATGATTACCTTATATTTTTAGCTGACTTACTATCCAAATACTATTTATCAGTGTTATCGGATTACTGCACACAAACTCAGTGCAAATATTACATTTCTAATGCATGCAGAGCTTTGAAGCTGCATGGTAATGATCAGCAAGGGTTGGCTGCTGTTCTAGGTCAGGCAACCCACAAACCAAGGTTGAGCCCAGGGCACGCTATACATTCACCTGTGGATAAAATTCCACAAGGTTTAGGCGCACTGAACAAGAGATGAACCAAGTCTAGGAAATATAGTCAGGAGCAAAAGAAAATAACAAATGAAGGACTGAGGGCAAGACCTTCAGGTCTAAAGTTAATCCTGTAAGCATGGTCAAAGGCAGAACTGGTAACTCCAAGCTGAGGGCTGCAGTTGACGCAGTAGAAGGCAGAGATGTAATCCAAAGGCAGAGGCGTCACCTGGACAAGCTTGAAAAGCGGGCCTGCATAAACCTAATGAGATAACAGCAAAGCCAACTGCAAGGTTTTGCACTTGGGCTGGGGCAATCCCATTTATGTGTACAGAATGGGAGAAGCCCTCATTGAGAGCAACCCTGCCAAGAAGGACTTGAGGGTTCTGGTAGATGAAAAGTTGGATATGAGCTAGCAGTGTGGGCTTGCAGCTTGGAAGGCCAACAGTATCCTAGGCGACATCAACAGAGGGGTGGCCAGAAGGGTGAGGGAGGTAATTATCCCCTCTTCTCCACCCCTGTGAGACTTCATCTGAAGTACTGAATCCAGGCTTGGATGATCATCTCCATCTCCATTCTAAGGCATTCTGTGATTCTATGACTGGAGACAAGATGCAGCATATGCCTGAAGTACAACCCAGAAACAAGATTCTCACAAGCAGTCCTAAGTTTCAGCAGGAGTCAGAGCTGGAAACAGGAAATCCATTTATACAGCTCAGGCACAGACAGGTTCCCAGCCTTAAGATGAAATGGGTCTTCCAGGCTAACAGGCATGTGGTGAGGATGGAGGCCCAGGTAAGTCTCCCCAGGGAGACTATTGGAGCCCTCAGGGCCCTGGCACAGGAACCTCAATAATCTTTTGCTTTTGTGGATCAAAATATCATTACATACTAGCCTGTAATTCATTTTAAGCTAATGGTTTGGGAATCCTACCACTGGGCTCCGGGCTTTTTAATCTTTGAGACTTTCTCAGATTAATTGTATGGATAGATTTCTAATGACATGTGAAAGGATTCCTGCTTTCTTGACCCCCTTGACATCTCTGAGACCTTCACTGCAATCTAGTAGCCTCCCTGTATGATCTCACAAGCCAGTTTCATTTCCTGTGCTTCACTGGTCATCTGTCAGCAGCCATACTTGCACAGATCAAGCATGGGACAAACACTTGGGACTTCTGCCGTGAAGAGTGGCACACAGCAGAGGTTTGGGTGCAGAGGAGTCCTCCAAGGCGATATAGTCCCTAACCTCAGCCATGTGCTGCCAGCCTTTCTCCAAATGATAGGAACCTGTCAGGGCATAGATCATTTGCACAAGTGCTGGTTTTTGCACAAGTCATCTTTTCTTTTGCATTTAGTGCTTCAGTTCTAATAAGATGCTGAGGCACTTTTAGGAGCAAAGTTTTCTTGCCTCCTGAGTCGTGTACAGCATTAAGCTCTGGCAGCTCTTGAGCATCACCAGAGCACATACTTTTCAGCTGCAGTTCACAGGCTATTTGCAGTTTCCAGTTTTTTTCCAGCACATGGCAGATTCCTTCAAATGAGAGTAGTGAGAGCAGGAATTGCTGACGGGTTTGTTCTCTGCTCTTACCAACAATCTGCAGAGATTATAAGCCTGTCAGAAAGGTATCACTGGGTATTTAAGGGATTGCTTTATAGAATCATTCTGAAATGACAGTTAACGGACAGCAAGCTCTCCATCATAATCTCCCACCTGGAAAAGCTTCTTACACACAGTAACAGTATGCTGTACTTATGGAAGAAAATGGTTCATTATAAAACATTTTTTGTGAAGAAGTAAATGAATTTGGTACAAATCTAATAACACATATACAAGAGCTGCTCTGAAAGTAATGTCTTCTATTTTATTCTGTTGGCCCACAACATAAGAGACGAGTATTGGAGGTATGGCAGTAGAAGTTGAACTTTCTTGCCAATATTCCATTACGTTTTGTTGTTGCGTGACAGATAGCAGCAAAGGGGCACTCTGACAAATAGTGTCTGACATGGAAGTGCAAAGGTGTGTCACTGAATTCTTCCATTAGGAAAAAATGACACCCACTGACATTCATCAATGCTTGCTTAATGTTTAGGGAGATCGAACAGTGGATGTGAGCACAGTGAAGAGGTGGGTGGTGCATTTCAGTACAGGAGAGTGACAGTACATCACCTCTATCGGTGCAGGTTTTACACATGTTCATCAGTGCCAAAAATGCACAGCTAATGGTAGTGACTGTGTTGAAAAACAATGTTTTGTAGCAGACAATTTGTTCTATCAAATAGTTGTTGTGCTCTGTGTATTTCTTGTAGTTTCTATAGAAATAAAAAAGAGGCAATACTTTAAGAGCAATCTATGTATTCATTATGGAGCTGTAACATTTTCCTGACTGCAGCTACCTGTTCAATCCCATCATGAGTAGTATAGAACAGGATCATCTACCCAATTTGTAAAGCATCACACATTTATTAAACATGCATCTAACTAAAACTGGCTAAAGCAAATAATAATAATAATCAGAAACTATTTGTTTGCATTGAATACTTGCTTATGCATAAATGTGAGCATAGTCTACTAACAATTGGACAGAGATTCCTTTGATATGCAGATTCAGCAGGAAAAATGATGGAGTTCAAATACTTGTTTAAGCTACGCAGTGTAGTAATAGTAATACAATAGAGACAGAAGTGAACTAATGTTTTAAAGGTGATTTCTTCTATGGCTGAATGTATGTAAACAGATCCTTTCATTAATTAAAAATAATGTAAATAACTGAGAAAATAATGTAGTCCATTTTTACCAAATGAAAGTCACTAGCTAAAAGTACAGTTTTTTGGCATTGTCCATACGGCTGCTTCAAAGCCAGATTTCTGTAACATGAAAAGCAAAAAGAATTCAAAATACTTTCACTGTTGTCATTCTATTATAGGCCAAAATTTCAATGTCTGCACAATAAATTTAAAATCAGACGTATAAGGCATTAAATAACAGTGGAATCATTATTTCATAAGCTGACACAGTGTGGTTTAAAGAAATTCAGATGTATATATGTGGCTGTCCTGATCGATTGTTCCACCACAGCAAAAGGCAGTCAGTCACAGGGAAGCAGCTGGATTAGAATGAGAACTAATTCTTTAATGCTAAAATGTATAAGAGTCTTAAGCAGCAAGGTTCCTCACGTCCTTTGTTCAGAAGCCCAGTGCTCACCATTCATTTATACAACGATAAATAAGATCAACTTCCTTAAGTAGAATGTATACTCAAAGGCCAAATGATACTCAGGGCAAAGGACAAGCTGTTCAAAAGAGGGCTGCAGATTTGAGCTGAATGGATCTGAAGTATATATTAAGTTACTCAGTTTTATGAGCACCTGGGGTGCATAAAAAAGAGCATGGCCAGCAGGTCAAGGGAGGTGATCCTCCCCCTCTACTCTGCCCTGGTGAAGCCCCACCTGGAGTACTGTGTTCAGTTCTGGGCTCCCTGGTACAAAAAAAACAGAGACTTGATCCACATCTATAAATATCTAAGGAACAGGAGGCAAAGGGACGAGGCTGGACTCTTCTCAGCAGTGTGTGGAGATAAAACAAGTGGAAATGGTCACAAACTGAAGCATAGGAAGTTCTGCACAAATGTGCATGGGAACTTCTTCCCAGTGCAGTGACGGAGCAGTGGCACAGCTGCACAGAGAGGTGGTGGAGTCTCCTTCTCTGGAGACGTTCCAGACCCACCTGGACGCCTACCTGTGCAACCTGGGCTAGGGAGCTGCTTTGGCAGGGGGTTTGACTCGAAGATCTCTAGAGGTCCCTTCCAAACCCTACAATTCTGTGATGCTGTGATTCTATGATTTCTACTCTTGGCCTTCTCAGATTTTTTTTTATGTGCTTTCCTTCTTAGAGAAGACTGGTGCCTTTAATTTTCATTTGTTACTTGTATGGGAAATCTTGTTTAATTGATGTAGTGATTTCTTTTCAGAAACTGTACTGCTCAGGGAGGTTGGTTTAGTTTTATGCATATTACTCTTGTCATCTTCTGTGGTTTCTACATAAACTCAGCCTTTCTCTTTGTCTCTTGTTCTGGTTTCAGCTGAGTAGAGTTAATTTTCTTCATAGTAATTGGAGTGATGTTGTATGTTGAATTTATGATACAAATAATGCTGATAATGCACCAGTGTTTCATTTGTTGGTGAGCAGTTCTTTACAAAGCCAAGAACATTTCAGTTTCTCCTACCACCCTGCCAGAGAAGCAGCTGGAGGGGCACATAGAGCTGTGAGGGGACACAATGATGACAGCCAGCAAAATCTGGCCCAAGGGATGACCCAAACCATATGGTATCACACTCAACAACAAAACTAGGGAACTGGCCTTGGACAGTCACTGTCTCAGCAGTGGCCTTGGACAGCCACTGCTGAGAGTCTGGCAGGACACTGGTAAGCTGGTGCTGGACAGTTTTGTTATGCATCACTTGTTTTTTGTGTTCATACTTGTGACTTTTCTTTTTGGTGTTGGTTTGTTATTATTAAAATGTTCTTATCTCAACCCACAAATTCTTTCACTTTTTTTCTCAGTTCTCCACCCCCTCCCACTGTTAGCAGAGAAGGTCTAACAGCTGTGTAGTGCTCATCTGCCTGCAAGGCTAAGCCACAACATCTCTCTTTCCACAGATTTCTTTCTTTAAATCATCATTTTTATCTTTTTTTAACTCTGTATTTTGTCCATACAAGGAATTGATGGGGAGTGGGATTTTCTTGTCAAAAGTCTCTTTTGAGATTAAGCTGTGGGTGCCTTCATATGAGGGTATTTCAAGGTGTGTAAGTATACATGTTGAAGTTAGACAGAACTGAAGAGGTGATGACGTCAGCCTGGGCAAGCCTACAGCATGATCTCCCATGGAGCTACTGATAGTAAAAATGAGCATTTTAATTGCTTCTTGTTTTCCTGCCCCTACATGTATCCTTATCCAAATTATTCCTGCTCAGAAGATAGTATTATCTAGATAGTGTTAATTACTGGGAGAGCAACATAGGGATGACCAAGCAGACTTAAAGAGCCAGTCCTGGGCATACACTGATAACTTTGATTTGCAGATGCATATTTTAAGTTGTTGAGTTAATGTAACATTTTGAACTATTATGTATGGATTTTTTTAATACATACATCTTAGCAAGAATGAAAATACAGGATTGAATGTTTTTAGAAAAAAAAACCAGTAATCTTAAACTCTAGACAGACTATATCGTGTTCAATTTCAGTAAATATTTTTTCCAGTTTTCCTTCAAGGTACCTGAATTCATTCTTAGTCCTAAATCCTCTATTGGTAACATGTGAATTCTAGACCCATCTCTTCCAGATTGCTTCTATTATTTACTAAAATATATTGTACCGTCACTTGACATTTTGTTAGAAAAGAACAAACAAATTAAGCACGTAGGCTATCCCTCCACCTCTAAACAGATATCTCCTCTTCAAAAGTGTGTTTTTATGAGTTAGTCTCAAGAATAAGTGAACAGACACAACACTAAGTTGCTGAAATTCTTTGTGCTCCTGCAGCTAATGGAAGTTCAAGTATTATCTCCTATGCATAAAGGTGAATAAATTGCCAATGCTCAAGCTCTTCTCACTGAGTTTGAATAATTACCTTCCCAATTAGTCACTGTGAGTGAAAAATGTATCACCTGATATTTATGGGCAACCTAAGTACACATGGCACTTTGCCCTAGAAGGAAAATGGAAGTCAAATATAATAAGATTCTCCCTTTAATTTAAGGATAAAACTTGTACACTACAGGCTCCCTAGTATGACTGCAGAGTGAGAAAATGTAATGGTTAATGAATGATAAGGGATTCTTTACTGAAAGCATGGATTTTCACAAGTATTTTGATGGAGCAGCATAGTATCTTATGTGCCAGGACATCCCAACCATAAGAGACAGGAGTGAAGTAGTTATGAAATCCTAAAAGTTGTAAATTGGGCCAAGTGTTGTGGTGTTTACCAGACACTGATACTGTCTTGAAAAGAGCTTAAGTAGAGTGTGACAAGAAATCTGGAAACATGCAGAGGAAGAAATGTCAGCTAACAAGAAGAGTAATGTTGATACAGCAATATGTAAAAAAAGAAAAAGCAAAAGTTTAACTGCTGTTTTACTTCCTTGGAATTGAAAAGCAGAAAGAGTAAGCTTGAACTCACCTGCGGTCTCTGAATGCATAGGTAAAGTCCCCCACAATTATTTATTTTGGTAGTGCCAGTACATGCTGGCTTTGCCATCCTGAGACCCTGATGTCACTTGTCACTTCTGTCTTCAACATGTTGTTTTTCATGTTGAAGGAAGAACTGGTTCAATCAATTGAAGATTTATAAAATTATGGGAGAGGATTGCATAGGAGGACTCTGTATTTTGCAATAGATTTTAAGACATTATAAAATCTGTTCAGCAATGCTTCTGTTCAGAAAGCTTCAAGTGTTATCCTTGTATGACAGCACAGGAGTGAAGGCACAGTCATGAGACGTGTGAAGAAGGATCAGCACTTGCAGTCATAGCTTGGGATCAATGATCTGGGAAGGGTGGGATGTGTGACTAAAGCAGGGCCACAACAGACAGAAGTCAGCATCAGTGTTGACTTCCCTAGTGAACTGCATGGTGCTGCCCTTTCTGCCACTGCACTGCTCCCCTGTGGCTGCTGGCAGACAGCCATGGAACAGTACGATGGTGTGCCCTGTAGCCCACCCTGTGCCACCTCAGGATCTGCAAACTTCAGCAAAATCCCTCCTGAAATCCTGGCAGGTCACAGAAGAGAGCTGAAATTCCCTTATCATCCTCTGAAGTGGCATGAGACAAAAGACCAGTAGGAAACCAAATGCCACACTTTTATTTTTATTGCCTGTTTGCTTGAGCTGTTTGCATAACACACAGAGCCATTTGGTACGCCCTGACAGTGGGAGACTGAGTTGTGAAGGACCCCACCATTGATGGTGTCAGATGACTTTTGGATAGCATTTGCACAAAAGATAGAAAAATAATCAAATAAGCAGTGCTGATTAGTGGATGATTTGCTGCTGAATCCCTATTTAAAATGCTGGTCTACCTTTCAGATGCTTCCCTCGTGTGCTGCATCCCATTTTGCTTAGCAAATGAGAAGTGTTTTAAGATACTACACAAGTGCTTTTTCTCAGCAAGATATATGCATTTTGCCTGTGATTAAGAAAGCCTGTTCCAGCTTTTGGCAGGAAAAGACCAGGGCTGTCAGGTCAAACTTGTTGGAAAAGAATGAAAATCTTCTCTATTCAATCAGCCCCCAATTACAGTTTATCAGCAAGAGAGCAGATCAGAAATGAGTTTCTTTTCAAACGGAGCTCTTTGCATGTAGCCATATGAGCTGCAGTGCTTCAAATCTAATATATAACCATTGGTATTTAGTTCCCTTGTAACAGTTTATCTATCTGATATTTCTGCTTCTACTCAAGACCACAGGTTTCTTTAAATGAAAGAAAGAGTAAAAAAGTACAGTCAATGGGAAATAATTTGTTTGTGTAAAGTTTCAAGCAATAATCACAGATGTATTTTTCCTTTATTCGGGGATTTACTTCAGCTTATTTCCCTTGACAAATCAGTTTAGTCTGTGATGAAGCTGTCATCTTTTGAAAGCTAAAACAATCTGTACTAAACCTATGGAACTTGACACAGTTAAACTTTTGTCCTGAATACACTGTGAACTCAGATGTTACAGTGTCTGTCTACTTGGCAGAGTACTGGTTTGTAAATGTTTTCCTACTGTAAACTGAGATAAACTTTTCTGCATTCATCAAGTAGTGTTCAAGCCTACAAGATAAGAATATGTTCTGTAACGAGTTAAATATTTATGTTTACCTTTAAAAACAAACAACAACAACAGAACCCATGAAGTGAATTATCTACTACTAAGGTGCAAAAAGGTTTTTTTTTGTTGTTTTGTTTTCTGTTTGTCTCATATCCGCCAAAGCCTTTCTCAGCTTTTACATATTTCAGCTGCTAAGGAAAATGTGCAGGGCTGGGAAAATTTTTACACTTTGCTTTGTGCTGCAGACAGGTAGAGGTACATATAAAAGGCAGGAATGCATACAAAAAAAAAAAAGAATACAAGAATGTAAAATAAATGACAAAGATTTTGGCTCTTAAAAGATGCACTTTTTTAAAATTAATGAAGTAAAGGATCAAAAAAATTAAGATTACTCTGGTTAACTGATACTGGAGATATTCTTCATATGGGCATGTACTTCTACACCATTCTTAGTCAAATATGTATATTCGGAAAAAGAGGAAAATGTTTTATGTTGTATATAAATCCTTAGTAAACCAGAAAAACATAACTCATTGGAATATATACTTGCAGAAAATCTTCATCATGAATTATTCTGTAATTATGTATTCTCAATTCTTATTCTGTATGTTCTAAAATGTAGTATTATTTTAAGATCACCTTTCCAGATTTTTTTTTCCAAATATCTAGCTACCTACCTGTCTGACTTTGAAATTTCAGTCCAGCATCTTCTGTGTACAAGGGAGAAGGAATCTGTTTCTGCTATTGAACAATGCCAGCCTTCCCAGCCGCAGTCATTCTGTTGTTCTGTGAACATAGTGGCAGAAAATTTTCTAGAAATGGAGAACACCTAGAATATGAATGTTAAAAGTTCCAGTTTAAGTTATCACTCATAGGCAGTCTTATGAGCATAGCAATAAAGTTACTTCATGCCAAGGGCTACCTACCAGCCAGGGTCTCAGGAAGGCTGCTGGCACATCAGTGGTGCTCAGCATCTGTCATGCCAGGAGGGAGCTTTGACATTTAGATCCTGTAGCAACAGCAGCATTTACTGGTCTTGAGAGCGAGTCTTCCTCTAGCATGAACTCCACTAAAATTAATGAATCTGTGCTAAATTATTCTAGTTGAAGGATCTCTTTGGGGTTTTACTGTAGAGAAGATAAGGAGCTAGAAGTAAAATACTAATAAATGCCAGTTAAAGGACTATGTCAAATCTATATTTTCCACTTCTTTACTCTAGTACATTTTAATCAGCTTTTTGAGTGCAGATGTGTTCAGTGATGATTAAGACTGCTGAGCACTCCCTCTGCTCTTTAAATCACTCTCACCATCCCATAGGATTAGAAATGAAACCACTGCTCTGCTTTCCATAGCACAGGGACTTCCTAACACTTCCTGTGTTCACAAAGGGTGGAGGATAGAGGCTACTTTAAACCTGCAAAGCATGCAGACATGTGAAGCCATCATGCAGATGGTGTGAGTAATTTACAGGAGGTGGAAACCAGGGGCCATCCTGCTCCATGTTTTCTTCTAAGCATGAAAGTACTAGAGATGCCTCCTTTGACTAGTATGAGTTTTTATACTGCTGTTGAGTCTGAAAGGGCTCCCCTACTGGATGGTAGAGTGCAGAGTAACAGAGTAAGGTGAAATGATAATACATAGGTCACTCTGAAAGTAATGTCTCCTATATATTTCCATGGAAACTACAAGAGATATGAAGAGCACGATAATATTATCTGAGAGAGCGAATTCTCAGCTTACAGAACTCCCTTTTTCAACAGAGACCACCATTAGCAGTGCATCTTTTCCCAGTGACAAACAAGAGCCTGCATGCCACTTGTAACAACCTGCCCCAGCAGAGGTGGCAGCTGTCCAGAACAAAGCTTGACTTTCACATTGCTGTCACCACTGTTGAAATGCACCACACGCCACCTCACTGTATTCACATCCACCTTTGGGTCTCCAGAAACATTCAGTAAGTTTCAATGAATATAAATGGACCCAATTTTTGCCACTCAGAGGAATTCAGTGACACACCTTTGCTTCATCTGCACTTCCATGTCAGACACCATTTATCAGAGTGCCCCTCTGCTGCCATCTGTCACACAACAAAATGAAATGGAATATTGGTGAGAAGGTTCAACCTCTACTGCCATACCACCAACATTCATCTCTTATGCTGTGGGCCAATAGAATAAAATAGATGGCATTATTTTCAGAGCAGTAACAGTCCCCTCATTTTGTTTTTTATTAGTGTGGCAGTGAACAAATGGAGTTTCACATCTTCTGCAATACTCATCCGAACTGATTATTTAGAATTTTTGGTGTAAATACTGACGCTAAGTGATGACTTCCATTGGTTTTTAGGATAAATATGAGGAGTTTTTGTTCACATGAATTGTGGAGTAAATGCAGCTGGAGTTCTTCAAAGGTGCCATTAATAGGGATTGAAAACCTCAGGTTTAAATCAACTTTGAAAATCTTGCCCTGTCAGAGGAAGATGCAAAGTGCCATTATTCAAAGCTGTGCAGTTGTCCTTTGATCTATCACTGGTGATTTAATACAGGGCTTTGCTAGCTCTGGTCAATTATTTTCCATTTCTGTTTCTGTTCTAAATGACTCCTTTCTTTTGAGCATTTCATACATTTTGGTACAGCTTTTCCCAAACCATTGCACAGTAGAGAGCAAATTCAATGAAAGTGGAGAGCTGCTTTGCTAACATAATATTTGTAGCCTCAGTTACATGAAAGCCGTGATAACAATGCTCTCCTTTTGCCCACAGTGCAGCAGCAATACTTAATCTTCTTTTCAAAGAGAAAGAAGGAGAAAAAAAAATACTACTTTCTAGCTGGATGCCTGTCGTTTTTGATGGTGGAAAAGTCAGAAAAATACAGAAGAGACTTTGAAACACTCATCAGTAACATTTCTGTGTAGAAATGTATAATGCTACTTCACAAGAGTCAAACAAGCATGGTTGACTTCTGGAAGGGCAGACTTGCATTATTTGTGCTTTTTGGCCCTTCATGCTTCATAAAATTTTACTGTGAAAATGGCCCATAGAGGTCCCAAATTGAGTCAGATTCAGATGCAATTGTTCCGGTACACAGCTCTTGGAAAAGATGCAGGATAACATGGTAGGTTTGGTGTGGGCAACTCACTGCTGATTGCTTTATCCTCAAGCACCAGCAGTCCATGATTGCCCTAACTTCCCATTGTATAGCTATTACCTTCCTTCCCGTTTTCCTTCACTACAATTAAAATCCTTCCTTTTGCTATTTTTATCTAAATAATAATAGTAAAAGGGAGGATAAGGAAGAGGCAGACAAATACCATTCTAGAAAACAGCAGGGAGTCACTGTTAGTTATGCAAGCTAAACTCTGCCATATAAGCAGACACTGGTGTAAAATACAATAAAATGAAAATAAATGAAATGAAAGGTGTGAACCCAGATTCTACTGAGTGTTGATTTACAAAGTGAACATCACAGTTAGCATGAGCAGAGAGACTAGGGCTAGAACAAGCCCAGAGCAGCTCTGAGGCATGGAGATAATCTACTTTACAGGAAGCCTAACATGTAACTGCCTCCTGCTGTGTTAATTAGAGCAAGCATTAAAAAGAGCTGATACCAGCTCTTTATAAAAGCAAAGTTGCTTTCTTCAAGAGTATTCTCTAGAAGATTGCTCTGTGATGGTGATGGGAAGGTGGCTCTCCCAAGCAGGCCTGTAGGGCTGAGAGTAGCCCTGTGGCTTGCTGCTGAGGGACTTTTCTCCTCAATGTCTGCAGAGACACAGTAAGTGGTCTGTTCTTTTCCACATGCTGGTAGCTCTATTTGTTGGTAGTGGGTTGAGAAAGATGAAATGCAGGCACTGAAGAGCCCTGTCAACTCTATCAGTCACAGAGTTGGGCAGTCAGATAAAAAAAATACATACATTAGAAAAAAAAATCTGAGTTCTTCCTCTTTAGTAAACAGTTTGATCTTTAAGTATTCCTTCCAATTCAAATGATTTTATGATTCTAGGAAAACCTAAGCATTGGTCTGACTTTGCCACCTAAAAGTCACAGTAATGCCCATTGACCTTGGAAGGGACAAAAGTTCGGATGCAAGCATCCAGATAAACCTCTTTGAGCTTACTAGAATGTGAAAGCCAGGAGTATGTACGCATCATTCTGTCAGTTTTTGGCATTCTCATCCTTTCCTCAGTTTCATGTGAAGAAGAGATTCAATTAAAATTTTGAAAGATGTTTTTATCTTCTTCTTTCTTGAAGTCTCTAGACTTCTCCATGTCTGTACCTCAACCAGGCCTGTATGACCTCTCAGATTCCTTATATACCCTGTGCCCCAATTTGGATTTACAGCCTGTAAAGGCCTCCAATATTACAATTAGTAGTTACAGTTCTATCTGAAATAGGATTTCCATTATTTCCATATTTTGCCTTGGAGGGACAACTTCTAAAGTTTTACTCTAGACAGACAGCTAAGTACTTTGTAAGATATGTCAGACAACCTAAAAAAAAAATAAACAAAGAAGAAAGCAATTGTAACTCACTGGCTTAAAATTATTCCTTGCTACGTTATTTTCATAATCTTAATAAAAATATTTAATGCCTACTGTGAGATCAAAGCTATTGATATCTGATTAAATTTATTTTCAAAGAACACTTGGAGAATTCTGTCTATATTTATATATCTATATATATCTAGAATTCAGACAGGCAGAATTTTCTTGTCAGCTTGCTAGAATCACCACTTATTAAAGTACTATTATCATGAATAGTCAACATGAGTTCACCAATAGAAAATCCTTCCTTAGTAATTTGATGTCCTACTGTAATAATGTGGTTGATGAATGAAGGGAAGAAGATGTAATCTTTCCAAATTTTAGTAAGGCCTTTGATACTGTGCCTCACAGAATCCTTCTGGACACACAGTCTGACTGCTAAATAGATAGGTTCATATTACACTGGCTGATGAACAATTCAATTGTAGATTTCAGAGGGCTGTGGTGAATGTGACAAAATCTGGACAGTGATTAGACACTAACAGTATTCCCCAAGACTCAAAACTCAGTTCTAGGGATTATTATTATATTATATGGTTTTATTTTATCAATGATTGGCGTTTATGAGAGATATGTATCGTCAGCAAATTTCCTGATGACACTAAACTATGAGGTGCTGTTGACTACCTGGGCAATTATTGACACAAATTCCAAACAAAGAAAATACCAGATGCTGCACCTGGGATGGAGCAACGCTGGACGTGGGCAAAGATGGAAGATGAGTGGCTGGAGACCTTGGAGTGCTGGTGCCAGCTGCTCAGCATGAGCCGAAGAATACCCAGGCAGCCAAAGGGCAAATCACATCTTGAGGTGCATTAACACCACACAGCCTCAAGACCTCATTTTACAAAGCTTAAAGCAGTTATTTTCTTGATCTTCTATGGTCTTAAGGTTAATCTTAGGGTTATTCATGATTAAGAATTTATTAGGAAATGCATCACTTCCTGTGATGCATGAGTGAGACAACAGAGAATTATACTTTCTAATATGAAGTGATAAATGATGTGATGTCTGGTTTCTTATACATTATTTTCCTTTTAGAATAAGTTATCCAATTTTAAAAGCAAATTATTAATATAAATTTTTATTCACTAAAAATTTTGTTCACATTTCTTCATTGAAAATACTTCTACTGCAATCAGAAAAATTACTTTTAACAATCTCCTGCCTTGTGCTTTTTAATTGCCTTCTGATTTCTATTAAAATTGATTGAAATACGATTATGCTTCTACAAAAACAAAGTTTTCCATCAGTTCAATGTAATAAAAATGCTAACAACTTTTAACGTTAACTTACATGGGCGCTACTTTAAAATTACTTAAGAAATACCAAGTAAAATATGAATTACCTGAGATTCTGATGCCTTAAAATGAATGTTTTTAAAAGATCTTGATTTATTTGAGGAAATAATTAAAATATATGCTTGAAAGATGGAATATGATTATACTAATTTTAGAGCTAATTCTTGTTGACCTTTATTCATGGTTTAGGTAAATATTTTTGTTTGTTTTTTCCTTTTGAGTATGTTTCCACCCAATTTTTTTCCCATCTTTAACTTTAACCCCTTTCATTTATGGCTAAACCATCTGATATCTAGGGAAGAGACACCAGAGCTCCACCTCAGCTCTGGATTTACTAATTTTTTTTCATTTTTAATCAACCAAAAAGACTTCAACCATGCTAAATCTGCAAAATATAGTGGATTGTTAAGAACACAAATTAAAAAAGGGGGGGGAGGTGAAATGAGGTCAAGAGTTTTCAGAAGCTATTGTACTACATTTTCAATCTTCTGGGAATGGATGACTGTTAACCATAAATGGCCTTATATTTGGATGCTTTACATTACATATAAATAGCACCCTTCCTTTGGCTTACTTTCTCCTTCCTTGAAGTTAGCCTTTAAAAAGAGAAACTAATTATCTTAAGTATCTACAACAGAAACATAATCCCTCTATCACTAAGATCTTTTCTAAATTGCCTCAGTGTTCTTAAATAATCCCTAAGTATGTAAAACAGATACAATTGGAGGTGTCAGTTACTATAATTTGATAATATGCCAGTCTTTCTTTTCTTGGTAAATAAATGAAAACTATTAGCCTAAATTTGCATCCATCTATTCCAGTCTTAAAGGCACAATTATGCTTTCTAGCTGGCTCTTCAAAACCTAGCATAGGATATGCTTACCTAGTATTCTCTTTAGACAGGGAATATTTCCATTTATTGTATTCTTTATATAGATTCACTAGAGGGAAAAAACATTAACCTTAGTTTTCTTAAAGAAAATTATGTAGGTCACACTGAAAGTAATGCTTCCTATTTATTTCCATGGAAAATAAAACTGATGTAAGAACAAAATAACGTGTTCTGATAAAGCACATTCTCAGCTACAAAACACTATTTCTCAGTGTAGTCACCACCATTAGCTATGACTTTTCACCAGTGTTGAACAAGAACCTATGCTGCATCCATATAAATCTGCGCCAACAGAGGTGATCCACTGTTGCCACTGCTGAAACACACCACTCACTCCTCCATCACTCTTTGGCCTCCATCAACATTCAGCAAGCATAGATGCATGTTAGGGGGTGCCATTTTTTCTGCACTGTTAAGACAATGACACGCCTTTACTTCATACACATTTCAGTGTAAGATGACATTCTGTCCAACTGCCTCTCTGATGCCACCTGTCACATGGCAACAGCTTGTAATGTTGGCTGAAATCACAGAATCCCGCAACTATATGGGTTGGAGGTGACCTCTGGTGATCATCTAGTCCAACTACCCTGCTAAAGTAGATTCTCTAGAGTACATTACACAGAAAAGCACTCAGGCAGGTTTTAAATATTTCCAGAAAAGCAGACTCCACAATCTCTCTGGGCAGTCTGTTCAGTGATCTGTTACCCTCAAGATAAAGAAACTTTTTCTTATATTCGCTTGGAACTTCCTATGTTCCAGTATGTACCTATTGCACCTTGTTCTTTTGCTGGGCACTGTTAAAAAGAAGCTATCCCCAGGCAGTTGCAACCCACCCTTTAGATATTTATTAGTGTTTATAAGATCCTTGCTCAATATTCCCTTCTCCAGGCTGAACGTGCCAGATCTCTCAGCCTTCTATGTACAGAAGATGCTCCAGATCCCTGGTCATCTCTGTGGATTTCAACTGGGCTCCCTCCAGAACTCCCCTGCCTGTGCTGTACTGGGAAGTCCAGAACTGAAAACAACACTCCAGATATGATCTCACCAGGACAGAGTAGAGGGGGAGGATCACCTTCCTCAACCTGCTGGCCACACTCTTTTAGATTCACCCCAGGATATCACTAGCCTACTTGGCCGCAAGGGCACACTGCTGGCTCTTGGCTGACCTGTTGTCCACCAGGACACACAGGTTCTTATCTGCAGAACTTTTTTCCAGCAAGTCAGCCCCCAGCCCGTAACACTGCATGCAGTTATTCCTCCTCAGGTATAGAACTCTACACTTCTCTTTGTTGAATCTCATAAAGTTTTCTCCACCCAAATCTCCAGTCTGCCCAGGTCTCACTGAACAGCAGCACAGCCTGCTGATGTGTCAGTCACTCTTCCCAGCTTTGTATCATCAGCAAGGGAAGGTTCAAACTCTATTGCCATATCACAAACATTAGCCTCTGAAGGGAAGAGTCAATGTAACAAGATAGGAGGCATTACTTTCAGAGCAAACCTCAGGAGTTTCCTAGTCAGCAGTATACAAAATACAGCTATAATTTATAATGTTGTTCAGAAGACTCTCTATTAAAACTTATAACTGATGAAGTCTAGCCTGTTGGTTAAAGTCAAACATGAGACCACATTTTCTCTCTAAATTTGACAGAACATTTTGCCAGCACAAAGAATGCCTACCTGGAGAACAACCATGCACACTTAAATGTGTGGAAAATGTTCTCTTAAACTTGTGTTAGCCAAAAGACAAAGAACAAACTTCTTACGAATTTGTGAAATAAAAAAATAGCAAAGCAATAATAATAAGAAGGCTAATTTTTACAAAGTATGTAGTGAAGAAAACAAGCAGCAATGGTTGTAAGTAAAACCATTTCATACAGGATAACATTTTAAGATGAAGCATTTCTCTCTAAAATACCAGAAGTGTAGACTGCAATTGTCTGCTTTACTTTCATTTAATCATTTTCAGTAAATTTCTTAGGAAAAAAAAAAAAAACTATGTAGTACAATAACAGAAAATCTGTTCAATTTCTGGGCCACAGAGCCTAATTTCCTACATTAAATACATGCAAGATACAATGAATAATTTACCATAATGGACTTCTTAAAATACAAATGTCAGTGGGAGTAAACAATAGGCATGGGTGGAAATGGCCACTAGTAATGCTGCTTTAAGCAGATTAATATGTGACTCACAGCAGTGACCAATGCTAATTAGCAACAGGAAAGTCTAACTTGTCTGGGCAACACCTGCTCACTATTTTGCTTCAATTTAAGAAATATAAGGCAACATAAAAGAAACCCATTCTAACATGCAGGCAAGAAGAATATCTACCACTACATCTGTCTCGCCATTATTTTAATGCCATATAATCATGTTTCACATGTTACAGAAATACAAACAAATGCCACTGGCAAAATCACTAAGGGAGCCCCTAGGCCACCTGCATTGCCCCAAAAAGGCCTTCTTCTGACCCATGAAGATGCAGGAAGCATTGCTGATATGAGTCAGCCAGCATATGCCTGATATCATACAGCCAGCCTGTGCATTGCAGTCATGGCACATAGTTCTTCTAAAAGTGAAAGAGGCAGAGAGGAGAGAGATCAAAAGGTTAGTTTTCTTGAACACTTCTTTGAACAATCATGAATCACCTTGATCTTTGGCTTTACAGCAAGTGCAGCCGGCATACAAAGATACCATAGAATCACAGAATCATAGAATACTTCGGGTTGGAAGAAACCATTGAGATTATCCAGTTCCAACACCTCTGCTATAGGCAGGGACACGTCCCTCCAGACCAGGTTGCTCAAAGCCACATCCAGCCTGGCCTTGAATGTTTCCGGGAAGAGGTCATTCACAACCTCGCTGGGCAACCTGTTCCAGTGTCTCATCACCCTCACAGTAAAGAATTTCTTTCTGATATCTTGCCTAAGTCTATCCTCTTCCTGTTTAAATCCACTTCTCTTCATTCTGTCAGTACAAGCCTTATAAAAAGTTTCTCCCCAGCTTTCCTGTACTTAACCCCCTTCAGGTACTGGAAAGCTGCTAGAAAGTCTCCTTGGAGCCTTCTCTTCTTCAGGCTGAACAGCCCCATCTTTCTGAGCCTATCTTCATAGTGAAGGTGCTCCAGCACTCTCATTGTCTTTGTAGCTCTCCTTTGGACCCACTCCAACATCCCCATGTCCTTCTTGTGTTGGGGGCTCCAGAACAGGGCACAGTACTCCAGGTGAATTCTCATGTGGGCAGAGTTGAAGGGGCATGTTAGTTCAAGTTGTTCAATAACTGCAGCATGAGAGCTACATACTTTGCACTTTTTGTTTGTTTGTTTTTTCTCAATGATAGCCCATTCTGTCTATATTATGCAAAGCGAGTAAGCTTTCACACTGTACATAACCTGCTTACAATAAAATGAAAGTAGACCAGAATCATAAAATGAGCCTTATTGTTTTCATACCAACAATTATCTCATCTGACATCAGGGACTGCAATCTATACCACTAGGTGAGTATCTCTTTGCTATATTAGACACCATGGATTTTCTTATTTGTTAAATGCTTTTACAGAAAATAAATTACTTTATTCTGCCATTTAATGCTTATGGCAGAAAGGAGTTTACTTTGTTCAGGAGAAAAACAAGTTAAAATAACTCTGTATTCTGTATTCAGAAGCCTTCAGAGTAAAGGCTATTAATCTTTTAATAATTAATTCTGATAGCCACATATTTTTGAAATCCAAAGTAATATGTTCACAAGACTACCAAAAAGAACCAAAAACCTGAATGTTCTTTGTGTTGTCTCTGTCTAGCAATTTATCAGTCTGTGCACAGGGAATCACTGATGGGCCATAAATAATGAAATGCTACAACTGCAGCATACAATGAAAACGCAGAAACCTATCTGTGAATGAGCAAGGAAAAAAATCTGAGGAGATGTAAAGTAACAAACACTGAATACTTGCCAGCTGATATCTGGTTGGAAATTAAAGATAATCTGTGAGTACGTCAAAAATGATTAAGTGAATTGTTGTGAAAATAATTACACTATCTTTGGGTGATATTTTTTAAAGTGTAATTGTTCCTTTAACTGATAAAAGTTACAAAAAATGAGTAGATGTCACAGTTGGCACAAGTAGCTCGCACACAAAAGCAGAGCATATGACAGACCAAATACACTGGTGTTTGCCTCATTCAGATCTTGTTACAATTTTAAGGAGACTGATGTTGGGGAGAGAGGGAATCATTAAGGGACAGATTGTCAGTGTTTTTGAATGTACTTGTTCTCTGCACTAGCCTGTCCTCAATATGACACATTTTATTTTAGCTGACTGAGATGGCCCAAAACCAGCTCTAAACAAAACCTCGTACTGTTGGGTAAACATACTGTGTACATGAAATACACAGTGAAAAAAATATGCACTCAAACAACCAAGAATCAACACAGATTTTGTTACCCCATCCTACTTGTTTTTATTTTCACGTTACTAACAAGATCTTATTTTATAAGAATGGTCAGACAAAGTTTGTACAAATGTATACCAGTGGTAGCAATTGTTCTTACTTGCATTTTGAGAGCCCTTAAATATTTCACAGGGTAACCCACCAACCCTCACCAACAGGGAAAGAAACTACATTAAAAGAAATACTTGCTTGTTTAAGGGTACTAACAGTACAAAGATCTGCATTTAATTAAGGGAAATCATTAACAGTTTGTTCAACATTACATGAATAAAGGCATCAGATATGTATAGACTATATACATATAAACAGTGATTAAAAATTACCTACTCCACCATTTTTTTCTTTTAGTTCTGATCATACAGAAATCAACATCCATTTTTAGCATGCAGAGAGATTTAATATAAATAAGGAGTCGTGTGAAACAGAGCTGATTTAATTCTGCAAAAATATATTTTACTAGTCCTACTCTAAGCTGTTGCTCACTCGCACCAGATACTCATCTTAATTCATTCCCATGAATATCTCTGTCATTGTGACCTGTGTGTGACTGTCTGGGGAAGCACAATTCCTCCCACAGGAGTGTACAACACGCCTGAGGAAAAAACATCTTTATCCACAGCCACCTGTGTGTTGCTGCCACTTCTCCACTGCCTGTCAATTGCTCCTGTTCTTTTGTCCTCTAGTCTCTGAGTAGACCCTTCGCAATCATTCATACTCACAGATGAAGAATAGGAGATGGGCAACATCACTGCTCACCAACACACAGAGATTGAATGTATTTGCTGAATGCTTAATAGAAAATGCCCAAGATGGCTTTCCAAAGCCAGTGGAAATACTGTGACACCAAGAAGAGGTGGGTACAAAAATGGCACACATCATTTTCATGAATAGCTTGTGAGAAGGGAAAGAGAAAGAAAAAAAACCAACAACAACAACAAAACCTCAATAATTCATTCACTATGAATGTTTCAACCTTTTGTTCCCAGTAATACTGATGACTTCACTTCAAGCTGTGCTTGAAGGTGCAAAGAAAGAAAGGAAGTACCCCAGATATTCAGTTTCCATAACATCTTACCCTGGAAACTACTCCTTCATCCCAAGAGATTCAAGTGAAGATACCTGTGCTCTGTTCAACTTTCATAAAAGTGGCCATTTTCAATCTGGATACATCCCCTGGGTACACAAATCCTGCATAAGTGAACTTTGTCAAGCTGTAAATCAGATCCACCAAGGATTAAAACTGAGGGACATAGATCTTTAAAATTAAACCTTCCAAATGATTCACCTGCTATCCTGGGTGGAAAGTAATGCTCTTGGCTGTATCCTTTTCAGAGTTCTCCCTGAAATTCAGGTTCTGACTTCCACTGTTCACAGTTACTGGAGGTTTGTAATGAAAATGTGAGACTTCATTGCTGGGCAGCATGTCACATTCATCATACTGTCCATGTCTGCTGGCAGACAGTTAGCCATGCAGCCCAGCCAACCTTATATTGAACTCACTTGAGTTAATGTGGTTTGACTGCCTGTCTGCCAAATATCGTAGTCATAAGCCCTCATCTGAACTGCAGTAAATGGAGAAGACTAACTGGGTCCAGCTCCAGATAACACACCATTTGCCTCCAAAGGATGCATTCTATCCTGCAGGACACCACAGCTGCAGAGAACTGAAGCATGAATATCTGTAACAGTGGCCGTGCACTCTAAGCTGAAATGCATATATATACGATTTTACAAAGGCTTCCTTTTCACCAAAATAGTAATAAAGAGGTAACCTCGGTCTGCTGATAAAAACTAATGCGCAAAACTGACGTTACCAAATGGCAAGCTCTAGGTCCAGTGCAGGCAGATAGCCCAGCACTTGGTCTTTATTTGGAACTTAATGGTATTACTCTTTCTTGCCCAAAGGAATGTATTGGGTAGTGCACATGAATAATTCCTGTCCTAGGATTTAGCAACAGAATACAAGCAGCTTTCCTCTTGGTGTTTTAAACCTTCAACTACTCACATTGGCTATACTATAAATGCTTGGGTGAAATGTTGTGCTCTGGGGAAAGGATTTGGTGCATTTTTAACCAGTGTGTCATCCTCCATCTTGTCCCCTGAAAATTCCCACTAAAAATTCCAGTATGCAGATATGTGTATCTACAAGTACACAGAGCCATAGGCACTTTGTCTGAGGCATCACTGTTAAGTCATGCTGTAATTAACTTACTCATTATGGAAATTGACATAAACTTAAGCATAGTAAGTTCTGCACCAAAATGCAAAGGAACTTCTTTCCAGAGAGGGTGACAGAGCAGTGGCACAGCTGCACAGAGAGGTGGTGGAGTCTCCTCCTCTGGAGGTGTTCAAGACCCGCCTGGACCCAACCTGTGCAGCCTGCTATATGGGTCCTGCTTTGCAGGGGTGTTGGACTCGATGATCTCTAAAGGTCCCTCTAACCCCTACAATTCTGTGATTCTGTGATCCTGTGATTTTCACTATTATATTTTTACCATGTAATACCAATGGAAGAAAAACACTGTCAAAGAGTTTTTTAAAAAAATGATTCTTCCTGATCTAAAAAAAAAAAGTCAGTAGGAATGATATGTTTGATAATTGATGCTTACTTCACTCCATGCTAGCAATGAGTGCAAGAGGATAATCCCCTTCACCTCCCCATCATTCCTTATTCCAGAGGCTGACTACATCCCAGTCTTAACATTTGAATTTCATCCTCTGCAATACAATTTGTATTAAACTTTCATCTGGCTGTGGACAGGGATTAAGTGTTTATTATCTCCTGCATTCCTTCTTTATGCCCTTGTATATATCACAAAGAAAATATAGAAAGAGGAAGAGGAAGATGAGGAAGAATTGTGATTGCCACCAATTCATTAGTTTTCCTATTTTGATGGAAGAAAAGGATGCAGGCTGAATGGAAAGACCTGGCCATGATTGATGTCAAAGAATTGAACAGATTCGGGTTGGATATAATGAAAACTGTCTTCTCAGAAAGAGTTGTGAGGTATTGGAACATGCTGCCCAGTGAGGTAGTAGAGTCACTGTCCCTGGAGGTTTAAGAAACACGTAGATGTGGTACTGATGAACATGTTTTAGTGGTGATGGGCTGATGGTTGGATTACTGATTCTATGACTTGTTTGCTGTGCTAAGTGATCCTGAGTGCAAGCATGGATTCACTTATTTAGAAGCTTCTGCAGCAATGCTAAATTTGTCAGTCTTCTAGTCTTTCACACAAGCTCAAGACAAAGAATTTTTCACTGGAATTGCTGCAGGTCTCTCCTGCTTCTGACTTCCTTCAGTTAGCCCCACAACACAAACTAACTTTGCCATTAGGCATCAAAAGTACTACCATGCTCGTGATGAAGTAAAGTGTTGATTAGACCTACCTGATTCTTTTAGCAATGCAAATAGCTTTTTCAACAAAATTGATGGATTTTCTTCTTTTTTTTGTAACTCCGTATTATAATATCACCATATAACAAAAGTAGCTTTTTTTAGATTAGAATTCAAGCTTCCTTTGACTTACTCCTTCTTCTTTCCCTGTCTCTTTAGGAAAGGAGGGATGATCTTACAAGAGAGAAGACACGTGTGTTTTTTTTCCTTCCTCTTCCATGCAGTGGCACACAGCAGGTATACTCTAATATCAATCTCTGTAGACTTCAGTGCCAAAGGTCCAGCTGCCATATCTATGCCTCAATCTGAATAGCCCTTATATTCTAGATTAATTAAAAATTGACTTTTCAGGATAATAACAGCCAGCTGCGCTGTCATCAGGGCCCTTGAGCTCCAAAGCAGGTCACTCTGGCCCAGGATACAACAATGATGAGTATAATGATAAACACATTCCATTTGAAATACTCTGGGAGGAATACACACTGCTTTGTTTTGAATGTTAACTCTTTAAATTAGCCAAGTGTACTCTTTGGGAGTGTAAAACAAAAAACACAAAGTTACAGCTGTTGGAGATGTCTGTACAAATTTTGCTGGGGAATGACTACAGGAAGATACAAATCAAGTTTACAATAAGCAGCATGTGGTATGGATCCACTCTACAATCTTGCTGACATGTTTTCATTACAGCAGCTACTGTCCCTACTCAAAAGCTACAAGTGATGCCAAAAAGCGGTAGCATTCCAGAATAATAATCACATTAATCACACACACTAAAATGGCTTTAGGACTGTAGATCTACCAGGCTACTCTGTAACATGAGACTAAAATGGCAAAACTCTACAAGCAAATTTTACAAATTCTTAAACAAAAACAACAGAAAAAGAAAATATTTGTTATTGTTTTAAAGACTTCTACTGGAGATCATTTGTGTGAATTATTTTGCTCTCTATCATAATCTAATTTGCATTACACTATTTCACATTACTACTACTATTACTAATATTCTGCATACAATAAATGCTAAAATCCATCAAGGAAAGAAAAGGATAAATTCAATTGCTCAGGAAACAAGAAAATTTTCCATGCAATGAAAAATTTGTCAAAATCTGAAGGAAGTTCTCAGAATGAAACGTAACTGTTTCTCATTCCAGGGTATATTATGTCACTATCCTTTTTCCTTCTCTACTTTAGTAAATGTGGCTACTGAAAATTCCATCTGGAGAGCTGAGTCACGATTAAGAATTTTAGTATTGAGTGAAATCATAAGGTATCTATGTAATATATCTGAAAGCTATTGAAGGCCTCTGCTTGTTGCCATGCAGGGACATTTCTGATTACTCCATAATCCACCATTATTTTTCTCTCTAAACAAATTATCACCAATATCTTCATCAATCTGGTAATGTGTCATGGGATAATACTAGACTGACTGTGAGGTTGCAATAAAAAAACTTGAGAAAAACATTTCCATTCTTTTTTTACATATACAAAAGAATGTTATTCCAATCACATTCTTCACATGCTTTTCATAAATACTATTACTTATGTCAGTGATTACATGTCCAGGTATGTGTATCTCCTTCTTTACAATGAGAGTGATGCAGCTTTCTGAGAAGCATCACAGCAATAATGCTTAGCAGTGGTAAAAGCAGCAATATCTTGCTGTTAGCTGGAAGTGTGCAAGATGTTGAGCTCTGAAAGCAAGTCACTGATTCAGATCTCCATGAGTAAGGTAAAATTCCTGGAAAGGCAGCTTTTTAACCTTGGTGTTTTTTGTTTGTTTGTTTGTTTGTTTGTTTTTGTGAAGGTGGGAGTGTGCTAGGGCACATCCAGAAGCACTCCCCTGTTAAATAGCACCACTGCCCCCAAAATTCTTCTGCTTGGACAGTAAAAGTGGAAGCAGTTAAGCTAAAACACCATTTTAGTATAAAATACTGGATGTCTTTAATAAAAAAAAATACATAAATTTCTAAAGCATCAGTATCTTATTTCAGTTCTGAGTGTGGCTAATGACTTTTGCGGTTATTTTCACATAATTTCTTGATGTCAATTTTAGCATTGTTTTATAGGGTGTAGCTGACTATTTTATAAATCACTAAACACTGCTGCTGCTTTGTAATGCTTGAAACACTTTTCACCATAAACGATCTCATAAAGGTGATGACTAAATTGAAGGAAGACAAAACGTTATCTGTCTAATTTTAATAATGTGAATAGTCTTTTAAAATTATTTATATAAGCCTTTGCAATTTATCATATGCTACTGTAGTGATCTGAGCCTTCTAACATTCTCAAAAACATCGCACAGCAATTTACTTAACTTTCAGAGGGAAACATTTGTTTTGCCCTTGTCTACAAAAAAAGCCACAGCTGTACAAGGATGTTATTGGAAAGACAGAAACTGCTTGTTGCCTTTCACTTCTCTTACTGAAATCAGTGAGAATTTAACAAGGATTTGCGTAAATTTGATTATTTTTTTATGTCTTATGGAATTGCAGAAGACCATGAAGTTTCAAATACAGATATCACAGTAATTTCATTGAAGTAATTTTGAAACACTGAAAAACTTTTATACCACAATTTTCAGCACTGGTAGAAATGGGAGGAAACAAATTATGAGGACCACTGAAAATGGCACTTTCAGGCAACTAGCTCAAGGCTGCTCACAATTGGTGCCATTAATTGAAATACAATGTGGAAAATAACCCCTTTGACCCGTATGGTGTTTTGATTGAATTTGTGTGCATTGAACTGCAACAAAATAAGGTAGCATAACTGCTGGCTTAAGGTATAATAAAAATAAACTAAATTCATGCCTTCTGCAATTCTTTGGGAGACAGCAATATTCTTCAAGGAATGGATTTTATCCAGTGAGTTGCCTGTTTTTTGTTTGTTCGTTTGTTTGCTTTCTCTCTGGATATCTTTTTCTCTAGATGTAAGTTGGTTAAAACAGGTTATTAGTCTTTGCAAAAAGAGTTTTAATTGGGAGAGTTCCTAGTGTTACAACCAAATATGTTGCCATGTAACAAATGCACATCACAGGAACAAAGACAAATAGGATATTAGAGAACTCAGCTTTATATCCTGACAGCAATTCCTGTCAAAAAGGACAATAAGTGCATCCATTTCGTGTGTGTTTCCTCTCCTAAAGTGAAAGAAAAAGCTGGTCTACAACCTTTGCCCACCCACAGACATCCACAGTAGTGAGTCAAGCCCAAACCATAACTGCACTACTGTACTGCTTGTGTTAACTCTCTTGACAGCACAAAAGCAGTTTTCACGTCTTCTCAGCCAGAGCCACAGGTGCCTCAGCAAGCTCAGGTAGTCAAGGCTGTTTTCAACAGAGATAAATTCCCCTTTAGAGACAGAGGATGGGAGACAGCCCGTGAAGGCATGAAAGGGGAGGTGAAGAAAACTCTTTCATTGACTTGAGCAAAGCTAGCAGCAGCTCTTAGGACTAAATCCAAAAAAGGCTAAAATTTGACAAAAGCACTTTTCAACTGGTATGTTGACTGGACCAAACCCTCTTTGGGTCAGCCCTCACCTAACCTGAAGTGTTCAATAATCTCTGTGTGAGGAGAGTAGTTGTTTCCACATCAGAAAGAGAACATCCTGACACTGTTCTCAGTGTCAAGCCTCCTCTCCAAAGCAGACTAAGACAACTCTGTCATGAATGCTCTCCTTCACTGACTTGTTCTTTCCTATGTTCCAGAGACTGTAAGTGCAGAAAAACTCCCCAGGGCAGCCCCCAAGGCTGTCACTTGCAGCATTCCCCCAGGGCCTTCACCTACACAATTCAGTGTGAATCACCTACCTTATCCACCATAGATGTGAAACTGAAGAGGGAGGCTGGAAGATAATGGAGATCAAACAGCCACAACACCCACCCTGCCCTTTCACTTCCACCAGATGTAACTTTTCCACAACTTCTGCCTGCGATTGGTATCTGGACAACAAGCACCTGCCCAAACCCAGGTCCAACCAGCACCTCTGATTGCCACCCAGGTGCTGTGTCTGATGGCTCCGGTGTCTGTTTTCAGATGCAAACCCGCTTCATTTCACCTGGCAGCACTCCTTCAAAGCCCATTTAGAAATGAATGTCCAGTGAGATTTTTACTTCAAAAGCATAATGCTTATGTGTCAAATTTAATAGCTTCCGAAATATTTCACAACCCACTTTGGTTCATAAGTCCTGTGCTTGGACCACAGCAGCTCAAAAAGAAAACCATTGTATGTGTTTTCCTCTGTCACTGGATAATTTAAAATCATAAGCAGCCACTTAGATATCAAATTGAAAAATAACATTTTCCTTCTGAAACACTTGAACAAAAGATTACAATATAATCCTGCTCTGTCCTACCAAGCCGGAAGGTGTCTTCGGATTTCAGTTAAAAGATCATGTGTCAAACACTCCCTAGAGATGGCATCATCTGTACTGTATGAGATTCCTTCAAGTCAGCCCTGCAGTCCAGCTACCAATCCCACCACAGGGGAATGCAAAGAAAGAGGAACAAGGTGCAATTTAAAATAGACTGCAGGAAAAAAAAAACACCTTTTGCTTATATCATCTCATTTCTTCAGTGTGTACATTACGGAACAGCAGAATGGGCGTAAATAGCTCTGAAATGTGAAAGTCGATTAGCAACTATTATATTGATTCTTTCTAATAGTAACATAGATTTCAAGTACTGTTTAGTGCAAACAATAAATAAGATGTTATTACAGTAGGAGCAGATACTGACCCCTGCATGTGTTTTTCATCATTGTCATTACAGGACCCCTGCGTCTTTTTCATTTCTCTATTTGTTTGTTTGCCTGCTTGAAGGATTTCTTTTTATTTATTTATTTATTTTCCTTTTTAAGACATTCACCTTTTTCAGCAAGTCTGTGAAGCCTGGGAGAACCACCTGGATGGTCATGTGCCTTTTTCTCATTTTTCTTTAGTCCTACCAAATTTTGTTCAGGTTTAGTAATTTTTAAAATATTTTATAATCCGTCTGTTTGCTGTCCCTCATCTACATTCTGCAGGACAGTGCTGACAGCCTGCCAAACCATCTTGGCACAGACATCAGCAAGGCTGGGATTTGTGGCCACTTGTGAGTGTTTTTAAGGGTTGAGTCTCTGGTCCCCTGTTTGAGCATTTTCCTTTTCTCTTAATTGAAAGAGGTATGAAAACATCAACGCATCTATCACCTACTGCCCAGTTCAAGAAGCCACCTCATTAAGTCAAATACTTTTGGCTATATTCTAGCAATGAAAGGTTTGTGCACCATAATTTTTTATTTCTAGCCTAACAGAAGGAATCTCATCCTGCTGGGTTGCCGCTTTACATAGCTGGAAGCCACACTGACTTCTCTGAGAGGACAAGATTGCAGCCGTAGGCAGCAAGATAAGGTGAGGCTCACAGCAATATGCACCCAGCAGCATCCTGACCTGGGATCCAGCCACCTGGGAGATGCAGTGCTCACAGTGAGCATTGTTTTGAAAGTATGAGAGGTGCAATCATTTCTAGCTTTCTCAGAGCCCCCAGGGATAGTTCCCACAATAGCCATTTAGGATTTTCTCCAGGCATATTTGAAAGGGTAATACTCACCTATACTACTGAAAACGTCTCTCTGAGCAACCATGAAAATGAAATTCTCTTGCAGTGTCCTTTTCTATTTCTATCTGAGGACTGCATTTCTGGTGATATGTTGTAATATAAGATTCATAATGCCACCCTGAGCGAAGTTTGAAACTGTCGATTTTGAAAAGGAGTTTCTCAACTACAGTGATGGTTGGGAGGATTTGTTTAGGGAATTTTACTGTTGTTTCTACTGGATCTGTAGTATGTTTTGCCAGCATGGGAGTGTAGGGGGAAAGTGGAGAGTCACATATACCATGGAGAAATTTTCTGTTTAAATAGATGTATCTGTGGTCACAAATGGTCACAAAGCCCTTTTTGTTTTTTTTGGTGGTGTGTTACAACTTAGATCATTCCAGCACATCTTTCTCTCATCCTATTCCCACACCAGCCCCAACAATAACTGCAGGTCGCTAATCTAAGTGTGCTCAAGAGATTCGTGTCAGTACCTCAGACACGGACCCAGATCAATTCAGCAACAGTGGAGTGGAACCACAGACCAGAGGAAGCTCAAAGTTATGAAACTTTCTTCTAATCTTGCAGCAGTCTAAAGGAAAGAAAACAGTAACGGATTTATGCCCGTCCTTGGGATCAGCAATTGACTCAAGTAGTTAAAACTCAATTTTCTGCAGCTGTTTGAAAAACGAAAATTTTTCTTCTAATTATTTGTGTGTTTAGTTGTTCATTGCTCGACTTTCCATGGGCCTTTTTAAACTAAAATGAAGTTTTCAGAACTGGGAGGAGGCTGCTCGTTAGGGGAGTAAATCCAATAGTACAACCAACCACAAATATTGATTCGACCCTGATTTGATGTCTCCTTTTAAAGACTCTAAATCTCCTCTTTGGTTGCTCTGTTTTTTTGTTTTACTCTCAAGAGAAATGAAATCGGGAATGTGAAAACCGCAGCCCAGAAACAAAACACCCCATCTCTGAAAGCGAGCCCCTTCACCCCCGTTACAGTAATGCGAGCACCCCGACTGAGACCTGCTTGAGGAGCGCTGTCCGTGATGAAATCGGGCGCTGTTTGTGCCGCGCAGTGAGGCCGGGCAGCAGCGGGTGAGGGTCCCGCTGCCCGACTCCCAGCGCATCGCACCCCTTTGCAAGCCCGAGCAATCTGCGCTCCCATCCGACAGTTCCCCATCCCTCTCCCGGCCGGCCCAGCCCGACAGGTAAGGCTCCAAAGGACAGCCTGACGCGCTCCGCGTGAGCTCTCGGCGGCAGCCCCCGGCCCGGAGCCATGCCCGAGGATGTGGGGGCAAAGAGGCACGCTAAGCAGCGGTTACGCTTTTCCAGACCAGGAGGTTTCTGGGGAGGTGTGAAATAAAAGGTGCAAAACGTGGCTTCGCGGGAGGTGACGGAGCTCGACGGAGGATCGAGCCCCGATGCCGTCCTGCCGACCCCTCTCGCCCCCGGTTCCCGGAGGCCCCGCAGAGCCTCAGCCCCCCGCCCCACGTCGCGGATCCGCAGAAACGTAGGTCGCCGATCGCCACTGGCACTTAGAGAACACCCGGAACGCGCGTGGGTAGAAGTGATCAAAGAGGACATAAGATCAAAGATCACTTTAATTGCGAAAATGAGGTCAAATGAGATTTTCAGAAAGTCAGTGTATCTCTGAGGCTGTTAAGAGCACAACTGCCATTTAATGTAAGCGGCTAAAGTTCGGAAACGAGTGAACACTTACATTCACGTGACGCGCAGATGTAACATTCCCTTTTACCTACAGTTAACATAGATTACACCGAACTAAACAGGAATACATCTATATATATATTTGGTCAAGCATTCCGTTCAGGCGGTCCTTCGCAGCGGTGCGCGCAGGGCTCGGAGTCGCGGGGACCGGCCCGAGAGCTCCCGGCCGTGTCCCTGGGAAGGCCGGGACACAGCGGCAGGACACGGCGGGGCGGGCCGGGGGCTGTCCTGCCACCACCCCGGGCGGGGCGTGGACGGGGAGCATCCCGAGGCGAAGCAGCGGGGGTTACCGGCAGACTGGCACTCTTTGGGGGGGTTAGCGGAGCGGGGAGAAGCCGGGTCGGGGCTCACCTGAGCGGCTGCCCCTGCTCTTGGCATCGCGGTGGCACCGACTTCTTTTGGCTGGGGCTCTGATTTTGGCAGGTTGTCGCTCTCACTCCGGCTGGGACTGGCCATGGGGAGAGAGCTACTCCTTTTCAGGGTGATTTCGCGTTCGCCACCTGCGGCCGTCGCCGGGATGCTCCCAGCCCCTCCCCTGCTGCCCGGAGCACATGGAAAAGTTTCGGTTGATAGGTTTGGTTCGTTCTGTTGTGTTCTGTTCGTTTATGCCCTCACCAACACGCGCGACCGCAGCGTCTCCCAAGAAACTTTCAAGCGGCTCCGAAAGAGACCAAACCCAAAAGAACCGCCACTCCGCGGCTGCTCCATCTTCCCGTGCTGCTCCCGGTGAGCTCGGGGACGGCCGCACGGAGCCCAGTTTTCCAAAGGCATTTTAAAAATAGTACATATCTCCAATAATGCGTGGGTAACTGCCCTTCCCTCCCCGCCGTGCAAAAAGGGAAACCCGGTGAAGTGGAATGTCCGAACAGAGCAGGAGAGCTGCTACACACACGTAAGGCAGAGGGAATGGCGCTGAAAGTACCTGGCGAGGTTGCGCACCGCGGCCGCGCTTTCTCCCTGTAAAGCCGCTCGGCGGTTGCCAGCACAAGGCCCCTCGGAGAGCCGTCGTCCGTCCCCATACTTACAGCGCAGAAGCGGGGCGGGTTCGGGGCCCCCCGCCGCCTCCTCTGAAATCCAAGAAATATCCCCAGCGCGGCGGTTTTCTGCATAGGGTGGTTTATTTTTACCGCTGCTACTCGGGCAGACGGCGTGGTTTACAGCGACCACAAACAACGAACGACCTGCAAACCCGACGTCTGCCCTGGATGACGGAGGAGGCGGGAGGCGGCAGCGCAGACCCGGCGAGGAGAGGCGGGGGCGGCCGCTGCTCCAGCGGAGCTCCGCGCTGCTCTGCCCGCGGGGCGAGTCCGACCGGCGGGGAGCGAGCGAAGAGGGGAGACCGGTGCCCCGCTGGAAGGGGGCTGGGCTGGGGGCACGCTGCGGCGGAGGGGCGGGCGGGATGATGCTGGGGCGGGAGCCCCGTCCCGGAGCGGCGGGTTTCACTGCCGGCAAAATTTGCACTTGATAATTTTCTTAAAAGCACTTTGGAAGTCTTTGTTGAAATAGGCATAGATGATGGGGTTAAGGAGGGAGTTGGAGTAGCCCAGCCAGTTGATGACTGCCCCCAGCCACTCGGGCATGTAGCACTTACTGTCACAGAAGGGCAGGACCAACGCCACGATGAAGAACGGCAGCCAGCAGAGGATGAAGGTGCCCATAATGATGCCCAGGGTCTTGACAGTCTTCCTCTCCCGGGACAGAGCCATCCTCCGCTTCGCCTCCGTGTTCTTCTCGTTGCGTCTCTCGAAGGAGGGGGGCGGCGGGGAGCCGCACGCTTCGCTGGGCAGCGGCAGGTGATTCTTGGAGGAGCTGCTGCAGCGCTGGACCTCGATGACCTCCAGGGCCGCCCCGCCCTCGCCCTGTCGCACCGCGCCGTTGACACAGGTGCCGCTCCGGGGCTCCACAGTCCGCCGCCAGCCCTTGCCGGGCTCCCCGTTGCTTTTCTTGTGCAGGGCGGCCGGAGAGAGAGTGAGGCAGGTGTCGGCGATTTTCTTTTTCTCTGCTTTCTTGACTGTCTTGCGGATCCTGAAGCGGGCCGCCTTGAAGATGCGGCCGTAGAGCACGAGCATGAGGAGCAGCGGGATGTAGAAGGCGCCGAAGGTGGAGTAGATGGTGTACCCGTGGTCCTTGCTGATGGTGCAGGCATCGGGGTTTGAGCGGTCTTCGGGCGTCCTCCAGCCCAGCATGGGCGGGATGGATATCAAGAAGCCGATGAGCCAGGTCAGGCTGATGAGCACGGCGGCTCGGCGGGGAGTTCGCTTGTTGACATAGTCGATGGGGTCCGTGATGGCCCAGTACCTGTCCAAGGCGATAGCGCACAGGTGCAGGATAGAAGAGGTGCAGCAGAGCACGTCCAGCGAGATGAAGATATCGCAGGTGACCTGCCCCAGCGTCCACTTGTTCAGCACCTGGTAGAGGGCCGCCATGGGCAGCACCAGCACGGACACCATGAGGTCGGTGACGGCCAGCGAGCCGATGAGATAGTTGGCCACGGTTTGCAGGGATCGCTCCAGGGCGATGGCCGCGATCACGCAGGCGTTGCCGCTCACGGCGCACAGGATGAGCGTGCCCAGGAGCAGGGAGGTGAGTAGCTGGTAGCCCAGAGTCACCTCGGCGAGGCCGGGGCCGCTTGCCCCCTCGGGGGAGCGTTCTGGGGAGGTAGTGTTGTTGGCCACATCCATGCTGGGACGGGGGGGGGGGTCGCTTCAGGAGACGGGCATGGGAAGAGACGACGGTCACTTGTGAGCTCCCCTGGCAGGAGGCATTGCTGCCTCGTGCGCTTTGGCCACGCCGGGTCCCCCCTCCCCACCACGCCACCCCTTCCACTCCTATATAGCGCTGCGGGAGGCGGCCGAGGCTCTGAGGACGGCGGCTGACGGAGCCGCCCCGCGCCCGCCCATCCTCGCCGCCTTTGCCCAGCGCGCAGCCCCGGGGGGGAGGGGGGGGGCTTCGCTGCCGCTGCTCGCTGTGCTGCTGCCGTCGCTCCGCCGCTCTCCCGCGCCGATTCCACGCGCCGCTCCTTCCTTCTCTGCCTCTCCTCTCTCCCCTTGCTTTCTCCCTCCCTCTCTCCTTCCCCTCCCCGTCCGTCCCCCTCCCCCCCCCATCCCTCCCTTTCGCGGGGGGTTGGGAGGGGGTCTCCCTGGGTATCATCGGTCCTCGGCGCTGCCGGCAGTCCAGCCAGGCGGGTTGTCCGCGTTTACCAGCGCCCTCTCCCAGTGGAGGGAATAGCAAAGAAACCCATCACGCCCCCCTAAATCTGCCTCCAAATCCCGTCCCAGCAGTACCGCCCCAGGCAGTGGGGACTCGAGGCTTCCCCACGGGACCGGCACCGGTTGCCGGCACATAGTATGCCAGGCGTGGGTCTCCCTGTGTCCAAGTACAGCCGGCCGGGGTGGGAACACTAAGTACCCAGCTCTGCCCGCTGACTTGGGGGTGCCGGGGAGCCTTGGAGGCTCTTATCGCCACCTGCAGGCAGGCGGCGGCGGCCCCAGGGCACGACGTCCTCGGGCGGCTCTGCTGGACTATTCCGTCAGCGGGTCCACCTGCACTTTTTGAGGGGCTACACCCTAGACTCCGTGTAGGACTGCATTCTCGCCCCCTCCGGGGCTGCTGCCGGCGCTATGCTTCTGGGGTTACCCGGGGAGCAACAGCGACCTTGCCGCTGAGCCCGCCTGCCGCCGCAGATGCGGGGTGAGAGGGTAGACATCAATAATGCATGGTGTCTCTGGAGAGTTTGCTTCAGAATCCAGTGCAGGGCAAAGCTCCTACTCAGTCGCTTACGAGCGTAATAGCAATGAAAGTCCCATTCGTGATGATTCATGCCATCGCCCCAGCGTCCTGCTGCGGTCGTCTATCGTCGGGGGCTCCGCGCCAGTGTGCGGCTCCGCGTGTCCATCCACGGAGAAACACGACACTGCCCAGCCTCCGTCCCCGGGGCAGCCGAGGCGGAAATTACAGTGCAACACGCTATTGAAGTCACTATCCTGTGAAGAAACAACAACAACAAATTGTATTGCAGTTCCTTCTGATAGGAAGGGGAAATGCTGAGGCTGAAAGTGAAATGAGAAAAATATCTTTGGGAACGATCTTGAACATTAAAAAAAAAACCCAAAACAGATTGACATATCGTAAACAAATCTGTTAATAACTAGTACGTAAAAACAATCATTCACCGGGGAAACACTTGTCATTTAAAGAAAAAAAGAAAAAAACATCAGTGCGATTGACAGACTTTGTCCACTAAGGGTAAAAGAAAGTCCTTGGACTTACATGGCAGGCTTTCCACAATCCTGAGGCTCAGTATTTTTAACGACGTCAGAATATTTCTCTAGTCTGTAATTGTGCCATGCAAGCTCAGAAAACTCAGGAAGCCAAATAATTGCTCAACAGTAAGATTTTGCCAGATTCGAACTTAATCAAACTTAAGATGAGTATCACAGAGCCTGGCTTGCATGCACTCAGGTTTCCTCATCTTCTCTCAGTCAGCACTTAAAAATAAGGCTGAGTTCGTAACTTCACAAAATTTTGATGGATTTCAGCCAGTTCCTTTTTGTGAAGGGACGAGGCTCCGTTTCTCTGCCTCTGAACTGGCAATCTTTAAATAATCAAGGCACACAGATGTAGGGTAAGTCTGGATAAGCAGAGCCGATCAGTACCCCTGCCTTTCTGTTGCGTTAGCTGACCTTACCAACATTATTTACATCTTTCTGAACGAAGACTTAACACTTTTGAGACACAGATATGACAATATTCGCGGGTAAACTGAAATATAAGTATGCTTTGCTCCTTCACAGACAAAATCTATTTCATTCTAAATGTCTTCTCAGATGCACGGCATGCTCGACTGGTTGTTTAAAGACTCCTTCCCTTCAATAAAATGAAAGTTGAAACTTCTAGCTGTTGAGAGCCAGCCTGATAAAAAGAAGAAAGTGCATTTCTGGGAGGCAGGAAAAGTATGAGGAGATTGTCCCAGGTTTCTTGCATGGTGGTGGGCAAGTCATTAGCCTAATTGGATTGGCCTGAATTTGCGTTTCAGAGCTACGGGGAATTTGTGTTTTAGAAATCCACTAAGGGTTATCGGGGAAAATATTTTCAGAGATATTTCGCATTGACATGGCCGAGGGAAGTAAATCTCATACACTTTACGCCTGTATCTTCTAATGGGGAAAAGTTGGTAGGGTCCTTTTCAGTTGAAATCTTTTAAATCGGCTTTAGTTTTCGGATTTATTTGTTGTTCAGAGACTGAAAGTCATTTCACCCTGAATTAAACTGTGAGGCAATTTAGGCAACCATGGAGGATGGGGAGGGAGTAGGAGGTGGAAGATTTACATGAAGGGAAAGCTCACTTTTGCGATGTGATAGTGCCTTTAATCCCACTGAGCATTTAAACAGCAAAATGCTGTTTAAATTTTCAAACAACTTAATGAGGTGCTAATGTGTGCTAATGTGTTGAGACAACCTATGTGAAACACCTAGGGAAATTTTTTAAGGAAAGCCATAACCTCGTAAAATCCATGCTAACTTGAGAGGAAATGAAAACATAACACTGCACAGCCTTGAAAAGTCCAATTGAAATATTAATGTTACTCATTTATGACACAGATGCAGAAAACAAGAGGTTCCTCGTTAAATAAAAATTTTAAAAGTGTCAACAACACTGGTAGAAGTTGCTTTGCTGAGCAATATCATTTTTCACCTTTCAGGAAAAAAAAAAAGAACTATTTACTCTTGATGGTTTCTGGTTATGGCTGTATTATCTGTTTTCTAATGAGAAACTAAAATGCTGTGATTTGAGCATACTGTGCTGCTCATGTGATTGCTTAACAATACTTCAGTTTGAAAAATATTTTGGCTTTGTCTATTTACCATTCACTAGGATAAGTTATACCAGCAGATATATTTAAGTAATGATTGGGCTTCACTAGGGAGCTAAGGGAATTAATGTTCACTGAAAGGGATCCAGTATCTGCAGTTCTCTATGGCACAAGTTCCAAACGGGTGGAAGAGAAAATGTGCCAGGAGACAACCTACCAGCTACAGACTTGAATTTTCTCATTAGGCTTCTTGGAAATACAGCCAACAGGAATTAGCACTTCTACTCCATGCTGAAAACCTTCTGAAGAACAGCTACAACTCTAAAATACAAAAAAGCCAACAGGAATTTCAGGTCTGAAGTGATGGTATAATAGAAATATGTTCCTTCCACATAAGCATATGCATTTCACTGGAAAAGATTCACTTTGAGAGATAGCTGCTTAATGTTTAACACCTTTCATAAACTTAAAATATCACAATATTTCCACAAAATTAAGTTTTGCCCCTTTAAAAGGACAAAAAAAAAGGCACAGAAAAGTTGAAGGCCATTTCTAGTACTGCAGTCACACAGCTCAGCTAAACTGGTCTGGAGCAAAACACGCCTGAATTTTGCAGTCTGCTTACTGCTGACTTTGTGGGCAAGATGAACAAGCCAGGAACCCAAGCAACATTCAGTATGAGTAGCAGAATCATTCCTTGTGTACTCTTTACAGCTACAGGGGAAAATAAATCCTTTTTGAATCTTACAATTAGTCAGTGCAGAAACAATAGACTACAAATTCAGTGGAGTAGCAGACATAAAGGAGTACTAAATTTCTGATTCTGGATCACCCTTGTGTGATATCTGTATACTTTCCCTAAATCAGTTTCCATCTTGAAACAGTTACTGGTTTCCTTCTCCTACTTTCACAAGGCAGTCCAAAATCTTGTCTACAAGTTAGAAGTCTTTTCGTTGATTATAAAACTCATAGTGGCTCTACACCACTCTCCTCCTCTAATTTGCACAGTTATTTCAGCAACTTTGGTCTATGTTTTGAATCACAACTTGCACTGAGCAGATGCAAAACTGAGTTAAGCCACTTGGCTGATTCTAAATTGCCTTTAGGAAGAAATTATTAATTCAGAGAGTGGTGAGGCACTGGCACAGGCTACCCAGAGAAGCTGTGGATGCCCCATCCCTGGAGGTGTTCAAGGCCAGGTTTGATGGGGCTTTGGGCAGCCTGAGCTTCTGGAAAGTGCCCCTGGCCATACCCATGGCAGAGGGGTTGGGATTGGATCATCTTCCAATTCAAAGCATTCTATGGTTCTGCAGAGGCCACCTTCTGAAGCCTGGAAGTTTGTTGGCTATTTTTCTGTGCAGTCTTGTCCCTTCAGCTACTATGGCTAGCTGTGGCCTAGCAGGAGCTGTTCAGTGCCCAGATATTCCAGTAGCTCTGTAAGAATCAGCTTGGGTCTAACAGAGAAACCAGCATCAGCACAGCACTAAGTTTAAGCTCTGTATTAAGTCATGCAAGATACTGTGGTGTCTCTCGTCCTGCTCTGTAATGCTCTCAGAAAACAAACACAGAAGAGTATATCCAAGTTCAGACCTGGCAAGATCTGCTAGCTCTGGTGCCAGTCATGCAAAAGCAGTTGTGCTGCCTCATGGTTTTAACAGACCTTTCAAGCAGTTGTCTGCTCATGCAGGCTTTTCTTGTATTTCTGCACTGAATCCAGTCCAATTTCTGTTTCTCTTTTCTTTTTTTTTTTTTTTTTTTTTTTTTTTTTTTTTTGAGACAGGTAAGTTGTTTTTGCACACTAACTCAGAGGGATTATCAGAAGCATTACCAGGAGTAACCACCTCAGAATGCTGGAACATCTGACTACTATTAATGACATTTTCCATCATCTGATTTCTCCCATTTTTCATTATCACCTCTGAGAATAATTAGTTGACTGCAATTTCTGCTTATTCTTGTTCCACTCAGTAATCATATCACAGCTCTCATATTCATCATTTTTATTAAGAACAGAAACAAATTGTTTAGGTACGCAAGTATTTATTTCCTACTTCTGCCTTCCTCTGCCAGGAGCTTACAGCACTAACTAGAATTATAGCATAATTCAGTGTAAAACCCACAAGAGGTTTCATTCATTCCACCTCACATTCTCAGATGTATTAGCTTAGTACATAATTGTTTCTTCCAAAAGGGATATATGCTATACCTATTCAAGTGGCATTACAGAATGAAGCCATTACCAGTGGTCCCTGCTAAATAAAAGCATGAGGCAGTTTTTACCAGGTCTAGAAATTTAAGACTAATTTTGAAACAATACATTTAGTACTACCACTCAGTGAAGGAAAAAATCTTCAAGTTTGTTCAAATGTAGGTTTTCACAAGTTTATAGAAACTTATTGGAATTTTGACATTCTTAGAAAACTTGAGTTTAGACTAAATTTTCTGTGTTGTCCATTCTGTATGTTGTGCATCTATGATGAAGAAAAAGCTGGAAGTTTATCTCTTAGCCATTTGCACTTCTTCTTGATGCTTAAATTTCTAAGCACAGATTTGATTCCAGAGAAACTCTGTGACAATCCACTTAGTAAACTCTAATCGTTCTGTGGAGAACAAAGCAATGTTCCTCCTGCATGGAGTCTTTTATCAGCACATCTCCTTTGTCAGAGACAAGGGAGCGCGGCACCCAAGGCTGGTGCAAGGGAGCTGGTCTCTGTGAGGAAATGTTCTGTAGCTGGTTATGAATCACCTGCATTGTGCAGTGCTTTCCTGAGAGTCCAGAACCTAAATAGTTTCTTGAGGGCTATAATCTAATACATTTAATTGCATTAAAAGTGGTATATCACAAATACATATGTATTTATCTGTCTGTCTATCTATCTACCTACCTACCTACCTATCTATTTATTTATTTTTCTGTCTGAGATTTGCAAAATAGATCACTCTGATAACACCTTTTGTACAATTCTAAACTTGCTGGCTTGCACAGAGCAGCTTGGTTAAATCAGGCTGTTCCTCATTGCTAATTAAGATTGTTCCATCTATTCATTTAAAACTCACATTCATCTTATAATATATACACAACAAGCTTAAAGCATTTGCTGACAATACATACCAGATTCCAGTAGTATTCTAGATGTTAAGCACTTTTTCCAGATATTGAACAATATTTGCATGATTGTTTAAATAAGGACTGATAATGTAGTCTAAGATTTGCAAGCATTTTTAAAGTATTCTAGTTCCTTTTTTCACTTGTTAGTCTGTTTTAAAATTGTATTTAATGGTTATATTTCAGTGGATACATTAAAGCCTTTTTGTTTTGTTCTCCTTCCCCCTACTCCAAGAAAAATAAGGGATAGCTTCCAATGAGAAAGACTTCAATGCAATGAGAATCAGAAGATTCCCAGTTAAATTTAGCTTAAGGAGAGAGAATCATGCTCCAAAGATTTTTATTGCAATGGCTATTTTCTGCTCTTTTATATACATGTATTATTTCACTTCAAAGGAGACATAGTAAGAAAGAAATTATTCAGAAATAACAGCAAGTTATGAAATGAATATTTTCTCATTTTCCTAGCTAATCTTCTGTAAGTCTCAGCTTTAAATATCAGGCCAATCTGAATTAATTTATCATTACTTTTCAAAATAAAGTTAAGGTACAGCTGAGCTGTACTGTAGCAATTTAGTCTGCTCTTGCTGTGTCAGAGATTTCATACGATACTATAGATTAAAAGTAAATTCAGTAATATCATTGTTTCATTCAGTAAAGATGGCAGGTATTGTTGCTTAAGTATTCAAACCCTCCTTTTTTGATGCACAGTGCAATACCAGTGCTCAATTGTCTGCTATTCAATATTAACCTGTGCACATTACTTTTTAAAGAAGACGTTTTTATGAACTAGTCTTAATTTCTTTACTTTAAAATGAATATAATACTATTATTATTTAAATATTGTTTTGAAAAAGGAAATCTGATGTGTGGGAATTAAATTTATGCCTCATCTTTTCAGACTTATTATCTTGTTAAATGAAAAGTAATTTATCTGTACAGAGACAAGTAATTTCTAGCTTAGCGGCCCACAGCAACACTGCATTTTGAGTGACCTCAACAAAGGCCACCAGGATACTGTGTTTCTTGATGTATTAATCTCCCTTACACATAACATTAGTACTAAACTACAGTGTCTTCCAGGGAATGTGGGATCCTACTCATGGGGGAAAGTTGTTGTCTTTATTAAAAGTAAATGTGCTCTTGAGGAATTAATCAGCTACAAACTGCTTCTTTTGCATCATGAGCTTGTTGCTTAGGGCAATAACTGTACCATGCCCAAATGCCAGTCCTGCAAGCAATTGAAGGCTACTGAGTGTGGCCAAAGATACCATGGAAGGCAGGAATGTTCCTTTTAGCATCTGCTCATACTTATCTACTCATAAGAATATATTTACTGTTGCTGTTCATGAACATTTAAGTAAACTTTTATCCTCTGGGTAATCTACCTTCCTAACCTGGAAGCCTGGGATGGGACAGAGAGCACATAAACCACAGTGATTCAGGTAGAGAAGTTTAGAGACCTATTGCTACACCTGGACTGTCACTAGTCCATGGATCAAGACTGAATCCACCCAAGAGTGCTGAGGGAGCTGGCAGAGTTGATTGCCAAGTTGCTTTCCAACATATATAAGTGTTCCTAGTCAATCAGATAAGTCCTCGATATGACCAGGTGATCTACTCGATGGACAAGTGAAAACTTGTTGAGGTCTACCTAGACTCCAGCAAAGACACTGTCTCCCATAGAATTCTCCTGGGGAAACTGGCAGCCCATAGCTTTGACTGGTAACACTCTTTGGTGGGTAAAGAACTGCTTGCAAAATCCAGCTTGCAATTGGTCATGAGTGGTATTTCCCAGGTGTTGATACTGGGACCTGTCCTGTTTAATAATTTTACTGCTGATCTGGATGAGGGGATTGAGTGCATCCTCAGCAAGTCTGCAGATGACACCAAGGTGGGAGAAAGAATCAGTCTGTCTGGAGGTGGGAAGGCCCTACAGAGTGGTCTGGATAAGCTAGATGGCTGAGCTGAGGCCAGTGGGATGAAGTTCAATGAGACCAAGTTCTGAGTCCTGCACTTTGGCCACAACAATGCCATGCAACACTGTGGTAGAGTGGCTGGAAGGCTTGTTTAGAAAAAATGGACCTGAGGATATTTGTCAACACTTAGCCAAACATGAGCCCACAGTATGTCCATATGGCCAAGAGGGCCAGTGACATCCTGACTTGTATTAGAAACAGTGCTGCCAGGAGGAGCAGAGAGGCGATCATCACCTTGTACACAGCTCTAGCAAGGCTGCATCTTGAGTACTGTGTACGGTTTTGGGCCCCTCACTACAAGAAGGACACTGAGACCCTGGAGCATGTCCAGAGAAGACCAACAAAATTGGTGAGGGGTCTGGAACGCAAGTGTTATGCGAAGGAGCTCAGGGGTCAGGGACTGTTTAGTCTGGAGAAGAGAAGGCTCAGAGAAAACCTAAACACTTTCTTCAACTGCCTAAAAGGATACTGTGGTGAGGTGTGGGGTCAACCTCTTCTCCCACATAAATAGCAATAGGACTAGAGGGAATGGCCTTATGCTGCGCCAGGAGAGGTTCAGGTTGGATATTAGGAAAAATGTCTTCTCAGAAGGAATGGTCAGGCACTGGAATTGGCTGGTCAGGGGTGTGGTGGATTCACTGTTCCTGGAGGTGTACAAGAAACATTTAGATGTTGTACTGAGAGGCATGGTTTACTGGGTGATACTGGTAGACAGTTGGACTGGATGATCTTGAAGGTCTTTTCCAACCTTGGTGATTCCGTGATTCTAGTTCTAAGTGTCATACTAACTAGATTTCAGGTTCAGTTAAGCATTTATAACTTATATGAAACAAAGGAAGTTCTGAGACAAAGATTGACAGAGAAGTTAGCTTACTAAGCACACAATCTTTTAATCCTCTCAGTAGCAAATGCTATGTTGTGTTACTTTATCCTGTTCTCATCTAAGTAGTTCAGATACTTAATCCTGCCAGCAGGGCTAGAAACCTCAGGAAGTTGCTATTTTCTAACAGTTTAAAAAATCATGATTTTTTTGGTTCACGATGTTTTCTTCCTTATGTATATATGGAGTCATATCATAGAATAGCTGGGCTCAGAAGGGAGATCAGGGGTCATCAAGTTCCGAAGCCCATGCCATAGGCAGAGTTGCCAGCCACTAGACCAAATACTAGACCAGATTATCCTGGGCCCCATCCGTACTGGTCTTTAACATCTCTCATCCACAACCTCTCTGGGCTATATGTTCCAGAATGTCATCACTCTCTTGGTAAAAAAACTTTCCAAACATCTAATATTAATATCCCTTCCTTTAGTTTAAAACCATTTCTTCTTGTCCTGTTGCTATCTAGCCTTGTAAAAAGCCAGTTCAGTGTGAACTGCTGATCTGAGCTTTACAAGGCCAGACTGTGTAGTCCATGTATCCAACTGGAGCTTAGATATGAGATTGATATTGCAAGGAAATAATCAGTTCTGTCTATTAATTGCAAAAACTTGGGAATTCTCTCAAGCTGACCTGAGAAGTTAACAGAGGAAAACAGGCCATTGGTAAAATCTGAGATATGGATGAGTAGCAGGTCATCCCCACTGCAGGCCTCTGTCCTTTGCCTCACTTTCAGTCCATTCACCAGATGATTCTTAAAGTACGCAACCAAAAGAATACTTACAGAAAGAGTAAATAGATACTTTGGCTTACTATTACACTTGAAAAAATAATAGCATATAACTTAAAACTAGAGTTTACTATCAAAAAAAGTTGAATAGACTGCCTACTACAGAGAAAACAAGCTAATGAAGCTACACTGAAGTGAGACGATCAAATCTTATACATAACCAAAAGAGTGTTTTTGTGCTGTTTCTTGTGTTCTGTTGTGGTTCATTGATGACATCAATTTAATGACTTTTTTTCAAATGCTTTTTTCTTCCTGCTCTCCTATGCCCTTTTTCACACTTTCTAAGCTCCTAGGTGCTAGGCAAAACTTCTGTAACTTCAAGAATTTTATCATATCTGCCACAGTCAACCAAAATCCCTTTTCTAGTTGCAATGGTCATTTGAACTACCTCCTTTCCTTTTCTGTTATCATTCAATTTTGTTCAAAATGTAAAAAAAAATGTTGACCTATTTACCCTGCTATTGATCTCTCATCTGATTGGATAGGGTCAGATTTTGAGGCCATCAATGCTACATGAATGACTGTACCTCCTGTGGAAACGATGAGGTGCATTTTCAATACACAGTGTCCTGCTAAAACTTTAGGAATCTTCATCTAGAACATGGGTATACAAACTTTTCTCTTGCCTGGGCTGCATTTAATGAATAGAAATGCCTCTTATTTATTTCCATAGAAACTACAACAGATACAAAGAGCATAATAACACAATAACTGATAGAGAAAATTCTCAGCTACAAAACATGTTTTTCAATGTAGCCATCACCATGAGCTACACAGTTTCACCACAGATGGACAGGAATTTGCATGCCATACTCTTAGCAGTCTGTAACAGCGAAGGTGACCCAATGTTACCATTGCTGAAACGCACCACCCACCACCTCACTGTGCTCATGTTCATATTCACTGTTTGGTCTGTCAACATTCAGCAAGCATTGATGAATGCCAATGGGTGCAATTTTTTCTGCATGGAGGAATTCAAAGACTCCATGCTCCATATGCACTTCTATGTCAGACATCATTTTATCAGACTGCCCCTCTGCTGCCATCTGTCACATAGCAACAAAATGTAACAGGATATTGATTGGAAGGTTCAAACTCTATTGCTGTACAAATATCTGCCTCTGATGTTATGGGCCATCATAATAAAACAGGAAGCGTTACGTTCAAAATAGCCTTTGCAAAATATAAAATATCATAAAAAGTAAGTAACAATTTTTATTTTAAATTTTTTTATTAAAACATTAAAAGAAAAAGGAGAGCCTAGTAGGATATTTGACCTTGTTTTTGAGAAACTAACACTCCAGTCTGATTTGATGGCAGTGGTTGCAATTCTTAGTGAGATCTCAAGGTATTCATGAGAGATTTTTGTTGAAATTTTACTCTTCCTGTACTTCATCTTCGACAGTAATTGTTTAAAATATGTGTACTACCAAGAAGCAATGATATGAATGAGCGAAGGGAATAGGGATAAGGATTATGAAAGTCTGCTAAAGAGACTATCATATTTTTGAGTTGAATATCTGATTGCAACTCTATATATTCAGTTTGAATATTTGCAGGGCATTTATTTATGTCAACTGAAAAAGGCCTCATAAAAATAAATAGATGATTTTTTTCTTTTGGCATCCTTGAAACCCCAAGCTGTGCCATGTGGTCAATACACATAAGGATGCCATCCAGAGAGACCTAGATAGACTCAAGCAGTGTGCCCAGGAGAACCTCATGAGGATCAAGAAAGCTGGGTGCAGGGTCTTGCGCCTGTGTTGAGGTAACCCTCATTACCAATACAAGCTGGGGATGAAAGAATTGTGTGCAGCCCTGCAGAAAAGGTCTGGGGAGTACTGGTGTGTAGCAAACTGGACATGAGCCAGAAATCTGACTTTGCAGCCCAGAAAGCTAACTGGATCCTGGCTGCATCAAAAAGAAGCATGACTAGCAGGTTGAGTAAAGTGATCCTGCCCCACTATGCTGCAATAGAGTGGCCACACCTGGAATACTGCACCCAGATGTGGAGTATTCAGTAGAAGAGAGATATAGACCTGTTGAACTGCATCCAGAGGAGGACCATGAAAAAGATCCAAGGGACAGAACAACTCTATTATGAGGGCAGGCTGAGAGACAATGTTGCCATCATGGAGATAAATTTTCTTGTATTTGATTTTATAAGACAAAGAAAGAGATGAGGAAGAATATATTTATGATTCTTTGTGTCAGCACTATGATTCAACTTAATAATCTACCTGAATTTAAACCATAAAACGGTATCACAGGAAAAAACCTACCCCTGCCATTTCTTACACAGCTTAAATCCTGAATATTCATTTAAGGTTTTGTGTTTCAAAATGTGACAACATTCCCTCTTCTGTGGGGACTCCTGTGGGACCATTCAGTAAGTAATGTGTCATCATATGATATTCAAAAAACTTTACATGAGGAGAAAGGCCTGTTCTTTATTTCTGCTACCAGAAATTCTGCCATTTAGGACTTGTGATGCCAGATCTCTACCTGGCTCTTCACAACAGTGAAGCACAATTTTTTTTTAATCTACAAAAAGACATATTTATTGGATTGAAACTATTGCAGTCTAAGGGGCTTTGTTAGAGTTACTCATAAAGAAATTTAGCCTCATCCCTACAATTTGAAGTCTATGTAGGCTAAACATAAGTTGCAGGTGGGAGAAGCTTCACTCATTGGAATGCGTAATCCATCAGTGGTCAGAAATAGCTATTTCAGAGGAAGATATAAAGCATCACTGCAAAATTATGCTCAGTATTTCTATTGGAGAAACTGAAAGATTTCCTATTTCCACCAGTCCATGATTAATATATACTTAAAAATAAGTTTTGTATGTCTTTTTTTTTTTTTTACCCTAATGTAATTAAGGTCATGAAGATGTCTGGATTAAAAAGAAAACATATTTTGCTCCTTATTCCATATCTGGCAACAAGTTGAATAGTTTGATTGTGTGTTGTGTAATGGATTATAAATGGGTTTTTACATTTTATTATCCAACATTCTATTTGTGTATTAATTGAAGCTTGAAACACCTTCTGCATCCCCATGTTATCTACATCTACCACTTTCTAACAAGTTCCTTCACAAACAGTATTATTGCTGTTGCTTAATTTCAGAGAGAAGACTTTCTAGCCCTCAAGCCCAGTATCAAAAGAAGACTGCCTGTAGTATCTCTTGGAAATATTGTTTAAGGAAATGAGACCCAGTCAACCTTTTTTTTTTTCCCTGAGAAAATTATCTTTAAAAAATGTGAATTTTTCACCTGGGAAACTTATTTCCTTAATGCTTCTAGTCTTAATAGTCCAAAGAGCATTATCAGTAGCTTGTTCCATCCTTGACCTACCCTACTCAATGCATATGCTGTTTGGAGAAAACTCCTACTGCTGTACACTACTTGGTTTTTCTTGCATCCTTCTTTCTGTCGTCTAGATATAGATTTCAAAACCTTTTAGCAAGAAATAGCATTGGTCATTTTATTAATTGTGAGTTCAGTTAGAAATGAATAATCAGTATTTAAATTAAAAAAATTAAGGAAAGTTCCTGCATTAAGAAAAATGGAAATTGGTTAGAATTAACATCACTATTAAAAAATGTTGGATTGGTTTCCTAACTTCTTTCAAGATAGTTAAATCAAAATGTAATTACCAGTGGCCACAAATTATAAAAATAAGCTGAGAATACAGAAAGATTCAAAAAAGTCTGTGACAGCTAAAATGGAAAATCCTTTGTGACACAAGCACAGATAAAAAATTAACACTGGTTTCTATCGCACCTCGTGACAGTGTGTAGGTCATAAATCTTAGGCATTGTAAATAATATTCCAGTATTCTGTTTCTTAAGTAAAAGAATGTTAAGGAAGGTAGATTGAGGAATTGGCTGTTGGAAGGAAATTGTTTCTTGGTTACTCTGCATTACTGCAATAATTTTTTTATTGAATAAAGCACATTCCATCTTTCTTAATAAAGTGCAGATGAGGGTGATATCACCAGACACAAGAAACTGGATGCAGATATATCATTTGTTTTAAGTACAGGCAGTGTAGATATGATCCACTGCACAGCAGCTGTAGCCCTGCAAACATCAGTTTTCATTTTTGAGTTCACTACTGTCCTGGCTTTTGGTATCTCCCAAATTTGCCCACAGTGCTCATCCATGACATCATAATCAGCTATTAACAAATATTCTCTCTAAAATAGTTTTCACCTGCACAACAGTTAGGTTTGCCATTTTTACTGGTAATTAAGTGTAATAAAGACCACCTTAAGAAAAGTTCTAGTATTCTATATGTGTATCTTTTCTAACTTCGTTTTCCATTTTTCAATTTTCGTTTGTCTTCCCTTGAGGGTTGCTGCAGATGGATCAGTTTTGTTCTTCTCTGGTTATATTAAGCTGCTGGTTTCCTTCATACATGAGCTGGATACCCCAGTTTTCAATAGAATGATGTCCATGGAATGAAGGCAATTTGGCAAGTTAAAGCAGTTTTTGCCTCGAGGAAAATCCCCTCAGATTTTAACAGAAGTTTTGCAATCATGAAGGTGTAGATTAACCAAATACATACAGACACTTCAAAATGCCATTATTTTCTCACTTAATTGTTTAAAACTCAGGGGAAAACCAGGAATAAAATATGGCTATTTTCAAAATAAAGTTCTTATACATTTAAGTTTTCATTGTCCTCAGTGAAATCAGAGTTTCTTTCAACATTTTATTTTCAGGTTTTCCATATGCTGAAACAGATTATCTTTATTTTCCTACAACATAAGAATTCACAATCCAAAAATACATAATAGAAACTAATATCAATGACTAACATTAAAAGAAAATAACTGGGTTTTTTTTAATCTAAAAGAAAATGACACTTAAAATGGTAAGAGCCAGTAGTCATCAAATAATAATGCTTCTATTAATACATTGTTGGTACTAGCCAATTTTCAAAACGAAAGAAGTTATCAAGGGAAAGTATAGAGTCAATATTTATCTCTCAATATCTCACTTGATTAAAACTGTGTTTCATTCTTGATTAAAGCCCTGGATGTGGTTTTCTTGTTTGGTTGGTTGTTTTGTTGTTGTTGTTGATGATGTTGTTTCAAAAATTTAAAATTATTCTACTTTCTGTAAATATGCATTAGTCTATAGGGAGAAATGATTCAATGGCATGACTCATAAAGTCAGGAAGTGGTTTCAAATTCCTATTCCTGTGACCATTTGCTTGCTTATACAAAGTGGAAACGCTTCTTCAAATGGCTAAATATCTCCACAAAGAATTGAAAAGTGTCTTACTTCAGTATAGCCAATAGCCTACCAACTAGGATTCCCACTGGGCATGGAGAAGACTTAAGTCTTCTGTCCTGTCCTTCAAGTCTGTCTTGCAAACCAGATCTAGGAGGATGTGAGTTTACATGCCCAAGACTCCAGGGATCAATTCCACCAGTCCCACTGTCAATTACGATAAATCAGTTTCAGGCCTTTTCAAAGGAGAAGGCATTTCATTTAAATATTACTAACCTTTCCACAGATATTAGCTCTAAATTTGCACAGCTATCTTGGAACAAGATTACTCTTGCTGTCAACAGTTTTTTCTCCAAATTCATATTCTGTAGACTTTGTTTCCAGATGAGTTTACTGAAGACAGAAGTTTTATTGTCATGGAATCCAGTTCTCTTAAATTCTCACTCTAACTAAAGTTCTAACCTAACTGCAAAACTAGTAGGGATATAACATTTTTCAAGATGAAATCAAAAAACAAACAAAAACCAAACAGTGGTTACAGTAGGTAATTGGTATCCAAGGTACTGTCTTCTTGACAGCCACCAGCCTCTCAAATTTTCATTGTAGTTAATCTGACTAGTAAATAGCTTAACATCTTTCAAGTCCAGGCTGCTAATTAGCTGTGATGAGACTGGGGGATATTTTACATGCTCTGGATTAGTCTGTCAATGGCATTTTTCCATTAAGGAGTTTTCCTTAAAAGCTAGGATAATACAGGCTAGGTATTTCATTCCTTACAGCCTCAGATGTAATTGTATGTTTAATACATTCAATGTCTACCTTAGAATCAGTGACAGTAGCAGCTTGGTTGCAAAAGCCAAGTATGAACACTTGTCTTCTCATTCAGGGTTCTAAACTAGTGAGCCATGAGTTTTGTGAGAGACCAGGAGCTTTGGATAACTGCACATAGGATCCTCTTTCACAACAGTTAAAATTCCTTAAGTGCAGCTAAGTAATTGCAGCTCTTTATCTATGCATTGGATGCCAACATGTACCAAACATGACTTGTTTGTTTGTTTAAAAAAAAAAAAATTAAGCTGCAGCTCATATTTTATCACATAAATCCTCAGTTTCCAAGATTAATTTTACACCAATGCATTCAGCATGGAAAATGGTTCTTAGAAGACCTTACTGCAGCCTTTCAGCGCTTGGAAGGAGCCTAGAAGTGGGAGGGAGACCAACTTGGTACACAGGTAGACAGGGATAGGACAAGGGGGAAAGGTTTTGACTAAACAAGGGGAAAAGTAGGTTAGATATTAGGAAGAAATTTTTTACTCAGGCATCAGTGAGGCACTGGCACAGGATGTCCAGAGAAGCTGTGGATGCACATTTCTTGAATGCATTCAAGACCAGGTTGGATGGGGCCCTGGGCAGCCTTATCTGATGGGTAACAGCCATACCTACAGCAGAGGGTTGGAACTGGGTAAGCTTTGAGGTCTCTTCCAAGCTAATCTACTCTGTGATTCTATGATTCCATAAATTCCTAGGATCACAGTCTGTCACAGGACTTCCTCCACAGATAGTGTAACAATGACGAGGAGTTTGCTTCTTTCCCATCCAACAGATTTATTCCAGTGTAATTCAGTGCATTCTCTCCCAGTCTGCAACAAGCAGATGAAAACGAAGCTTATAGAGTGATGCAGAGGTAGAAAAGATTTCTGTATGTGATTCAGCAGCTGCCAATCTGTAGCTAAGGCAGTGTTTCCATTTGCATTAAGCCCTATCTTTTCCTATTACAAGTGGCAGGACAACGATCTCACTTTCTCCAGGTATACAAAACTCTACACCAAGTATAGATGTAAGCAGCTCTACTAGTCAGAGCCAGGTAAGATTTCCAATATGAACACTGTAATTTAAATAAATAAATATCTTTGGAAAGATAAAATATATCTTATTATTTGGAAATAAACTGGGCTGGTGGAATGCATTAGGAAACAACCTGAACAGAATAAAATGAAATAAAATGAAATAAAATAAATAAAATAAAATAAATAAAATAAAATAAAATAAAATAATCTCCACCATTTTAAATTAAATGAAAATATATTTAAGTATGTTTTAGTTGGCAATCAGAAACTGCAATCCAACTCAATTTTAAATGCAACTCACTCGCAAGAATGCAACCCAAATCTTGAGAATTCTATTCACAAGTCAGCTAATAGCTATGAAAAAAAGCAGTGAAAGATGTGTCAACTCTCATTAAAAAGGGTTGTTGTTCAGATGAAAATGGACTGGTAAATGTTCTGCCGTTGGGAAACCCTTTTGTGAAGTTTGAAGTCCACAATTACAGCAGCAAGACACATTCTTTAACTTCCACTGATTCTGAAGATCTCAGTAACTACTCGTATGCTTAGAGATATGTAGAATTGAATCCTGATTCAGCAAAATACTTGTTAAAAAATGTTGAAACAAACAGGCATTTACATTTTTTTAGTGTCGCTGAACAAAATTACATAGCTGCATGTTTGCTTCAGGACACTGGCCAAAAGTCCTTATTTAGTGGCATTTCTGTCTCAGTAAAGCAGATAAATCTGCCAAATCTCTAAATCAGATTAACACATTAAATGGTGATATAGATGCAAAAAGGACTTACTGGAGCATGCAACCTTAAACCATGGATAGGTGAGAATGCCTTTCCAACATATGTGAGAGCAGGAGTCACAACAAACCAATGTGTAATGATACCCCAGACAGGTATGTCTACATTTCCTTTCAACTGGCTATGACTGGGGATCATTTATTAGGAAAAATGCAAGAAGCCTTTGAGTATCTAACGTATAATCCTTGTCATTCTCAGGATGAAACCACTCCATTTTGAGCTGTGCAAATAGCATTTTGTAAGCTTCCTATAGAGCTTGCTTTCTTACTCTTAGTCGTCATTCCAGTTAACGTTAGCAATCCTAAAATTAAACCAGATCTCAGCTGCTCCCTGAACTGCAGTGAAGTACAAAGAATTGCCAGAAAGGGTGCCAAAATCTTCATGTGCAGCTGAAAACACTAAGAGTTGTTGAAATTGATGTGGGTAATTTCAGTCACCGCTTCAGTTTTAACAAAAATGATCCATGCAGTGTAGTACCTGTGAAATACATTGCAAATAGCTCTAAATATAAAATTAGCTCAGTTTATTTATTATTCTCTAGGGACCTTTTGCTGATTTGGGGCTTGGGGCTGTTTATGGAATAGCAAATACATTTGGAGGCAGGTGTATGGGGCAGGGGGTTTATAGGTTAGTGAATATCTAAAAAAAAACAACAAAACTAACCAACTGACTTTAGACCTCAGGAAGCAAACTATGCAAAGCTAATAGAAAAATGGCAATTCTGTACTGTAAAAGACATAACTCACTCTCACTTTTATCAAACAAATCAGTGTCATGTCTGTTTGGAGCTGCCAAAAGTCATTGTTAAGCTGGGAAGCTGCCAAATGTTCCTAATGTACACTAAGATGAAAAAAAAATGAATGAATTACTATGGTATAAGTCTCTTATGCAAAGCTGTCTTTGTGATGTAACAGAATGGAGTTGGAGATTCACTAAATCATTAGTCACACAACTTTTAATACCCTGCTCAAGGTCTGATGTTATATACTTTTATAGCTAGGGTTGAAAGAAGTACAATAAAAATTGTTGGCTGGAATGAATATTACTCACCATCAAAGAAAGTGGCAATTTAAAGAATAACCATTCTTTTGAAAGAGAAATGATGGAATGACTGCATGTAGGCTATAATGGTCATATGGTATGCATGTAAGTATTGGAGTTTGTGTACAAAAAGGAAAAAATGGCCATTTATCAATCTGTCCTCCAGAATTTTTTTTTTGTTCATACTCAGTACGTTATTCATTTCTGTAAGCATAGAAGCATAGAATATCTTGTGTTGGAAGGGGCTCATAAGGGTCACTGAGTCCAACTCCTGGCTCCACTCAAGAGCACCAAAAAATTAGGCTATAAGACTAAGAGTGTTGTCCAGGTGTTTCTTGAATAAGCTCAGTGCCATGATTGCTGCCCTGGGGACCCTACTGCAGTGCCAGAATACTTTCTGGGGTAGACCCTGTCCCCAGCTTGCAGCTGCTCCTCCCCTGGCTCAGCTCCATTCTGTTCCCTCAAGCCATGCCACTGCCAGAGAGAGCAGAGCTCAGCACTGCCCTCCGATCCTTGTGAGCAGCTGCAGCCACCATTAGGTTTCCCCTCAGCCTTTCCTGCTCTGTGTCCCACACAAACAGAGGTCTCAGCCTCTTCTCATACATCTTTCCCGCTAGACCATTCACTGTATTTGTAGCCCTCCTTTGGGTATTCTGTAACAGTTTTGTCTTCTCTGTACTTTTCTGTGCTGTGGCATCTAAACTGCAGAGTACTTAAGGTGAGGCCACACCAGGAGCATGGAACATAGAAATGTCTGGCATATGTGGAGGGACCATATGGCATACACAGGGAGCCTGCTGTAAGTGCGTACCTGGTTCAAGACCAGCTAATGAACCTGAAGGTGCACAAGTCCATGGGACCTGATGAGATCAGTCCACAGGTTCTGAGGGAACTGGCAGATTCATAGATTCATAGTTTGCAGGCCTCTCTGAGCTATTTCATTGCTGCCTGCCTGAACTATCAGTAATGGATAGTAGTCAGTGGGGTGTATCAAATCTGGGAGTCTATGGGCCCCAGGGAGACAGCACACTTCCCTACAGTTTGGGTCTGGTCTGCAAATGGGGCCCTCAGTTCCCTTGAGAAGGGAGCCACCCACTACGATCACCTTCCTTTCTTTCTTGGCAGAGGCAGTCTCAATGCGCAGAGTTGACTGCCTTGCCATTGGTGACCTCCTGGAGGAATCTTCCTGCACCTCCCCTCTTATCTCCTCTTTAACGTCCAACGCTGCAAACCTATTGCTCATAGGGGGACCTGGGGACACGAGGTAGGCAGAGGGGGAGATTGCCCACAGTACCGAGCAGGGACTCTGCCAGCCCTCCCCATCCCTCAGATACCTCCCCTCTGCCCCACAGGGACAGGTCAGGGAGTCCACCACCAACTGCGGGGGATCTCCCCGGTGCCTTTCTCTCTGGTGCTCGAGGGAGCTACTCCACCAGTCAATCTCCCGCTTGCAGTCCCTGATGGCCCTCAGTCTGTCAATCTCCTCTTTCAGCTTTGTCACCGTGCTAAGCAGATCTTCCACCTGCTCACACTTCACACATGAGAACTGCTTGCCACCCACCACCAGCAGCAGCAGGCTCTGGCAGTCCCTGCAATCAGAGACCTGTGTAGCCACGCTTCTAGGCAGACCTTCTGTCTGGGTCGCCACAGCCTTTTTATGGCAAGCCCTCTATCTAGTAGAGACCATGGCACAAAAATAAAAAGAACAAACAAACAAACAAACAAACAAATAAATGTTAAAATAAATAAAAATAGTTTTGGATAATGATAATGATAATAATAGATATGTCTATATATATGAATGATAATTATAAAATAAAATTATATATAAAGATGAAGTTGCCAAGCCGCTATCCATCATATTTGAAAGGTCATGACAGTTTGGTGAAGTTCCCACTGTTTGGAAAATAGGAAACATAACACCTCTTTTCAAGAAGGGAAAAAAATATAATCCAGGGAACAACAGGTCAGACAGTCTCACCTATGCATCCAGCAAGATCATGGAGTAGATACTTCTGAAGGCCTTGCTAAGGCAAAATAAATAGATAGATAGATATGGTGGTTGGTGGTAACCAACATGCCTTCAAAAAGGAGGTGATTCTGCCCCTTTACACTGCTCACGTAAGATCCCACCTGGAGTATTCCATCCAGTTCTGGGGTACCCAACACAAGAAGGACATGATACTGTTGGAGAGGGTCGAGAAGAGGGACACAAATTTGACGAGAGGGCTGGAGTGCATCCCCTATGATGACAGGCTGAGAGAGCTGGGGCTCTTCAGCCTGGAGAAGAGAAGGCTCTGAGGGCACCTCATGTCAGCCTTCCAGTACTTGAGAAGGGGGTGTACAGGAAAGCTGGGGAGGGACTTTTTAGAAGAGCACGTAGTGACAGGACAAGGCGAAGCAGATTTAAACTGGAAGAGGACAGATTTAGTCTGGCTAATAGGAAGAAAATTTTTATTGTGAGGGTGGTGAGACACTGGAACAGGTTGCCCATTGTGGTTGTGGTTGCTCACTGTGGAAGCATTCAAAACCAGGCTGGATATGGCTTCGAGCAACCTGGTCTAGAGGAAGGTATAACTGCCTATAACAGGGAGGTTGGAACTAGGTGGTCATAAATGTCCCTTCTAACCCAAACAATTCTGATTCAGCGATTTTATCTCCAAGTGACCAAAATATCCAGGATCACTTTCCCTCATCAATGCTGATGAATTTTTGATATATGTCTAGAAATCAGTCAGAAATATATATAATGCAATGGCTATTTATTGCTCCTAGATATGGTGTTGCACTTGATATAGATTAGAACACAAATTTTTGTAGATGTTGCATATTTATGAACCAGAAATTTCATTGACATTAGCAGGAAAAAAGTTAGGATAAAGCTTAGTACGTCTGAAAATATTTCCCCAGAGGAAAGAAGATTCTAACAGAACAAGTATGCATTTTAATATATTCAATCACAGCTTCAATTACAATTTTATACTAACAATTAAGTAGTTTGAGAAGCTTCATCCATTGACAGCAGTTCTGCAACATCAAAAAATAAAGACCATGGCAGGCAATTCACTCTGTTCTTTTAAATTTACAAGAATGCTCTCAGGTGCTGAAGTGAAATGTACGAAAAGGTCCACAGCTAGCTACACTAACAAGCTTTCTTAGCACCTGAAATATAGTAGGTGAACCCCAATATGCCTTTTAGTAATGATCCCAAACAAAGGTGCAAGAGTTGACTGAAAGTGGCAATCAACTAGAGCTGAAAGCATTCTCAGAAAAGCTGATGAAGTTAGAGTATTCCAGTGCATTGTCACATTTGGCTGCTGCTTATCTATCTGAGAATGTGTAAAAAAGCCTGTCTTACTTTGGAAAAGGGGTTGACATTTAATATTGATCAGATTACGTTCCTAATAGGAGGCCTACTCGAATGCAGATAGTTTGTCAGTGGAGTCTCATAAAGACTATTTCAGGTAATGTATGAGAGAGAGTAGTTGTGAAAGAAGCATTAAAATCAGAAAGACACACTGACTTGTGTGGATAAAAATTGGAAAGCACAGCAAGAGACAAATATGGCTTCATCTGCTGTTCTTTAATGGGCAAGCAAGCATAGGTATTGAAGTCAAAATTAGAAGAAGTAAGTTGTAGACTAAAGGATAAAAACATAGAAAAACAGACATTATTCTGTAAGAAAAGGAAAGGAATAGTTAAGTGAACTGTGTAAAGGGGTGCAGTGATCAATCATGGGACAGAAAAGGGTGAAACATTCTCTCAGAGATCTACTTAGTAATGGACTTTTCTTTACATGGTCAAACAGATTATAACACAAAGGAAAGTAAAATATACATATATGCTCTATAAAAACAGTTTTGAAGGGGCTGGTAAAACATAGTTTTGATGGTTGAAGAAGTCCTGAGTAACCTTGGAATGAAATAGAGATTATAACTTTGAATCTGGAAAACATTGCATATATCTTGAAATGGAACAGAAAAAGACTTGAAGGATTATAGATGTCAATCTAATGTCAGTATTGGTAAAATGCTAAAACAATCAATCTGCAAGTACCTGAGGTATAACAATGCTAATAAATGTATTCAGCATATGTTTGTCAAAATCAGATGGTAAAAGATAATGTAATTTCTTCTTCTGTTTAGAGAACCAGTCCAGTTAAGTGAGAAAGCAAGATAAGTGATGTCCGGCCATCAGCAAGACTTTTGTCACTGTCTTGATTGACATTCTTATTTGCAACTGAAGGAAGCATGGTCCAGACAAATTAGTTGCCCAGTGGATAAATTCTCAAGTTGTGTGATAATTTCAGAAGTCTTATACAACTCTACTTCTGTTCAAGACTTTAATAGTGGCTTGGATGGTGAAATAAAAAACATATCCAGAAATTCTGCAGATATCAGACCAGGACCACTGTGGGTTTAAAATATTTCAGAGAAAAGGCAGAAAGACTGAAATTTAGAGTGTTTTTACTATAAGAGTTCAAATTGAATTGAACTTCCTTTTGTGAATTCCACTCATAAAACAAATGCAAACAATATTCATTTTATTTATATATATTCTAAATTTAAATGTTAGCTTTTTCTTTAAATTCAGAGGAGTGTAAAGAGAAAATATCTTAATGAACACTCACAGATCTTTACAGAATTAACTGAGTATAAAATACACCGCTCCAAACCCAACAAAATGACAAAGGTACTGTACATATTTTTGCATGAATACATGAGCAAAAATATAATAGTTCATTGAGCAACCAATGAGACTAGAAGCTATTTTTACATAACACAGATGAACAAATCAGGCTGGATAGATGAAATAAAGTGTGGTGAACATTTAGGAACAAGAAGTCAAGCATAATCACATATAAAATACATAGGGAAAATTCACAGAATTGGATACCCTGAGAGAAGATACGAAAGAAACATGGTAAGAATTGAAGAATTATTACAACAGTCCATTATTATGGAGCTACAGTGAAAAAGATAATGTAAAAGAGCAGCTAATGTCATAGTGTACACCACAGGCCATCCTGTGGTGTACACTAGGGAATAATCCATAAACACTCATCAGAGTGCCTGAACTAGCAACAGCAGTGTATACATACAGATAATAATTTCATCACAGCAAATCAAGATATTCCTGATTTCTATTTTCCTTTGTGTTTTTTTTTTTCTCTTTGGAGAAAGACTCATAAAGAGTGAGCTTCTCATGAGTCCTAATACACCATTTCACTGTATCTCCTCATCTTTTCTTGGAATCATAGGCTATTGACTCCTGGATTCACGGTGAAACTATGTTAACTTTGAAAATCCAGCAGAGGAAACTCAGACATACCCAACCATCAACTGGATGCAGGTTCTGAAGGCATTCTCAGCATGTTTCGTGAACTGAGAAGTGTTGTTGACTGCCTAGAGGGATAAGAAAAAAGCTTTGCAGAGGATCTAGTGATGGAGTATCAGTAGCATGAATTCCAACCAAGGAAATATCAGATGTTTCACCTAGAATGGAGCAATGCAGAACACCGGCACAGATGGGAGTTGAGTGGCTGGAGAGCAGCTCAGCAGGAGGGAACCTGGAAGTACTGGTGTCAGCAGCTCAGCATGAACCATCACTGTGCCCTGGCAACCACAGGACAAACTTCACCTTCGGGATCATTAGCACAGCACAGCCAGATGGGCAAATGAGGTGATTCTAACACTGTATTTTGTTTTGGTGCAGTCTTGTCTTAAACATTGTGTGTATTTCTCTATAGCATTAAAAAATGTTAAGGTCCTTGAAAGCATCAAGAGGAGTAATCAAAGATTAAAAAAACGTATGATTTTATGAAAGCTGGTGACAGGGCTGGAAGGTATGTGTTGTGAGGAGAGGGTAAGGCACTTTGAGTGGTCCAGTCTGGAGAAGATAAGGCTGAGAAGCAACCTCAGTGCTCCCTGCATCCCTTTGAGGAGAGGAAGAGGGAAGTGCCAGGCTATTCTTCTCTCTTGTCTCTTCTCCCTTCTTCCTCCTTTCTCCCTTCTCCTCTCCCTTCTCCTCTCCCTCCTCCTCTCCCTCCTCCTCTCCCTCCCCTCCCCTCCCCTCCCCTCCCCTCCCCTCCCCTCCCCTCCCCTCCCCTCCTCCTCTCCCTCCCCTCCTCCTCTCCCTCCCCTCCTCCTCTCCCTCCCCTCCCCTCCCCTCCCCTCCCCTCCCCTCCCCTCCCCTCCCCTCCTCTCCTCCTCTCCCTCCCCTCCTCCTCTCCTCCTCTCCCTCCCCTCCTCCTCTCCCTCCCCTCCCCTCCCCTCCTCCTCTCCCTCCCCTCCCCTCCCCTCCTCCTCTCCCTCCCCTCCCCTCCCCTCCCCTCCCTTCCCCTCCCCTCCCCTCCCCTCCCCTCCCTTCCCCTCCCCTCCCCTCCCCTCCCCTCCCCTCCCCTCCCCTCCCCTCCCCTCCCCTCCCCTCCCCTCCCCTCCCCTCCCCTCCCCTCCCCTCCCCTCCTCCTCTCCCTCCCCTCCCCTCCTCCTCTCCCTCCCCTCCTCCTCTCCCTCCCCTCCCCTCCCCTCCCCTCCCCTCCCCTCCCCTCCCCTCCCCTCCCTTCCCCTCCCCTCCCCTCCCCTCCCCTCCCCTCCCCTCCCCTCCCCTCCCCTCCCCTCCCCTCCCCTCCCCTCCCCTCCCCTCCCCTCCCCTCCCTCTCCTCTCCTCTCCTCTCCTCTCCTCTCCTCTCCTCTCCTCTCCTCTCCTCTCCTCTCCTCTCCTCTCCTCTCCTCTCCTCTCCTCTCCTCTCCTCTCCTCTCCTCTCCTCTCCTCTCCTCTCCTCTCCTCTCCTCTCCTCTCCTCTCCTCTCCTCTCCTCTCCTCTCCTCTCCTCTCCTCTCCTCTCCTCTCCTCTCCTCTCCTCTCCTCTCCTCTCCTCTCCTCTCCTCTCCTCTCCTCTCTCTCCTCTCCTCTCCTCCCCATCCCATCCCATCCCATCCCATCCCATCCCATCCCATCCCATCCCATCCCATCCCATCCCATCCCATCCCATCCCATCCCATCGGACCTGACTCTATTGTATTACATCCTACAAAAAGTGAATTGGCTTCTCACACTAAAAGAGCACATCAAATATCTATATTAGTAAAATGATGAGGTATTGTACTTTAATAGTGCAATTAAACAATTTTTAAATTGTTTAAACTTTTAAACAATTTTGCTTTAGTCTAAGGCCATAGCTTTGCCATCACTGCTACAAAATTAACATATTAATGAATTACGAGAATTATTAATGAATTATGAGAAATTGATCCAAGTATGCAGTTTATGGCTATGTTTATGCTGGTCTAGCTGTATCACACTGTGAAATTTATGACTGATATTCTGCCAAGAGCCAGATGCAGGAGGTCAGATAATGGGCCTGTGACAGAACGTCAGACCACCCAAAAGTGTGAAAACAGCTCAAGCATACAAGAGTCTACAGTGGATCAGTGCATTCGTGTCATGCGATGGAAGTGGCTTTGGTCTAGTATGGAAGCCCTAAGGCTAGATTCTGGATTCTGCATGTTGTGAAAACAAGGCCTGAAGGCACAGTTGTAGTTATTTTCCCAAGTGTATCTCAACTAATATAAAAAAACAAATTAAAAATCCACTATGCTTATGGATATATATTTTGATTTTTACAAAATGATTGATATCACCTCACTTTTATCAGTGCCAGAACCTGTGAGCTGTGATGTTATGCTGCAGACTGGGCACAGAAGGAAATTTTTCCCCAAAATGTTCATAGAATCACAGCATGGCTTGGGTTGGGAGGGACCGTAAAGCTCATTCAGTTCCAGTGTCCAGCTGTGGGTAGGGTTGCCACCCATCAGGTCAGGCTGCCCAGGGTCCCATCCAACCCGGCCTTGAAATTCTCTGGGGATGGGTCACTCACAATTTCTCTGGGCAGAGTGTGCCATTGCCTCACTTACCAACATCTAACCTAAATCTCCCCTGTTTTAATATAAAGCCGTTCCCCTTTTCCTATCAATTTCAGAACATGTAAAAAGTCAGTATCCCTCCTGTTTGTAAGCTCCTTTTAAGTACTGAAACATCGCCACGAAAGTCTCACTAAAGCTTTCTTTTCACAAAGATAAACAAGCCCTACTCCCCCAGCCTTTCCTCGTAAGAGGTGCTCCAGCCCTCTGATCACCTTTATGTTGCCAGTACCTTTAGTTTCTGCGGAGGATCCTTTCCCTAGTTATTCAAACATATCACGTCTTAAATTCAGAAGGAAAATACTAATGACTCCAGTATATCTTTATGAAATAGTCTCAAATATAAGTCTTAGATGACATACCAATTCCATTTTTCCTTCCAACCCCTACACGTGCTTTCAGTAGCTCCAGGAGATGCCGTCTTGCCTGTCTTCTCTTCAGCTTCTCTTCTGAGGAGCTGAAGGCACATTGAACTTTCAGAAAAAACCCTCCTGTCACAGGTGCTAATCTCACATTTAATCAAAATATTTAAAACTAATCTGTGAGAAGATCTTTGCTCTCTCTCCGCTTTCCATCCCTAGAATGCTAAGCATTATCCATCTTCTCCCTGAGTTCTTGATTTTGACATTTACCACAGTCTTATTGTCAACTTTATACAGCCATACAAGGAATATATTTCACTTTGAAAGCGCAAACATTCTTGTTAGTTTTCTCATCCATAAAGACCCACGTGGCATGGTCTTCTAGGAGCTAAACTTTCAGTGTTATATGTGGTCTGAGAAGTGAGTTAATGCATGTTGCCTGAATTTCCCAAGAGAACTTCAGGATCTGTTTTCCTTTCAGTTAGGAAATTTTCTCCTTAAGTGTTCAACACTGAACTAGGTAAATTCTGCAACATCAACAAATGCTAATAAGTAAATTGTTAGGTAAACAGTATGAAAGTGGGCAAGGGCCTGGCACGAAGGACAAATATCTCAGTGAAATAAATACAGGAAATATTTTCTCAAAGACTGAAAGAAGAGAGAAAACACAGTAAACTGCACTGAAACTTAGACAGTTAAGCATTTATAAAATTAGGGGAAAAAAATAAAACTGAGAACATACAACAATAAATGAATACATAAAATATAAATAAAACACTCTGTTTTCTCTGTACACAGTTCTCATCAACAAAAACATTTAAGTAGTTGCTGCTCCAAAGAGATATTGATTATGAAAGGAAAATATTGCACATTTTCCTAGCTTTTATCTGTTTCCACAGTGCTGGATTTTATTCTATTTATACCATAGCTAAGTAAATTTTCCCAAACCAGAGAATTTTCATACATATTAACAGAAATGTGATTCTGCATGTTTGTTTGAAATTCCTGGATCATATCTTCTTCATTTGTATTTCATCCTGATCTCTCTGCTGTTCACCAGCAGAGAATCATAAAATCACAAAGAAAGACTGGGCCAGCTTTTTAATTACCAGCAACTCCCTGTTTTACTTCAAAAGTTGTGGATTTTTGTTGTTGTTGTCATTTTAAACATTTACCCCAGTTTGTTACCTCCAAAAATCAATTTGTCACCTCTGGACAACTAAAATCTGGTAATTCTAAATCAGCTTATTCCCCCCAAAGGCTTTTGTACATTTTCTTGCTCATTTTGGCCCATAAAAGTAAAATACAGTACAGCTTAGAGTGAAGAGAGTTTTCTGTATACTACAACACTACTATCTAGACAGACAGTTAAAAAATACAGAGGCCATACTGTCCCAAATTGAAGTTATATACTTTCCTTTTTGATTTAAAGAAGAAGGAAAATTCAACCTTGGCAATAAGCATGGTTACTCCATCTTCTAATTTCACAAAATTCTTACCTATTTTAATTAAACTTTTTTTTTTAATATTCAGAACTTTGTATTCATGGTGTCAGGGGGAGCTCAGAGTAACAACAAGCCTTCTATGACAGCCCTATAGAATGCAAGAATGAAGAAATCAAGGAGAAAATTAAAGATTACAGAAATTACACAAACAAGCTGTTACTTGTATGCAAGGCATCCATCCAAAAGGATTTTGTTCAAATAATTGTGGCTAATATATACTGCTCTTGGATGGTTATTAAAATCGTTTTCCCATCAGGTTTTGATGTATTTTCCCCACAGAAATTACTTATAAAAAAAAAATAGAATCTGATATTGGGACACATCAACTCAATTAAAGAGGCCAAAGAAGAAGATGAAGAACAAACAGATCAAGGAGACGATATGGAAGTTCAAATCAGCCTGGGTAGCTGAATAGATAAGAAATACTACTGGAAACATCACTGTATTCCACATTTCCAAAAATTCTAGGTTCCCAGTACCCTAAAATACAGGTTCTAAGTTTGGGAATAGCAAGCAGGTCTTGGGAGTTGGGTGCAGGTCCACAGATACTGCAATCACCTTCTTCTTAAGAGCTAGATAGGGATGTTAAAAGCCAGTATCGAGTATACTGGAGAAAAAAATACATTACTGTTTTATTATTAAAGCACTAATACATTTTCCTTCATTAAACTTCTAGGTATTTCTTATTTTTGTTCCAGTTAAGTATTTCCTTTTCATTTTTTCATCCTGAAAATATCCAGTGATAGATATTGCTTAAGATATGCAACTATTTTAGAAGAAAATATATCAAAGCTTGTACATACCAAGGAGAAATCAATCTATCTTGATGAGAAATTAATCTAGAAAAAGTATTTTACAGAGAACTTCCAGAGATATGTTGCCTTTTTCTGGAAGTATCAAACAGCATTTTGCTAAATTATCTGATTCTCTAGTGGCTACAATTTCCAATGATAAGAAAAATTGCTCTAAGGGGAGAGTAATAAATGGATTTATTTAAAATAATAATAATAATAATAAAGTGAAACGGGAACTTCTGAAACTAGAAGAATGAAGATTGCTGCAGTTTCAACTAAGAAATCATGACTCGGTTTGAAGGGACAGGAATGAAGATAAAATTGCAATACAAATATATACAAGCATATAGACAAGACTACACAATGTTGCGAAGATAAGTAAACAGAAAGGGTTGGTGTTGTAATAGACAAAACAGAAGTTAAAATCAACAGGAGGCAACCTCTTGTAAATCATATCCATTGATATTTCTAGCCAAGGCTAATCTCTCGTTAAATGCTCTCCTTGTAAGGATAATCTCCTGTTCCTGGAAGTGGAGGTATTTTCAAGCGCAGAATTTGTGATGATGTCCATGTATGCTAACAAATGCATGCTGACACTTTTCTGCAGCATGAGCAGACATCACAGATAGCTTCAGCTTTGCTTTTCTGGGTTAGCATTCTGAGTGAAATTCTCTCTTGGACACCTCTTTAACCTTGAAGAGAAGTGTGGGATGACAGAATGACCAGTCCAGTACAGAGGAAGGTCTGTAAGAATATATTCTATTAAATTTTGTTGAGTACAACAGCTTGATACATCAAAAGGAGAACTATCACTAAAAATTATCTGTAGCGAGTAGAAACTTGAACTTACCTTAACTTGTGTCTGTTAACAAACTGTGATGTAAACCCAGAACTGTTCAAACAGCAACCTGAGAATTTAAAGCATGTTACTACCTCATAAAAGTTCATTAAACAAACTCCATGCAAAGAGTGGAGCAAGTTGCTATCTCACACCAACAAAACAGAAACCTTCAAAAGATAAATAGTATTTCAGTGCAGTTTTACTGGAAGAGAACTGCTGTAATGGACCACAGACCATGTTATTTTATCATTCCATACTCTTTCAGTACAATCCTTCAATCTCTGATGTGTACAATGCAAAAAATATTACTAGCTTGTGATCTAAATTCTATCCTCGTGGCAGAGGGTCATGTCATGTTCACTAAAGTACTGAAAAACTGACATACAGAAAAGGACTATTTTTAACAGTCCAATGGAGCTGCTCAGCTATAGAGCAGAAAGAAGAATTTAATCTCCTTATAAACTATATAGAATGACATCATATAAATTTGGAAGAAAAGAACACAGTATAACTCATCATAGCTCTTTTACAATTAAAGATATTTTAAGAAAGATCAAATTAAGGCATTTAATACAGAAATAACTATGACGTTTATAGACATTTCCCTAAGAACTCAGTGATGAAATAATACTGCATTGAACACAGTAGACTATACCAACAAAAATAGTAAATTTCCTAATTTCTATCAGATTTTTGTATGGCAACATGAACTTATACAAAGTAAAACAGAAAAATATTCAGTTTCCTATACATTTGAATTGGCAAGAGCTATCTAAGTCTAAAAAGAACTGCAGACAGCAGAGGTTTTTTTAAATATAATATCATGAAGTTTTTCATAATACATTTTTGATGACTCAGAAGCTTCTTAAATTAGTTTTATTTTTTGTATTTATATTCTTCTGATTTTAATCACATTGATGGAAAGAAAATTCTAAAGAAAGAGGAGACAACCACAGATCATTCAGAATTTTTCCAAATCTGTGCAATTTTTACTTTATATTTATTTGAAGAGTGAAACATTGTATTAGATGTACATCCCTGTTGACTGCGGGAGAGGTCATTCTTATTGCGGGAGAGTTGAACTAGATGGCCATTAAAGCTCCTTTCCAACTCAAACGATTCTATGATTCTGTGATTCCAACTTATATGGAAATCAATAGAAAGTGGGTGAATCAGTGTTGTTAAAAATCCAATACATAAATGTCTTTTCCAAAAATCTGCACATTTCTAATTATAACTTTCATAAGAAAACAATGCTCAGAAAACAATGAAAGTGAAAAATACATACTTGTATTACATGGTCTAATCCTTAAGTGTGTGATCGGTTTCAGTGACAATGGAACAGTTTAGCCTGGAGAAGCTTCAGGATCATGTGGGATAAGTAGAATCTTACCAATATTCCTCTATAGAGATAACATTTTCAAGCACCAAATACTGAATATTAATTGTTTGATTATGCTTACAATACTTACAGGTACTTGATATTAAAATAGTATGAAGGAAACAAAGAATCAAAGCCTTTAGCCAAGATAAATGAGTGGTGTTGAAAGTCCAGAAGGGCTGTCCACTTTATTGTCTACAGCTCTTTACCATGAGATTTTGTGAAATTTGTAAAAACTGTATATTACTGCAAAGCTTGCATACATTGAGGTCATATATTACGCAGTAGAATAGACCTGTAAGTACTGAAAAAACACTGAACACAGTGTAGGTAGAGAGCAGGTCAAGTTTGAATGAAGAAAGGCAGCTAGCATACGTGACACCTCCAATGAAGATACAATCTTGTAGAGTTCAGTGCAAGCTGATCGACCATACAACCAGCAGTCTAGAAATGTGTTGTTACTATTTTTTTTACTGAAGTCAACTTCTAAATATAGCTTGGACATGTCTATCTAGCTCATAATTACCATACCTCCTGTTCACATACAGGTACAGTCCTCATAAGAATGTTTTGCTTGCAATTCTTAACTTGTTTTGAGGCCATAATATAGTACTTTGATTTAACTGCTTGAACGGTCAGCTCTGGAAATCCATTTAATTAAATCAGAATTTATATAAAAAGTCACAGCCCAGCCCCAACAAAACTCAAACTACTACTGTTGTAAAAAGCTCCTCTGCTTTTGATGCTGCTCTGTATGAAATAAAGTATCTAATTATCAGGATTTTCTAATCTACTCTTATTTAACAACAAGAAAAAAGCAAATGAGGATGTCTTCTTTTCATAGAATCATAGCATCATAGAATCATAGGGGTTGGAAGGGACCTCAAGAGATCATTGAGTCCAATCCCTTGCCAAAGCAGGTTCCCTACACCATGTTGCACAGGTAGGCGTCCAGGTGGGTCTTTTGTTTTCTATTAGACTTCATAGACCATGATCCAGCCTGTCTCCTACAGATGCCAATAAATTTTAAGACAATTGCTGTGATGGGACCAAGCACAGCTGTCAAGATGTTAGTGTAAAGTCAGCAGTGTTCTCTTTTTTATTAAAATTCATAATCCATGCATCCACATACAAAAATTAGCATTTGTGATTGAGTAATGCATTCCTTATCCCCATCCACTGCTTTTTCTGTGTTTTCAAACTGAAATTTCTTAGTACAGGGATTATCATATTTCTTACTAAGGCTTTGAGCCTGTAGTGATCAGTCAGCTTTCTGTACATCTTTCCAGAGCCATACATCACACTTTAAGCAAAGCAAAAGACCAACAGAGTTTGTCTTTTGCTCTAAATCTCCAAAGACTTTTTCCTCTGTGACTCAACTGCTTTACTCATAACTTCTATTCAGAGTACACTAACCTGGTAATGATGGAAAACACTGAACGAAATGTTGTGGAAAAAAAGAAGTCTCTTAAAGAGAAGTGTATGTGTGTTTTTATAGAAAGTTTTCATTTTAATTTGCTGAATACATAACTTGCAGATAGAACAGTAACAATTTTGTTTTCTATCAGAATCACAAAATCAATTGTATTGCACAGTTGGGTTTAATATCTTACCCCTGTGCAATTGTCTGTCTGGACTTCTGCTGCATGAAGAAAATATGTTCAGCTTTAAAAATAACAAGCAGCCTAAAAGCCAATGTAGATGTTGTCAATTGATATATATAATACTAATATGTGAAGCCTGTTCAGTATTCATTTATGCCTTGTCCTAATGACATATAGCAGAAAGAGACCTGTGAAACAGAAGTCTTTAGACAGATAATCCTGAAATGACAGAAGGCTTCAAAACCTCTTTCCTGACAAGAGCATGAACGATTGTTTGGAAATACTTCCAGATCTTCCCACATTTGTGACAGTAAGTTTTCAATTATTCTTCATTCTGTATTCTCATTATTTGTCTCCTTGATACTTTCAGCCAGAATTTGCAGAATACAGACAAGAAATGTGAGAGGCAGCAACACAGACACATGTGACAAGCAGCACACTGCATAATCCAGGAAGACTATTCCAGAGTGTGAGAAGACATTAATATATTGGATAACAATTAGCAATTACATATGAAACTCAAGATTTCAGTCAGAATTCAATTGGTTTTAAACAGAGAATGTCATTCCTATCACTAGTGAGGACATAAAACATTTGACAACTTGTCAGAATCCATTTAACTCAGGCAAGAGTAATTTACAATTGTGTATCTTGCCTTCTGTATTTCTTATGTGTTCAAGTGTTTCTTTGATATCTTTATATTCAAGTAAGTAATAAGTTGCCTCTGAGCATACAAGTTAATAATTTTCCTTTAGCTACATCACTGTATTAACTGTTTACCAGCAAAACTAAATTATCTTCTCTGAGTACATTAAGTCAGAGGATTTGGCACATTTAGCATCTGTGCCTGTTGGCCTAAACAGGATGAGCATACACAGGACAGGCATCTGTTTTAAAGTGATATTCAGAAAAACAGGTTGTACCCTGTCTGTTTTACATCTTGGGGATTTCTCTCTTATCTTATAATACTTAACAATGTTGTTTCCTGCAACAATATATACTGTCTGTAATTTTTAGTGCATATGCAATTTGGCTTGCTTTTTCCTGCCTAGTTTGAGTGACAAAATGCACTCACAGATGCATTTTAAATGGTCTTACACTAGTAAATCCTGTGACTGAGAGCTGAACAGATTTTCCATGCATTAGCATGTAAAGATTCTGTTAGAATAAGCACTGTTACTTATGGTTGAGATTTGAAGCAAGGAGGTAAGGATTTGTGTACCAGCCAGTCTTAGGATGTCCAGCGTGACGTCATGGAACCACCATGCTGGATGGGTGTGCTGAAAGAGGGTATAACCTCTTACCAGCAGCTTACCAAGTGAGTGAGATTGTTATTAGGCCTTCAGTATACAATAGAACAAAAGCTTTCTAGTACAACTTGACATGACTAAAGTAACTTTAACACGCTTGAGACAATTTGCTGTTTCTGAGACCATCTACGAGAGAACAACTCTCTCCCTCATTTTTAAATTATCTCATCCACTTTAAAAAGCAGGACAGACAAATACAATCTGCCTTTTGGAAATGGTCTAGAGTGTATTATAAACCGAGCTTGGAATTCGTTCAGAAGAATGCACTAGGAACCATGCTAAAAATTTCACAGCATTTTACAATTGAATTTCAGTGCCCAGGATGTTCCCTTGCACAACTCATTATTTTAGCAGGTTGCAGTTAAGACAAATAATGAGAACAGTAATAGGCCCCTTAGAACTCTTGAGGTAGTTTTCTTGGTTAAGCATTTGTATAAGTTGAACAGTGTTGTGTGTGCAAATCATACATGGAGTTCCTGTAACATACTAAGGATCATTAAGACAAGAGATATATTAAGTAGTCATCACACTGAAAAACTGAATTTTTCATTATTTTTCTCTGTGGGTAAACAGTATTCATAATTTAAACTCTTGTGTGAGCAATTCACTGCCATTTCTGTGCAACAATGAGAATAGCTATGTAACTAACACCGAGAGGTTTTTTACATTCCTAATCACACTTGTTAAAATATCTGGAGAGACAGACAGTCTCTGATGCCATGAAAGTTTTTTGTAGTTTCCTCAAAATTTGCAGAAGACAGAAGATAAAGTCTAATTAAAAGAATCCTTAATGTCAAGGTCATTCTGACTAAAAGGTAAGGGCAGAAATTAGAGAAGTCTAACTGACTTCATTAGGTCTTTGCTGTTCTTTCCCTTGCTATTTATCTAGAAGTTTAGATTTGGAGCATAATGCATTTAGAGCAATACTGCTAAAGCTTCAATAATAAAATGTATTTTTTTTTAGATCAAAAGGATGTATTCAGAATGGAAAATGTTTATATTTCCATCCATCTTCTTGAGCATCCAGAATTTACAGACAAGGAGAAAGTAGAACAAATAAGCTTTCTAGCAGAAATTTTCAAGGTGGAATGAGAACAAATAAAATACTTACTTAAAAAAGATGCTTTCATTTTGGAAGTGTATACGATTTCTTACACAATGACACCATACTCTTAAGAAAAAAAATGTTATAGAAATCCATTTCAACAGAACAGATTCATGACCTATCTGCATTTTTCAGTATCTCTCAATGCTTCAGTTAGTATTTAGACCTTCTCTCTTTTCTGTTTCGTTATCATTTTTAGCTTTCTTGCTTAAGGTAAACAGTTTTCCCTATGTTTTCTGAGTTCTCAAGATTTTTATCAGGACTTGCCTAAGTTCTGTGTTCTTCGCAGTTCTGCAGATCAGCCCTTTTAGATTCTAATTTGTCTATCTGCAGCTGTGGCTCTTTGCTTGAAATGTATGTATGCTTCAAATGAGAGTGCAGGTCAATGATGTGGAGTAGAAGTTCTGAGAAAAGAGTTGAAATGCTTCATTTAAATTTGAGGTCTTAACTCTAGAATTAAATGTAGACTTTCGAAATACCAAAATACCAATGCTGTGAATTATGTTATGTTCAGAGGTGAAAAATTCGCTGGAAAGAACACTGCAGAGGGTATACAAAGCATGGGCTTTTAATGATGTTTTGTCTCCCTAAGAGCACAATTGGCAGTTCTAGAACACAAGGCAGTGTAGATGCACTTGCTGACAACTGGGGACTCCTGTCCTCCACTTAACTGATGACAAGTAGCAACAAGCAGGATCAGAACAGCTAAGCCTTAGTGATACTGATTCAGATTACTCCCACAGAAACTGAGATTATTACACATGTTTTCAGGAGTCCTGGCAGCAAATGCATGGGCATAGAGCAGACTTCCGTGAAAGTCAAGCAGATCACTGAAACTTCTGAAGAAATAGAAGATGGATTCCCTCCATTTTATCTCTGCTGCCTGAAGCTCCATCTCAAAAAGAAGAGGGCATTACTTTTTTGGGGGGAAGTATAAAGCCCAGAATTGACGTTTTATACAGAGGCAAATCCTAGTTACGTATAGAAGCAACTAAGTTAAGTCAGTCCTCCTGCTACCTTTCTACATTGTGAATGCAGGTTGACAGCTGCTTTACCTTGTTCATAGAAATGTATGGCTTTCCCTTTCACCATGAGTGGAGGAACAACTAGCTGTTACAATGACTCAAGTAACATCTCAAGAATTTAGGGGAGGTGAGATTGTTTTATTGATCCAACACCTTAGACTTCTTCCATGCAGTGCAGTGTTTCAAAATAAGGCACATCTCACCCAAGCTAATTATATTACTAGAAGTAGAAAAACTGATTTCAATGTAGGTTAACAGAGTGGGCAATCTATCTGTTTGTCATCGAGTAAGCAAAAAATGAAACTGTAAATCTTACAACAGATGGTAGATTTATGCTACAGTCTGTGTTCTTTTCATGGGATTTATTACCATATGTGCTGTTTCTATTTTACCATCCTTCTGTTTTGATTACTGATACAACTCTATTCAAATGCAAGGAGGATTAGGGCTCCATGTAATGATACCATGTCAGGTTCCAAAAGAGCAGTAAGCAGTATGATCATCCTTAATGTAAAGATGATACCAGATCAAAAGTTAAAATGATATAAAAGAAATTATCAAATTTGTTGTTAACTATGTTTTGATATTAAACACTGTGATTTATGTTCTGATAAGAAGGGGTTAGAGGCTCCCATATGCTTTTAATTAGCATTAATTAGCATTAATTAGCCCTATCATTAGTATTTGGCTAACCAGTCAAATCCATGAAGCAGATGGCAACTTCTGAAAGCTTCCTTGGGTAGACTGCTACATAGGGGTCTACTTTGTGTCCTCTCATTCTAAGATATGGTACCATTATTTCTAGTCCTCTCCATCTTCTCTATTTGACACCCTATGGCTCAGTGCTCTCCTGTATATCTTTATAATGAGGAAAAGGTCAGTATCTAGCTTTAAGAACAGTTGTGGTTGTGGTATAGAATATACGATTGAGCTATGAACTGTCATAAATTGACCCACAAAAATCTTTCTTGTTTTTTGTTTGTTTTGGTTTCATAGGTGGGATTGAGAATGGGAATCTGACTTTTAAAAGTTCTGTGTTCACAGAATTTCAGGGGCTAAAAGGGACCTCTAGAGATCATGGAGTCCAACCCCCCTGCAAAAGTAGGCTGCACAGGTAGGCGTCCAGGCAGGTAATGAGTATCTCCAGAGAAGGAGACTCCACCACCTCTCTGTGCAGCCTGTGCATGTCTCATTTTTGTAATAAAGTAGTTCATGTGCATAGCTTATTATATGGCTTCAATATATTGAGAAAATGCTATCATTACAAAAAAAGCCCTTCTTAACAAAGAAAAGTATCCCATCCCAGTAACAGGAAAGGTAAATACTATATTGGTGTTCGACATGACCTAAAGATCAGCAACAGTAAACCTCCTTGCTTCAACCAAGTTTCAAGCTTATTCTTTCTACATACTACAGATATATATTTCTACATAATACAGATTAGATTAATTTCCCAGAACTCCACCAGATACCTTTAAATTGTGATTTCATTTTCCTATTGACAATAACCTTCATCACCGTATGCTTTCTGAAAATCACGCTATTCCATAATTTCCCCTTATCTTGTGCTTGGACCTAAAATGGCACCCTGAAACACTGTCAATTCATTAATTAAAATGTTATTTCAAACATTAACAAGGCCCAGCGAATGGTATTGTCCCTGATGCAGAATTCGTTGAAATCCATCAAAATCTGTTGAAATCTTAGCCTCTCACTATTAGTTTGTACTTATAGTAACCAACTCTGTTAAAATTGTTTCTGAGCTAGAAATAAGACTGTTCCTAGGAGTCCTATGTTTAATAGAACTGAAAATTTCAGTAAATTATGTAAGTAGGAAATATACCAAACATAATTGCAAGCTGGCTTTTGTCAGCTTAGTTCCTGGACTGTTATTTCGGTCAGTTCACCTTGTCTGTATCCCAACACACCCTTTTCTGTGCTCAGTAAAAAGTGAGACAAACAAATAGTTAAATTCTCAAGCACAGTCTATACCCTCCTAAGAACTCAAGAAATCAATGCTTGTGAAACATTGGTGACTCATGGGTAAGTCTAGAATTTTTTACCTTGTTAATTGCCTGGAACATACTGATCAAAATTAGATTTATATTGTCCTAGACATTAGCGGTGAATTAATGTCTCATTATATAGGTTGACTTTTATGAATGGTTTCTTTTAATCATTTACATATTCTCCACAAGTAGTGATGAAATTCATGTTTTAACAGTAACCATTTCAGTAAGACGTATCATTTCAGTTTACACTATAATGAACAGATATGAAAAATTACTTGTTCAAGTAACAAGATAAATTTCCCTATTGAAGACTTAATCTCACTTCATCAATATTTGATTTGTAGCGGTCATAAAGATAAATGCCACTACTATTAAATAAATTATTTCCCTCATTAACATCTCATACTTCTAATCATCTAACCATTATTTTTGTATTTTTATCTCCCAAATTTCTCATGCTTTTAGCTAGTTAACTAAGAATTACAACCATTTCAAGGCAGTACTTTCTGTTTAGATAGTCGGCAAATTCTGCCAAAACTGCTCCATCTCTTTTTGTTACACTTTTTGTCACAAGCCTTGTGCCTGTGCCCCTGCTCGCATTCTGATACTTGTTCTTTGGGGCTGAGTCAGGGTATCTCTAATAGAAGGGTATTGGCTGTGGAAATCGCCCCCTCTACTGGATTTTTGAGCCTCTTGCTTTTGCCGTTCACAATCTCAACTGAAGCATTTCAGAGAGATCTAATCTGTGGTTTCACTTTCCCTATCTGTTTGCTAGCTAGAAGCACAGTCAGGACTTTTGCTTTACGTAAAGCAGTCTCATATGTACTTTTATAGAAAACAAGTAGATACTGTCCACGTGTTTCTGTTGAACTCAAAAAAATAAGAGGGACATTTAAGGAAAAATTAGATGTTTGATTAAAAAGGTTAAAAAAATACTGAATTCAAGATAAGGGTAAATAAAAACCATAGCACAAGAAAATCGGTACCTTAACAGGAGATTCAAAATGCTTCTAAGAGTACGTATGGGAACTGTTGAATCACAGCCTGAACCACTGATTGGTCACCTGAGGCAAGCACTGAGTCAGCCACAGGGGCACAGGTGAAAGTAATGTACCTGTGTGATTGGAAGGGATGGAATTTGGCTCCACCTCTCCCAGACCCCAGGGAGAAGAGGCCCACCCCCTCCTCACCACAACCCCCCTTCAGGAAGTGGTAGAGTGCAATAAGGTCTCCTCTGAGCCTCCTCTTCTCCAGGCTAAACAATCCCAGCTCCCTCAGCCGCTCCTCAGAAGACTTGTGCTCCAGACCCCTCATCAGTTTTGTTGCCCTTCTCTGAACACGCTCCAGGGCCTCAATGTCCTTCTTGTAGTGAGGGGCCCAAAACTGAACACAGTACTCGAGGTGTGGCCGCACCAGAGCTGAGTACAGGGGGATGATCACCTCCCTGCTCCTGCTGGCTACACTATTTCTAATACAGGCCAGGATGCCGTTGGCCTTCTTGGCCACCTGGGCACACTGCCGGCTCATATTAAGCCGAGCTTCAACCAACACCCCCAGGTCCTTTTCCTCTCTGCATTCTTCAAGCCATTCTGCCCCAAGCCTATAGCATTGCATGGGGTTATTGTGGCCAAAGTGCAGGACCCGGCACTTGGTCTTATTGAACCTCATCCCATTGAGCTCAGCCCAGCTGTTCAGCCTATCCAAATCCCTCTGAAGGGCCTCCCTACCCTCAGGCAGTTTGACACATCCTCCCAACTTGGTGGCATCTGCAAATTTACTGAGGGTACACTCAATTCCCTCATCATCTATGCTATGTCCCCTGTAGCATAGGATTGTAGGGCCATCAGTTTAGATCAGGGAAGAAGTGCTCCTGATCATTGACAGTTTGATCTGTCAAGGATAGCTGAAAATATAAATTTTCCTGACATTTTTACTTTATTTTAAAAATGCCATGTCAAAATCTGCCAAAGCATAAATCTGATTTCTCAAATTGTAAGACATGAGAATACAGCTATGGGCATGAGTCTGCTAATGATGTCAAGCTGTTTCTTGTCTCAAAGGCAGACGTAGTATCTTTAACTCCTTTGGTCAGTAATATGACAGTTCAGTGCCAATCCATATGTGGATGCACGAGCAGATGGCTCTGTCCCAGGATCATACAGAAACAGGCACACCAGTGACAGCTGATCAGAAGCAGAAAACTGAAGTGCAAGTGCATGCCCAGGAGGGAGAACTCCAACCCATAGAAGTCTATAGCTGTTTTCTCCCTGCAGGTAGCCTAGACGAGCTCTCCCTGCCAGCCACAGGCAACGTTCTGGGGGGGGAATATGATTGTGACCCATGCTGCTGCCTGGCTGTGAGAACACATAGAGTGCAGGTGGTTTTATGACATTATTTAGACTCTCTAAACTACACGTTCAGTTGCTTTTATAGACATATGATTTTTTTTCCAGTATTTTTAATGAAATTCTAGTTTCAACAAAATATGTAAAAACTTTCTTTCTTATATCTATTAATGCAGAATCGCCCTGTTAAGAATTCAACTTAAAAACATGAATTACTGTTTCCACATCAAGTGGACATAGATTCCTATAGTGAACTAAATTTACTTGTAAAGTACTAATAACTCTTACCACTTAACTCATCTGCTTGTCACGAGGAACCACAGGGTCCCTTGTAAAGTATAATAGCCCCAAATGAGAAACCACTGCTGTTTCTTATACATCAGTAAGCAATAGGGAAGGAAATACATCAAAACAGATATCTGAAACTTATACAATCAGAGATCTTGGCTTCCTGCATCAAAGAATAAGAGACGAGGCAAGAATTAGGAATGTTCTGAAACAGCAATGTCATGGTCCAATGGATAAAGCATGAATGAAATGCATAAAATGAAATGCATAAAGCATAAAATTAGTGAAGACTGCCACTTAATGTAAAATTATGATTATATGCCAACTGTATATTGCGTTGCCACTGTTGCATTGTGGCACTGATGAAGAATTCTGGTCACAGATTACAGGTCCAATCTTCCTCATGCTCATTCCTAAAGATACACAAAAATTCACTGCACTTGCCCTTAAAATTTTCAGTTTGAGTAATGCAAGTGTATCATCTGAGTAGACAGAGGAAGTGGGAGTGGATCATCTAAATGGGTGTGGGAAGTGCGAAAGTTGAATAAAATAATGTTAAAAAGGCTGTAAAGACTATCTTGATTGTAAAGGTTATGTTGTAAAGATTGGGTGGTAGCTGTGAAACACACAAGCCTGGATATCCATCCAAGGCTCCTAAAATCAAGATGCTCTATAAAAATATTAAAATAGAAAGATGATAATTTTACCTTTTTTACTAATTTTACTTCTTAAAATTTCTGCACCACTGCCTATAAAGCTTCATGCTTGGATTCCATAAGTCCATTTAGCACTGCTGACTTTGCTGTGCTTTAATGAGAACAGGCTTGTCCTTCATCCAACCATAAATTGTAAAGTCATGACTTATAAATGAATATGCACATACATTATGCTCCTCGTATGTTTATAATTTAACTATACATTTCTACTCATTTAGCTTTTCTCCATCTCGTGGAAGTTAAACTGCAAGCAACTTTCACCTCAGTGACATCTTTCCCACGAATTTAAATCAGTATAATCCCTGCTATAAGCAGGGACAACTTCCACTATACCAGGTTGCTCAAAGCCACATCCAGCCTGGCCTTGAATGCTTCCAGGGAGGGGTCATTCACAATCTCACTGGGCAACCTGTTCCAGTGACTCACCACCCTCACAGTAAACAAGTTCTTTCTAATATCCAGTCTAAATCTACCCTCTTCCAGTTTAAAACCTCATCCTGTCACTGGTTTCCACTTGCATTAATGAGCCGACTACAACTCCCTGAGCGTGACTGTTGAGCCATTTCCTGTTATGGTTTTGTGATTTTTGTTGTATTGTTGATATTCCACATCATAACATCATGTGGAGTATTGGGAGTTAAGGAGTTAATGCTCCAGCTCCGTGGATCATCAATAGTTCCAGGTATGCCTGTCTCAGAAGAGAAGAAGAACTACATTCCCCAGAGGACTTTGCGATGCTTTGCGTTCTTACGTGTTTACGCTCAGAGGGAAAGATAAAAACTGTCTGCGGTCACGGGACTCTCTCTTCCCTTCGGGACCGAGCTCGGCAGTGGGTGTTTGTTGCAGCCGTCCGCCTTCAGCGTTAGCGTAAGGCCTTTGGTTTATCGGACACTTTCTCCCTTGCTCATTTTATTTGATTCATTTGCCTCAATTCCAATTATATTATATTATATTGTGTTATTTTTCCTTTCTGATATCTATTTAGTAAAATAGCTTTCCTCCTCAGATCATTGCCACTGTTTTGTTCCTAGGCCCATCTCCCTTCTCCTTTTTCCCTTTCCCCTTTCCCCTTCCCTGGGGTGTGGGCCCATGGGTCCCCTGCCTCAATTGTCACGGTACTGGGTCAAACTGTCCTGCAAACCGTTGACATTTCCTCATCCAGTGAGTGGGTCATCCATCAAATCCATCTTTCTCCAATTTGGAGACCAGGATGTCATGTGGGACAGTGTCAAACACTTTACACAGATTCCTTGGATTTTATTTTCTCCCCTTCTTGAAAATAGGTGTTGTGTTTCCCCTCTTCTAATCAATGGGAACTTCACCAAACTGTCATGACCTTTCAAGTATGATGGATAGCAGCTTGACAACTTCATCTGCCAGTTCCCTCAGAACCCATGGATGGATCTCATCAGGTCCCATGGATTTGTGCACCTTCAGGTTCATTAGCTGGTCTTGAACCAGGTATTCACTTACAGCAGGCTCCCTGTGTATGCCATATGGTGCCTCCACATATGCCAGACATTTCTATGTTCCATGCTCCTGGTGTGGCCTCACCTTAAGTACTCTGCAGTTTAGATGTCACAGCACAGAAAAGTACATAGAAGACAAAACTGTTACAGAATACCCAAAGGAGGGCTACAAATCAGTGAATGGTCTAGTGGGAAAGATGTATGAGAAGAGGCTGAGACCTCTACGTGTGTGTGATACAGAGCAGGAAATGCTGACAGGATCCATCCTGTGGATGGATCTCATTGGCTCCCATGGGCTTGCACACCTTCAGGTTCTTTAGATGGTCTCAAACCTGATCTTCACTTACAGCAGGCAGATCTTCTCCAAGTTGTTACAAATGCTTTCTGCCTTCAAGTCCTTACAAAGTAAAATACTTTGGCCGATAAGAACAATTATTTGAGGGCATCTCAGATACATTTTTATGGACTGATACAATTCAGTTCAGTTGCAAAGTCCTAGTAACATCTGAGATGTTCTCAGGTATTCAACCCAATCTGCAGACATTCCTCCAGAGGCCATGTCATATATGCCACTATCACTAGATGTCGGTATCTTAAGAAGCAATGAAGATGTGTGTGGGTATCTAAATCAAGCTTTGTGTCAAAATCATAAAAAAGACTTAGAATACCAGTCAATTAATTCTAAAAGTGTCTGAAGTTTATAGATCTCCACATAATGAACCAAATAATTTTCTAAATGTTAAGGGTTAATATCTTCCTCAAGAAAATGTAGGCCCACAGCACTGCTTTTTGAGATCAAAGTGTCACTAAACTGTGGCAAAGGCCTTGGAAATGACTACTCAGTTATCTAATATCATCAGTTCTTCTGTATGAAGAGAATTGCACATCATGATTATGTAGGCGTGTATTCTTACTCACTAGCTCTGATGGAACTCTTCTTAGTACAAGAACAAAGAAATGCCCTTTGGGAATCTCATTCTTTGCTCACTCTGTGCCCCAAATCATGCTGCTAAAGCAAGGAATTCTGTTCCAGACAATTGGTACTTAATACTAACATCAGAAATACTGATTTATCAGGTACCTTTGTTGGATTAAACCAAAGTTAACATTTAAGGGTTACAGAATGAATTCTACAGCAAAAGCAGTAGAGTAACACTGAATTATGTAAAGCCTATCTAATTAAAGTTACAACATTATTTAGTGTGGCATCTCATTATATTACATATTTTAGATGATTATATGACACGATGAACATTTTGGATCTCTCTGAGATCTGGCAGCAGAATTCATAGGCATCATATTTCAGTAATGGTGAAAATATTATGAATAATCAGGCATGAGTGTAGGAGGTTCTTTTGACTACAGCAAAAAGAATATTTCAATACAGTCTTGTGTTAGAAAGACAAAGCTTCAAAGTCCTAACTTTCATTACATCTTTAAATTGTATATCCCAAGCACAACATAAAATGCATGACTACAAGTCTTGATTCAGAAACAGTGAAATAAAAAACAAAAAATACAAAAAAGAATCAGCATTACTTTCCAAAAATGAAATCCTAAAAATTACCTTAAAAATATTTATGACAATTGAAATTGATTGTGGATAAAACAAGTAAGTTTTTCATAATTGAAAATGTTAATTATGTAAAAACTGAGACATGTATGTAAACAAGGTAACTCTGAAGTAATTTATAGATCACCTGTTTTCAAGGAGAATGAGATAATTTAACCCAGGATGACTTACAAAAAGAAAAACAGATCACATTGTTCTCTTCAAGAGTCAGGCAATTTGCTTTCTCACTTCTTAACAGTTGTAAGATATAAGATTAAATATATCAGTCATGCACACATTTATATAAAAGAAAAACTGCTTAAAAGCTGAACTGCATTGGTGACCCTGTATACTAAAATCAATTTTCTGTTTAACAGAATAATCCATTTACTTGTATCTCAGCCCGAAAACCAGCCTGTTACACAATTTGGCACTGATGACTGAAAGAAACTTTCACTTCCTCCTATTGATTCTCACTGAAAAAGCGAAATCAACAGTTCCAGAAAAGGAGTGAATTTCAGGCTGCTCTAACAAATCATATTAGCATGCACTAAATAATAAAATAATATATTTGGAAATATTTAATTTAGACAATTGAAATATGGCAAATGGCCCTGAGGTCTCATGAAAGCTTAAACTTCACCAAATTGAAGTTTTTTGCAGAGATGCTCAGCACTTTGGAATGAGTCCAGCACTGGAAAAAATAAAAATAAAATAAAAATAAAAACAAGCAAACAACAAAACAAGAAAAGCATCTTACATATTCTTTCTGAATGATATAAAATACATTTTTACACTGCTTAACAAGTTTTTTCTTCATATATATATATTCAAGAACTGATGAGCCATTGCTTTTTACAGGACAGGAGAATTAGGGCTAAGTACACTGAGGATGCATACTGGATCACAAGATTACAAATTACCAAAGATAATATTTTCCCAGTAACTCCAAGACTTAAAAAAAAAATAATAATAAATTGTTGTAAGTGTAATAACAGAGGACTTGAAAGAAGCTTCCAGATCTTTAAGTCCCAACACCAGCCTCTGTAATCTTGTTATCATTCCACTATACTCCAGGTCAGTTCGTGTTTTTCTCTAATACTTTCCTTAGAAAGAAATTTAATTAATTACCTTGTTGGGACAGTTGCAGCCTTTTAATTTCCACCCTACATTTTTAAATGTCCAATTCATATATTGTTTTTTTACATACATCTCCTATGCTTCACAGTCCAGGTCACAATTTACCTTGTCAAGGCTGTAACACACTGCCAAGGCATAGACATCCTGTCACCACTTAGTGTACTCAACCAATTCTCCCTCTTACTGCTTCCACTAGGACAAGTCCCCCGCACTTACATCGAAAACTTTTGTTACCATTTGTTTCAGTGTATGTTTGGATCTGAGAGACAGGATTTCTCAGGAGCAGAGGCAAGCAAACTATGCACACAGAGCAACACAGAGGATTACAAGTTTTAGTCAACATGCACACGCTCTCACACATGCAGGCTCACATATCTTACATAATCCCAGTAAGAGGCAAGCAGAAGCTCACTAAGCAAGTGCTCTATTACTTACCAACACTTGAGAGATAGCAAACCACCAAAAAGGAGAGAGAAGGAACTATGCCGGTGGTGGATTCAATAGGTAGTGTCATCAGGACATTCCCTGCTTCAAAGTGCACTTTTGCTCTCTCACCCATCACAGCCTCTCTCCTGCTCTTATTCTCCCTAGGGTCTCCCCAGGCTTTTTCACTTGCATGCTGTACCTGTGCGGCCAGTGAGTGATACAGAGCCCAAGTGGAACACTTGCTTGTAAAATAAGTCCTTGCAAAAATAAGAAAAACTACCAAGTTCAACTCTCTGTACAACACTTCCCTTAAAGTTGCCAGAATGCTTTGTTCCACTCCAGGACTGTTCTTCAGTCAGGGGCCTTTAGGTCCCTTACACCATTCTCCAAGTGTATAATACTACATGTTATTCACTTGAATCTCATACATTTTCCATTTCTTTAATACCCAAGGTCATCTAGATCTTTTTAAATATTCTTTGCAAGTTCTAACTCAGCTGCAATTTAAACATCATTTATTCCATATATTCTTGCTCTTCACTTAAAAAAATAATGTCACTGTTCCTGTATTCAGTATTCTTTTATTCTTTTATTTCTTTTCTATTTCTTGTAGGTGTCCATATGTATTTCTATAATCTTTTCAGTGATTGCCCATTTAGGTATAGCATTATTTCTGCAAGTCGTTATCTTATTTGCTTAAATTACTCCTTGATGGTTTGAATAAATTTTACTTTAATTCCAAATATCCTCTCCATTCAAATTTCTGACCATCTGGACTAAATAAACTGCAGTTTGCTTTCAGTTTCTTTAGCTCACCGAAGCTTTAAGTCAAGCACTGTACTTGAAGTCATGGCTTTGTTGATCTTACCATTTAATTTAAAATAAAATGATTTAATAAAAAAACTTGATCACAGTGAATAATGGCAGATTTATCTGTAGCATCACTATTTTTTTACCTTTTAATTAAAATAGATACAAAATAGCACAGAACCCTATTGTAAGGGCTGTTAATGTATTTTTACATGTCTATTTTGTGTAAAACAATTACATTGGTCCTTTGAGGTCCCTGAAATTCCCTTTCCAATGTGAGTCTTACATTCCTTTGTGCACAGGTATGTTCTCTTCCATCACATAACAGTTTCACAGATCATAAGTTCTCTGAAGCTGGGACACCAGAGAGTAAAAGACAGAGTGTTTTTAGATGGTTAACCTGTGTGTTCTCCTGAGTCATAGGATATGTGGTATGAATAAATATGGTGTGGAAAAAAGTGACCCTATGTCTATTTTCTCTATGAATATTTCATTCACAGGAGCTAGTTTTTAACAGGTGATAAACAGAATACAAACTAATAAGCTTAACTGGCAATAATAACTAGCACAGCATGTCATCTTCAAGGTGTTTTATTTTCCCCACCTCAAGACAGCAGAATTCTTTGACCAGCAGGATTCTGAAGCACTGAAGAGATCCCTGCATCTGACATAATTTTGGATTCCAGGGAACAAGCCACTGCCAAGAAAGAAAGTGGTACTAAGAATTACTTTATTAGATCTAGCTAGGAGAGACTTACACACTTATATTTTTTATCTTAGGTCCAATATGTTCTGTGACCACACATAACAATTTTAGACTGACCTAACTGTTCTTTGATGTGAAACAAAATCAAGATTAATTAAAAGATGGATTTTCTGTATAGACACAAGATTTCATAAAGGAGAATGACAAGTTTCATCTGGTCTGGAAGCTTAACAGCAAATGTAAACAATTATCTTCAAGGGAAAGGGAGAGAAATGCCACTTTCTTATGATTCACATTGTAATAGGAAAAATTCTTCAGTGGTAAATCATATTGAAAATAATGGTGTGTTTTTGAAAGGAATATAAACTGTAGATGATACTCACCTTGGAGTGAAATGTTATGCTTCATTTTTATTGTAATACCCAATGTCAACAGGGCTCTTTCAGAAATGACACCTACTGTGAAAGACGAAACTGGACAGTTTTGCCTATTGGTGTTTTGCTAACACAATGCCATTCAAATATGCTTGATGCTTGAGATTAAAAATGAAACAAACAAACAAAAAAATGCTAAGAGCAACAGTACATAACTTCCTGTGTTCAGTACCAAATTCCTGAAGTTCTATCTAACAAATTCTGATTTATCACTCATTTCTAACCATGTCACTCTAGTCACTTCCTAAGATACTTTCCTCCAGTGCAAATGACAAATATGCAGGTCTTGGAGATGACTACAGAATAATGTGTCAAAGGACCAGAGATTACTGAGTTAATGTCTAGGTTAGACATTAGTTCAGCATTGAATATCTGGATAAAATATAATAAATTTGAGAATATGTATTTTGGTAAGTAAAGGAACTCTACAAGTAGAGTGAAATATCCATTTTCTAATTCTTCATCACTGTCAGCAGGGAGATCATATCAACTACGGGGTATTAAGTAACTATCCACGCACAGATCACTGCACCACCCCAATGTGCTTCCGTGTTCAGATTCACTGCACACAGCCTTCACTATAGCCTTCCTGATAACCCATTTCTGTCTCAGATCCATAGGACAAAAATACTCACTGTCTTCTGTGTATGGGAACTGTTGAATCACAGCCTGAACCACTGATTGGTCACCTGAGGCAAGCACTGAGTCAGCCACAGGGACACAGGTGAAAGTAATGTACCTGTGTGATTGGAAGGGGTGGAGTTTGGCTCCACCTCTCCCAGACCCCACTTAAGGGCTGACCACCACCAGGGAAGGATCTCTTGTTGGAGATCTCTCCCATGTGGAGTCATTGGCAAGCCTCAACCACTGTAAAAGATGAGCCACCCTTTACTTAACCAGTAGTCTGTGTGCCATCTATATAAAGCCTTACAGAAATATACTATCCTCCGTGATATTTTCTCTGAATTCCATCCTTGCGAATTATCCACCCTATGCTTCTGTTTTATTGTGTATCAGTTTGGTACTGATACACTGATAGCTGACCACGGACCACTCAGATCACGGGCCATCTCAGTAAAAAACACTGCATATATATATGTACCCATCTGGGAACTAATTCTACACCAGGCTGTCATGTACCCTAAAGCTACAGCATGTGTAATACCCATTAACTTCTTAGTGATCACTTTACTTTTTCTAATCTTGCACAGGCCAGTTGCCACATCTCATCCTGTGGGAGACAAAAACTACCTGTAAAACAACAAATGAGCTTACAACACAGCTAAATGTCACATTCCCCTTGCTCAATAAAATCAAAGATGATGAAAAAAAATCTCAAAATACAATTTCAGAGAAGTACCATAGGTTTATCTTTCCTCATTTCATTTGCTGTTTCTGTGGCATAAGCCATTCACTGCCTTTCATTTCCTTCCCTCAGTGTCTTCTCTGCTATTTCTTCTGAAGCATGGGATTCTATCACATTCCTATAGTCTAAACCTACATATTCCTTAAGAAAAAATAAATGAGATTATAACAGTTTAAAAGAGTAATATCTCCTTGCCCTAATAGTTTCAACATCCTTTTACCCCAGAAAGAGCAGATCTAAATTAGCAGCTAGTCATTTTAACTTGTCTTTTATATACTCCATTCATTTTGTTGTTTTCCCTGCTCTGTGTGCTTTTACAAACTGTCTGCTTTAAAACACCTTATAAGTTGCAACTAGTCATTACTGATAAACAGTGCTATTCACAAATAGTCCTTTAGGATAAAAATTGAGCACACTGTACCACAGTGGGAATTATTTCAAAATAACAGTCTCTTACTTCTACTAAGCAACCATGGCTGAGCAAAACAGATCATACTTACTGTGAGCATCCTACTGGTGAATGTCTTTATGTAAACCTTCTCTACTGGGTCTACCTAAAGCAAACAAAACAAAAACAACAACAAAAAAAAGGAAGCAATTAGCATATCCCACCAAATGTAATAATTACTAAAAAGATCCTAACACTGATGTTCTCAAAAAACAAACAAAACAACAACAACAAAACACCAATAAAGCAGCAAAATGGGTGATCATAGGCCATAGATGTTTGGTTGTATTTATATTTACTTTAACATGCACATGAATAAGTCTCTACAGAGCTGGAAATGAATAAACCTATGCAATGTCCTAAGAAAAAAAAGCAGACTAATTCTACTGTTATATGGCAGTCTGCTAGAACAACAGGGTAGCAAAGAGCAAAACCTAGTGGTATCATAAAATCACAGAATCACATAATGACCAAGAATAGAGGTCACCTTGTCCAACACCCTGACCAAGAAGGGACACCCAGAACAGGCTGCCCAGGACCATGTCCACACAGTTTATGATGGTCTCCAAGGAAGGAGACTCTACAACCTCTCTGCCTCCTAATGTTCAAGACAATGTCTTTAATAATATACTTTAACTTTTGTTTAGCCCTGAACTGGTCAAGCAGTTGAAATGGACAGGTAGTTTTACTCAATGTTCTTTGCAAGTTCCTTCCTTCTGAACTGCTCTAACTCTCTGGACAACCTGTGGTCAACCACTGAAGAAGTGTTTCCTGGTGCCCAAAGCCTCCTATGTTCTTCTTGTGTCTACTTTATGCCCATTGCTTCATCGTGTTACAGGGTGTTGGAGAAAAGGGCCTAGCTTCATCCTTCTGTATCCTAAGGAGGTATAAACATTGGTAAGTTATGCACTAAACCTCACTTTCACCAGGCTAAACAGTCCTAGCTCTCCCAGCCCCTCCTTACAGCAGGTGTAGACCAGACCCTTCTTCATCTTCAAAGCCCTTTGCAGGACTTTTTCCAGAATGTCCATGCCTCGCTTGTACTGGGGAGCCCTGAATTGGACACAGCACTTCAAGTATGACCTCACCAGAGCTAAACAGAAGAGAAGGATCACCTCCCTTAGTCATTTAGTAACATTTCTCCTAATGACCCAGCAGTGTGCCCTGGTGGCCAAGATGGCCAATGGTATCCTGGGGTGCTGAGGGCAGCAGTTCAAGGGCAGTGATCCTTTCCCTCTGCTTTGCCCTGGTGAGGCCTCACCTGGAGTATTGCGTTCAATTCTAGGCTCCCTGGTACAAAAAAAGACAGGGATCTCCTTGAAAGAGTCCAGTGGAGGGCAACAAAGATGATAAAGGGCCTGGAGCACTTCCCTTATGAGGAATGGCTGAGAGACCTGGGTCTGTTCATCCTTGAGAAAAGAAAGCTGAGGGGGGATCTGATCAATGTCTATAAATATCTAAGGTGTAGGAGGCAAAGGGAAGAGGCCAGACTCTTTTAAGTGATATGTGGTGATAATATGGGGAAATGGCCACAAATTAAAGCAGAGAAAGTTATGCACAAATGTGCATAAGAACTTCCGCAGGTGACAGAGCAGTGGCACAGCTGCACAGAGAGGTGGTGGAGTCTCCTTCTCTGGAGACGTTCCAGACCCGCCTGGACGCCTACCTGTGCAACCTGGGCTAGGGAGCTGCTTTGGCAGGGGGTTGGACTCGATGAGCTCTAGAGTCCCTTCCAACCCCTATAATTCTCTGATTCACGAAACTACTTCCATTGTTACACATTTCATTTAAGACTTTTATCTTTGCTTTGGTGCCCATTAAGACACTCAGGGGCCATGGAGGAGCTGACACACTGCTGTATGCAACTGCACCCTGACGCCTGTGGGTGCTCTGCTCCCAGTGGTTCCAGTCTGGCTGTGCTCACTCTGGGCAGTGCTTGTTCCTGAGGTCTGATTTTCAGAGCTCACGTGAGCACTGCCGCACACCTGGAGCAGCCTGAGGAGTTTGAGTACCTCCACCGCTGCCTTCATGGAAAGGGTCTGCAGCAGTCCAAAGCTTTTGTTACTGTTGTTTCATTTTTCATCGAAAAGTTTTCAGCTCTCCCTAATCCACTCCCGCGTCTCTTCACCTCTGCCGCACCCAGCCGCCGACACACCCCCACCCCGGCTCCCCCCTCTGCCTGTCAGGAGACAGCGGACGTGCCACCCTCAGGCCTCCGCGCGGCACAGCCCGCCGGACCTCCGTCCGCCGCCTCCCGCCCTGCCTCGGCCGGCACCCCGCGGGGAGGGGTCGCGGCAGCGCCCGAGAGGACCGACCCGCCCCTGGGTGATCACAGCGGGCAGGGCCGGCCGGGCACCGCGCTGGCTGAGCGCTTTCCGCAGCCGTTTGTCTCCTGTCTCTTCCCGTTCTCATGAGCAGCTGCTGCTGCGCAGCCCCTTCCCCGCCCGCCTCGGCGGCGTCGCCGCCTCCTCGTAGCCTCGAGCAGCGCGGCCCGGTAAGCGGAGCGGGCAGAGGGGCGGGGAGGGGCAGCGCCGCCGGCCATTAGGCCGAGCCGGGTTGCGCGCTCAGGGGCGGACACCTGCACGGAGCTCTTGGGGTGTCTCCCACCCCGCCGAGGGGAGCCTGGAGAGCGGCGGCGGGAGCCCCGACTTCTTCTCAGACTTTACTTAGCGGTGCCGCCGCCTGTCAGCGCCCGCAACGCGCGGGAGCGGAGCCCGGCGCTCCATGCGCCGCCCACGGGGCGGCTGCCGTCCCCCGGCCCCGCGTCGAGGCGGTCGGTGCCCGGCCGGGGCCTGGCGGGCGCGGCGGGGACGCGCGCTGGCGGGTGGTGGCTGGGCCGGGACACTCGGCTGGCCGTGGCTGTGACACGGTGGCTGGTGGCGGAGAGTGCGTGTGCCGTCGGGACGTGCGTTACTGAGGGCTCAACTCCTTTATTTTGTGCGACAGACAGTGTTTATAAGTGCAGAACCATGAAACAGTGCTGGATCGGTCAGTGGGATTTCGTGCAAGAAGAAATTTACGTGCCAGTCCCTGGTTTTCCAGTGACCCATTTTGTCTGTTATGTCAAAGCAATTTAAACACGCTGTACTCTCTTGATGTACCGTGCAGACTCACCGACTTCAGCAGCATACAGTAGAATTTTGTAGGAAATTAAGTAACACATAGCAAGTAGTATGTTCTTGCCTGTTTTAAAGGTTAACTGCCATTTAATTTACATGAGCTACTCTTGCTGGAAGGGAGTGTGTATTGCAGACTGCCACCCTCTCAGCAGCCAGTGGACCATGATACGGGGCTGACTGCACAACATCTGCACTGGTGGAGCAGTTTGCAGTCCTGCAGGAGCGACGTGCACATCACCTCACACATCTTGCTGCTCTGTTGCACTGGCAGCCTAAACATTGTTTTCTTTCTCCATTTATAAAATTACTCTTTTGAGAAATGCGGGTTAAGGGTCTTTTTAAAAATGTCTCTTTAAAGCAGAAAAACTTCGGGTATTGCAACCCAGCAGTTAGTTTTCTTGTGTGCTCAAGCTCCTTCAGGGATTGTTTCCCTGTTCACCAAAGTGATGGTTCTTCCTCTTCCAGGAATAGGAATTTCTGGTATTGACACTTGTTGGCCAAGACAGTTCATCTCACTTCTGATGCTCTGCCTCAGAGCTGTCATGCATCTATTATTTTCTCATGACTCTGTCACTAACGCTCATTTAATGTGCCCTAATTCCTTGCTGCAACCTAATTATTATTGTCATCTTCATGGCTACAGTATCCTGAAGGGGTCACAGGTGACTTCTGAACAAAAAGCATTGAGAACCTCTTTTATATAGTTGAGAGAAGGTTAAAACTAGTTGAAGAGACATACTAGATCAGGCTTTCAACAGAAATACATTTTTATGTTTAGTCTTTCACTTTGCACACTTGAGAAACTTTGGGTGGTCTTTACTTCATTTTTTCTACCAGTATTTTTGAGAGTAAATGGCCAAAGCTGAATAAATTGTGGAATTTGCATTGTATAAGAAACTTGAATAAAGTATCAAAGACATCCTACTTATGAGAAGTTGCCAGTAGGAAAAGTGTCTCATTCAAGGAATAATGAGTATACAGAAAGCTGATTAGCAATGTTTTCTGACTTTATTGTCTGCAGCTTCATCCTTCATATGATTCCTATTGTTTTCTTCACGATAGTTGTACTAGCTTATTTTGTTGTTGCTTATAGGTTTTCCAGACAGATAGGAGAAGAAAAAAAATGTTTTTATTGTTTTTTCTTCACTTAACATAAGCGTGTATGAATCTGAAAATCTTGAGGAACTCATGCAGAGACTGCACGTGAAAATTGCCACTGCAGTAATTGTTTAGTCTTCTGGTGTAACTTGTTTACAAAGAAATCTTGTGAATGTTGTGTTATTTTCCACCCTAAGAAGGCACTGCCCTTACCTTTTCTTCCTCATGAGAATTTATCTGGTCAGCTCAATGCTGGTAGCACTTCATTTTGAGTTCTTCATATTTGAACACAGCTGTGTAAGAATAGGTGACCCTTTTCAGAGAGTTCACAGGATTGTAGCAACAGCTGGAGATCAAAAAAGCACGATCTGTGAGGAGAAAGTTAAAGAATTGGTTTTATTTTAATCCAAAGACAAGTTTGAAGGGAAGCTTTGTATTGTAAAATGTTCCTGTATGGAAAGAAAGAAGACAAATTGTCCTCTGAATTCACAGCAAATAAGGGAAAGAGTAAGGTTTAAACTGGATGAAAATTCAGATGAGACACAGGAGAAAGGTTTTAATAATAAAAGGTAACAAAGTAATTAAATAGTTTGGGAAGGCTGTAAAATCTCCATCAGAAGCCTTGTAAGAGAAGGTTTAAAAAGATGTTTTAAGAGAGTATAGACTCTCTGACTTGGGAAGAAGCTCTCTGTTCCTGGATTTTCTGGGAATTAGTCACAATAATAATAATAATAAATAAATAAAATAAAAAGGTTTGAAAGACATAAAAACAAGCCATAGTGGAGTGTAGGCTTTTTTGCATTCAGATATGTTTGCATGTTATTTTGGAGGCAAATACAAGCTTACACAAGGCAAATAATCTGGAAGCAATAGAGCCACAACAAATATGGCTCTGTGCCGATCTGGAAAGGCCCACTGAAGTTGACACTATCTAGTTTCTGTGCACCTGCCTCAAAATCTCAGGTCTTGATGTTGACATCATTGCTGAAAGATGAAACAAGGTGAGAACAAGGTGCCTTGTGACAGTTTTAAAGGTGAACCATGAGAAATAAAAAATATGTATACTGAAATATATAGGTGGTTAAACTGTGGTTAAACTGCATTTGATTAATAAAAGCACTTTTGAACTCTGTGAGCATGATTTTATTTGAATTCCAGTTCAAGTTATTTGCAAATCAGAATAGAAATGAATGCTTGCTGAAAAAGTCATGTTTCATCTGCTTTTTTTCTTAAGTGGTGCATGTAAAAACCTCTGTAATGTGTTAGTGTAATTAGCATTTCTTCTGCCCTCTTGAAGGTTTGCAGAAAGTAACATAGTGTAGAATTTTAACAGTGTTACAGGTCTCTCCTTTTTAAGTTCTCTAGGCCAGAACAACACTTTACCTATAGTAATACTGTTTTTAAACGTATTTGAATCTAAAGGATTGGTTATGTTTTTCCATCTAGTTTAGTATCAGCAATCTTGATCACACTGTACAACCTGTAGCATGCAGATTATTGTATCCATAATATATTGTACATTTGTTTATCTTGTTTTTAAATAAAGGTATAGACAGAACTAAGAAAATGCTTATGGTGTTTAACAAGAAAACAAAACCTTTATTTTTCAGCATAACAGTGATTCCTTGCTAGGCAATGGGGATGTTTACATCACTTCGAATGTGACATTTTCATTAGACAGCCCTTTTTTTAAAAATGATTTGAACCTTGACTTTTAAATGTAGCAACTGCATTTATCCAACAGCCTGTTATCTGTTCAGAGCTTTATCACTAATTTGTTTTGTATCCCACTGCAGCAAGCATCACTGCCTTCAAATGAAGCAGCTTTTGATCAGATAAATGTTTTTTCTAGTTGGCATAAAGGGAATAGGCTATGTACAGAGACTTAAATATATGCAATTTGGATACCCAGATACAATATATATGCGGAACAAGACAGATATCACTGACTGCAGTTTCAAGAACATGTCTTCAGTAAATGAGGATATGGCTATACCTGAAATTCCCATTTGCGCTAACCTTAGGCAAAAAGTTTTTGAGGCCTTCCTTATCTTAGATTTGTGGTTCCCACTGAGGTATTGTAAGATTAAATTAATTTTAGGAGGTTATGAAACTGCCAAGGACAGACTAATTGCAATACCTTTAAGGTATTGGAATGATGCACACTTAACAACTGGTGATTGTTCCTCCAGTACCAAAGTGTAATGCCATAATTTTCATTACAAATTGATACACACTGCCTGTAAAATCTTTTGGAACCTGAATAATATAAAAAAAATAAAAACATTAGTGTCTTTCACAATGTTTCACAGACTGATTGAGGCTATTAATAAAAAGTTGAGATTCTGCTTCAGGCATCAGAATAATCAAATTTTTGTCACAAACAAAACAGATTTTCCCATATAAATTCTGCATTTTCTGCAAGTGTCTTTTTCATAATCTTTTTTTAGGCCACCTTAATGTACATTATCTACTTCAGTTCATTTATCTAGAAAAGAAGACAAATGGAATCTTCATAAAATTTTATCTTAATTTACCATGAGGTTGGAGGAATAGATTTAATGTTTGTCTTAATTTCATCTTCTTAGTTTGGATCTAATTACTAAATGCTCTGTGTACACTTGAGTTAGGAGTGTGAGGTATGCACATGATATATTAGTTATTCCTTGTTAAACCATATTCAGACTCCATAAGTATTTAGAAAATGTAGGAAATATGCTGGAAAAAACCTCAGGTATAAATGGGAAAAAATGAATATTGTATGTTTGTTTAGAGTGTTCTGTTCACAGAGTAAACAAAGCAGGAAAAGACAAGGCAGAAATACAGAAAACACAAAGATTTATGGAGCTTAGTAAGCCACATGGCTGTAAAGGCAACAAATGTTGATGACCCCAGAGCAAAAAATACACAACAGTGAAATAGAAAGAACTGCAAAATCACACTTGGACTGTGGAAGAACAGAGATTCTTTTAATACTAGTTTTAGGTTTCATAGCACAGCCTCCTTCATGGGAAGGACTGTGCAATTCAACAGTGTAAATAGGCATAATTATAGCATAATGTTCCAGTTGATTGTGTATGTGTAAAAGATTTTTTTTTCCATGTAGCTAGCAGAAAAGATTAAAACAGCTGCAGGAAGAAAAAAAAGAAAACCTTTGGAGAAAACATGGCAAAAGAAGAAGTTACAGAATAAAGCTGGAGGACACCAAAGAAATATTGTAACACAGCAAGGCATAGAGAGAAAAATATTTGCCTTTCTTAATTTAAGTATTAAATTTGTTTTACGAGGAAGCTGATTCTGGCCTGTGAAAAGCCTGGTTGCACCAGTAGCACTGATCCTCTTGCATAAGATGATTAAAGAGAGCAAACCTCCAGGGGTATTTTGAGTAAACAGCCTTTATTTTCATGTCAGCATTAACTATTGTTATGTGACATCAAATGAAGGCGTATATGTACATGTGTGTATGTGTATATGTGTATACTAAAATGCATAAGGTAACCATGACTTGTTTCTGTGGACATGTTCTGGGAAATAGTATGATGTGGAAGAGGAGGTTGTAATTGGAAAGGCTGAAGTTTTCTCATCTCTTCTGTAAGCATGGAGGAAATGAGTTTGTTTTTTAGATTTCAGGAACTTTCTTTTCTAGTTTTGTATGCAACCTGGAAATTAAATTAGTTGTTTTTTTTTTTTAAGTGATTAGATGATGTGCTGTACAAAATCAGAGCATGCTTGTAAATAAAGTATTAACCTTCTCCATCATGAAGAGGAGTTAGATAGACTGATAAGTTTCAGAGCTTCAAAAGAAAACCATGTATGGTTTTAACAGGTGACCAAATTGTACATTTTTTTCTTTTCAAATAGACTTGCGGAGCTGAAGGATCACAAGTTGAAATGAGTAACCAAGAGACAGATGTGCTACGTTGCTGGAGATGTAGAAAGTACATAGCAAATTCTGTTTGCATTGCAAAATGTTACGGAAAAGAGTCATCTGATGTAAGTATAGTGTCTAAAGGGGAAGGGTTGCTTTGTTTTTGGGTTTCTGTTGTTGTTTTTTAAACTTTTTCCAGTGCTACTGGTTTTTAATAAAGGAGAACTGTTAGTCTTGCCTTCACTAAATTTGCTTATGGAGATGAGTACTAAAATGTGGATGGCTTCATGGGGAAAAGTGTAAGCAGTAATGCTACTGAAGACAGGTAGTCAACAGTCAGCTAGTGTTCTGCATCGTGTTCATGATAACATTTGTCTGCTACCTTGAGTGTGTGTTGTTATAAATTTACATATAAAAATCTGTTTTATCTTTGCATCTTATTTTTTGTTGTTGTTACGATTCCTCTTAACTTTATTTCTAAGGTGTATTTTAAATGCTGATTTCAGTTAACTGGTAGTTAACTGTGTGTCAAATATTCCTAGATCAGATATTTTTACTATCAATTTTGGAAAATATAGTCTCTGCATAGAAGTTGTTCAGAAGATTAGCCTGCCTGCCAGGGAGATCCCCTGCCAAGCTAAAGACCACTTGGTGTTATTGTTTCATATTGTTTAAATAAAATGATCATGCAGAATAAAGCAGCAATAGAATATTTCTACTGCTTTATAATGTCACTTAGTTATTGTGAAGAGTTAAGAGTCCTTCCAAATACACTACGAACATTGTGCTTATATCCTATGATGTTGAATTGAAGAGGAAAAAAATAATAGAAAAGAATATGTTGATTTTATTTGTTTCTGAACATACTAGAAATTAAATACAGCATTATTTCTTTTAGCACTGGAGAAAATCATAACCAGTTAAAATTGAAAACAAAATTAACTATCAAGACCGTAGTATAATTAGTATTAATAATAAACCCTATTTTAACAATGTGTATGTATTTAGATGAGTAGTTGGAAAAAAAATGTTATCAACAGGTTTGCAGGACAGCAAAATACACTATCAACAGATGTACACTTGTAACATGGAACATTTTCAGTAGGCTACACCTTTTGAAAGCAGTATCCTTTTTTTTCCTTCTTCTTTTTACCATCACTGTCTTTCGTTTGTTTAGCTTCTGGAGTCTTTATCTGGCTTGTCAGCTGATTATGAGTTTTAGTCTATCGGGTATATCCTCTCAGGACTCAGGCATAAGAATTTTCATTAACTTTAGCATTTTCTAATAACAGCTGTTCACCTTTTTTCACCTAAAAACTGTTTATAGAGGAAGGCTAGATATTAACACACGAAAAGGTGATAAATCTGTTATTGTGTTGTGTTCTGCCATTTGGAATTCATTTTAAAGGTAAAATCTTGATATTTTTGAAACATAATCTGCCCCTACTCATTATGTACCTCTCCAAGAATACAAAAGTGAAGTTTTTAAATGGCTTTTTCTGAAGCAAAAACAGTAGCGTTAGTCCTTTTGAATAAATAAGCAAAACGTTTTTAAAGTCAGCAGTATCTGGATGCAGATTTTTCTTCACAAGAGTAACTTTGTTCTAATTAAGATATTTTCATATTCAATGCAATTAAATCAGCTGTTTCAGCTTGTTCTTAAATAGTGTATTGCTAGTGTCTTATCAGTGGATTTACTCCATTTGTAAATTGAAGCCCAGATTATGACTATATAAATACTTCTAAATTTAGAAGGAAAACTTCAGTTCCAGAGCAGCATTGTTATTTCAGAAGATGATGTATGTCTGTAGTTGATATGCATGTGAGAAGATACCTACAAGTGGGAAGGCAAAGACTCATCTGCTGTGTACATAATAGGAAATTACACTTTTCAGTACAGGTTTTGTGGGTACATTATTAAAATAACTCACAGTATATTCTGTTGTTTTTCTCACATTACTAGGTACACAGATCATACTTTCAATTTTAGTTCTTTTTGCATTTTTTTTAACACAATGCTTTGTTTTGTGGAAGGGGACATCTTTGCAAAGTCAAGACTAGTGCACATTTCCTAAGGCAGTGCAGCTCTTCTGACATTGTTTTGGGCTCAGCAGCAGTACAGATATATCCTGTGCTACTCAATCAAAGTACTAAGGCACACCTTTCAAGTGAATCCTTAAGTTCACTACAAACATTGGTACGCTGCTTCAAGATTCAGGGTGACCTGGCTGTCACCACAGTATACCTTCCTGTATTTCAGGATGTAGGATTAACAAGGGTGAAGTCAACTACCCATAATATGGATGTGATCTTGATTTCCTAACATACTGTACTTTTAGAAAGATCAATTTCTTGCTGTTTTCTTTTATGATTAAGCTCCTCTTGCCTGCAGAGCTTGAGGTTGTAGAATATTTTTCATAGTTTATACTAAAGTTTTTTTGTTTGTTTTGTTTGCCATAGATTTCCACTCCTTTCGTGGCAAAATATGGTAGAATTTTCTATTGATAGTAGAGGTCCATCTTTATTTTGAACAGAACTGAAAGTGCTCTTTTACTAATTAAGTAGAGAATAGATAAATGTAATTCAGTGATTCTTTCTGAGTCAGCAGAAGACAAATAAATTACTCAGAGTAATATTTTCAATATACCATATTTCCTTTTTGAATTTTAGGCTCACAGTTGAATACATAGCTTAAACACGAGTGAAAGACTATTATTGTAACAAATCTTAAAATCAAATGTTGAAGTCATGAATACAACACATCAGAATAGTTTAATCAATACTTTAAACAATACCTCAAATCAGAATTAGGTCTAAATTGAATCAGAATTATATGTAACTTGAAGTACATGCAGTCTTCATGGGAAGGATGAAGGTGATAGCATAGATGCAGCAAATTAATCTATTCAAGTTCTGCTGTCATTAAGTGGAGAATTTCTAGAAGTTTGTCTACATCATATGGCCCACTTTCAATTATCAGAATAAAATTTTTACTCATATTAGTTCCATAACATAGTAGTCAGTGTTTTTTCTCCACATTCATCACCTTTAACAAAGGAGTTTAGGACTCTCACACTTAACTAGACTTCTGTCTTAGCCATCCTTACAACTTTGTTGACATTCTAAACCACATTAAAAGGCTTTAACTGCACTTACGACATTTCTGTGCTAAAGAGTAGTTGGGTAATTTTATATATTTTTGTGTCATTTATTGAAATGCTCTATTTCTCTTTTTTTAATTTGCTCACATTACTGCACCTAAAACTCGAAAATTAATAAAACCCCTGATTTTTCAGATTTTTTTCTGGAAAGCACTTAAAAAATGATTAACTTGTTCAGTACTGACCAGTCTTCATATAACCTACAACTTAAGTTTTTCCTGTCTTTTTGGAAAATTGCAACAGCTGATAGTACATGTGAAATCAGTTTCTTTATATACTTGGAAGATCAGCTATTACATACTTTCTGTTCTTGCAAACAAAATAAAAACACCTCCAGACGCCTCCATCTCCACAGTGGAGTCTGTCCAATATCCTTAGATTCAGAAATAGTATATTCTTGACAGCATCTACTTGATTTTGGGCTTAAAGAATGTACCAGTATCTTTGAGTTTTATCATTTGTTAATAAAAATATTTACTGAATTTGAGAGGCTGATATTTGACTATGTTCAAACAAAAAAAGCCTACTTGAACATTGAATAACAATGCACTATTTTTTCAATAGATATCACGGCATTCAGCTGTTGCTCAGGAGTCTTGCAGCGTATGGCATGTGAACTTAGAAGCTATTCCAGAGTGGATTAAATGCGTCATTGAGAAGGTAGATATATATTTTTCTTGTATCTTTCTCACTTTAGAAAATGAGGGAAGAAATTTCAGGGGTACTTTTCTGAAAAGGTCTATATGTATCACAGAGACTTTTTAACTGAGAGAATTTTTCTTGGTAAGCTATATTATCACTGAGAACTGTTCCTTTGTGGGTTTTTTTTGTTTAAGTACAAAACCTGCTCTGAAAGTAATGCCTCCTATTTACAGTGTTAGCCCACAGTTTCAGAAGCATATGTTTGTGGTATGGCAATAGAAGTTAAACCTTCCCACCAACATTCCATTACACTTTGTTGCTATACAACAGATGGCAGCAGAGGAGCAGTCTGACAAAATGACATCTGACATGGAAGTGCATACAAAGCAAAGGTGAGGAACTTAATTCCTCCATGAGGAAAAAATTCACTGTTCTGCTCATGAAGAAATAAAATTGCTTCTAATAGATGAAGTATTCACAAGCAGGCCAATAGACACATACAGAAAGAAGAGCTGAACTCGCCCAACTGGTGAAGGGGATGTCTGGCTATACAGCACTTCTTCACAGGAAACAGCCAGCATCCAAATGACACTCTCTTTTCAGTGGCTGGCCCTTATATGAGCCCAGTCTGGGTCCTCCCCTTCTGGTCACATGGGGAGCACAGTTACAAACAATTTGCCTGTGCTCCTTTCATCGAGTGCTCAATCACCAGTTCAAGCTATGACCTAACAGTTCCCTTACATGCACCCACTGATATTGACTCCTGCTGAACACTGAAGATAACCTGAATGTACATAGTGAGGTGGTGAATAGTGTATTTCAGCAGTGGTGATGGTGAGCTTTGTGGCTCTCGTTCATGCTGGAAGATATCCATAGCTAATGGTGGTGACAATGTATTAAAAATGGATTAATTGTCTAGGCTTTGGTTTTTGGTTTGTGTTGATCATTATATTGATCATTTAGATCATTATATTGATCATTGATCTTTTAGTACTAGCAGATGTGGACAGTAACAGTGAAGTTTTTTTAGAGATTTGTTGGAATATTATGTAATTTCTTTCTTTTACATATTATGATATTTTGTTATATGTCTAAAATGTACTTACTTGCTAATTCCAAGGTCTGATGACAAGCTAGTGTGAATGCATTTGAGTCTTAACTGCCCATTGAAAATTATAAGGCTTCTTATAATTTTCTGCTGCTGGAATTACTGTTTCTGTTGAGTATATATATATATATTAGGTCTAGAACTTAAGTGTTTTTTGTAGAATCACAGAATGTTGTGGGTTGGAGGGGGCCTTTAAACTCACCCAGATAGGACCCTGTGCCATCAGCAGAGTTCCCAGCCACCAGATCAAGCTGCTCAAGGCCCCTTACCACCTGGCCTTGAACACCTTCAGGGATGGAGCATCCACAGCTTCTCTGGGCAGCCTGTTTGATTGTCACACCATTCTCTGGGTAAAGAATTTCCACCTAATATCTAGCTTAAATCCTTCCTTCTTAGTTTAAAGCCATTCCCTCTCATCTTGTCACAATGAGACTTGTAAAATGTTTATCTCCCTCCTGTTGATAAGCTCCCTTGTAGTACTGGATGGCCATAATGAGGTCTCTCTTGAGCCTTCTGTTCTCCAGGCTGAACAAGTCCAGCTCCCTTTGCCTTTCTTTGTAAGAGAAAGGGCATTCCAGCGCCCTGATCATCTTTCTTCTCTGAATCTGCTCCAATAGTTCCTCATCTGGTGTGTGTTGGGGCTGAAGGTCTAAGCACTGTACTAAATGTCAGGCCTCAAGAGGGCAGAGCAGAAGAGGACAGTCCCCTCCCACTCCCTGCTGGCCACCCTTCTGGTAATATAATGAGCCACATTATATAGTTAACCTTCAGGGCTGGAAGCCGATATTGCTGGATTGTGTCAATCTTTTCATCCACCAGAACCCCCAGGTCCTTCTCTGCTGGACTAGGAGAAGTAAGCAAAAACAATGATTTTGTTTGCCCTGCAAACAAATTAATGTTTGATTTTTGAGAAGCATTTGCGTTTCTGCTTCGGTTTCAGTATCCAAGTTTTCTTATATATACAAATGCATACATATTTCTGTTATATTCTATTCTTTTCTAATCTATATCTCAAGTAACAATTCTGATCTAAGCAAATTCACTTTGAAAAAATAACTTTGCAAAGAAAAAAATGATGACTTACTAAGAATTCAGAAATAAAGAAAACTTCTTTCATCCTCCTTTAATGTTTTCTGGTGTTTCTTTCTTATTCTTAAAGATTAATTAACCTTTTCTGAAAATTAATGAAATCTGGGACCTAAATAGTGCATGACAGAATAGTGCATCTATTTCAAAAATATTAATCTCTGGGAAGAAGAAAAAAAGCAAGGTGATAAGATATTTTCGCACTTTACAGATTGACCTAATCTTGAACGCCTGATAATAATGACCCCATTTTTAGAGTAGGTTTCATGTTCAATTATTTCAGTATAATTGGAATTAATGTTACATTAGTTGTAAATGCCCGTATTTCTGCATATGAAAACCAAAGGGTTCTGATTGGAGACTTGAGAGATAAAAGACCCATAGACAGTGACTGCTCAGAAGAGGCTTAGTGTATTTTCTCAGGATTGCAGAATAGCAATGGTTGGTGTTGCAGAGAACACAGTACTCCATGAAAGTCTTCAGTTTCAGTGTTTTGTTCTTCCTTTCATGCCCTGGAAACTCTTGCTTCATTCATTTCTGACCTCTCTGGAAAGCTGCTGTTGGTTTATGGATATATAGATGGGATTTTAAAACAATTTTGGTTTATCTGCAGATCCTCCTGGGCTTTGAATAATGGTGTGATCATGTGTTATTTTCTCCTTTATGACTCCTGAATCAAAGGCTAAATCATTTTACATAAGCTCAGAGTCTATTTGCAGCCTGTAACAGCCCACTGTTTCCCAGCCAGTTCTTTTTTGCCATCTGTCCCTGTTAACCAGTCTCACTGAGTTTCATGCACACATTATTATACAGAAAATCTTTAATAATTATAAATATCTGATTGGGGTTGCTAGTGATCATTATTTACTTGCATTCTCTTTTCACTATCAGTCTTCATTTTGTTTGGCTTTAAAAAAGGAGGCCAATTTGAAGTCTTTGTACCCTCAGCTCTTCTTAAGATCTTGCTGGCTTTCCCACTGCCACCACCTCTGCTATTACCTCTTAAACTGAGTCAGTGGTTCCTCAGTCCCTTGCCAAAGTAATGCTAAATCAATCCCAGACTCCTTGTACTGCACTTTGTCTCCCAGTCTCTCTGCACATAGGACATTGGGATGTCCTTTTTCTTCCCTACAATTTCTTGCTTTCCCATTTTTGCCTGAATCACAGAGTGGCTGAGGTTGGCATAGCCCTCTGGGTTTATCTGTCCCAGCCCCTGCTCCAGCAGGAACTCCCAGAGCAGGTTGCCCAGGTCTGTATCCAGGCAGGTTCTGGAGATCTCCAAGTATAAATTGCCCTCTGGGCAATTAGTGCCACAACTCTGTCACCTGTGCAGCACTGAAGTACTCCCCGCTGTTCAAGGGAACCTGTGCTATTCCAGCTTGCCAAGCCCTTAGCTTTCTATTGTAACCTTTGTGGATCATTTCCTTCTCTGCGTCAATTCATTAAGGTTACTGCTGCACTAAAAAGTGCTTTTTTGTGAATTTTAGTGCCCAGTCCATAGCATCCGAGAAATGGAGTGTGTGAGACTTGAAGGAAATCTCTGAGTTGGCTTATTTTTTTATTCTTTGGGAATGGCATAGATACAAGTTTATCAGGCTTACATACTAAGTCTGCGTGTTTAATGAATTTTGTGGGATTTGTAAGTGTTCGGGTACGTGTAAACAGATTTATTTTTCTCTAAGTTAATAACATGTCCAGATTCAAACAGATTTTCATCTGGGGATATCAGGGATATCTTTGATACTTCATGAAATTTTGAGTTTTTAACGTGCTACACAGAAGTGAGTTTCTTGAAATGTTTCCATAACTAAGTAAAAAAGGCCTTTTTTTCCACGCAAGTTCCTTTCTGAAACTGCAGATTTTACTGCAGTGAGTATACTGGAACTTGCAAAAGCATTCACTCAGACAAGTATTGGTCATGGAATCATTTGCCAAACTACCTTGCAAAAGATATTTGCAACTGAAAGCAATGCTTTTGCTAGAAATGCTGGACAGCTTCTGTATTCATTGCTAACTTCACTTCAGGCACACTAGTGAGTAACATGTGACTGGAGTTGATAATGTTTCTCATCTGGGCTGTGATCCTGCAAACACTAGCATGACTGTAATCCTTAGAAAAGTTTCTTGAACATATGAGTATACTTAGCTGTGCAAGTATGAAGGAGATTATAGGTCTTAGGTATTTTCTTTTCAGAGAGTGATACTAGGATTGAAATGAGAATCATAAAATGGCTGATGTTGTAAATAAGTATGCCCTTAATCATACAGTATTAGGGATTTATGATTGTGTCTGCACACAGATTATGTTGTTATACTACATAAACCAAAATGCAAGTACCATTTCAAGCTTTTTGTAGGTAAGCAAAGTAAAAAGCTGCATTTTCTTTCTGAGAAATCTCCTTCCACTGTACTTGGTATGCAAGAAATATATCAGCTGTCACAAAACTCTGCTGAGAAACCATGCTTGCCAGTTCCAGATTAACATGGTAAATTAATTTCCTTATTTCAAAGGGTCTAATGTTTTCATTGGTATTGTTCTACCTATGAACAAATTATTAAAATATTTTAGAGCCCCTACATTTTTAAGTGTATATTAGTACTAGAATTCTTACATTTAGAATAGTTATTGCGTAGAATTAATTATCACTTCAGTAAGAAGTTTTCTCTAGAACATTATTTTATGGTGGATTTTATTTTTAGTCTCTTTTCTTGTGTTTGAAAACAAAAGCTAAATCCTTTTGTAGAAGGAGAAAAGTAAATATAGTAATGATTTCCCTATCTTGGATTTGTAATGAATGTATTGAATGATGGTTTGTTTTTTGTTAATAGGCACAGTGGACTGCTGGAAAACTGTACTGTCCATTTTGTGAGGCCCGATTAGGGGGCTTTAACTTTACTTGCAACACAAAGTGCTCTTGTGGACAGCTTGTAAATATACACTTCTGCAAAAGTCGGACTGATTATCAAGCAGCTTGCTCTTTTAGATTGGCAAAATCAGCAGGAAAATGCTTACCTCTCTGTGAAATTAAGTCTGGTTTTAGCAAGGGTAGCCACCATGAAGTGGTAACAGCAGTTTCAGATATCAGTCCCCAAGAGCTTTCGTACATCACCAGAAAGAATAACAACGATACTGAAAGATTTACAGAAGCACTTTGTCTAGAAGCAAGATCTCCCAGATTTGTGATGGAAAGTAAAAAAATTGCCTTAAAGGCATTAAATCAAAAAGGAAATCCTTTTGCTTCCCATCTGAATGATGCATGCACACTGAAACCTTTTCACAGAAGATCACACAGTTTGGATTTAAATATCAGAGAGAGACTTGCTTTGTCACCTGTGTTATTTGAAACTTCCAGTATGGGACCTATTTACCGCATGAAATGGTCAGATAGCCAGAATGAAAATCCATCTCTTTATACACCAAGTGACCTGCAACTAGAGTCTAACAATAGTGCTTTTCAGGTCTATTATAGTTCAAGTGCTGGCAAACTACAGAAAAGGTTTCGAGCTTTGTCCTGTACCACATTGGTACACAGAGACACAGAAAGTGATGAATGTGATTTTGAAGCTACTGGACAATCTTCTGGGACTGCCATTGCTGATGGGTCACCTTTTCTGACGAGCATTTCTTCATCTACAAGTGCTGTTGAAGAGGATGAGTATTTTGCACCTGTTAGTCTTGTGCAGTCAACAGGTATTTCTTTCAACCGAAACCTGAGTAAGAGAGAAAAAAACAAGTTGAAAAGCATGAAGAGGAAGCAAAGGCGTCGAGAACAGTGGCTACAAAAGCAAGTAGGTGTTTAAAGCCCATTGTACTACTTTTTTGTTTGGCTTACTTTTGATACTGTCCCTTAATATGGTTTAAATATGGTTTTATTATAGTCTAGGATTAGGTATCCTGCAAACAAGGCATTTCAACTTTTTTCTGTGTGTAGTTTTTCTAATTCAATTCAATCTGCTTTTCCCCATATGAAAACAAATTGTAGTGGATATATATATGTGTATAAAACTCAATTCTGTCATTTTTCTTACTATTATCTGATATAACAGCAAATCTGAAGTGGGAAGAAATACCATAAAATTTAACCAATAGTATTGAAAGCAGCCTTCAAATCTTCTAAATGAGAAACAGTAGTATTTCTGAGTTTCCTAACTGCTATATAATGACATTTTAGGTTATCTTGGAAGCAAAACTTATTTTTAAAGGTGTCTGGATTTATTATTGATTGTAACATAAATATTTCTTTTTTTCGGTAAAGAATTGAGTGTTGCTTTTTTGCGACGTAAGTCATAGTAACTAAATGTCTTATCTACAAATTAAAAAGAAGTTGCATATTTTTATCTAATGTACAGCTATGGTTTTTCTCTTCAGACTATCTAAAGAAGATAAAAATTAAAGACTATACATGGCACCTTCTTGAGTAGGTGGAGACCAGAAATATATATTAAAGTGAATACACTTATTGTTTGCTCAGGGATTAAGTAGAAAGGCTAGTATTGTGTATGCCTTTAAAATAAAATTTCTCCTCATGATATTGCTGCAATAAAAACTGTGGCTGTAGAGAGCAAACATACTAACTCATATTAGAGCAGTATGAAGAAATTGCTCCATTCCAGGTAGGTATGTTGTTGTGGTAGTCTTTGAATAGGCCATAATAGTGACATATTTCACATGAGCATATTTTTATGTGATTGTTTTACATCTGATAGCAGTCAAGTTGAATTTAATACTTACACCTTACTGAGAAATGACAAGCTTATTTTAACACTGTACTTAGGTTAGGTATTAAATTGTTTTCATTGATTTGCATGTAATAAATAGGTTATACAGGATAAGTGGTTTGTCTATGAATCTTTAATCAGTCCTTTGTACATAAATGATTTTCCCTCCTAATGCTCTGCTACTGTGCTACTCAGGCAGTGAGTGACTTCAGGTTCTTTCCTACACACAATCAGTAGAACCATTACAGTATAGTACAGAATCTAAGCAGAACAGTGAATTCAGGATTGAAAGATAGTTACCCAGAGGCTGACTCTCTTAACAAAATTTAAGAACTATCATGAGAATGTGAAGGGACATCATAAAACATTTTCAATCTGTGCATTATTTTTTATTTGGGATTATTTTTAGTTTTCTTCAAAAATGTTTTATATTCATATTGCCAAATGTAGGGCAAATAATTCTAAAGAAAGGAATTCAGATGGAATAGTACAGAGGATGATACATTTCTCTATGGCTTTATACAGATGGTACACAGACTACTGGAAAAGAAAAGGAAGGCTCACCTTTACGATGGCCAAGGCATGCTAATGACTCCACACAAGAGGGATCTCCAACAAGAGATCGTTCCCTGGTGGTGGTTAGCCCTTAAATGGGGTCTGGGAGAGGTGGAGCCAGACTCCACCCCTTCCCATCACACAGGTACATTACCTTCACCTGTGCCCCTGCAGCTAACTCAGTACTTGCCTCAGGTGATCAGTCAGTGGTTCAGGCCGTGAACAGTTCCCATACACTCCACCCCTTCACAACATGAACCACTGATCAAGTAACTATAAGGTGAGCCCTCCTTGATACAGAGACCCAATACATCGCGACACTTACATAATTGCTCATCGCTATGCATATCGATGTAATCCAGAATGAGTTACGATTGGCATATAGATTGTATTCTTCTTTGGGCCAGTGCTTGGTGGTGTCTACTGGAAGCATGTGGTCACATGGTGCAGGTCCATCTTATGCTTCATCAGTCCCAGGTAGACCATCACCGGATGTTGCACATGATCTTATAGCAACACTGGAACACTTCAGCATTATTTGGTTCCTTCTGGCAACTCATAGGCTCATGGGGAGTAATATAGGTGTTTCAAAGGTAGCAAGAGGGGAAGGTCCGCCCTCCAGGGCAAGATACAGGCCGTATTCCTGTCTTGGATCAACACTTCAGCTTGTACAGGGGCATGCCCTGGCCGCCTGTACCAAACCTTTTGGCCCAATGTCTGTGGCTGCACGACTATATCAGGCACCAAAGGGAGTGTCCTGATCTGCCACAGAGACATGATAGGGGTCCCTTTAGCAACAAAGACTGGAATGTTGACCACGATCTCAGCAGGCCGCGTACCAATTACCGGAGGGACTACCAAACCCCCTACCTCCAATAATCTCCCCCAGGGTGCAAGTAGGCCACACCATTGTGGTCCTACCTGCACCTTCTAAGGCCATCTTATTGGTGCCTGGTTTTAGGTCTTCAGGGGCAGGGAGCAGAAGACTCTTCTCACGGCCAGTCTGAGGTCTCACCTCATTACCAGTACCCGTAATTTGGATCCTAAGCGGGGAGGCCCATGTTGTTCATAACATTTTCAAGGCACTGGGTCTGCCGTCTCTAGGTCTTTCATTCAGGTCCCTCAGGGTTTTGTGGAGGAGTCTCTCTGTCCACCCCTGCAGAGACTGAGAGTCTGTCTTCAAGGCAGCCTTGAGAATACCACTGTAACATTCTATAAGGCCTGCCCCCATTGGATTGTATGGCAGGTGGAATTGCCACTCGATATTGTTCTCTTCTGCCCAGTGTTGTATCATTGCACCTGTGAAGTGACTCCCTTGGTTGCTGTCGATGACTTGTGGTGTCCCATAGGCAGCCATCAATCTCGTGAGCGCCTTGATAGTATATACCTGGTTGGCTTTTGGTACTGGATAGGCCTGCATTAGCCCACTTGTGGTGTCGACACAGGTTAGGGCATATCTCGCTCCCTCAGATCGAGGGAGAGGCCCAATGTAATCAACCTGCCATCTCTGTAGAGGATTGTGTCCTCTAGCAAGATGGGCTGTTGTTTCAGGCAGGGACCTCGATCTCATTTTGGAGCAGGCGTCACAGTCTCGACATGCTTGAGCAATGTCCAATAGTTGTACGGGCAGTCCCCATGCCTTAGCAGCTGCCCACATGGTCTTCTGCCCAGCATACTGCAGCTTTTGATGTAGCCAGTAAGCGATGTTCTCGGATGGTGAGTTCTCAACCCATCTAACTCGGGCCAGTGTGTCAGCTTCATCATTTCCTGGTGACTGTAGGAGCGGATGACCAGAAACGTGGTAGACACATACAGTTCTGTGTTTAACTGCATTCCATATGTCTAACCACATATCTTTGCCCCAGATTGGTTGGGAGTGGATAGGCCAGTCCTGGGTATCCCACTGTGTGAGTGAGCCCCCAATACACAGCCCAACTATCTGTGCAAATATTCAGGATACCGTCACCAGATTCTTTGGTTATAACCATCCACAATGCCCGCAGCTCTGCCCACTGGCTGCTTTGACCATCCCCCTCTTCGAACCATATTGTGTCTGTGGCAGGATGGTACGCTACTGCTCTCCACTTACTTGGGTTGCCCTTGCTGGACCCATCCGTTTACCAGGCATCTTCAGGAATTAGATATTTTCCTTCCTGGATGGGACTCTTTTGTGGCATCACTGTGATACATCAAGGTTTGTTTTGGTGCATCACTGTGATACATCACTGGGCCTAGAATCTTTTGGAGTTCTTCTTTCAACAGTGAGGAAGACAGACTACTCCTCTGACTGAGATAGGCAACCCATCATGCCACCATCTGTGCCTGAGCCACCCCTGTCTTAGGAAGGTGGGTCAGATCTCTTACCCACCCCTGAATTGGCAGAGTGGTCTTAACTATAACTGTTTGTTTGGGTTATTGGCTCTACTGCTTGTAATGTGGAATAAGCAGCCAATAGCTGTTTTTCAATCATACTATATCTTTCTTCTGCTCCATGCCAGACCTGAGACCAAAATCCAATGGGGGTCCAAACAGAACTCTGACGTTGCCACAGGCCCCAGCCAAAGCCATCTTGAGTCACATGAACATCCAGTTCAGCTTGGAGGGTAGGATCAAATATACCCAGTGCCTGGGCTTGTTTAACCGCCTGTTTTGCTTGTTGAAAAGCATCGTGTTCTGTTCTCCCCCAATCCCATAATTGGCCCTTTTTTAAGAGTCTATACAAAGGTCTCAGCAGCTGTGCCAAATGAGGTATAAAGGAACGCTAATATTCCAATATACCTAGAAATTCCTGCAGCTGCTTTGGTGTTGTAGGGATTGGGAATGCCTGAAGCTTATCTACAATGGCACTGGGTAGCACTTTGGTCTTTCCTGACCAGACTAACCCCAGAAATTTTACAGACAGGCCTGGACCTTGCACCTTTTGAGGATTGATAGCCCATCCTCTTTCACTTAGGTAGGCAGTTAATGAATCTGCCGCCTCCCCTACTGCTTCCAGTGAGTCGGATGTTAACAGGAGATCATCAGTATAGTGGCATAGGTTCACATTATTCGGTTTTCTCCAATCAGCCAGGTCATGTGCCACCAAATTACGACAATATGGTGGTGAATGCACGTACCCCTGTGGCAAGACCTGAAAGGTCCACTGCCTGCCTCCCCACATAAATGCAAATTGATCCTGTGATTCCTCAGCAATCGGTATACTAAAAAATGCATTTGCCAAATCCAGGACATAATGGTGTGTTTTGATTTTCCTACTGAGAGTGTCCATTAGGGAAGCAATATTGGGTACGGTCGCATGACCATATATTCCCTATAATCTACTGTCATTCTCTATGTTCCATCTGACTTCTGTACTGGCCATATGGGGGAATTATATGGACTGTGTGCAGGTCTTATAATACCTACTTTTTCTAGTTCCTGCACCATCTTTGATATTTCTTCCTGCCCCCCCGTGAGTCTATACTGTCTTACATTAGTAATCTGGTGTGGTTTCAGCAAACAAGTGGGCTCATGTTTTGCATGGCCCCTCAATATTGTCTGTATTGCCCGGATACTAATGTACCTCTGCCAAAGTCTGAACTCTCCCACAGTTGTCTGGAGAGCCAGACCCCATAGAATGTCTATGCCCAGGACGTATTCTGGAACTGAGGCAATCGACACTTTATACTCCCAGGGCAGGAGACGTCCAACCCCCAGTTTCAACCATGTTTGGGTGACTGGAATGGTCTGTCCCCCAAACCCACCAATCATTACTCTATTACCCTTAAACTTTGATGGATCTCCATATATAATCGAAGTTTGTGCCCCAGTGTCCACTAAAGCCATCACCTTCTGAACATCCATTTTTGACCAGTATATCATCAACTCTACATAGGGCCTCCAGATGGGACTGGAGAAAAAGATAAACTACAGGGACCAATGTCTTTTGTTACTCCATGAATTTCACCAGATCCAGGTCTTTTGCCACAGACGGCTCAGGCATTGTAGCCCGCGACACCTGCAGATGTTTTTTCCTTCTGTTCGGTATTATAAAATTGGCTAAATTCCAAGTCATTGTTGGTGCTTGCTGTATTATTCTTACTCCTGATTTTCTGGTAGTACTCTGAAATTTCTGATCATTCCTTATCTGTTTCTAAAGTTGTAATAAAATGTGGTTGGGTTGCCCATTGATCTTAACAAATGCAACCCTGTCCCGAATAAGGTCATTAAACATAGTTTTTTGAGATACCCGTATGGGGCCTGATTGGGGTATCTGTGAGGTAGGCTTCTTGGTTTTGATTGGGATGGCCTCCCCCTCATCCACCATGCAGATATTGCACCTGGTTCTTATGCGCTCTGTTTCCCCTAGGTCTGCCACTAACTGGGCTGCCTGTTGAACAATGGCCTCTGAAGCCACCAATGGGTTCAGGATGGAGACCAACGTCCTATAAAGGTGGGAGGGGGCCTGTTGCAATATTAGGTCTCGCATACCTGCCATGAATTTCTTTGTGTCAGGGCCTTCAAACGTATCAGAGTACATAGCCTTCCTCATGCCTAGTTCTCGAATATATTTTTGGAGGTCCTCCGTAGAAGACCATAGACCAGTATTAAGCAGTATGTCCATTTTATCAGGCCATGTCAAACAGCATGCTGCCATCAGCCAATCTATAATAGTATGGGTTTCATTAGTATAGTGGATGGCAGCATACAATCTTTGCCTTAAGGCAGGATGTATAGTTATGGATGCCAACTTGGACATCTCCATCCCACTGACTAGTACGCCTTCAGTTCCTGCATTCCATAGTCTTAGGAGCCACGATGGTATGCTCTCACTAGGCTTCTGATGGAATTGCTGTACTAAGTCCATCAATTCACTTGTCACGTATGGATCAGCTGTTACACGTAAGCACATTTCAGCAAGGGGCCATTGGTCAGGAAACACCCCTGCTGGTCTGTCTTGTGTTTTCTTTGTTTTTTGGGTCATGATTGGTCAGATCTCAAATGAATCCATCAGATGGAGCTTTGAGATCCGATTTAGAGATCTTATTCTCTGAAATATCCAGGTCCGCTATCTCAGGGACCTGGGTATCCTCAACTGAGAGGGTACATATCTGTCTTGTTGGGACATTCAGTCCTGGTTTTTCAGTTGTTAATGTACTCAATTGCTGTTCTAGTTTTTCAGTGTGGTCCCTTAATAATTAGTTTTCAGTCTCTATATTTGTATTTGTTGTTTCTAATTTATGCAATGCCATTATTAGAGGCCAGGCTACCACAGAAGTGGCTAGCCAATGCTCCTTCGTAATAAGTATATCCTTATCTAAGCCAGAAAAATACTGTTAAACAGGGTGGAGGAGAGATATTCCCCGTAACCCGCAGGGGTCCCCATTTTTCAACAATGGTGGCCAAACCATGATAGGGTGATCCCATAAGCCCTGGAATTTGACCAGGGAATTTGACCTTGTTTGGTCTAGGGGAGTAACGTTCTCCCCCCTGCCCCATTTGAAAATGTTCCAAATGAAGGACATGTTTAATATATATATATATATTATTTTTTCAAGCCTGCCTGGCTCGCCAATTGTAGGGCAAATAATTCTAAAGAAAGGAATTCAGATGGAATAGTACAGAGGATGGTATATTTCCATATGGCTTTATACAGATGGTACATAGACTACTGAAAAAGAAAAGGAGGGCTCACCTTTACGTTGGTCAGAGCATGCTGACAACTCCACACAAGAGAAATCTCCAAGAAGAGATCCTTCCCTGTTGGTGGTCAGACCTTAAATGGGGTTTGGGAGAGGTGGAGCCAGACCCCTTCCCATCACACAGGTACATTACCTTCACCTGTGCTTGCCTCAGGTGATCAATCAGTGGTACAGGCCATGATTCAACAGTTCCCATACACTAAATGTGGAAAACATTCTGATTTTGTAAAATGCCAAACTGATACTGAGTAAGGGACCTTTCCAAGATTTGTATGTCTTAATATTAAATATTTATTTTCTAATAAGTTTTACCACATTGTCAGAGTCCTTTAAATTGATTTAAAAATTCAAGGTCTTCTTATTTCTGTTGAATGAAATGACAATGCAAAAGCATGCTGCATAAGAGCATTTGCATGATCATATCATCTATGGTCCCTGCAGCCAACTTTATCTTTGCAAGATGTTACTTTTAAGAGTAAAGCGCTGTGCATGTTTTCCTTATTGGGGGTATGTATGGGAACTGCTGAATCACGGCCTGAACTACTGATTGGCCACCTGAGGTGAGCACCGAGTCAGCCATGGGGGCACAGGTGAAGGTGATATACCTGTGTGACTGGAAGGGGTGGAGCCTGGCTCCACCTCTCCCAAACCCCATTTAAGGGCTGACCACCACCAGGGAAGGATCTCTTCTTGGAGATCCCTCCCACATGGAGTCCCCTGTGAGCCTTGTCATCATAAAGGTGAGCCATCTTCTCTTTTGTATTATCTGTATACTGTTTATATAGAACTACTTAAAATATACCATCCTCTATACTATCTCCTTGTGGAGTACCATCATTGGGAGTTATTTACCTTATAGGGTAACTGGAGAGAGAAAAAGATAAACTTTAAATCAATTAAATCTTTTTAAAATCTTGTTAGACCATGCTCCTTGCTGCTGTTACTGCTTAGGTATCCTTTCTTCCAAGTTTGCTTTCATTTCTCTTTGGCCTTCAGATACTCCTCTTGGTAACTATGTACATATTTTATTATGCTCCTGCTTAGAATGGGAGGCAGAGCTGCGGGACTCCATAACCATGATTTTCAGCATACTTAATCACCTATGTTTAAGCAATCAGATAGTAAAACCTAGGAATAGGAATGTTTCATTTAAGTGCTCTTCTCAGAGACATTTCAGTGCAGCAGAGTCTTTATGTGGGTGAATCTCTTACAAGTGCTCTTCACTATAGGTACTATATATCTTATTATCTTTAATTAAAGCCTTTCTGAAGTGCAGTTAGAGAGAACAGACCTCTTCAGACTTTGAACTTGCTTTACAAATGTGTCATGCAGTTCTCTGCTTTTATTTCATAGCATGGTAACTTTATCTGTTAAGTTTTCCTGTCTTTCAGTAAGCCAGAATTTGTCTGTAAACATTGTGTTATGGCAGAACGTGCCCTACTATAAAGGTGAAGTATATAAACCTCAAATTGTAAATAGGAACAATTCTGTGAGCTTCTGACACACACTTAACACTCGGAGATCTGCACTGAGTATTTACACAGGACTGAGCTGTCCTGCTAACAGCAGAGGGACCCAAGCTTCCTTTGACTGTTCTGCAGAGGAGAGCTCTTAAAGCTTGTGTACAAGCATTTTGTGCACACATGTAGGCATCTTTGTGTTTAGGAGGGATTTCTAGTTCTTCAGTGTATTGATAGTGTATAAAATATTTAAGCCTAGGAATTGCCAGTGTTAATATTTTTTTCTGAAAATAGCTAAGAAGATTTCTGTTACAAACTCTTATTTTACATACTTGTTATATTTGCATTGTTTGCTAGAATCTGAAGCTCATACTTGTATTCTAAAATATCTCAGGCTGCTCCTCCAGTTTTATTTTATTTCTGTTCACAATAATTTTACATAAAAGAAGACTAGTTTCAAAACTGCAGTGTCCTTTTGGAAATCATCCTGATCCATCTAAAAGAAATACTACTGAGTATTCTGAGAGCCTTCTCTGTCCTCTGCTTTCTTAGCAGATCTGTATTTCTTTACACTGCTTCATTTTTTTTGTGTGAAATAACTCCTTGTTACAGGTATCTGTGGTTGTCCCATACAGTGTTAACAAAAATAAAACATAGAAGACACAGCTATCTGATCAATTAGATAACCAAGTAAAACAAAGCTGCAGGCAGTAAAGTTCAGGTGGAGCAAGCCCAGTGTAGCTTCAGCTCAGACCTTGCAGGTTGAGAAGAAAGCTGATGCCCATTGCAAGCAGTGGCAATAGTGCATTAGAAGGCTATGTGGTTGCAAACATAAGGCAGTATCTTTGTTTAGCTAGTACATTTTATGAGACTGGAGGAGTATCTGAGCCAAAACTTGTGTATCTTTTCTTCTGATTTTATTGTGACTAATTTCTGGTACCTTTGTGATCAAGTTATTACTTCTGTCACAGATTATAAACTAGAGTGAAGAGAAATTAGCAGTGATGGATTCATGCCTAAATGTGTGGCATACCTTTCTTAATTGCAATTGCAATTTCAGAGGAAGTTGCACCTGAGGGATTTTGAGATGCATATGGTGCTCCTCTTGCATGTCTTAAAATCACAGCACTTTAGACTTTAATTACTTTTATCTGAAGTCTTTTTAAACTTTCATTTGTGATTGAAGTTTTTTAGGGTCTTTGGTGACCCAGCCACTTCATATAATCGTAGAAACATAGAATGGCTAGGGTTGGAGGGGGCTTTAATGATCATGTATTTCCAATCCCCAGCAGTGTGCAGAGTTGCCACCCATCAGATCAAGCTGCCCAGGGCTCTATCCAACCTCACAAATGCCTCCAGAAATGAAGCATCCACAACTTAACTTGCCAGCCTGTTCCAGCAACTTACATCAGAACCTCTGAGTAAAAAAAATTCCCCCTAGTTTCTAACTTAGGTCTCTCTTCTTTTAGTTTAAAGCTATATCTAACCATATAAAATGTTAGTTTCTATCTTGTTAATAAGTTTCCTTTAAGTACTGGAAGGCTGCAGTGAGATCTCCCTGGAAGCTTTTCTTCTCTAAGTTGAACAAGCACAGCTGCCTTAGTCTTTCTTCACAAGGGAGGTGCTCCAGCCCTCCAGTCATCTTTGTTGTCCTTCTCTGGACCCTCTGCAACAGCTCCACATCTGCATTGCGCTGGGGGCCCCAAGTCTGGATGCAGTACTCCAGATGGATTCTCACAGGGGCAGAGTAGAGTCCTCTCCTTCTCCCCTCTGGGCCACCTTTCTGTTGATGCAGCCCAGGATGCGGATGGCCTTCTGGGCTGCAAGCACATCCTGCTGCCTCATGTTCAGCTTTTCATCCACTAGTACTACCATGTCATTCTCCACATGACTACTCTCAACGAGTTTTTCTCCCAGTCTGGAGATTTGGTATTGTTCTGGCAGAAGTGTGACACCCTGCACTTCACTTTATTGAACAGCGTCATTTGGTTCACATGGGTTCGCTTCTCAAGCTTGTTTAGGTCCCTTTGGATGACATCCCTTCTTCCTCTCATATCAACTGCACCACTGCTTGTCAATTTCAGGACTCCCTCTCACACAGACTAGTCTCCCACTCCTCTGTATTTTATCATTGACTGTCAACATCAGTGTTTGTTAGATAGCATACATAATTGCTAACGTTCTGTGGTTAATACTACTTAAGTAAAATGTTGATGAGCAGCTGAGAACTATGGAAATACAGTATACTTCCTTCTTGCATACGCTATTAAGTTTGTATTATGGTTTTTGTTTTTTTTATGAGCTCACAGACAACTTAGTTAACAACAGTCTATGAAACATGCTGTCCCTCAACTAAGAAGAACAGTGATCCCTCAATTGAGGTAATTTATAGTGCTATGCACAGTATGAAAAGCAGACTGCACTGAATTGCACTCTTATGTAAGATGGCTCATGGCACAGAAAAATGAAAGTTTAATGATACAAGAATACAGAAGTACTTTCATATTTATGAAATTTACTGCAGATTAAGAGAAAGACATTGAATACACAGTAAGTAGAGTGTTTAAGATTTTTATCATGGAAAAGAATGAACTGTTACTCAATTTTGTGTCCCAGTGTCATTATCCTTCTTATCTACACGTTGTTCGGTTAATGATTCACTAACATTGCATTTTTGTCAGTTTTATATTTCTAATTGGTTTTCATGTTATCGAACTCTCTGGGTGCATATAAATGGTGGTAAATTGGAGATCTGGAGATTTTTTGCTTGGAGATTTAAACGGAAAGCAGACGTTGGTTCTGTGAATGCAAGTAGAATTTTTTTTCCAGGAAAAAAGAAATTCCCAACATATAGGAACAAAAATTGTCCATACTGCTTTATTTTGTTTTGTTCTGTTTGAAGAACTAATCATTCTTGCTTTGTAATGTTCAAGATATCTGATTTTTTCTCATTTACAACCCCCTTCAATTTTATGATATCAAGCATGCTAGATTTATTTTTGTTATTGTTTTCTTCCTCCCCACTTACCATGTCTCAGTATAGTAGAAAATAATGCTGTGTGAAAAGAATTGATTTCTTTACAATTCTTCAACTATTTTTATAAAAATTTATGCATGCATGGAGAACTCATTCTAAACGCTAAAAAGATCTCACACAAATAGAACTGAAATAAGAGATTTCATGAAAACTCACTGTTCTGAAGTTGGTAAGCTGTCTGATTCTAGTAGGAATAAAAAAAATAAAGTATATATTAGTGAAAGGAGTAATTATATATAGTATGGCAAAATTCTGAAGAGATATTGTACTGTAGCTGCATTTCAGAATTAAATGTGAGGAAAGGTAACATTTATTGTTAAAACTGCAGAAGGTGGTAGCCTTTGAGCATATGAGCACCTGTTTCAGTTAAAAGTACAAGCTTATACCAATATAATCTAATTCAATTAGTAAAGCAAAAGTTTTCTGTGTTGTCATCTAACACTCTAAAGTCTTTAAAGCTGTGACAACATCTTTTTTTTTAAGCTAGCTGTTCTAAAAGTTGTATTTCATACTGGTATTTATATATATATATATCATGTAGTTTTGTAATGTTCTATTTCATAAACTGAATCAGAAGGGGAAGCTTTCCTCTGCAGAGGACTTAGGTAAGGACAGGCTTCATACTTCATACAATTCAGAATTTTGGGAGGATTAAATGTGTGGTTTTATTCTTTTATTCATTTTCTTTTAATTATATCTTGTGAAGATTTTGTGAAGATGTTAGAAATCTGTCAGTTCCCATTACTGTAATTTGCAGTCAGGTTTTTAAATTGGAAGTATTGAATCTTCCACTTGAGCATTCAGATGTATTGTTTCTGAAGATTGGAATACTGGAGTGTCCACAGTACAACATTAGGACACAGTGAACATGAAAAGAAACTGATTTAGTAATGCCCTTACAGTTTTGAAAATGTCATCATTCAGAAAGAAGCAGACTCATCCTCATTAAGAAAGTCTTCCTCCACATAACTTTTGAAAATAAATCCAAAGGTTTGACAAAATTTTAATCAAACCTTAATTTTTTGTGGCTTGGAAAGTTGAAAAATTTCAAGTGAGCTTACTTGCATATTTTGTACAATCTTTTCATTCTTCTCCTAAATTTTGAAGCATTATGTATGTTCTTTATATATTGCTTAATAGATTTTAAAACCATTTTGAATTTTGATTGTGTGATTTAAACTTTTTGCTAAATAAAAAAAGCTAATAATAATAAAAATAATACTTATTCTGAAGCAAATCAGAAATAATTAGCTAGCAGATTTTGAACTAAAATATGGTCTTAGTTAAGACAGAGTAAAAAGAAGCAACTGGTGAGGAAAGTGAGGAAACTGGTGAGGAAAGTTTTTTTCTCTAATTCTGCCTTCCCCATAAATGTGAAATTTCTATTTCATTGTTTGGCTGTATAAAAAATGAGAAAATAAAAAATATTTTAAAAATCAGAAAAAAAGCAATTTTATGGGCTTTTTTAAAGATAAGATTAGAAGTAGATTCAAATAGATCTAATTTAGTATACGCCACCTTTTGAACTGCAGATTAAAATTATCATGTCTAAAGAAAAGAAATGCCAAAATCACGGTGCCACTCTGAAATGTGCTTTACATCAGAAACAAAATTCCAATTGCACACTGCTATTCATCATGTTATTTTTCATGCAAGTTAATTTATTGATAAAAAATATAAATCATATAGAAGTATTTAATTCATAAGGAGCAGAACAAAAAATACTCATTAAAAAGAGCATGATTGCCATCATTGTGAGGGCTCCCAGAATTGGCCAAACCAGATGACTTTGAGGCATTCTGAATGTTTTCCTAGTGGAAATATAAGAAAGTTGGTGGGTTTTTTTTTTAATTTTATGTTATAAAGAAGCATTAGACCTGAAGTTCTCAAAAAAACTAAAAACTGGGTGCTAATTTTTGTGTATTTCCTTTTTTTTCTTTTTTCTCTTCATTTCAGTTGCAGTTTAGAATCTGGTTTTATCTTACTCATTTTTAGGAAAATTTTAGGAAGGTACATAAACGTAAGAAAATAAGTATCCTAATGTGGGGAATGCTGTATATTTACATAGGAAAAAAATCAGTCATAGAACAAAAATCTACAGAAACCAAGCTAACACTGACACATCTAGAAGAGTGTTTTGGGTATGGGCTTCTGTTCTTAACTCAGAATAATTTGATTATATTCCTGAGCCTGAAGCTTGCCAAGTGCAGTAAACTTCTTAGGCCCGTTAAGATCACTGAGACCTAGTCTTGCAACTTATGGAAGCAGACGCTGTTAACTGTGTACATTTCCACTAACTGTAGAGTTGGCAGATTGTTTTCAGTTTATACACCTGTTTTTGTAATATTGATAACATTGGAAAAGTAGGATTCAAGAGTAGACAACAGGAAAATGCAGCACTGCATGTGGGCATTTGTAGATCATTTTTAGTATTCACCACCGTTTTTTTTCCCACCGTTAAATGGGTTTGGTGTTCTACCTCAATTACTATGGAAGAGGCAAGATTGTATGAAGTTACAGAAAAGATTAAAAACAGATGGACCTGGTAGTTGTTCTCGGTTGCATAATGACATAGCTTGATATAGCTTGTACTGCATGTAGTTGTTCCTTTGAAGTGAGTCTACAATCCAGAATAATTGAGAATGTAAATTATTTTACAGTAAAACTTAAGATACTTATTTGGTGGACTAGCAAAGTGAATGCTGATTTTATGCATTAGAAGAAAAACAGAACAGAAACAGATTTCTCATAGATGATCAGACCTTTGGTACAGGGAACTACTAAAATAAAAAGCAGAACACATTTTTTGTTGTTGTCGTCACAATATGTTGTTATCCAGCAAAACAGACCAGTCTGGTTTCTAACAGTAGGCTGTTTCATGAGGATATAAATAATACATTAGAATGATGGATCTTTCTGGATTGAAATATGTTAATCCAGAGAATACATATCTGTATTTAGGATGGTATTAACTGGTCTGTAGATATCTGTCTTTTGGATTTTTTTTGTTCTAAAGATATCCCATTTCCCTTTAGTTTCATATTGAATGAAATTATTTTTATACAAATATATAAGCAGCACCTAATTTTAGAGATAGATACTGGAAAGTGCAATACGGGACCCACCACAGAGCAGGACAGAAGATGATGGGGAGTAATGGTACTATTACACTTGTTCCATTATGCATTATGTGTAATTGCACTTTTTAATGGAGAACTAATGTAGCATGTAATTGCTTGGCCAGGCTTCTGAGATAGACAAGAAGTGGAGAACTGGGAAACTGAGTGCCTGGGTGTGTTCAGCACAGAGCAGAGGAGCTGAGACGAGCTGAGACGATTTTCTCATCATCTTATCTTCATTTTCCTGTTTTAACTCTAAAATAAGGTTTTGCCTACTTCTTTGTGTGTGCATGATTTTTGCAGACTTGCTCTACTTTTGCATGCAGTATACTTTTAATCATTATTTATTGCAGGTTAAGTTCAACTGTTCAAGTTGTTCTTCGTGAAAAATAGGCAGAAAGTGAGCACACTTCAAGAGCACTGGAAGCACAGTGGAAGAAATTGCTATACTTGGGAATGGATGATGTATGAAATGTTTGTCCGTATTTTCCTAGCCATGTGAAAGGTGTAAAGATTGTGCACTAAATAATCCTAATGACTAGTAAACATCTATACAGAATTACCCTGCAGCCATTAAGCTGTGGCCCGTATGTAGATTGCATGTTACATACTGCACTCCTGTGTGGCCCAGGTGATAATTCATAAGGGACCTTGGAAGGAGACCTGGCGCAAACAGATCTTGCTAGAAGTTTACTGACACAACTGTGAATCTTGATTCAAGTCTGAGACTGTTTAGGCTGAGAAAGCAAAGGAAATACAGTTCATTTTGTGTTCAGCAGTCTTGTCATGCTCGCACTGTTGGACAGATTTGTAACTGGAAGTTAAAGAAGATGGTGGGGCTGAAATGTGACTACACATCTTCTCTGTTTCTGTTGTGCTTTGTTTTGAAGCTGGCCTGTGCAGCAGAAAGAGGAGTAGGATTAGGCTGAGTGCACGCATTGCAGGCTATGATTTCTTACACATAAATAAGAAGGTAGGACAAGAAAATGAGTGAAACAGAATTACTAGAAGGTACATCAGTAGACACACACAAGTGAAATCTAAGTAGAAAATATATAAAAATGGTGGCTGTTAACTCCAGTTGCTGAAATAGCAAAGCAAAATATTTGAGGAGAGGGAGGGAAGGGAATGCAAGACCCAAAATGCAGAATATCTTTTATTCACTTGGCTTTGTCTTTCTCCTTTTTAGAAAAAGGTGAGTCAAGACAGAGTAGTTAAAAAGAAAATTGCAGCCATTTCAGTGGTGTATCCAAAATCATCTGTACTTTCTATATTCTTACAAGATTCCTTAAGGAAATACCTCTAGTTTGGTATTACTCAATAATGTCTTAATTATTTAGTGCCTAATTTATTCAGAGAAACATACATGATGGTCTGTTGAAACATTGCTACAACAAAAATTTGTGCTGATGATCAAACTTATCACTGCCAGTAGTTCACCCGTCCTGATTTAGAGCCTGATGCAAGATGCATCATATTATATAATATGGGACATTCTGGAAACTTTCTAGGAGTTCAGGATACATGGTACTTTACAGACTGCCCCTTGACAAATCTATAATAAACTGAGCTAGACTTTTTATGCTAGAGCTATAACACTTGTACAGTCCCCAGTCTTGTACCTTATTCACAGTTCGTACAAGTGACTTTAAAGTCTATGTAGAAACACCATCCTCTCAGAACTGCTGGGTTGGCACAGTGCACTGATGACTAACCCCAAATTTTTCAGGAATTCTGTTTTGCTCCCCTCATAAGGGAGGTGCTCCACATCCTTTATCATCTTTGTAGCCCTCTGCTGGACTCTTTCAAGGAGATCCCGGTCTTTTTTGTACTGAGGAGCCCAGAACTGGAAACAAAAACAAACAAACGTAAAAATAGAGCTGCAAACCAGTACCAAAACACACCAGTATCTGATTATCTTTTTAGTTTAAATTCTAGTGTTATTAGGCAACTTAGTGGTTGTATTTTGTAGTGGGTGAAAAGAAACTCACATATGATTCTGGACACAACTGTCTACTTTCTTCTGTGGTCTTGTCTCATTCCACAGTGTCCTGACTCAGAGTAGAAAACCAAGCCAAAACTAAAGTTTCTGTATTGTTCTTTCTGCAGTATCTTGCTGTGTTCAGTGGATTGCTACGGCAGCATAAGAGCTCAGGTGGAACTGTGTTGCTGGACATAAGGAAACATAACGATTAGGTCAGCTGAGCTATAACATTAGTGTAGTTCTGGTGTTTGCAGTCATGCTGTTTCCCGACAGCAAATCATCTTCAGTTGATAGGTGTTCTTTCTGATGTCTGTAACATTGTATTTAACTTAGTGGAAATATGTGAGACATTATCCAGAACTGATGTTCTGTGAATGAAATTAAGCTAGGAGGTATTACATAATCAGAGTATCTTTGCACTCTTACACTGTATTATGAGTTGAAGAACTGAACCATCTTTATTTTCATAAATTTTTAAGATAGGTTTTGCAGTCTGCCTTGGAGCTTCAGTAGCCTTACATGTTTAATGTATTAAATAATATATACTTAAATCATGAATTAGTCTAACCTATCGTGTCTGGGGATAGATTGCTTTGCAGTGTTGTCAGTGAGAATTTGAATTTGTTGTCAGGGAATTCACGTTTTTACTCGGTACTTTTAAACTGTTGTAAAAATTACTGGGATTTTCTTAATTATTTTTATTTATTTATTTATTTTTGAGAGAGAGATTATTTGTTAAATAGCAGAAAATGAAGTAGTGTTCAAAAACTGAAGAATGCTGGAAGTAACATTATTCTGTGTGTTAAGAGAATCTTGAAGTATGCTGGGAATGGGAGGGTGAGTGCCTTGGAAAACACATATGGTGAGTTTCAGTGACTATACAATACCAATAATGTGGGGGAGTTTGTGAGAGATATTATACGAATATTTACTTGCTTAATTGTGAATCAGAGAACCCAGTCTCAGAATGCTGTGTTTTTCTTCTGGAATCAAACGTAAGGACAGCAATCATTTCAGAGAACAATTCTTAGGCACTAAGGTGCCAGTCCACCCAACTGTCTTTTCACAAGAAAAGCATGTTCCTGGGTGAAAAAATAGGCATGGAAACAGATAGCTGAAATCTAGTTCAAACTGTGCCTGTTGATTTCAGTGTTTCCTAAGAAATGTACCATAAATAATTAGGTATGTTAGTTTAATTTCTTCTGAGCAATGGGTAGGACCATTCTAGCAGAGTATTTGTGCCTCAGTCACCTGAATGCTGTTAACACTGGATAATCACAATCTGAATCACAGAATCACAGAATTGTAGGGGTTGGAAGGGACCTCTAGAGATCCTTGAGTTCAACCCCCTGCCAAAGCAGCTCCCTAGCCCAGGTTGCACAGGTAGGCGTCCAGGCGGGTCTGGAACGTCTCCAGAGAAGGAGACTCCACCACCTCTCTGTGCAGCTGTGCCACTGCTCCGTCACTGCACTGGGAAGAAGTTCCTTAGCATATTGGTGCATAACTTCCTCAAGTTTTGGCCATTTCCCTTTGTCCTGTTCTCACAGTCTACTAAAAAGAGGTTGGCCGTGTCCCTTGGACTCTCATACTTAAGATATTTATAAACATTAAATAAGATCCCTGAGAACTAATTCAATCCTCAGTTGCTTCTAGGTAAAACAGATACTCACTCTTGTGCTTGTCTAATTCCTTTTATGCTAAATTAAGTTTTAGTGGACAAGAGTGTGTATCTTAAACATACTTAGAATTATCTACCTGCTATATGCATTTATAAAACTAGTCAGATATCCACAAAGTTATATTTTTTATCATTTTAAAGCAGAACCATTGTTCTCCCTTATTTTAGAGTAATTGATTCTGGTACTTGTTAATGTTTTTTTGAGGAGTTTTTTTAAATCTTTGATAGGAATCTCAAAAAAAAAATTGTCAAGCAGTAAGAGATTTTTCTGCTATTTTTTCTTAGAAATAACAAAATTGAGGAAAAAGTGGTCCACAGTAGTAGATACACACATTGATAGATTAGCAAAAAAGTATACAGCAGACTTATTTCAAAGCTGCATAGTTGTAATGGAATATTGCTCTACCAGTAATGCTGAATTACAGACGCCAAGCATGTGGATACTGATGATTACACAAGTGAAAGCAAAGTCTTAGCCAGTACATTATGGCATTCTTGTGTTTGTTTCATTCTTTATGTAAGGAGAACTTGACATAGCTTAGCTTCTTTGTGTGGCATTTAGACTGTACTTCCAAAGCTTATAAAAATTATTTCACATACTTTTTTATGTAGGAATGTTTTGGAAAAGGCTGCCCTGTATCTAAACAATAGCTGTAATTACAGATGATTTGTAGCCCAAAATAATCCATTACTTTTTGAAATGCATAAGCATGCATATGCACGTAACTGATCATAGCATTCTGGAAAGACAGAAATGAAGTTAAATGTAGAAATTTACAAATGTATGGTGTCTAGTCTGATTAAATTTACAGTGATGGTGGCTAAGAGCCTAAGAACCACAAAGAACTCTCCAGAAAACCACTTAACTTTAAATATTTGTAAGTTCATATACATATATATGAATCATTGGACTTGTAAACAATATTTGTCTAGCTGAGTAAGTGTTTTGCTGCATTTTAATTAAAACAGCAGCAGGTAGAGTATCCTAACATATTTATTTGTTTTAGATAACTTCAGACTTGTTAGATACTTTTCATTTTAGGTAAAATCAGTAAGCCTTGCTTCATTGGCATGCAGTATATTTTCAGAAATGATTCAGTGGAAGATAACAGCCAACTAGAAGGGTTTGCAAACCCTGTAAGCCATGCCATGTTCAGGCTAAAAACGCTGACAGATCAAGGATTTGAAATCAGGTATGTAAGGGCAGCTGCAGTTGCTCCATACTTTTTTTGTATCAGATTAAATTTAAATCTAATAATCATACCAGTTTTCTCAGAGTTTTTTCTCAGAGAACACAGAACACAGCAGTGACAGAGGGAGGTGATCCTCTACACTGCACTGGTGAGACCTTGCCTAGACTACTGTGTCCAGTTGTGGAGTCCTGAGTATAGGAGAGATGTGGACCTGTTGGAGCTCATCCAGGGGAGGGCCACAAAGTGATCCAAGACATGAAACTCCTTCCCTGCAAGGACAGGAAGAGAGAGATGGGGATGTTTGACCTGAAGAAGAGAAGGCTCTGGGGAGACCTTATAGCAGTCTTTCATTGTCAAAAGGGAGGCTGTAAGAAAGAAGAGGACAGACATATTACAGAGACATAGAACAAAGAAAACAGTTTCTAACTAAAAAAGGGAAGATTTATATTGGATAAAGTGAAAAGGGGTTTACAATAAGGGTAGTGTGGCACTAGAGCAGGTGGCCCAGAGATGTGGAACCCCCCATTCCTGGATGGACCAGGCTTTGAGCAATCTGATTGAGCTGTAGATGTCCATGTTCATTGAGAGGAGTTGAACTAGGTGACCTTTGAAGGTCCCTTCTAACTCATACAATTTTATGATTCTATAATCATTCTGGATTATGTCCCTCCAATCTGGACCATGTAAACCTGCCCAGGAGCGAGCTGTATTCTGCAAATATTCCTCAGTTTGTTTGCTGTGCTTTCCTGTATTACAGGACATTTAATGTGAATGCAGTGAGGGTTACATGCAAGCTGAATTCTTGGTCTTACACAGTCAGAAAAGAGCATGATGTTGAAAATAAGTGCTCCTGTATGAATGAGTCTGAATACAGGCAGTCAGATGTCCTTACCATACATTTCTGTTTCTGGGATCATCATGTAGAAGTATTTGAGCTAACATGCACAGAAGAGTTTCTGATGTGCCAATTTTATTTCTTCACACCATATTATAGTGGTTAGACTGCTCATATGCATAACCAGTCCTGAAAGCTTAAGATTAGTTTTGATGTGATTCTGGTTATGTTCTATGAGACCTGCTAAATAAAAGTGTCTGTGTAAAGAACCTGTTGTCTTTGCAATAATGGCAGTTAATCATAAAATTATAAAATCATAGAATTATGTGTGTTAGAAGGAACCTTTAAGATCATCAAGTTCCAACCCTCCTGCTATAGGCAGGGACACCTCCCTCTAGACCAGGTTGCTCAAAGCCCCATCCAGCCTGGCTTTGAATGCTTCCAGGGAGGAGGCATTCACAGTCTCACTGAGCAACCAGTGACTCACCACCCTCACAATAAAGTTCTTCCTTATATCTAGTCTAAATCTGTCCTCTTTCAGGTTAAAACCTCATCCTGTTCCTACATGCTCTCCTAAAAATCCCTCTTGGGATGCTTGAGATTGTCCCGATTCAGGTGCAGGACCCCTACACTTAGCCTTGTTGATCTTGGTGAGGTTGGCATGGGCCCACCTCTCAAGCATGTCCAGGTCCTTTTGGATGTCCCAAACAGGCATTCCAGAAGCAGAGAGTTGCCAGGGTAGAATACAAATTTACTTCAGATGAGAATGGCAGTGAATAGTGGTAAATTACTTTTCACTGGGTATTTTCAGTGTGACAAAAAGTTAAGTTTTATAGAGTAATGATATATTTCATTGGTATGGCATTTGAGGAATTCTTGTTTTCTTACATGGTCATTTTTCCTAATATCAGTAGTTTACTTTTTATGTAAATAAATATGTATGTGTGTATAGGCCTGCTACAAATCACAAATTATCTTCACTGTGAGAATTATAGTCTTGTGAAGTATTTTTCTAAGATAATTTAAAAGCTAATGCATTGACTGTGGTATGGAGCAGTCTGAATTATTAATTGAGTCTCATTTGGCAGATAAGAGTTCTTAATTGTGTTTTTTATAAAAAATGATGTAGGCCTCTATCCACTTTTCAAATATTATAATGTTTAATATTGAGTCCACAAAAAATTAGTATGCTCAAAAATGCTGTGCAGTCTGAAACTGAAAATGGGAAGTAGTTAAGAAGCTAAATGAAGAAGTTAAGTTTGGGTGATAAAGCTCAAATTGTATGAGATCAGTTATTTTCCAGCTAACTGTAGATTGTTTTGGGATAAGCAGATTAATTTAAAGTTTTAACTAACAAATGGAATGAAAGTAATGAACCTCTTTTCAAGATGTGTAAAACAAGTCCACATTTTACAGCAGCTCTTTGGAAAAGCAGTATCTATTGGTAAAGCGCTTTTTTTTTTTGCTGTACTGAAAACTGAGGTCAAAAGAGTCATGCTGAGACTTGGTAGACTGGAAGTAACTGTTGCATTCTCTGAAGACTTTTCCCAGATTATCTTAATGCCTTAAAAAAAATTGTTGAAATTTCAACTGAAAGTTAGGTTATAATTAATTCAAGAATCTTTGGATTCTCAAGAGAACTGCAGCTCTTTTACAAGCAATTATATTAGATTGTCATTCTGACAGAATGTGTACACATTTTGTGAAATCAATAGTTGAGGTTTTTTTCCATTAAAATGTTCAGGATCTCAATCTCAAATCTGACTTGATACAAGTAACATCCTGAATTATAGCATTTCATTGAATCATACTGTCTCTGGTATCAGAATCATAGAACGATATTGGGTTTGGGTTGGAATGAACCTCCTATATCACTTAGTTCCAACCCTCCTGCTACAGGCAGACACCTTCCTCTAGACCAGGTTGCTCAAAGCCCCATTCAGGCTGGCTCTGAATGCTTCCAGGAAGGGGGCATTCACAGCCTCACTGGGCAACCTGTTTCAGCGTCTCAACACCTTTACAGTAAAGAATTTCTTCCTAATATCTCGTCTAAATCTACCTTCTTTCAGTTTAACACCATTTTCCCACATCCTGTCACTACACAGTCTTCTATAAAGTCCTTCCCCAGCTTTTCTGTAGGCCTGTTCACATACTGGAAGGCTTCTATAAATTCCCACTGAAGCCTTCACTTCCCTAGGTTGAAGAGCCCATCTCTAAAAAGTATGTAAGTAATCTTTTGTAAGGAGAAAAATAAAATATCATTTTCTGTTTCAAGTTGGTTTATGTTCTTTTTAGTCTTCTACAAGACTGTCCTTCTTAAATGCAAAGCAAGAAAATTGTTCAGTCTGACAAGTTATGTGTTTTATGCTTTTCTTGTTATCAGAGGGAATTAAATATTCATCTACTGAACAATAATAGCAGTGTCATCTTATATTCTGAATCAACCTTTTATAAAAGCCAGTGTCTGAGATTCTTCTAACCTAACTTTTCAGATTACCGCCCTTGACGAAGGTACACAAAAAATAGTCTAAACAATCTGTTTTTTTACCACTTTTTGTATAATACTCAGGCATTTAGAAGGCCATCAAGTACTGGAAATTTGCTGCTGCTAGAAATGAGGTAGGAAGAATTACTTGGCATTAATTTCTCAGATGTTTGGTTGATGTATTGTATGTTTACTCTGAGGAGTGAGCCTGATCACTAGATTTGGTGACAGAAAAAAAAGAAATTTCACACAGGTTGAACAGGCTGCACAGGGAGGTTGTGAAGTCTTCTCTGGAGACGTTCAAGACCCGCCTGGACACCTACCTGTGCAACCCGGGCTAGGGAGCTGCTTTAGCAAGGGAGTTAGTCTTGATGATCTCTGGAGGTCCCTTCCAACCTCTACAATTCTGTGATTCGGTGATTCTGATTCTGGGTGAAAGTTTCTAGTTTCCTTGTCTATTTTATCTGTTACTGATTTCCTTCTTCTTAGTTTGCTATGTTGTTGATTTTGCTTTTGAATTTCAGCATAAATGTAAAACTTATATCAGAATATTGGAATGTAGTTTTGGATCGAAGGAGGAAGCAGGAGCTCCCATCTTATCGCTCATGATTTTAGAATACAAGGCTCTGCAATCCAGAAAGTGTTCTGGTCCAATTTTGTATAATTCTGTGACCTTTTAGCCACCTTGTGTTTCTTTGAGTAGATCTAGGTCAGAGACTAAAATGTGATGAGTACATTTGTAATTGCTGGAAAAGAGCTAAGGCCTTCAGTATTAGGCCTGCTGGCCCTTGTCCTGTGCATTCTGCTTGGAGCTCCTTTCCCTCAAAGCAGTATGGCTTTGGGTCTGAGACCCAGGTGGTGCACCACAGTCTGAAGATGCAGTCAGGTACTGGATGTTTCCTCTGTCAGATCTAAGTATCTGAACTGTTAGAAAAGGTCTATATGCATGCAACAGCCTAAGTGCAGTGATTTTTATAGCATTAAATTATAAGTAGGTTTTGCATAGCTAACAGTTCGAGCTGAGCATATAGGATGACTTTTCAGCATATTGGAAAACATTACAGAGTGTAGAAGAAGCTGTATCATCAATCCCTCCTTTCCCGTATACCAAAATTCCTATTGAAAAAATAGGATTTTGTTACTTTTATTTGTTCACCTACCTCTGGACTGGCCTATTGGTATTTGCATCCCAAATGCAGTGCTTCTAAGCACTTATCACATGTGTAAACTACAACATTTGAGCTTTATAGACCTGGTAATATCTCAGAAGTAGTGTTGTGATTTTGTGATTTAAACTAGCTTTGTATATTTGCAATTAAATTTCTTAATTTAAGTTTTTTCTATGCTATTTTCATTTGTTTGGTATCTTTATGCGGGTTATTTTATATTGATTATTTCCATATAACATCTTACCTAGTAAGACTACTTGTTTTGCAATGGATGCATGGATTGTAGGAAGGGAGCTGCTATATTGACTTCATTGTTGTGTTATTGCCTAACAAACTAATATTCTGTTGCTGTTTAGTTTTAACTACGATAAATATTTTTTTAGAAAAACTTTGAATTAAATAAAGCATGCATTATACTTAGGAGCTCACAATGCTTCTTTCTACTCCTTAGGAAAACTGCATTAGAAGTGCATAGTACGTCCACCTGAACGTAGAAGTACAGCTGGAACTCTGTATTTGCTACTGCAGCTGTGCAAAGCTAGTACAAAAGAATGGTTTCCACAGGTTTTTTCTAGTTTTTAAAGTCAGATGTTTATACTTATCTTATGATAGACTAAATTAAGAACAGCATTTGAGAGGGCTTATGGTAACATTTTGCATTATAAACTACATTTATTACACTTTAGTATTTGTTTTTTAAATAATATTTTAAGTCAATTGTTCTTGATATCAAGTAGTCTCTTCTATTATATAAAAATAGCTGATGAAACATGTAGGTCTACATTCTGTAATGTGAGGTACAGTGTGTGTAAGCATTTATAATGCTTTCTCATCTCCTGTAATTAGGGAATTATTCTCCACAATTATGCAACAGGTGATGTGGTTTTGACTTAATATATGTTTTGATACATAAATTTTAATATATAATTTAATGTATATTTTATGACGTGTAGACTTCCCCATTCCTTTTAGGATACAGTCATAGGAAGAATAATTAAAAACTTAGCACTTTCAGGGCTGTGGTAGAGTGATTCTGGTCAGCAGCCAAACACCCACTCAGCCTCTTGCTCACTCCTCTCCTCACTCTGGGAGGAAAATAGGAGGAAGGCAAGCATACTTGTGGATCAAGATAATAAGGGCTTAATAGAGGAAATGAAAACTGAACATACAAACAAAGCAAAAAGGAATTCCATTCACTACTTCTGATCAGCAGGCAGATGTCCAGCTTCTTCCTGGAAAGCAGTCTCGGCAAACATAGTGGTTGCTTCAAAAAAAAAAAAAAAAAGATGCCACAACCTTGAATACCCTCCATCCTCCTCTCCCTGAGTTTTGTTGCTGAGAGTAATGTCCTATGACACAGAATAATATTCCTTTGGTCAGTTTGGGTTAGTTGTTTGGCTATGTCCTCTCCCAGCCTCAAGCTCAAACTCAGTTTATTTGCAGTGGTGTGGGCAGAGAAAATTTCTTGTTTCTCATATGGGTAGTTGCTGCTTGTCACACCTTTGTACTTTTCTTTGCTTTCTCTTCTCAGTGGTGTCTCTAGTTGAAATCTGAGTCTGCTTCATTAACATTTCATGCCCCCCTGTGTCTATTAAGTGATCCATGCTTGAGTGACTGGTGTTGACAATGATGGACTTCATAGCTAATATTGCAGTCAGGATTAAGAGGGGCAGAATTCACATCACTGAGTTTTTCTTTCAAGTTGTCTCTACTAGTTAAATTTCATTACTTTTGAAGGCTTATCTGCAGAACAAGCACTGAGAACTACTTTTTAGTGACAAAATGTTGGGTATTAGAGAATTTGAGTTTTTCATGTGAGCTATAAGTATTCCCTTCACAAACGCTTTGTGTTGGGTCTTCTGCTTGAGGACTTTAGCTTGCTTTTATTAGGAGCCCAAAATGAAGTAGTAGCATCTCATTGAATTCACTGTGCAAGCCATAAAATAAAATGTAGCTTAATGTATTTTATTCTTTTAAGATAACCAGGTCCTTGAACAAGTGAGCTTTATTGTTACAAATATGCTAGTTTTGCCTGAGGAACTGACATAAATAATCCATCTAAAAATGTTCACAGTTTATCAGCTACAAACTTGTATTAAGGAGGCAATCCATCAGAGTCAAACTAAACAGCATTGCTTTACTTTGTGTACTTAACTGTACTGGCTCTTTTGTCTACGACTGTTACATTTCCTCATCAGAAAAGGCTTCTTCCATTCTGCTAAAGTAGGTCACAGAGTGCTGCCTGCATTAAGGGGAATGACAAAACCACAGAATTGTAGGGGTTGGAAGGGACCTCTAGAGATCACTGAGTCCAGCCCCCTGCAAAGCAGGTCCAGCAGGCTGCACAGGTAGATGTCCAGGCGGGTCTTGAAAATGTCAAGAGAAGGAGATTCCACAGCATCTCTGGGCCACCTGTTCCAGTGCTCTGTCACCCTCACTGTGAAGAAGTTCCTTTGCATATTGGTGTGGAACTTCCTATGCTCGAGGTTTTGGTGATTTCTCCTTATCCTGTCCCCACAGACTGCTGAAAAGAGGTTGGCCATGTCTCTTTGACTCCCATACTGAAGATATTTATTATATATAATATATAAATATATATTAATAAGTTCACCTCTGAGTCTTCTTTTCTCAAGTCTGAAATAGAAGGGAAAATATTCTATAAAAAGGTTTAGGACATTTATATATAAAAGCTAGGATGGTTTAAAGTATTTAAATATTTAAATTATGCTAAACTAAAGAATGATTCACTTTATCCATTAACCTACATCAGAGAGTGATTTTTGATACCTACGTATCCAAGAGTGACTTTTTATCTCTGTCTCATTCAGCTACCTAAGACTCTGAACACATTTGCTCAAAAAAAAAAAAAAATCAAATATGGCATACCTCACTTAGGAGCCTGGTTTTTCTGTTAAAGGGAAAGCTGAATGCCTCTGCTGGTCGACAGAGAGGCCCCTCCTGTTGCTGTTTTTGGGATCTTACGTGGTAAGGTGAGTATGTGTGCTGTGTCAGTCATATCCAAGGTATATAGGCAGCTGTGGTACATCCCAGGACAATGTTAAGTGCTCTTTTATAGCTAGCACTGGAAATTTTGCAATACCTCATTTGAGACTTTTGAATAATGTGGGATGCTATCCCACAGAGATCTGCCATTTGCTAAAGTTTTGTAAGACTGTTTTATTATTTCTCTCTTTTTACTACAGTTTTAAAAGATGGAGAGCAGGAAATAGAGTCATTTCTTAATTTCAGTATAGATAATTAAAATAAAACCATCTTTAACTAATGATAATAGCAGTGGGCAGCATTAGATTGTCATATTCAAACTGGAAATCTATTGCATTTTCCGGAAGGGATTATGTATGTTCTGATCCCAAATTAGAATGCAGTGTTGTGGCTCCTCCCAGAAAAAGAAAACTGCAGTGAATTTTGCATAACATAAGGCAGTGATTCATAAATAACCCTTTCTAATGTTCTGGGTTTTTTTAAGCATATTTTTAAATGTTTTCCACATGGAAATTCTGTAAGCTGAGCATTGTTTTCTCGACTTATATTTCTACAAATTTCCAAACTCTTTTTTTACCTTCTTTGTGTCAATCTAGCAAGGACTTTTTGGCTGGCAGCAGTGTATGTTTTGAGATGTCTTGTCTACTGATAATGAATTGTTTTATATATTGTCAATCAAAGTCAGATCTGTCTATTTGTTTTGTTACATGTCTAAGTTGGGCCAGCTACATGACGTGTAGGGCAGTGTGTAAAACCAAATACAAGACTTTTGATAAATACATTTTTATTATTGTTTATTTAAGGACAGTGTTACTGCATGAGAAGTTAAGCATTTTAGATAAGGTGTACTGGTACTAACTTCAAGATGTTATGATCCATTTTAGATGAAGATAGATGATAATGTTTAAGGTGTTCTTTTCCTCGGTTGCTTTTCGAAAAAATTTCAACCTTTAATCAAGAGTCTTGCATGCATTTAATTATCACAAATAGTTTTTTTATGTAACATTTTTCTTTTTTTTTAAGATAGCTAATTAATAAGACTTACTGTGTGCTTCTTTTTGTATCATAAAAGGTGCAGCTGGAATCTATACATTTATAAATACACAATATTTGTAGTACATCTAAATGCACACACACTGTGCTGCTGCAGTAAACAACTAGTAATGTGTAGCCTTTCTCATTTGATGCAGCAGAGTAAAATCCTAGACTTGTCCTAATGGTTTTAATGCAACATTGGTTTCACTCTGTTTACCAAAGTGCCAGAAGAGCCATGTCTTTAAAATGCATTGTTAGAATTGCAGATGTTCTGCATTTTATAAATTTATACTTCATGTTTGTTGGAGCTACATAATTTTGTCTCCCAAAGTCTCATCCTAAATTGCCTTTCAGTTTTATAATAAAAGAAATTAATTCTGTTCCAATAACTTAATTTTTCCGTATCATTCTTGGAATTACAAACGTAGGGAATTAATAAAAAAATCCCAACAGACATTGCCTCTTGTTCTTAACAGTAAAAATATTCATGTGTAACATGGCTAAAGTGAAATCATTTTATGAGAGACTGCCTGATTATAATTTTTTGAGTATCCCTGGAAAAGGGCTTTTTGCCCAAAGCAGTAGATTCCCAGTAAATTCAGTAATAAACAAAAAATGGTGTGAAATGACAGAGAATCCTAGAATGAATTGTATCACTTTCTCAGGCAGCATCTCATCATTGCCTTTCTTCAGCAGTGATGAAGGATAAATTCCTGTGAAAGAACAGAGTAGTTTTAAAGTATTATTTTAAACACCCCATAGTACTTTTCTCAATTTCTTTGGTGTATGCATATTTCTCTAATGGCTTAGGTAACTTTCTCCAGACTATCCTGCATCTCTGCAGATGCTGACAGCAGAAGAAGGCAAGATATGACTAGGACTGGCAGTAATTATTTTTTAAGTTAGCATCAGAACTTTGAATCAGAGCAATTACAATCAGCATTGAGCTTAACTTTAGTTATCCAGTTATAATGAATGTCATGAAGTTTTTACATCTGTTGAAGCTGTACTGATAACAGCAATAATAGAAGGTTTATACTCAACATCTCTATGGCTGAGAAAAAAAATAAAAATAGGAAGGAAGCTTTCTATATGCAGTTTGCTTTCTATGCTTGTGAAGCCTGAATGCACTTTTCTGTGATGAAGTCTTGTTTGTCTACGTGACATTCTTAAAATTTCTTTTAAAAATTTCTTAATTTCTGAGTTTTCTGAATTTCTTAAAAAAAAAGAAATCCTAAAAATAGTACTTAAAAATATTCTTAAAAAAAGAAATTGAGCTACTATAATGTTATGATTTTATGATTTCTGTTGTATTATTGATATTCCACATCATAACATCATGTGGTGTATTGGGAGTTAAAGACCAGTTGCTCCTCCACTTGTAGCAACCCCACAACAGATGGATCTTTTGACAGGCCAGGTAGAACAGATAGCTGCTTAATGTTGTTTGTGTCCATAGCAGCTATTCCAAAAGCCCATCGGTACCCCTTGGGATCCATAAAGCGCCCCCTTCTGAGATAGTTAAGTTTTAATAATATAAAAATATAACAACAAAATAACCATCAGGTAGATCAAGCTGCCAAAGTTAAGGTGGCTCAAGTAGACTTGGACTGGCAACACAAGAGTGAATTATTTTTAGCTTGGTGGGTCCATGAGACCTCGGGTCATCAAGGAAGAGACACAACATATAAGTGGGTTAGAGGCCGAGGGATGGACTTAACTATGGATGCTATTGCACAGGTTATCCATGACTGTCACACATGTACCACAATTAAACAAGACAAGAAGATGAAACCTCTCTGGGGGGAAGGGCTATGCCAAAAGTATAAATACGGGAAGGTGTGGCAGGTTGATTTATATCACCTTGCCACGATCTCGCAGTGGTAAGCGTTACGTGCTCACCATCGTAGAGGCAACTACTGGGTGGTTTGAAACATACGCAGTACCCCATGCTACTGCCCGAAACACTATCTTAGGGCTCGAGAAATAAGTCCTGTGGCGACATAATAATAACCATAACATATCAGCACATGGTATTAACTATGTCTACAGCTCGCAATGAAGTATAGTTTCAATATGTGTGTATACATGTATATATTTCTAGATATACCCAAGTTATCTACGGAACAGCGTTATTCCAGCCATACTAATACTGCATTATGCCCACACTAGTTATCTCCATTGAGAGAAAAAGTTCAATAGCTTGTTCACAGACATTACTACTTTCAGTCCTTAATTCTTGTTTCTTTATGGAAGTCCAAGTTAGGGTACACTGTAATGAAAAGAAACTTGGTTTTCTTTATTTATAGGCTTTGAGAAGAGAGGGAAGGAGGAGAAGCTGTTAAATTTAGCAATAGTTACCATAAATATTGCTGTTTGTTCTTCCCAGTGTTTATTCCATTAATCTCTTTTTTAACTTAGTCTATATGTGGCTACTAGTTTTATTTCACTAGAGTATTCTCCAGATAATAGCTAAATGGTTAATTGAATATTAAAATTATTTATTTCACTATATGTGAAAGCCAGAAGTATGAGCATTGCTTTAAAATTCTACCTGTTTGTATCAGCTGTATTTTCTTGGAAAACAAAAATTGTATTCAGGCATTTCCTTGCATTCTTCTGCTAGTCCTTTCACCTTTTCATTGGTGATTTTTCATTTCTGACTGTCATTTACCAACATATTTTTGTTCTTTCTGCTTTAATTTTGCAGTTTTGTTTTAAACTTCCTACATGAGTGTGAACCTTGTAAAGAAATTTGATCTACTATACATTATTTAAACATTTAAGCAAAAAGAGAAGAAAAGCAGGGGAGAAAGTAAGTTAGAACCCTATTTGGAGAGGAACACAGACAAAATGTACTCATCGGATAAAATTATCAAGGAGTTGGATTTCTTACAACTTAACAGAATGTGTCAGAATAGCTTCAGTTTCTGGAGATTATGTGATTAAAAAGCTGTAATACAGTTACAGTGCAATCAATGCACAGTGTTTGAAGCACAGTTTCTTCTTACGAAGACACTATTTTATCAAAAGTGAAAGTGGGAACAGTGAGCATTTTTGTACAGATCACTTAGTTAACAGAATACATTGCTGTTTGTATTTCACTAATAATGGACAGATAATAATAAAAATATATTCCATAAATGTGTAAAGTATGAATATAAATGTTAGAGGAATTGTACAAAATACATCTGAATGGAAGAACATCCCTGGCTGCAGAAGTCTCACTTCCTGCTACTGCCACTTTCTCAAAACACTTGTTAGCACCATTTTACACAGCTGGTTAATTTCTTTAGGGTACGAAGACAAGCAGAAAAGTAATTTTATTTTGCTGAGAGCTGCAGTAGCTTGCAAGTCCATTGTGGCCTTTCCCCTGGCTTGTCTTAACCATCCTGCATCCCCCTCTGAAGATAGAGTTGTGAGCATTTCTTGAACCAAATACCTTCTCCTATATCTTATGGATATAAAGAATTACGTTTCATCACTAACCACCAGTAGCCATAGATCTTATCAAGATTGAAACTGATGTTAAAAGCAGTGGATCACAGTATAGGGTCTAGAATCTCCTAAGCTTGGAGTCTCTCACTCTACATCCTAAATACTGCTTCTATGAATATGTTCTGGAACAGTTGAGCCAAAGGAAGGTTTGGTGTTTCCTCATCCAGCTTCTTTGCAAAACATTTTATGGCACTTCTGTATCATCTACAGGGCCATGTTTTACACAAAGACACAAAAGCATGAGAAATACTGGTTTAAAAGATAGAATTCCTATATCAAATGCCAGTTTCTTTTACTAATAAAATTTCATTTGCAATGTTACTGCTTAAGTTTCTTAAATAAAAAAAAAAATCAGTCCTGTAGCAATGTGTTTTTTAAACAGAGACTTAAGACATAATTATTATCAGAGTAGGACATGTATCATAAATGAAGCTGCGTATAACATCTTTTGGCCAGTGGAAAAAGTACCATGTAACATGTCTTGCCCACTGCCGACAGATGGAGTGAATTCTTTATGAGAAAGGGGGAGAGCTGTCAGTGCTCGTTGAAAGATCTCCTTGTGAGCAATCTGCTTCTTAAAAATTGGGAAGATACTGTTTCTGGACTAGCTATACTTTTAGTAAGGTTTATGTTGTAAAGACTTCATTGCAAAAGAAATAATGTTTGAGAAATGATGGGAAAAATGATTGTTTTGGGTTTGGTTTTTTTCATGTGTAGACTGAGTCACAAATCAATTACTTTGAGATTGCAAGTAGTTCTGTCATTTTGCAACCAGACGTATTTATAGACAGTCATACATTTTAGCACAGTAATTCTTAAATCCTTCTGTTGGTGAATATGTTGCACCAACATTAATAGTTCAATACTACTTTTTAATACAGGCAGAGAAATGTAAAATAAGCAGATGTTCAGCTCCATATTCTGTTTCATTATCCTATCTTTCCCAAAGAGGAGCTTGAAACTCTTCAGATTTTTCTATGGAAGGGAGGTGGATTTTAGTATTTGGTTTCTGAGAAGCTTTGTGAAAGGCTTCACTAGAAGGAAATCTGCAATATTAAATGATAAGAGAGAGAAAAGATAGAAATTGTTAGAGCTTGTTATTCAGTCCCCTCAAGCTTTTGAAGGAAGGCTTATAGGGAAGGGAAACGTTGCCACCCTAAAATTCAAAATGTTCTTAACATCTTCATAAATAACTTCTGGGAAAAAAATGAAGTAGGATGTGATATGCTGATTATACAACACAGATAATTCATGTCTTGCATAAAATAGGGTATGGATGTTGTAATATCTGCACAGCAAATATAGTTTGCTGCATACAGAGCTATATATTTTTGTAATAATTAGTACTTTAATATACATTCATGTGCGCAAGATTTTCTACTTATTCTGAGGAATAAAAAATAAGCAGTAATTTCTGTTCTGTTTATAGAAAAGATTTGGATAACAGCTGTTTAAATAGAATATCTGGAAAGAGGATTTATTTAAGTACCAGCATGCTGACAACAGGCTCCTTTGAAGTCATATTCAACCACTTCAGCCTGAGACATTTAATGGTTAAAAAAGCTTTTGCAGAGTTTGGATGACTTTGGATATGACTGAAATAAAATGACAAGGAAAAAAATATAGTGCTTATTGATGACAGCTGTCATCACAGAACTATAATTTATACTTTCTGGTAAAATGGCTTAAAAAATGAGTTGAGATTGCCTAATCAAAATGAGCATCTAGATATTATTTTTCAGAAAAGCAATACATGGTGTATTTGGATGGCATTTTGTTCTTGGAGATAATTCCAGATATTTGTTTGTTTGTTATGAGTAGGATCACATTTCAGTGTCACCCTCACCAGGCTGCATGAAAGGAAAAGGGACTCTTGATTTTTTCATAAGTACTTCTGTAACACTTTGTATTTTTAGTGGTTTACTGTTTTCATTTTGCATTGCAGTGTCTACTCACATGGACTATAAACTGCAAGTTTTACTGAGTCAGAATGATTAAAATATCTTGTTTGGCCTGTTTTGTTGATTGTCTTTTGTTGTTGACTCCTGGAGTTCTAAGCTTCTAAGTATCATTTAGAAGTGAAACTTTTCTGAAAGGCTATACAAGGTCTGTAGGAAACGAAAGACGTTTAAACTTCTTGCAGATTCATAATGGACTATCTACCTTATTTTTCTTTACATTTTTGAAGTGAGAACATATTTTTGTACCTCAGATATCTGTTTGCATTTTAAAGAAAAACTGTTCATGATTTTGTCGAAACATTCCTGAACTGCTTGGGAAGCAAATTCCAATATTCAAGTCTGGTAAAGTTTGGACTATTGAGTAACTATCTTATGTCATAAAAAAGATTGAGAGTGATAAGATCTGATTACTTTCACTTTTCTTTACACTTGTCTTTATTTTCCTTGAATGTAAGTGAATGTTGTACTTGAACACTGTTTATATACGGAATCTATTTATGTAATAAATAATTCAAAAATTTAAGTAACTCAGCCAAGATGCATTAAATAGATAGCCTGATTGTTCCAAGCTGATCACCCAATTGTTCTATCCAGTTAAGGAAGCTTTTGAAAACTGGAACAACCGTTTAATTGTCAAGTTTAGATTTAGATCCCTAATTTTAGAATGATGTATTTTAAAGCAATTCATCTCACTCAGTGGAACTTTCTTATACTGTAATATGTCACAAGCAATGTCTCAATTGTAGAAACAAAAGGTACTAGTATGTTCCTGAATGCAGGTGACCTATTTGTATCTTGATTTTGGAGTGAGACATAGGTATGCCCTAGGCAAGTGAAAAGGACACCCTGTGCATCTAGCTGAGATAGAAGTGTGTCATATTCCAGTGAGTGCCCAGCTGGTCACAGCTGGGAAATACCATAATGCTTATCCAGGTGAATGTGGGTAGAGCCACAGTTAATGTACTAGGGTTGCTCCAAAAGTAATACTTCCTATTTTACTTCGTTGTCTAATGAAAAGAGACAGATGTTGGTGAGATGGTAGTAGAGGTTGAGCCAGTATTCTGTTACATTTTTGTTGTGAGACAGATGTCAGCAGCCTGACAACATGGTGTATGACATGGAAGTGTGTATGAAACAAAGGTACGTCAGTGAATTCCTTCGTGTGGAAAAAATTGCACCCAGTGATATTCACTGACATTTTCTGAGTATTCCTGGAGACCAACCAGTGGATGTGAGCACAGTGAGGTGGTGGCTGGTGTATTTCAGCAGAGGTGAAAGCAAGGTGAAAAACAGGCAATGTTCCAAACAGCTGTGAACACACCACAAAATGAGGAGCATCTCAGTCAGCTCATCCACATGAATCAGCTAATGGTGGTGACTCTGCTGGAAATTAGTGTTTTATAGCTAAGAATTTGCTCAACCAAATCGTGTTATTGTGTTGTTTTATTGTGTTGTAGTTTGCCTGTGCCTTAGTTTCAGCTGGGCCATTATTTTCTTCAGAGTATCTGATATGTCTATGATATACTATGTTTTCGTTCTAGGAGAAAAAGTGTTGATAACACGGCAATGTTTATAGTTGTCTACTAAACAGTGTTGTAAAGAGCTAAGGCCATTCATAGCAAATATGTATACCTCAGACAGAAATTTTGTGTAGCTTTCATTGAGGTGTTCATATGATAACTGTTCGCAGACAACTCTGTGGAGTTGGTGTAGATTGTCTAATCAGCAGAGTACCTATTCTACATATGTATATATAGACTGTGGAATGTAAAGTACATAGGTAACTTGGAGCCAACAAATCCCATGAACAGTGAACCCTTGGTAGTGGTCAGAATATCAGTCAGTTAATTTTGTTGATTATAAAGCTGTGCCCAGAAACAGAGATACGCTGGAGCTACAGAGGCTGTTCAGAACAGATGAGGAACTCCTTCTCCAGACAGACCTCTTTTCATCTTCTCCATATTATGCCATACAGTACCTAAAGACTTACTTTAATGATAGGAGTTCCACACAAAGGGCCTTTTGTATGCTGTTAACTGGGGTTGTGTCATGCATCACTATAAATTGCTTTAGATTTATGCTGAATGACAAGAATTTCAGATGCATTGTTTCATATACAATGACTATATTTATGCAAAGCTGCCAAAATGTAGCAGCACTTCTCTAAACACTCTTTCACAGGCATTTTATTAAGAGCATTTTTCTTGAAAGGGCAACAGTACATACTCTTCTACAAAAAAAAAAAATGCATACAGTTGTGTGTTTTTTCAGTGCTGAAAATCTTTCTGTTGAATTTAAAACATTTATTGGACATAATACTCATATTTCAAAACAAAACAAAAGTTTATCTATTTTCTGGTTTTTTATATATGCACATTGATAGGATTGTTTCTTTTTACCATGTTCCAGAGTAAACTCTAGTAGCAGAAGAGAACTTTCCAGGTGTTCATAGTGATTGCTTTCTCTGGACAGAATTTGCAGACCTATGGGAAATAATTTTTTCATCTTATTATTTGAAATAATGATTGTTATAAAGATGAGTTAACTTTGCTTTATTGTTATGTGTAGCTTAACTAATTGCCATGCCTGGATGTTCTCTGCATATTAATGTCTGCTATGAAGCCAAATCAGATGTAATGCCTACACTATTCTCTTAAATTCCTGAATAAACAATATGTATATTTAATTAAATGCAAAATAGAAGTGAAAGTGAAGATAGGCTCTCACTTCGTGTATACTTGTTCAGAGGTGAATATAAAGATTCAAGTATTTAAATAATTGTTATTCAGGTACTTTAAGTAATATGTATTACAGTAGCCTACTTCTGAATTCACCTTGGTAATTAAATTATTTCAATAGGAAAAATACTTTTTATTAATTGAATGAAGTAGATCTCATCACCCTCAAGAGATCTTCATAAAAGTTATGCTTGTAGGTGTTCCTTTAACAGTAAATCAAATTCCCCTAAGATAAATTTCCAAGAGGATAATAATGCAAATTTAGATTTCTATTCCAGAAGCTTAACAGTTCAATTGCTTCATAAAAGGAACCACAGAGTTTGTTCAAGATTTGTTACAAAAAGTATGTAAATAATTTCACATCCATCACAGCAGGAAGCAGGTGCTTGTGAAAAAAAAAGGGGAGATGAATAAAAGAACCAGGTACAAGGGATATTCCATCATCTGTGTGGGTAGCTTGTTTTAACCTGATTCATAGTCATGGTCATAGTCATTCCTGGTCATAGTTAACACTGATGTTCCTACCTGAGCATTTTCCAGCGTATGAGATGCACAACACACCTTTGAAATCATGAGAAGTGCTCTCAGAGTATCTCTGAAAGAGCCTATGCATAGCCCCATCAGCACTTTCGATCTCAACTTCTTACTGTCATTAAAAAACTAATACTTAATTTTCTTAACAATGTTCTGTGTGTAATAATTGAGTAAACCTAACCCAAAAATATAGCTTTCTGTGTTGCTCATTATGGCATCATTCAGCATTAAGAAAAGTTTGCAGTCATACTATTGTAGCCATCATTATCAGGAGAAATAAAAAATCTGAGATTGATGCAGTAAAGTTAGTATGTGCACATATATCTGATTAGACAAATCAAGCGTATTTGATTAGGCAGACTGCAAGAGAATGGGGAAAAAAAAAAAGCTGTGGGAAGAGAATGTCTTTTCAGGTCAGTACAGTGGTAGCCTTTAAGAATAAACATAGCCTCAGAATAACTTTCAGTTAATAGAGAGGGAAAGGGAATTTGGGTGTTTCTGAGAACAAGTAAGACAGGTAGTTTACTATTTTCTTTGAAACATAGAGGAGGGTAACTGGAAGTTAAAGTGCAAATATCTGTTCAGAGTAACCTGATTTTCACTTTTTTTGTTTATTTATTTATTTATTGTCACTTTAATGCCTCATATATTAAAAGCACAGGTGTCTCATCAGTACTTGCCTTAGAAGCAAGCCATGGTTTGCAGAGCACTTCTCCGAGGGAGCTGGATAACACCATTGCCTACAGCTATTTCTAAATGACACAAAATGAAGATAAAAATAAATACGCTGCTTGCTTTAAACAAAAGTTCTCCGTGGAAGAAAATGTTCCTCAGTTGTTTTTCCCTTGAGCAATTTATCCAACCCAAATACAGCAGAGAGAGACTGAAGAGAGGCCATGGCTCCTGGTAGTAGGCAGCTCTGCAGAACTGCTTAATTTGCCATGCTTTGAAGTTTTTAGCTTGCCTTTGGATCTTTCTAAAATGTTGTATGGATAGATGTGTAGAGTGCAGGTAGTTCAGAGTGAATTATTGATTTGTACAGATATGTTAGTCATGAGCATTGGTGCTTGTGCTCTATTATGATTCATATCTTTCAAGCTCAGGTTTGCTAGCAGCCTGAAAAGACGTCCTTGAGTATTCATTCTACCAGTAAACAAAAATAGAGTGCTTAAAGGCATACATACCCAGTGGACCTATGGCCTGATATGAAAGAATTTTTGCTAGATTAGTTAGCGAAGATTTATGGATTTTGCTACTATATTTTGGACATGATTTGTCTTCTGTTGGCTTCTAAATCTTCAGAAGTGATCAAATTAGTCCGCAGAAATCAGGTTAGATGATTTCTGATCAAAGCAACAAAATATTAATGCTCATGTCACTAAAAGTTGTTATGTGAATAGGTAAAGCCTACTTTCCTATCATTTTCTATCTAACATATTTACTCCTCCTCCCCTCTATGATCATTATCTCCTTCTTTACTCTCTCAACCCATAAGTCTCCCAGCTCTTATCTAGAAATGTTAAAGCTCCTTACAGCATTGCTCTCTTATACCATATCCACACATTGCTCTTCCAAGTTTTCACTGTATATACCTACAGTCTGTCCCATAATAATCATAGAATCACAGAATATCTGTAGTTAGAAGGGACCCACAAGGATCAAGTCCAGCTGCTGACACTGATGGAGCTACACATTATTCAGCATTTCTTGAACTCCAGTGGGTTGGGGCTGTGACCACTGATCCAGACAGTGTGCTCCAGGGCCCAGCCACCCTCTGGTGAGGAACTTTTAGTCTGATACCCAACCTGACCTTTCCCTTATGCAGCTTTTTGCCATTCCCTTGGGTCCTGTGACCATCACCACAGGGAAGAAATCAGCTTATGCCACTCTGATACGTAACAGAGAAAGCCGTAGGCCATTATGAGGGCTCACCTTAGTCTCTTCCCAGGTTGAACAAACCAAGTAACCTTGGTTGTACCTAGTACATCTTACCCTTCAGACCCTTCACTATCTTTACTGCCCTCCTTTCAACTCTTTTGAATAAAGTGGTGGCACTCATTTCAGTCTATCTGTCAATTTTTATGAAATTTTCAGGAAACTCAACCATTGTTTCAGATTTGGTTACAATTGACTAACAGGTTTCAAAGCTGCTGTGGGACAGCCTGTCAGACATGACAGTCTAATCAGCTGTATTTTTGTAGGACATTAGGCTGAAATCACTGATGTTTCTTCTCCAATAATAACCAAGTATTTATTTCTTTTTGATCTATTTCTATACAAAAGAGGATCTATATTCATTCTTTCAATATATGGAATATATGAAATATATGGAAAACATGCGGTAATGTTTACTTAGTTTCAGAGCCCTTCAAAAACTCCACTTTTGATCATTGATCTTAGCTGGCTTAATATTTCTATGAAATAAAGTTTTATTGTGCTTTTTTTTTTTTCCAAGTTCTATTTCAGGCAGTTAATTTTGCAAAGTAATACTCTGAATTACAGCACTGATGTTTTCTTGGTTACCATTCCCTCTAATTATGGTCATTTTTTAACTTTAAAAGCATTCTAAATTGATCTGTTTAAAATGAAGTTCCTGTTCTCTTCATTGTTTGTCATCTTGGTGCACATGTTGTTCTGTGTGTGCTGTTATCTTGGTTTCAGCTGGGAAAGAGTTCATTTTTTCTTCATAATGTCTGGTGTGATACTCTGTTTTGGCTTTGGAAGAAAAATCCAGTGCTTTAGTTGTTGCTGAGCAGTGGCTGCACAGAACCAAGGATGTTTCAGCTTTTTGTATTGTCCTGCATGCATAGGAAAATGGGGGGATACACAAGGGGCTATAAGGGGAAGCAGCCAGGATGGCTGACCTAAACTGTCCAAAGGGATATTATGTGAGGAAAAAAAAAAAAGCAAACCTTGAACAATTGAGCGTAACTTGAAAAATTGAAAGCGATTGGCTGGGAGGTGCAGCTTGTGCTCAGAGACTGTCTGGGCATCAGTCAGTGAGTGATGAGCAATTGTGTTGTGCATCATTTGATTTATATATACACATAACATTATTTTCTTTTTCTCTTCCTTTTCTGTATTAGTAATTAGTTTTTATTTCAAGCCAAACATTCTACTTTATTGTTTTGGGAGCTTTTTTTTCTACTCTCTTCCCCAATGCACTGGAAAGGGGGAGTGATCAAACAGCTGTATGGCACTGAGTTGTCTGCTGGGGTAAGCATTGTTCTGCTCATACTCCCAAATGTTTCTCAGAATTTCCTTTTTCTGGTAGCACACAAACAAAATGCTATCTTGTAAATGTATTACCCACTGATTTATATCTATCTTAATATGGAGGGTAAATCTGACATTAAATATCAAGTTATTAATTGATATCTGTGTTCTCTCTGAATGTGAGTCTAAATTAAATACTGCTACAAAGTTGAACCAAACTACGTTAAACTCTTGATGTTAGCTAACGTTACTTATAGACATTACAAGCCGAATTTGATACGTTGTTTCTCTGTTACTTTATTAATGACCTGCTACCCATCCTTGAAGTATTAGTGACTATAGTCAGATGTTACTATCAGTTTTAGCAGTTTCCAAGAGATTTAAGAAGACTGACGTTTCTGTGTATTCTTATCTTTCTTTCAGTTCTTAGTAAGAGTAGTAGTATTTGCTCTCAAGGTTTTCTGTATTTTACTCTTTTCATTTTGTCACTGTCACCAGTGACTGCATGGCCTTTCTCAATTTTGTCTGTATTAAAGTTCTGCAAGAGCAATTGTCTTACACTTGTAAAGGTCCCAACCACTGAAGCTCTTCTAATTCAAATATTCAGGCACTGCTTAACTGCAGATGAAAAATGGTAACCCTATAAAATACTCTGCACTAGCTTCGCTCTGGCATTAGGAAGTTGCTTTGAATTAACTTTGTGATTCTAAAATAGTGCAGTGTGCATAGATAGATCTTTTGAGAAGAGGTGCAAAGCTTTAGAAATGATAGCTTTTCCTCTGATCCACTAGTCAAATTACTCATAACTAGAGTCTAGTTGGGACACTAGGATAATTTTGATATGCTTTTTAATTATAAATGGCTCTGTGATTCTCCTATCTGTTCATGAGTACCCTGATTACAAAGCCTCTGAACCAATAATTACCCTTGAGTTCTCAGCCATTTTGCTTTTAGCTCCATCATTTGTTTAACTAGTTCATGGAAAATGTTTAACTTGCAGCCCCTGGGAGAGCTGGCTCAATTACACATTATGTATTTCCTCTCAAGTCCAAACCAGTCAGCAAATATTGTTTCCACTCCACAACTTTTGGGTTTCTGCTAGCTTTCAATTATGATTTTGTCCTTTGGCAGAGTTCTGTGGGTTGAAGCTGGGACAGGGGGGTTGTATTTGTCACAAAAATAAGGGTTTCCTTATTTCTACCAAAGTCATCCCTGTCATGTATCAGGCTCAGAGTACACTCCTTGCTTCCTGTGCCAGTGTGTTTCCATGTTTTTGTCAATGAAATCATGTTGTGAGGCTTCCTTCATTTTAAAATTACCTAGCTGTAGTCAACTCCTGGTGATCTTTTGCCATGTTGTTCTGGCATGGGATATTTTGCTTTAAATATAGAGACAGTCTAGGTTAAAGAGAAAAACTTAATTTTTTGTAATGCAGTGCCTCTCTAACACTCTTTTGGGCATGCTTTCCCCAGAATATGACACAGATGCTTTCCCGCAGCACAGAGATAGAAATATTAGTCCTAGGCAAATGACATTGGTTGTGCATCTGGACAGCCTAGTTGCATTTGCAGTAAATCTCAATACAAATGTTTTCTGGACTCATCTCAGATCTGGAATGGAGAAAGCTAGTAATAAATGCTGAGATAAATGTTACAAGATCCACATATGCATTGACATTCTGGGTTTCATGTGAGTTGATGACTGGAGACAGTGCTAAACGCAAGCTGTCTCCATGCACTTGAGTAACAGCAGGCCAGAATATCTAAGTGCTCTTGGCAGCTGTTTTTCTGGAAAGCAAATCATGGAGAGCTGAGAAGTCTGGTAGAACTACTACTTATCTAGAGCTGATAAATTCTAGGTAGACGTTTCTGATTTGTGTTCTTAAATGCACTCTACAGTATCCATATTGTTAGAGCTTATTCATTATTTTCAGTGGTCAGCGTCACAGGCATCACAGTTCACCTGTGTTGGTCAGTAATAGGTTCAGTATTGCACTTTCCCTTGTGGGGCTGTCTATTACTTGGCTAAAGAAGTTATTCTCAGTGCATCCCTGGAGCCTCCCAGACTTCCTGAAGCTCACTGTGCTACTTTTCCAGCAAATATCAGGGTGGTTGAAGCCCCCCAGCAGGATGAGAGCCTGTGATTACAATGCTTCCTGTAGCTGGAGAAAGAAGTCTTCAGGACATGATTTAGTGGTAGATAGTTAGGGTAATGTTGTTAGATAGAGGTCAGACTTGATGATCTTGAGGGTCTTTACCAACCTGAGCAATTCTGTGATTCTACAATTGTATGATTCAACAGGTTCTGCATGCTCTGATGGCGTCTAGTAGACACCAACTACAAGGCTCCCTTTGTTATATTGATCTCTGCCTCGTGGTCATTCTTCAGAGATAGCTCTTCATACGATATTCCTTTCTTGATGTCTCTCCTCTTTCCTTGCCTGTCCTTTCCAAACAGTTTGTAGCCATCAGCAGCCACATTCCATTCATGAGAATCATCCCTCCAGGTTTCAGTAACAACAAGTACATCATGGTTTGCTAATTCCATATTGGCTTCCAACTCCTACTGTTTGTTTCCCATGCTGTGTGCATTAGTGTAGAGGCACTTTACCTGGGAGCCAAACTTGTTGCCTTCTTGGAGGATAACTCTTCAGTTCCTTTGAAATGTTTTCCTTGAGTTTTCCTGTTGCTTTCTCCTGTTGCCTCCGCGGTCCCTGACTTATCATCATAAGATTTCAAGTGTGTTGCAGTGTTGCCAGCACGTGGCAGGGCAGCAGGTTGAGACACCTGCACATTGTTCCTGTAATCCAGCTATGCTGTCTCACACCTTATTATGGGCAGGCTTGCTATTATCTCCTTCCACCTTCAAACCTAGTTTCAACCTGACATTTTAGCATGTTAGATATGCATGCTGGAGCCTGCAAGAAATCTCTGACACAACAGAACTTTCTACTTTAAGATCTAGTTACTGCATTGTATTAATATAATTGTGGCTTGCTTCAAATTGCTGAAGCATGCACTTTACTAATAACTTTTCAAGTGAAGAACAACCTCCAGGTTATTTTTATTTTTAGATTTTTGTTTTGTTTTGTCTTTCTTGGGAAATTATTCAGTTATTTTCATAATAAAGTTTTAAGTATATTGTTAAAATTTATTTAAACAAAATGTGACCACAGTGCAGCTGTATTCAACATTTTTGCTTTTGTTATTTTTCTTTACTGTCTCATATGATTTTTGTTCTCCTTCTGTCAGAATACTTACGACATTCCTGTCTTACCAGTGTTTCATCACCTCATTAAAAGTAACCTGTATTAAAAATTAATAATATCCCCAGTGTGTACTGACTTAATCATTATTTAAACACTTTCCTGCTGATTAGTTTATCCAAAATAGTTATGAAATGAGCTGTGAAGAGATGTTTTTCTTTTTCTTTTTCTTCTTGCAGACTGCAAATGATAATCTGCATACAGACGATGAGGCTGAACTCAGAGGAGATAAGGAAAGCTATCTCTGTGCAGTGTGCCTGGATGTTTATTTCAATCCTTACATGTGCTATCCATGCCACCATATCTTTTGTGAACCATGCTTAAGGATGCTTGCCAAAGACAATCCAGCCAGCACTCCATGTCCACTGTGTCGCACTACAATTGCCAGAGTCTTTTTCCAAACAGGTATCATGTTGAAAGTTTTTACGATATAGAAAATTATTTCTAACTTTTCGGTCATGTATTTCACAGAATTACAGGAGCTCAAACCTGGACACAGTTCCAGATAAGGCCTCACCAGAGTAGAGGGAGCAGAGAACTTTTCTCAACCTGATGGCAATGCTGTTCCTAATACAGCTCAGCATACCACTGACCTTGGCCACAAGGACAAATTGCTAGCTCATGGTCAACTTGATATCCACCAAACTTGCATGTCCTTATCCACCATATTAGCCTCCAGACTGTATTTGTATGGGGGTTAGTCCCCTGGGGATACACTACCCCACGCTTGCCTTTGTTGAATTTCAAGAGATCTGAATAAATATGTAGTTAAAAGTATAGTATACAATCATAAAATTATTCTCTTGTACAAAGAGATAGCAATGTGCAATGAGTATATCCAAAATCCATAAGAGCAAAATGAAGTCTTGTTATCCATTCTGAGGTTTTCTTTCCATTTAAGTCTTTCCAGGACTGTTCCATGCAGGCTTTAAACTTTTTGATATTTGAAGTGATATTCTGATATATTGTACATCCTTGGTTTCCACTTGCTGAATAAATTTGACAAGCTACAAGCATTACAAATATATACTGTATCAAAATACTTCACCAGAGGTATTTTTAAATGGCTAACTTAATTACAAAAAAGAAGCTTTCTGGTTTTATGATTTCAATTCTGCTTGAAGTGAAAATAAAGCTTGGCAGAGGTACAGAATTCTATCTTCGTTTTTAAATCCTCTCTTCCTGGCCTCTGCACTCTTCTCTCTGGTGTTTTTGTCTTTAATCAGTGAGAACACATGGTGAGTAATGGTTTGGCTTACATAGAACAACATAGATCAGTCTTTTATACCTGGAGATTTAAAAGGTAAAATCAAACCATGAATGAAATTCCACTACAATAAAGTACCTCTGTGATATCTGGAGAACTTTGCAGCACTTAGAACTGTACATACACAATCACAACATAGTGGTTCAGAGGAGGGCCACAGAGATGATCAGCGAGCTGGAGCATGTCCCTTATGAGGACAGACTGAGGGAGCTGAGGCTCTTCAGCCTGGAGAAGGCTCTGAGGAGACATTGTAGCAGCTTTCCAGTACCTGAAGTGGGCCTACAGGAAATCTGGGGAGGGACTTTTTATAAGGGCATGTGATGTATGGATGAGGGGAAATGGTTTTAAACAGAAAGAGTGTAGATTTAGGCTAGGTGTCAGGAAGAAGTTCTTTACTGTGAGGGTGGTGAGACACCAGAACAGGTTGTCCAGTGAAGTTGCGGTTGCCCACTCCCTGGAGGTGTTCAAGGCCAGGCTGGATGGGGCTTTGAGCAACCTGGTCTAGAGGAAGGTGTCCCTAACTATAGCAGGGGACTGGAACTAGATAGTCTTAAAGGTCACTTCCAACCCAAACTGTTCTGTGGTTCTGTGATTCATCTGTACTGTTTTGTACATCAAATGAGCCTTATCTATCTTTTCTGTCCTTGAAAATGAGCTTGCCATCCCTCTTAAAGGCTTTCTTTAAAGCCCTTCTCCTGTTATGACAAATACACATTTGGTCAGATGATGGAGTATCCAGGACACACATAATATAACAGATTTTGATCTGAATACAGCAACCCTTTTCAAATTGCTCTGCCTTTCAGATCTTGGGAAAAAATATGAAACACAGGTTGGCTTATTCTCTTTTATATTGTTAAGTGTATACAAGATTTGGTACTCATCCACAATAAATCCACCGCTTTGAAGATTCATTGTTTGTGCACAGGAGGTCAGATTGATGCACATGGTAAGGAAAGAGTCACTTGTGGAAAGATAGCTTTAGAGATGAAAGATAGAATGAAGCATGAAAAAGCAACCTTCAAAAGCGAATGTGAGTTGTCACCACTGCCTTTTCTGGGAAAAAAAAATAAAAAGTAAAAAAAAATCTGGAGTTGGATGCCTCACCAGAGTGTTCAGTATTTGGACAGTAAAGCAGATAGAGCTGAGTCAAATTTTATGGCCTCTACAAAGATCTCTCTTGGTGCTATAAGAAGTGAAAAGAGTCACAGCAGAGTATATTTCTCTGAATCCAAATAATTCTTAATTTAAATAAGATCGGTAGTATTTGAAGGTCTTCTATAAAACTTCAAAACCATGAATGAGGAATACAGTTTGTTCTATTTGCTTCACTGACAGAGGTTTATAGGTACAATAGCAATGATCTCTCATAATAAGACAGAAGGTTTGGGATTTCTGTACTCCATACGTCTTGTGTATCCTACTTCCACCTGCATTCTGACATCGTAATACAGATAGGTACCTAATAATTTTAGAATGAAATCAAGATATCTTTGCTTCAAATATGCTGACAGCTCCCTCTTACCCAGAAAGATTAGCTGCAATGAAAGGGTATTAGCACCCTTTCTTTTTTCTTTCTGGTGTCTGCTCATAGTAAGTTTAGCTTTCTCAGATTTGTCAGAGGAAAAGATACCTCCTGCTCATAAAATTCTGGTAATTGGAGACATGTAAAATTGCAATGAATAAAATAAACTAATAATACATGAGCTTTTACAAAGGTAGCAGCTATATTGTTAATATTTATCTGGACACATGATATTTAGAAGGCAGAATCTTTGTTAAGCAATCAAAACTGTGGGCTTTTAAGTTATTTGTAATTCCAAACTGGACAGCTTTGTCTGCTGTCATCAGATCAATTCTTTTCTGTAGTGGGAAAATATCATTACTTGTTACTTTTAAATTTTATTTTCCATTCTTTTATTCCTCTTGATGGGTTGGTTTTCCCAATTTTGAGTAGACCATATAGATATTAAATGAAATTATATCTTCACAAGCTAATAAGCTCTTGAGGTTCATAGTTCATATTATCAACTCTTACAAGCTATCATTAACTATTCTATGAATGTTCCTGTTAATCCTATATTTTTAAAATTTTGAAAATAAGTCTTAGACTTTTCCCTTCTCTCCATTACTGTCTATTACTGAGTGACAGTGTTAAAACAAAAAATAACATGAGCTGACAATTAATACAATAGTCAGACTGACAGATTCATAGAAGTCATCATAGGCCTGTAAATTAAAACTCATTTATAATGTATTTCATTTCATTAGCATTTGACATCTCTATTTCTGACTATTTCTGAGGAAACAGCACATTTAAATCTTGTTCTTGCTATGTCTGGAAAGTACGATTTTTTGATTCAGAAAAAAACTTGAAGAGATATCATAATTATAAGAAGTGTTTTGCAGTATACAAAGCACTTTTATTTTCCTGCATAGCCATGTACAATTTTTTTGCTATATTTACAGCATTTATACATATGTCTTTCCCATTAATTATTGTAGAATTGAACAACTCTACCAAGTCCTTTTTTCCTACGGAATATTTGAAGTTACAAGAAAGTTTTCAAAAATCTAATTCTGCAAAGTGGCCTCTACCAAGCTGCAAGAAAGCTTTCAGAGTTTTTGAAGGTAAGAACATTGCTTACATATCATTTTAGACAAGAATAATTTTTCGGCTGAGTATTTGTATTTGTTGATGTTTTTTCTGACCTTCATTCAGTCTTGTATGCACTAGTTGAAAATAAGTCTCTACCTAAATTCTGCTATGGGAAACCAGCAGTGGATGATTGTTGAAATTCTATTAAATTCTCCTTATGTGGTTCATACCTAGTGCTCTGGATCTACACATATACTGCAAATTTCAGTGAGGCGATTTGTGTGTATAAATTTTTATTTATTCTTAAATCTTTAATTTTATGCACATTGTCAGGATAATCATATGTGGTTTCCTACTTTGAAAAAAACGTGGCTGAGAAGTGGAAGAAAGAAAATTGCTCTGGATAAGGAGTTCCCAATTTGGAGTCTAGTCAATGAAGACCACTGCCAAAAAATCAGAATCTTTTATTTATAAATTCAAAATAACATTTAGAATAATACCAAATTTACTATTCTGATTGCTTAATTCATGTGAAATGGAGTAAAGAGTTTTTTAAGAACGTGATAGTGTGCAGAGAAAAAGATGAAAACATGAAATTTTAAATGTGAGGATAACTGCCTCTTTACAATACACTTCAGCAGTGTCCAAGAAGTTTGCTGGCATATGCTCTTTCATCTGGTTTATATAAAGCAGGTGGAGTGGTGGCTTAGTTTAACCTGGCAGCAGATCAACAGCACACTGCATTTGCTTACCCCTCCCCCTGCCCCAGTGGGATGAGGAAGAGAACTGAAAACAAAATAGAACTTGTGGGTTGAGGTAACGACCAACACCCTGCTACCAACGCAACATTTCACCACCTGCCAGCCAACACCCAGCAACCCTCAAGCACTGTCTGTCTCTGGCCATCTCCCACAGCTTTATAGCCTTCCACCTGATGTCACATGGTATGGAATAACCCCGTCACTAGTTCAGGCCAGCTGTCCTGGCTCTGCCCTGCCCCCTGGTGCCATAAAGGCAATGGCTCTTTCCCAACAAGGGGCCCCGCCTAGCTTTGGACATGCTCCCATCACTCAGCAACAATTAAATATAGGGTGTAGTGTTAAAACTGTCTCTTTAAAATCTGCCTGTAAAATTTTACTTTAAGAAATAAACAAATGCATTACATTACTCAATTGCTTTGAGTATTGGTGACTTCAAAATATGTAAGTGCACAATAAAAATAAAATCTCAAATAACTGTGTCATTAAATAGATTTAAAAATAGGTAATGTAGTTTCAATAGGACAAATATGCCTTACTAGAGTCTATTGTACTTACTCAAGTCTCAAACCTATGTTTTAATAGTAAATCAAGTATAGCCTTTGGTATGCAATGCCAGACTGGAACTGCATTCTGTAAACACTGCACAGTCACAGAAAGTTCACAAAGGGAGAGCAAAACTCCAAAAGTAATTTGATCCAGAAATGTGGATTAAAGAAAAAGTGATAACAATCATTTAAATTGAGGATACAGTGCATAGTGAATTTGCTGTAGTCAGATGCAGTATTGTCAAAAATGGACTGAAGATTGGGTTTTAAGTGGTTATTGAAAAAGTTTTCATGTAAAACTGAGATAAAAATACAGTAGAGAAACCTGAGAAGTATGGTAGAGTAGTCAAAGTAGTGATGGAAATGTTTCACAATAGTGATGGCTACATGCTTAGGCAAGATTTTAGGTGTACCTGAAGATGACCTACATAGCATTCAGAATGAGGGGCAGAAATTACAAAACCACTGCGTTACTCTTAGTGACATTATTTATAAGTATAGGTTTTGCTAGGCTAATAGGAAATTCCCTCCAACTGTTTTTATGCTAAGACCTTTATTTAGTATGTAGTCATTTCACTGTAAGTGGGAAAACCAATTTAGTAATAGAATAGTTTGTTTTATGGTTATTGAATGCTTAATCTAGAAAATATTCCACCAATGTTACATATAATGGAATCTATGCTATCTTCTTTCTGATCACAGCTGTTCAGTAACATAATAAAAAGCTATTGGCTTCTGCATCAGGCAGTGATTGCAAGATAGAATAGTGTCTTCAACTCCTGCTGTTACCAGTGGTAGATCCTGCAGCAGGCCACATCTGCCATGTCCTTTTAGGTAATTGTTCTTTAGAGAAAAAGAGCACTCAGATTTCTACACATTTTTCAAAACAGTAGAAATATTGTAAAAGTTTTTATTAATGCCTACCGACGTATACCTTTATTTCTGTCTTTAAAAATGTGCACTGGGATACAACACTCAAAAACCTTCTCCCTCATTCGAAGTTCTAATAATGATTTCAACTAGAAAGACACAAAAAATAATGTTAAACAGCTATAAAAGTATATGGCTGTAAAATCTCATCAACTAGGTTTTGAATTCATTATATTTCTCTTTTTAAAAAGAATGAAAAAAGACAAGTGATACTGTTTTTCGAGTTACTGGTGCTGTGATCTACTAAGAATAGAAACAAAACAGTTACTGAAAACAGAAGATGCAGCATTTATTTTAACCAGAAACAATAATAGTGGATTATGAGAATTGTCTCCATATAATTTTCATGTTCATACCCAGACTTGCATAAATTATAAGTTCATAAGTTCATAAGGTTGGAAAGGACCTATAAGATCATCTAGTCCAAAATTATTTCTCTTTGCTGCTGAAACAGAAAGTATAGGATAGGACAAGGGCAGGATATTCTGTTCTTAAGCCATAATCATACTTCCATTCTTATTTCAACAGTTTTTAGCTGCAGTTATTCAATATTTCAATAGTACCTGTAGAGTTGTTCTGGCAGTAGTTACAGCAAAATCTGTGCTACCCTTTGTTCCTCTTAACTAACCAGTCTCTTCTTCCTCCCGATTTATTACTCCATTCTTTCTTATTACACTTTTTTCTTTCTATTAATTTCCTTCCTCAGTTCTTTAAGTTTTTTATTCCTTTGTCATACAACTTCATCTGTGGTACCATGCAATGCTTCCAGAAGTACTGGTACCAGAAGGCTTTTTTAGCTGAGATCCAACAGTTTCTTCAGTATAGCTTGTGGAATCACAACTTACATATTTGCATTTCTTGCAAGACAAATATATAATGTAAAGTCTTCAAAGTAAGAGAATTTTCTGCTTCAAGGAGACACTTGTTACTGCAATGTGCTGTTTTTGAGCTCCTCTTATGCCTAAAGCACACCAGGACAGAAAACACAGAATTCGAGCATTGCTGGTTGAGGGGTCCTTATGAGGAGAGGATGAGAAACTGAAACTATTTAGGCTGGAGAAAAGAAGCATGAGAGGGGATCTTACAGTGCTTATAAAACTTAAAGGGCAAATGTCAAGAGGATGGGCCCAGGCTCTGTTGTAGTAGGTGTGGCTGGGACTTCGGGATGTTACGGGACAGGACCTCCCCTGCTCTGAGATGGATTAATGATGCACGCTTAGGGGCGTAGACGATGATAGATATATGTATATGAGGAGCCGCCATGCCTTATTAAATGCCATTTTGCCATTTTCTACATAACCATATTGGTATCTGTGATGGCAGTGGCCCCCTAGTGGTCCAGTCTCCAAGAACGGAGTCAACAAGGCTCTTTTCAGTAGTGCCCACTGGCAGGGGCAAATGCAGTGTGCACAAACTGGAGTGCAGGTTCTGTATGAAGATGATGAAAAACTTATTTTGAAGGCAACACTGGCACAAGCTGGCCCAGAGAGGTTGTGGATTTTCCTTCTCTGGAGATATTCAGATGCTGCCTGAATGCTTACCTGTGCAGTCTACTCCAGGAGTCCTCCTTTAGGAGGGGGCTGAACTAGGTGATCTCCAGATGTCCCTTCGAATGTCTATGATTCTATATCATAGTGTGTTGAAGAAAACTGAATTCTAACTCATCTTCATGTTCCATCAGAGATGTTTGTTTAACTAATTCACCTGCTGTATCAAGAATAACAATAGCTGTAGTTATGCAACGCTCAGGATTGTGATAGACTGGCCATGACAAAATCAAATATGTGCCTTTCCGCATATATTTTATGACATGTCTCTGAATGAATGTCATCAGTAGTGGCAAAGGGAACTGAGTATTCCTGCTCACCAGTAAGACAAGCTAAGAACTTAGACCTCTTGTAGTCCCACAGCTGTACTGGTTGGACCAAACTGAAATTGTAGGGGAGTTAAAAGTATTATGACTTCTACCCTGCTGCTTAAAAATTCCAAAAGTCTTTTAAGGAAACTTTTTTTTTTCTCAATATGCTGTGTTTAGGACAAGAGGGAATGTTCTATCATTCATTAGTAGATGCTTATGGGATAACAAGTGCAAGGACAGAAGTAAATGTTTCAGTTTACTCTCTGGAGGAACATTAGCAGTCTGATCATAGATGGCCCTATAATACAGCTTACACAATCTAGCTTACTTATAACTATGAATGAAGATGATAAACTTTGCTTACAGAACTACAATACTCAGGGTAATAAAAGCATAAGCCACATGCAAGCAGTTGCATAAGGTTGTCATAATACTTAGTGATCTTCAGCAATGTCTACATTCTTTTCCTTTCTTTGCAGAAGAAAACAGTAAAATGAAAAGGTAAAGAGAAGATAAATAAGGAAGTACAAAGTTTTGAATAATGTCCTAATGAGATATGTTTAAGTAGACTAGGATTGTTAGCTATATCAAGAGATGGTAAAAATGGAAGGCTCTGGAGGTAAGTCAAATCTTGAGAGACTTGGCATAAGTGAATAAGCTGGTATTATTCACTGTCTCATAATAAAAGTAGGGAACATTAAATAGAACTACCATCTGGCATATTCAAAATCAAGGAAATCCATAGTCTTATAATTTATAATCTGGCTGTGTACTTACTGTTCCAAGTTGCCACATAAAAAGCATGGAAAGTTCTGTTAATCCAGGAGGTTTACAAAGCATGGCAGTTTATTGCAAAAAAATGCAGTCAAACTAAACTAAACTAGACAGTGAAGTTCAAATAAACTCAAAGTTAACGTTTGCCTGTTATGATCCTTATCTGTGGGAACTGAGAGAATATACCAGGAAAGGATTACAGGATGCTTGCTCCATTCTTATACTCTTTCCTCACTGTTCATCAGTTCCTCACTGTTTGACCTTGTTAGAGAAAGAAGAATAGGGTGATAGACCTTTATTCTATTCCAGTACACCTTATTTCTTTTGAGCTGTCGCATGGTTCATTGTCAGTTATATCTTCAGTTACATTTTTACTTAGACATCATAAAATAATGTTATTATTTATCAAATAATGTTACAGAAATACTTGGTATTTGCCCTCCAGAAACAACTGAAAACAATACATAATCCTGCTTAACCACCCTAGCTAAACTTGGAATTATTATCTTTTTTCAACGGTGCTCTTTAATCACAGAAACCGATCAGAGAATAATATATACCATGGGCTTGATTGTATACCTTATGTAAGAGTCTGCTGAGACTAGTTCAGCTTGCGACTGATTTCTGTGAACACGTGCCAGCAAAGATGCCTTCCATCTTCATCACCAGCAGGGATTAGCAAGTATCTTCCTGCACATTTACTGGAAATGAGGAATGATCCTCTCCAGCTATGCCAAGTTGAATGGAAAAAAAAAAAAAATAGATTGTGGCCACTGAACAATAACCAGTAAAATTAATTATATTTGCACTTAGCTGTGAACTATGTTTAATAAAGGTAATGGCAGGCATGCTTCTCTGGTACACTCCTCCAATACACTTAGCACTAAAGTGCACTGCGTAGTAGGGCAGTTTGTAATGAAGTAGCCCCTGGAGAGACTCCACTGATGTAAGGATACCTTATCTTGATAGCTGCATTTGCTCAGTGTACTGAGATTTGATTCGATACCCCACAGAAATTCCATTTGCTGTAAAAAAAAAAAAAAAGAATCTGTGGCTGAGAAGAGGTTGAAAAGAATGTTGGAAGAGACCACTAGAAGTCATCTGGTACATCCCCACTTTTGTGGGCCCTTTCTACTAGATCAAGTTGCCCAGGGCCTTATCTTGAACACTTCTAGGGATGGGGCATCTGCAACTAACCTGGGAAGCCTGTTCCATTCAGTTATTAGAGGAAAAAAAATAAGAATGAAAATGTACATTTTTTTTCTGCTACCTAACAGGACTTTTTAACAGTTTATAGATGTAGTTTATCTTAAACATAGTTTATTTTAAATTGAAATAATAACTTTCATGATAAACTTTTAAGTTACCTTTTTTGTGGAAATTTATTTTTAATTTTCCAGTGAACAAACATGATAGCTTTTCACACAGCTATTTATGTAAAGCCTTGGGCAGCTTCTTAAAAACTATTTAAGTAATGCCAGTATTACAGGACTTTGAAGTCCAAAAAACGATGTCAGCTTTCTCAAGATATGGTTTTGCAGTGTATATTTTTCAGTCTCTGGAGGAACTGGTATTTCTTTTCTTTGCTCAAATGAGAAGTAGGAGTTTTCTGTATTGACAATAGCTACAGATTTGAATATTGGTCTCTTCAGAGACAATGGCATGGCTCCGAGATACGTCATTCACCAGTTTGTGTGAAGAGGTTACAGGAGGCATGCTGACGGACAGCTAGATGTGCAAATGTAAAGGCTTTGTGGCAATAAAGTCTTGTGTTACATAGAATTTAGTGAAGTACTGGCATGCCTACACGGTATGTTGCCTCTGGCCTCCACTGTCACATTGACTCTGTCTTTACACAGGTAGAGGCAGTTACTTAACTTATTTTTAAGAATGTATTTGCATTTAGGGTTCCAATAAAATTGGCTTAAAACATTAAATCTTTAAGCACTGAAAGTCTTGTGGTAAGCAAAACTTAACTCTTCAAAGTTTTTATTAAATGATCCGTAATATTATAGTAATATAATTTTTAAGAAAATAGAGTAATAATGCAATTTAAGAAGTAGCACCTGGGGACAAATTAAGTGCACCAAACTGGAGACAAACCCCTACTGATGCTATTTTATATGTATTCAATCTTGAGCTTTTATATTAACTCTTCCTATAAATGTCAACAGCTGTTGCCTCTACATGTTTTTTGTTATAGCATTTTCAAAAAATGGAGGCTGCAAGGAAATAAGTAGTTAGGAATAAAGCTAATGAGTGGTTATTACAACAGTATGATATAAAAGGTTGAAGGATCTTTTAATAAGTTTGGCAAGAGTTGATGACAGTATTTGGTCAGCTGGGGAGATGATAAAAGTAAAAAAAAAAATACATGTGTCTTGCAACATTTTTGAAAGTATTTGATGATAAGAAAGTAGAAGTGCAAGAGTTTGCCAGTGCTGAACGGAGTTTGAGACTGTGAAGAGTGAAGAGACAGGGAAATAGACATGAACGACATAGACAAAGTCAGTAGGAAAATGAATATTGAGATAGAATATGCTGAATAATTTCAGGTTAATTTCTCATGTAGGCCATTGATACACATACCACATAGAATTAAATATTTCAAGTTTTTGTTTGACATTCCCTGGTTTTTCATGTCTGTGATATTATGACAAGAGAGATATTCCACAAGGTAAATTCACTGTAAAGATGCAACTCATCTATATGAAAATGCAAACAAAAGGGGAAATAAATGAAAATTACAGTAATTATAATATGTGTCATAAATACATGTTGAAAGCAGAATGGTGTGCTCTTTACGATTAAATACATTTGTTTGCCCTAAAATGGACATTGACTGTGTATTTAAATCCATGGCGTGCTCTCACAAGGATAGTACACATTTGGCATTGATCAGCAAGGCCACATGAACTGCAGTCAGGCAAACAGGGATAGTGAAGTCTAAGGATTTTAAAGAAGCTGGTGTTTCAGTTCACAGAGCAAGGGTGCACCTTGAAAAAGAAGAGCATGCATTTCAATTACTGCATATTATTTTTATTTCATAATCCTTAATTGAAGTTTGAAATAAAGGGGTTTTAAATGAGGAGGCTAGGTTTTGCTTTAAATCATTTTAAAAATCTGTCATATGATGTTCTTCCTGTTTTGTACTTAGTGTGTTATACTTTAGGGGAAGGGAGCAAAGCTAGCAAATAATGCACTTAGAGATTTTTAAGAAATCTGCATACAAACTAGCTATCAAAATCCCTTCACATTTCCTACAATCAAACAACTTATGTATTGTGAAGCATGAGATCCCAGCTCTTAGACTCACCAATTAGCTTGTATTTGTGAATATCATAAGTTCATAAGTTCATAAGGTTGGAAAGGACCTACAAGATCATCTAGTCCAACCATCCTCCTATCACTATCCCTACCCAACTACTAAATCAAATCCTTTAGCACCTCATGTAAACGCTTCTTGAACAGCGCTAGGGATGGTGCCTCAACCACCTCCCTAGGCAGGCCATTCCAGTGCCTGACCACTCTTTTGGAGAAAAAATGTTTCCTCAGGTCTAATCTAAATCTTCCCCGGCGCAACTTGTGGCCATTCCCCCTCGTCCTGTCATTATTTATCAAGGAGAAGAGGCCCACCCCCTCCTCACCACAACCCCCCTTCAGGAAGTGGTAGAGTGCAATAAGGTCTCCTCTGAGCCTCCTCTTCTCCAGACTAAACAATCCCAGCTCCCTCAGCCGCTCCTCATAAGACTTGTGCTCCAGACCCCTCACCAGTTTTGTTGCCCTTCTCTGAACACGCTCCAGGGCCTCAATGTCCTTCTTGTAGTGAGGGGCCCAAAACTGAACACAGTACTCGAGGTGCGGCCGTACCAGAGCTGAGTACAGGGGGATGATCACCTCCCTGCTCCTGCTGGCTACACTATTTCTAATACAGGCCAGGATGCCGTTGGCCTTCTTGGCCACCTGGGCACACTGCCGGCTCATGTTGAGCCGAGCATCAACCAACACCTCGAGGTCCTTTTCCTCTCTACATTCTTCAAGCCATTCTGTCCCAAGCCTATAGCATTGCATGGGGTTATTGTGGCCAAAGTGCAGGACCCGGCACTTGGTCTTATTGAACCTCATCCCATTGAGCTCAGCCCAGCTGTTCAGCCTATCCAGATCCCTCTGAAGGGCCTCCCTACCCTCAGGCAGTTTGGCGCATCCTCCCAACTTGGTGTCATCTGCAAACTTACTGAGGGTATCAATAATTATAGAATAATCATAGATGTCTGGACAGAAAGACAATACTTTCTAAGCTCATTGTACCTTCCCATAATCTTTTTAGTTGTTGATTTATTTACTTGCAGGGAAATAAACAGCCCAAGACAGAAAAAAAAATGTTTTAGTTTTGATGTGAAATTATTAGTCTGGGCAAGGTAGCCTTTGAATGTTTTTCATGAAATTAGTAAACAGAATTTCAAATGTAAAGAATTAGCAAAAATCTTAGGCATGCATAATCCTCCTTGTAAAAATGTGTTTCCTTGCATGTAATGAGGCTTTGTGGATTTCTTCTTTCATTTTAAAAGCTTTGTCTTGTTTTATTTCTCAGTAAGTTGATTCTTTGATGAGATATACCAGCTGGCTTTCTGTTTTGTGTTCTAATTGGTAAGAGCTGAATTATTCATCTAGAAAATAGCAAGAGGTAATTTGCTTCATACATTTTTATTTGGTTATTAAGATTCAGAAGACTGTTATTGATTTCTGACAGAGGCACTACATTTATGTCTTTGAACTCAAACTAATGATAGGAATAGTAGCTATACAAAAACCTTTGAATTGTAAATAATCTCCACTGAATTCCAGTGGATGTTATTTTAATGGAAAAAAAAAATCTCCACACATTCTCTTAAAAAGAGTAAGTCTGTCATATCTTTCTGTCAGGTGCAAATATTTGTAATTTTTTGTTTGAATTATATTTAAAATACTTTAAAGAAGAAAAATTACTCCAAATGAGCAGTTTCTTCCTGGGAGAAGTGAGAGGTGTTAGTTGCAGTTATCAACAGTAAAAGGTCGAAAGACATGTTAATTCAAGCAGGGCTTTTGTGAACTAATGCATAGTACAGGAGCTTAGAACCTATGTTTGTTTAGATTGCATATATCAGGTTTATGTAGATTGCTTGAAAAAAAAAGAGTGAGCTATATGGAATAAAGACTTGAGAAAACTGTAACTGTTAATAGAACTTGTATAAATTATTTTGTTCTCATTTAAGTGATTACCTCTTCCGTCTCTGTATGTGTCATCCCAGTTGCATGGAGAGTTCATAAAGTTTTGAAATACATAAATGATTTATAGCTAGCAGTGCCAATAGTTAATGCTGATACTGATCAGCAAGGCATATTATATGACTAACTCTGTAGGGCTGCAGTTTTTACAAACTTCCTGCTTCAACAGATGAAATGTATATCATTTAATGGCTTTATCACATTTTGGGATTTCTGCACAATTTTGTCTGTTTTTTTTTTCTTGCATTGAATGCCTTAAGAATGTCACAAAACAAAAACCTAGTTGTATCAGTGAAGAACAGTGGTTCCTAACCACTGCCTTATAAAAAGGAGTGTTCCTTTGCATAAGGAACTCAAAATCTTGTGTTTCCTGTGAAAGGCTTCAGTTCTCGGCTTTTTCAAATACTTATAGTCATTAGTTGCTTTTCTAGACTCTTGGGAAACAAGGCCTTGGACATCTTGAAACACATTTACTGTGTATTACCTGCTAAGTTGCCTATGTGATGCTGATTATTTTGTGTGCAGATGAACTCTGCATCACATACACAGTGAGTTCAGGAGTCAGCTTTTGTGGATGTGCAAATAACTGCTTACAGTCAATTTACCTCTGTAAATTTATTGCAGATTTCAGCATTTAAACCAAAAGCTCTATAAAAACCCTACAGCCAGTAAGACAGATACGACAGTGAATATAAAAATTCTCAGACAGGGATTATATCCAGGTGTTCTGAAGCCCAACTGCTAGCATGCACTAGGGCCTGGATTTTCAGGGGGCAAAAGGAACAGAAAGATGTTCAGGCAGTCATATAATTTTAGTCAGACTTGGATACAAAGTGCTGGCATCCAGAGAGAGCCCACAGTTGAAGTCGGGAGAGCAAGACAAGAGAAGTATTTGAAAAGTGCAGAGAGAATGTGTAAGGAAAGCAGAAGGATGAGGGTGAGCTTAGGGCGGATGGTTGGGCATTGCAATGAGAAAGGCTGTGAAACAGGTGGCAGAATTTTAGTGTACAGAAGTTTTAGTGTGCACAATTTTAGTGTAAAAAAGTTAGGCTTTCCCATGTGCGTCCATGGGCAAGAGGAGTTTGGAATTTGGTAACTGTACAGAAAAGAATGAAATTTTGACATCTAAGAGAATAAGTATACAGATTTGAAGTATCTGAGGCAGGCAGGGTAGGGAGGTTTGAGCTTTTCATGCAGAAAAAGCTAAAACTCAGGATTTGATAAATGATTGTGATGGGGATGAGCAGCTGTTGTTTAAGGAAGGAAGTGGATGCTTTATTGAGTGTGGGGAAAGGTTTGAAACCAACTTGGAGCTTGGGACATAAAATTGGGGTTAACTGGGAAATCCTTGCAGGCATTCGCACTGAGTGAGTGCCATCTTCTCCTGAACATCTCTAGCAACAAATGCTTTTTTCCTTGTTGGAAGTAACTTAGAACTCATAGCTTATTTTAACTATTAAATCTTATACTGTCATTATAACCAGAATATGAAAGAGCATGATGTACACATGGGAGAAGGCCGGTGTGTGTGTAAGCAACTGAGGATGGTACTTCATCTGTTAAAGAAGACAGAAGTACTGTATGCTAGAAAAATGTTCAGGACAAACACTGGGAAATTTCATATGTGAAACAGTAAAGGAGATGTTTCATGAAATGAAGTCTTCTTTCAGGCAGGGCTCATAGAAAGGAAAGCAGACCAAAGCAAGACAGGCAATTGCACTGGCAATATGCTGTAAAAAGAGTATAGCAAGCTCTGTTGGTTTGTTGGAATCCCACAGATAGATCAGAACTTTCGTCAGTGTTGCAAAAGGGATACAGCATGATACTAAATTATTCAGTTCACTGATGATAGTAATATAGTACTTTCTTTATTATTGAATGAGGCAACACAATATCTTTCATTATGGCTGCACGATAAAAAGTGTGGTTAAGTGGGATCAAGTTTAAAAGTATGCATAGTCACGTCTCAGGAAAGGAGGTCCCATCAGTGATGTTTTAACACATTGTTCTGAGCACAGCTTAGAAAGCACTGAGCCCCTGAAGTGCTGGTTGCTGCAAGGACGCTGTGCCAATCCGTACTTGCCTCTTTTGTTAGTCTTTTGGTCTTTATCTGCTGCTGTTCATATCAATAACACAGGACTGGGTCAGAATGAAATCTGTATGTCTGGAACAGTTTTCTTAAGTAACTAATCTTTTATGAGCATTTACAGAATAAATGGTTATTGTAGGCTGCATATTAATCAGGCACAGTTTTAAAGTGAAATATGCCTTCTTATTATCTTTCCTTCTTCAGTAATAGCAAAACTAATTATGTCAATTTATACAGTTGAGAGAATATTTTAAGTTGTTGATAGCCTTATTTTGAGTATTGCTAGTACCTCAGTTTGGCAAGAACACACACCACAGATGTGCCCATTCATGTTCTGGTGCTAATCCTTTATTTGCTCACTTTCTTGATTACAGGATTTTGATTTGCACATAATGTTGCTTTGGTTATCCAGTGACTGGTTTTCACTAGCCATCTGCCAGACTCCTCTGGCACTGTGGATATGTATGCAGGTGATTTGACTGGAAGTTCCTTTTTAGAGTATTACAACACAGGCGCAAAAAAGTTAAGGTATACATTTTAACAAATACATGCCATTTTAGAAATTATTTAGGGAATGTAGTCATCAAATAAGATTGAGTTTGCTTTTTTAAGAAGGAGCAAATACATTGGAAATGATTTGGAGCTCTCTCAGTTGTTCTGTTTCATAATTAAACCCCTTTTGGAAGTTGCTGTACAATTTTTGAGGAGCTTCACAGCTCTGAGTTTTTGTCTGCAGATGGCAAGAATCAGATATAGAGACAGTTTATTTCAGCTCTTGCTGCAGTCATAGACATTTGGAGTTATTTTCCATGCCACAACGTATTGAAGACAGTAGTCAATATGGATCATAGTGCCTGAAGAAAACCAGCATGATCTTATAGAGTTTCCAAATTTTATCCTGTTTCAGTACTGTACAAAAGTTTATTTCATAATATGCTTCAGATCAAAGAAACATCTGTTGTTCTTTGTTGGCCTCTTTTAAGTTCAAGAATTCAATTCGCAGAACAGTTTTAATATTGATGTTCTCAACTGAAATTTACTCAATGTATAGGTGGTTAAAAAGAGACTATTTTAATAATGGATTTAAAATGCAAGCCATATTTACCAGCTGTCAGTTTTCAGATGTGTTATACACTAACTACTTCTTGATTGTATATGTATCTTTAATGTATCAACAGTAGTTTCTCTGTGACTTTCTATAGCAGAAGGAATACAGAGTAGTTAATTTCCTGTATTGATACAGCTGTTCTTAATGTAGAGTGGCTGCATTACAGGGTCTAATCCATGACAAACTCAGTCCATCTTTCCTTAAGGTTAATTGCAGACGTACAAGTGAAGAATAACGTTTGTCTAAATCCTGTAGAAGGTGAAGAATACCAAATTAAAATTAATGTAGCTTCTTGTCTACATAATTCCCCCGAGGAGATGCTCCCAAACTGTTCATCTGAAAATAGCTTCCAGCATTTTGTGTTATCTTTAAAGTAAGTGTAGAAAAAAGTAAGGAGAAATACTCCCACAACATTCTCCTGGAGAAGCTGGCAGCCCATAGCTTGGATAGGTGTACTCTTTGCTGGATAAAGAACTGGCTGTAGGGCTGGGAGAGTGGTGGTGAAGGGAGTTAGATCCAACTGGTGAGTGGTCATGAGTGGTATTATTCCTCAAGGGTCAGTATTGGGGCCAGCCCTGTTTAATATCTTTGTTAATGGTCTGGAAGAAAGGATTGATTGTGTGGACCCTCAGTAAGTTTGCAGATGACGCCAAGCTGGGAGGAAGTTTCAATCTGCCTGTGGGTAGGAGGGCCCGATAGAGGGGTATGAGCAGGCTGGATACCTGGGCTGAGTGCACTAGGATGAAGTTCAACAAACCCAAGCACTGGGTCCTACACTGCAGATGCAGATCTATAAGCAGGTTCTGCACACAATAAAACAATAGAAGTTGCCATAAATAAATAAATAAATAAAATGATATGAGTTGTCATAGATAGATAGATAGATAGATAGATAGATAGATAGATAGATAGATAGATAGATAGATAGATAAATGTGATGATGTGGTGATGTCTAATCAGTGGTTCTCCAAAGGAAGAATTTCTCTTTTCAGTAGTCCTTCACTCCTCTATACAAAGAATTCTCAAATGATTATATATTTTATCATGGACTAAAAAGATCCACCATTAAATATCACTGAAAGTACAGCAAAAATTAAAAATGGTCTTTTTTGGAATGCATGGAAACAACTGTGCTGACAAGTTCTGTACAAAATGTAGGAAAAGAATACAAAGAAACAGTCAGTATCCATAACTGAAAAAATGAATTCCAGCTAAGTTCTCTATTAAAATAGTTTTGTTTTTTTCTTGTTGTTTGTTTTGGTTTTTTTTTTTCTTGTTGTTTGTTTGTTTGTTTAATGGATTTCTCAATTATCTTGACTAAGGTTTGACATTATTTTAATGAAAATAACTGGCACATGAACAACAGTTTTTATATATTAGCCAATACTAAAGACAGGAACTTCAAGAAGTCCTGATTAAACAGTACTAGAAGGCAGCAGCAGCACTACAGCAGACAAAAAATGAATGAATGCTGATGAACATTGTCAGGCAGTGGTACACACTGAAGGAGACACAGATTTTATGTCTTATTCACCTTGAGACTCCCAGGAGACATTATATCTGTTTAGAGGAGAAAAATTTGCACGGCTCTGCAGAGACCCATCGTAATGATTGAGAGCAACCTGGAAACAGAGCAGAAGTACAGAAAGTGCTCCCTTGCCACCTTGTCCTTCACAGATGGGCCAGAATTTCTGCCTTTGCAGCTCACTTCCCACCCACTTTCCTCTGCCACAAATTGTGCCCAGCACAGATGCACGGAGGTGAAAGAAACCTGAGCAGCTCGACTCAACTGACATACACACATAGTAGGCTTACTTAGCATTTATCTTACTAAATAGAGAAGTCAGGAGGAGTGGAAAGGAGTGATTGTTTGGCAGGGTAACGGGGATGTTCTTGGGGTCTCCCAGAGCCTATAAAAATTTCAGAGATCTCTAATTCATATGCTTCAATTTAATCATGCTTCTCCAAAGTGACAAAGAGAAAAAAAAGAGTTTGGATGGCAGTAAGTTTTAAAGGTGATCAGAAATGGATAAATCCTTCCTCAGAAAAAAGTCATGGTAATTGGCATTATGGACTAACTGCTGTAACTTGCAGAATGGATAGGCAACCATTATTTGCAGATTTGCTTTCATTAGAATTTCAAAAAAATATTTAAAGGTATTTAAAAAAAACCTTAAAATTATCAAATACTTTTTGCACAACTTTGATTTCTTCAAATCTTTGACATTAAGAGCTTTAGAGAATTTAAAGTGGGATTGCAATTTCACATAAATGAATGAATGGCATGAGTAACCTATTTGAAAGCAAGAGTAACACACAGAGAAATCCCATTTCAGTACAAAAGCAAGTCTTTTGTTTTGGGGATTAAAATCAACTTTCCTCAAATCAGATACTTGCATATTTGATCATTATGTAATTGTTGAACTGAGGTTTCTTTGCACCTCTCTGTGTTGTTTACTGCTAGTTGTGATTAAGTGAATTTGGATGGAGTATGATCTTCCAATCCCTCTGCTTTTTCGCTGTGAATGTCTTCTACACTTCTGTTTTTCCAGAACAGTCATTACAAATAATTAAAAAATAGCGTAGTTTACAAAGAAAGTTATACATGTTAAGTACTTTGAGTTCTCTATTTTCATACAGGGTTTTTATTTTAACTCGAAAGACTCCACTTGCATCTGCAGATCTATAAAGTACTATGAGTATTTTATAAAAAGTAATTAAAAAAAAGTTTCTGATATACTTCACGTGGAGACATAGTATTAGAGCAAGCAGGATTTGTTTAGATGAGTGTTCTCAAAATAAATTCAAATACTTATAATAGGAATTCATATATGTTTGCACTGTTGAACTATGTGTGTACACGTATGGATATGGCTGGATTAGAGAAGAATTCATATTACTAGATTTAAGGAATCCAGAGATTAATTACTCAGGAGATGAATTACAGTATTTGGAGCCTTTCAATTCTTGGTCATTGAAGGGAATTCAGTGGAAGAAGGCACCAAAAGAGACAGGCTTATGGATCTTGTTAAGTATCTCATCCATCTCATGAGATAGAGTGTTACCTTACTGTAACAAAGAGTACCAACTCTGAACAATCAAATTTATTATTTGCTAAACACAGAAGACAAGAGTTAGGTTTTAAATCTTTCAAAATCAAGTCTGTGGAGAGCTTCTTATCCTACAAAGTGAGAAAACCTAGCAGTGAGGTGTGAGATTTCCTGCTCCCAGTTGTTCTGTTGTTCTGTAACTGAGAGAAGAGTTAACTTATTTTTGTCATAGTAAATCTAGTTGCTTTTATAAAGATGTTTCATCTGATGATGTATTCTTCAGCAGGTCTACGAAGACGCTCAGATACTGTAACAAGGAGACATTTCCCACATGCAGCTCACAGAATGGACTACATGGACTTTGAGGATGATAGCCGTGGATGGCGATTTGATATGGACATGGTGATAATATACATCTATTCGGTCAACTGGGTAATAGGATTTATTGTGTTCTGTTTTCTTTGCTATTTCTTTTTCCCTTTCTAGTCTGTAGAGATCGCACCTAAGGAAAATAACAATCCTGAACCACAATAATGTGAATAGAAAACAACTGGAGAAGGAGAAATGTTCAATGTTGCGTTTTTACCATTCAAAACTGCAGCAGTCTGCATCAAGCATGCTATTAGGCTTTTTGATGCTTCTGCCATGTATGACTAAGTACTCGAGTTTGGTTCCAGTTATAATGTGAAATCCAGATATTCTTCATTCACTAGCAGTTTTACCTTGTCTTGGTTGGGAACATTACTCCTAATGTATAAAATAATTACTCTAGAATTAGACATTACTGTTTGTTCTTAGAAGAGTTAGAGTTCTTTGTGCTGCGATGGAAAATGATCCATACAGTCATGCTTGGGCCTGACTCTGTATTAACACAGTTTGTAAATAAGCCTTCTCACTCATTGGTGCTTCAATTCCTTGTGTATAAAAACCAATAAAGGCCGTTGCCATATATATAATCAGATCTGTTGGGGATAGTAGATTATAAGCACTGCACTATGTAATATATAAATATTTACCAGAGTAATTTCACTGACATAATCCAAATTCCTGAAAGCTTTGACAATTGATAGACCTGTCAGCTTTCTGTTGTGGGGATATACTGTACTCAGTGCCTGAAATCTTGAGCCTATAAACCAAAAAGAGAAATTAAACTGCACAGCGTTTGACAGTTTGTCTTTTCAGCAAATGGCAATCAGAAGGAATCAACTAGCAACCCAAGATCTGCACATTAAAGGGACATTTTCTGTGCAGATTCACAGAGCAGTTGTACCTTTAGTAGCCATCCAGATGACTGCATATGGATCCAGCAAGAGAGTTGATGGGAGCAGGCAGCAGGCCTGCAGCTGTGTTGCCATGAGACACTAACTCCAGTAAATAATGGAGGAATAATGGGAATTGGAGCATTCTCCTGTAGTAATTCAGTCTGTACATGACTGTATTACTATTGAATTATTGTACCAATTTGAGGATACGGTTTAAGTGGGGGCTCACTAGTTCTATGTGTCTCCGGGGAGACCGTGTAGGAGTACACAGTGTTTATGTGCACCTTTCATTTAAAAGAATTGTAAAGCACTTTATATCTATTCCATGTAGAGATTGCTGAGTTTCAGTACCAAACTGCAGACAGGTCAGCAATCAGTCTGTACTTGCTACTTTACACAGTATTTTCAAATGAAAGTGAAATTAAATTACAGAGAGGATATTTGAAACTATATTGGGAATCAAATGCTGAATAATGATATAAGGTAGTTGAAGGGTTTACTTTTCAGGAAGGTACAAGGAAGTTATTTCTTAGTGCATGATCCGACAAAGTGCACTGTGGTTTGATCTAAAAAAGCATTTATGTTGTTACTGTGGTGTCAGGATTTGTGTGGGAGACCTGTGTTTTTCTCAGTAGGTGGTATAATCCCCTGTTCTAACAGAGAACAAGGAGAAACGTGTTATAGAAGGTGCCATCTGCCAAATGTTATGGAATGAAACCAGAGGCTTTATCAGTGTGCTTAACATTGAGCACGTGCTTACGCTTCTTTGCTGGAGCAGGGCCATCGTGCTCAGTACCTTATAGGTCACAAAGAGATCAGGACCAGAAACTTTTACTTAATCTGAAAAACAGCAGTAAATCATCTACTTATATTTAATTTTCTTACAGGCTGCATAAAACAATTTATTTGCATCTTTGAGAATATTTGTGTAGAATTAGACATTGCAAGTCTAACCACACTGATTGAAATAAATGTCCTTTGCCATCATATTTAATACATGCAAATTTAAGAAGGTATAATAATTGAGATTAACTATCACTGTGTGGTTATGACCATGACGGAAATACATTCTCAGTAATTGTATTAACACCTAGCTACATTATCTCTACTTAAAAATGATTGGCTTTATTACTGGTGCTGTAGGCATACAATTTTAAAAGCTTTAAGGTTGTAGGAAAGCACTTGGTAAATTTCCTTCTCTATACGAATGCAAGTAAATCTTTAAAAATTTGGAGTGTTTTTAGGCATAGGCTTCTGTTTTGCTGTAGCAAAACATACGTGTAGGTCTGTATGCTGAAATTTTATCTGTAATTTTTGAAACTTTTCTATTCCAGAACTGAGTTTCTAATCTTTTTTTTTGTTTGTCTCTAATGGTACGAACTTCATGCTCCTCCCTCCATGAAGAGAGGGATAGATCTACCTGTTAAGCCAAAATTGCTTCTACCTTTTATCTCAGAAAATACTAAAATAAAGAGATATGTTATGAAAAATATCTTTAATTTCAATGATGTAGTCTGAAATTTCAGTAATAATCTAAATTAAAATAATTTAACCAGGATACCTGCTGTAGCTGTATCCTTAAGTAAATATTTCAAAATATACTGAGACATAAAAAAACCTTAGAATAGATACTAACTAATTATATAAGAAAGAGTTACTTATATCATTTTTAATAGCCGGTTATGTTGGATTAATTCTGAAAAAAGGCAACAAGAAGAGTCAAAAATCCAGTGTAATGTTGTCCCCATCAAGTAAAAGTTGATAACTGAGGGGTGGCTGCATTTCCTGAATTTAGTATGAGAGATGGTTTAGTGTGGCATTTCCAGCTGAGCAGCAGCGCCTTTCTTTGTGGCCTAAACAATGAACTCTTTCTTGTGCTGTCCTATTTTACTTCATATTGTTTGTTATTAATTCCAGGTAATTGTTTTTTTTTAAGGCTTACAAATGACTGTTTCAATTTTGAGACATCTTCCATAAAGGGAAAAAAAACCACAGGAAAAAAAAAAAAAGCCTGGTAGGTGTAGAAAGAAGGTGAAATTTTTGTAGTTAATCACTTTTGTGAGATACATTCTTTTGTAAAATATACAGTGAAAATTAAAAGGTTCAAATCTGGTTTTCATCAAAGACTGCGTGTAAAATGATGTTGATACCTGTGGGAGCAATTTTCTGGTTTAGATGATCCTGCTCTTCAATTTTGTCTTTCTTATCTGCAATGGTATTACAATGTTTGCAATAAAATTTGAGTTGTTTATAATATTTTGCAGCCATTAAGTAGCTTTTCCTTGGTGGAACTAAATTTTAATAATTTTTTTTCTATCAATGTCACCCTATCTATCCTTCTTGGAGTACAGGTGGGTTTTGCTGAACATTTTGTTACTGCGATTACCTCTTTTCATATTAGCAGACTTTCATCAGAAATTATCCTGGGGCAAGGTTTCAGTCCTGGTGCTTCTAGTCCAAACTAATCAACTGTTCAAGTCAGCATAAAACCAGGATGAGAATGAGAAGTTTGCCTTTTGAATGTCAGAGGGACTTTGTGCACATTCAGTAACGTGTTTCTAGCCTAGCAGTGGCTATGTTTATAAATCTCTTGCCTGTTGGAGGTGCAGTCATTTTGCTTTCCTTCCACAGCTTATTTAAAAAATTCCCAAGCAACAGCTGCATCTGCTCACAAAGCTGAGATCGAAGGTTAGCCTTTACCAGTACTGTACAGATACAGCTGAAGTACATATATATGTCACCAACAGCATTACCACAGTTACTGATGGAGAAGGATGATGATGAAGCAGAGTTCGGGCTTATTTTGTCGCTGTGGAAAATAAACCTCATAACATTCTCATGAATCTCTGAGAGAAAAAAAAGCAACTATTTTAGCTGTCATAACAAGTACTCTGTCATGTAGCACTGCTTTTGTGAATATATATTAAGCATGCAGCATCTTTTGTCCTTGGCAGCTCATTCCACTTCATAACTGTGAGTTGTACTTAGAAATTAGTAAGCGAATCTCTGCATGAGAAACAGATTAAAAGAGAGGAAGGGAACACTGAAAATTCATATTTGCTCCTGTGGGTGCAAAAAAGAGAACTAACCTTAGCACTGCACTGGAAAACAAAAGATATTCCTGTACGGTGTATCAGAGATGTTACATGAAAGGACTGTTTTCACTCATTGATCGTGGATGGGATGAACAAGAGACAGAAAGTGCCTACTTGCAGTCCTCTTGCCTTCAGACTGAGAAGGCTGCTGTTTCCTGAGTGCAATTCCATGACCTCAGCACTGACGTGCTCCTGTTTCACTTCTGCCTCCATGACAAAGCATCATGACGCACTGGTAGAGGTAGCAGATGCAGCAGATCCTGCTTACATGGCTATGTCTCATCTACTTCAGGGAAGACTCAGCAGGCAGAATAGAAATATCCTATATTTGGGTTTGATTGAGGAAAGAAGATTGCCCACGGAGGTTTTTAGCTATATTTATATGTTTAATCTATGACCAGTACACCTTAAATTTTACTTTCTCATTCAGATCTTTAGGTCAAAGTCTCAGTGTCAAATCTCAATGTCCTTTCCTCTCCAAGTATTTCAGCTCCTCTACACCAGCCTTCTGAGGTCCTTCGGGGTAATTCCAGCTCTGTAGGAAGATGCAGGCGTCAGGAATGTAGGACAGTGAGTGCATTCTGCTGATACTCAGCCCCACAGCCTGGAAGATGCTGAGGGAAAAGAGGCAAGATACTTTGTGGATTGGACTGGGCTTGCTTGATTGGAACCACACAACAAGCTCTCCTTGGACATACCTATTTGTTTACCAGAAAATGCCAAGACAGACAGTATTAGCAAACAGTGAATTGGATTGAAAAACAGTGGAACAGACATACTCATAGGGTTGTGGTCAGTGGCACAAAGTACATCTGGAGGCCAGTCATTAGCAGTGTAGCAGTGCGTTTGCTGGTGACAAACACCTGGGAGGATTGATGTACTAGAGGGTTGTGCTGCCAACCAAAAGAAACAGGCTACAAAAAGGGACCAATGGGAACTCCATGCAGTTCAGCAAAGGGAACTGCAAAGCCCTGCACATAGAGAGAAACAACCACTATCTCCAGTATATTCTGGGGATTATCATCTGGAAAGCAGCTTTACAGAAAAGGGCTTGGGAGTCCTGGTGGACACCAAGTTGAACATGAGTGAGCAGTGCACCCTTGTAACAAGAAGGCTCTGTGGGCTGCATTAGGAAAAGCGTTGCCAGCTGGTTAAGGAAGGTGATCCTTCTCCTCAGTTCAGCTCATGAGGCCAAACCTGCATTGTCATGTCCAGTTCTGCATTCCCCAGTAGAGGAGAGACCTGAACATACTGGAGAGAGTCCAACAAAGGACCATGAAAATGATGAATGTAATAGAGCATCTCTCATGAGTAATTCTGTGAAGTGAAAAGAACTGGATCTTTCACCAGTGAGCAGATTGACTGGACAGTTCTGGGTAGAACATCATGGTTTTGCTTAAAAGTACAGGGCAGTATGGCACCACAAAATCTTTGAACACGTGTACGTCCATTTCAGTTGGTTTCTATATGTATTTTTAATTCACCAGCTGGAACAAATCCTGTTCAACTCTTTTTTTTCCTCTGACTTGTATCTTGAGTCTCTACAGCCAGTTTTTCTTCTTGTACAGTACAAACTTTCAGGAGATATTTTTTATTCTTTCAAATTTCCAGTTGTGGGTGACTTAATTTGAAACTCCTGACGTAAAGATTTCCTTTGAACAGGTCCTGAGGCAGAAGAACTAAAGCTCATGTTTGTAAGCCTCATAAACCTTAAATACACCTCTTTGTCATGGACAGTTTCCACCAGAATCAGCGGGAGCTGGTATTGCAGTGGTAGCTGCCCCTCAGTGTTACCAGGTATCAGTGATGAATCAGATGGCTTATTTAAGTTTTCAGTTCAGTTCTTGGATGAAAAAAACACAGCAATTATATTCTGATTATTTGCTAGATATCATTTTAACTTAGTCTGTGTCATTTTCTGTCAAACATTTTTTTCGGTTCTACATTTTTACATAAGGCATTAAAATTTAATCAGGCAATCACTTAAAATATATTGCACATGTAATCTTTTATGCTTAACCAGGAGGATGAAGCAGAAAGAATAAATGCCACTGGTAAAAAGATCACTGAAGATCATTTGATATTGATACAAGTATTAAAAATTAATTATATACAATTCTTTTTGCTGTCATAGGGAAGAATGAGTATTAAAATGCTGATTGTGTAACACACTCCATTGTTTTAAACTAGAGAGTGGAACTAAACTGAGCAGAAGGCAAATTTGCATGTCACAACACAATACTAGCTGTATAAAATGACAGATATTAGATATTGACACAAAAATCTGCATGATGACCCTCTTTGATGAAGGAGTTATAAACAATAAAGAATTCTATGTAATCTCAGTCCGCCTGAAATAATCCCCATTTGGGAGATGTTAGCTCTTTGTATAATTGGGTTTCCATACCAGAAGTACTGTTTAGACTTAGAATCTCAATGTGAAAATGTCTGAAATTTACAAACGCTTGTCCTCAATCCTTGAAGCTTATAAATCCCAGAATACGTTACCAGCCATAGTATGGCACCTGATGGTGCCTGAAAGACAGCACGTTCCAATTAGAAACATGTGAGGTAAGAGTTGCCTTGCAGATGGCTCTAGCTAACTAATGTATGCATTTCATCTGCCAGAAGTTAAACTAGTTCTGAAATAATTTGAATTAGACTTCAGGGGAGAGAGAGTATGTTGATTTTCTTTTATATCTCCTGAAGCAGAAAATATTTGCAAGAAGTGAATGTTACAGGCAATTTATAGCTCTAGCCATTTCCATCTTTAAAAAGTGGTACCCAGATTTTATCTTTCCAAGGGTAAGTGAATTAAATGAATATAGAAGTTAGTAATTATTTGTATTGTCTTCAGGACCACATTTTTTCCCATGCATATAGTGCAATCTTTCATAAATATCAATAGCATAACCTAGAACTGTATTACATTCACTTAGGAGTCAAGACTCTTGGGTGTTTTTTTGTTAACATCTGGGAAATGTCTTAAATTCTAAACCACAAAATAATGTCAAGATGTCATTAAATTACCCTGCTATACCTGTACTGTTATTTGATTCTGTTTAAGACAGAAATACAGTATGATAATAACAATAGCATAAGTCGTTAAACCCTTCCTTTTCCTTATTTATTGTTCCTCCATGTCCCATTTTTCAGAATGATTTACGGGTCAGATTCTCATAATTTTGAATCTCTTTAAGACAAGTTATTTAGAATTCCTACTTCCTGTGAGGAGTTCAGTAATAATACTGATAAATGTGCAAAGATCTGGAACTTGTCAGGTGAAAAGCACTTCTACGAGCACAGAACAGTATCTAAATTCAGGCATCACAATCCAGCAGCTGAATACATATTTCAGCAACAGTAATAAGTTATTGCTATCGTACTCTAAATCAAAGGACAGAAGATTAAACATGTATGGCATGGGCAGTTATTAGCTTCAGTCCTTATTGACTCAAAAAGAAATACACGTTTTTTTGTGTAAAAGAAAAGCTTGTTTGGCATGCACTGCTTTATAGGACGGTTAATATTAAAAGTTTTTCAGGATTTTCAGCACTCCGGTGGTAAGAAGATTTCTGTAACATTTCGACTAGCAGCATTCCTTCACGTAGCACACAGCCAAGTATCCTCAACAGGAAAATGAGAAAATACCTTCAAATGGTGCAGACAGCAGGTTACTTTGGGCAACAAAATGCAGGTTCTGATATTTTTTTGTGTGTTTGTTTTTTCTTTTAACCTTCCCAAAAGATTAGTTCATTTCACATTGAGCTTTTTATCAAAGATGCGTAGAGCAGTCCAGTGTCAAAAGCCTTTCCACTGTCAGCGCCATCTGTGATCAGGAATGTGATCACAGCAGTCACATAACTGTTTCTGTACAAAATGGTGCTTGTGAAGGCCTTTAGCTGCCTCTGTGAAAAGACAGTAAACGTAATAGTTCATTATTTTAGAAAAACACTGCAATTATGGTAAGCAGTGAATGCCAAAAAATGTTTTAAATGTTTTGAAATGACTCATTTTTTAACACGTTAGTAATGAGTGGATTTCAAAAGTGGAGTAACATTATTCCAAACATTATGAAGGGAACTGTAGTTGTTCTTGTAAAAAAATTGGTAATGCAAGAGCAATTACAATTGCTTTGTGTTCCTTTCTGAAGGATAATGCACAGTAAGAAGAGTCACAGTTCACCTAAAATCAAGGAGACAAATAAGAAAACGCCAAGTCCCTGAGAAGAGCCTTCCACACAAGTAAGGATGAAGTCCCAGTTCAGCAATGAAAGTTGCCCATGGCCCCTTGTATTTAACCTCTGCTAAGGGCAAATCCAGGCTCTTACTAGTCCTCTTTTTGTAGCACTGTGTGCTGCACGTAGAGCTGTACCGAACCTGATGTGGCTGTACTCCACTCCCTCAGCACAGGCATCCTTGCAGGGAGGACAGCAGGTGATGCTGGCTGCATGCAGAACCATTTGGCATTAGGAGATGATGCAGATGGTAGTGAGTGCAGTCAGGTGATGCTGCACACCGAACGGGCTCAAGGTGACTGTTAATAAAAGTGGAAATTCAGTGGCTGCAGCTTTCCGAATATTTCTGCTTTATTCCCAGGAAGGAGCTCCAACACAGAATGGTTTAGATGCATTCTACAAAGGTCCTCAGCACCTAACTCCCCGAACAGCAGTATCTGTTGTATATAATGTACCACATCACTGATCACAGCATTCTTTCTTCTACAGTTTCATGGCCATAGCACTTCCAAGAAAAAGACTGAAACGCAGCGCCACAGACAGAGCTTCCCTTGTGCTAAGTGCCCTGAGCACCAAGTTGTTACGTAGCTGCATGAGGGTGCAGCAGCCCTTTCCTGTCTGATGAAAGGAAGATGCTATGGTCAGTATGTAAATCCATTTGTAAGTACAGGTTTTCTGCATTCTTCTTTCACAGAAATTTAAGTTATGCGTGCATTAGTCATGGGTATGTGAGAGAAGGGGAGAAAAGGCCAGTGATGGGCTTATTTGCCCCTCTCACATTTTTGGAGGCTTTTTCACCTCCGGTCAGTGTCTGAGTACAGTGGGTCACATTCTCCTGCACCTGAACTCTCCTCTAGACAAAGAAAATCTCAGTCCTGCTTTGAATTTCAGTACCTTAGTGCCTCACCTGAAGTCTGAGATATCATTGCCTTGAACCCTTTTTAATCCTCCTTATGCACAGTCCAGCTCCTGGAAAATAACTGTTGTTTGTGCTTCTGTAAAATGCCCTATTTCAGTGCTAGAAGATCAGAAGCAGATTGATAAGGCTACTTTCAGCACATCCTATGAGTTAAATGCAACTAAAGCCACTGTCCGTTTAAAAAAAAACCTCCGGGTATTTAATTAGTGCAACATAGATGAAGAAGCTTATTGTGATCTTGTATATGCTACTGTATAGGTGTGATTAGAATGATAAAGGTATTAAAACCCTAACATAGCAAAGTAAATACCTGATTCAAACTCTGAAATTACTCTCATATTAATTAGTCACAAGGAAAAACATTTGATTAATTGATTTCCTGTTCTGTGCGAGTTTTCACCAGTGGTCTAAGCATCCTCTGGCAATCATTACTATAACTGAAATAAGCATCCTTATTGCTGTGTTAGTTATGTTTATACTGGAAGCCAACAGATTTATCATTCATTTTTATATCGGTAAACAGATTTCCAATGTGATAATGTAAACAAACATATTTATGATGAGCTACCATTTTGAAGTAGTGAATTTCAGAATCAAGTTAAACATGCTGCAGTAACAAATCAGAAATAGGAAAAAATAAATAATAAATAGAACTTAATCAATTAAGTTAATTACTTAATTAATGAACATTTCTTTCACAAGTTTAATAAAACTTAAAAAATAAACAGACAAAAAAAACAACAAGAATTGTTTCTCTTTTTATGTATTTGGTGAATACAAAAAATGGTCTGTGTTTATTTCAAATAAATGTTTATATGCTTATTTAACAATTTTCATGGAAAGAAAAAGCAAAATAACTCTAACATAGTTGTGCTAAACATTTATTAAGGTACTGTTGTTTGACATTACCAGTTGCACTTTTTAGGAACTCTATTGGCCTTGAGGCTGTTTATGAGAGAATGACCTTAAGGATCATCTCCATTTCCCTGGTAACCATATCCCCCATTTCCTTATGGAGGATACCCACATTTTCCCTAGCCTTTTTTTTAACACATTAATTTGGAATCAGAGTTCTCTCCTGCTGAGAGCCATGGGGAACATATGCAAACCCTCCTCTCTCCCATTCTGAGTTGTCATGAGTGTTCTTTCATTTTCTGGGAAAAGTGACAAATCTTTCCTTCTACAGCAGGCACTGCAGTTTCTGATGTTCTTTTCACTGTGCTTTCTTCAAAAGCTTGTGGCAGATTAAAAAAAAATGTTTTAATAATATAGATTACAAAAGAGCATAATGAAATAATTATATTAACTACTGATCATTTAAGAAACTTAAACCAGATATATGATGGCTATGGTATACCTAGTAACTTTAAAACCCTGTTGTTTTTTGTTTGTTTGTTTTCTTATAACCAATAATTTTGATAAATAATTCAAACTTCATAATTTCCAATCATTTTGTCTTTTGAGTAATGAGAAACCAACACTGTAGCAACTCGAATATCCATAAATGAGCCAAACACCACTGTCTAACTACTAGAATCTATGTCAGAATCCAAAAAAACGTTATCTGCAGACACTCTGCAGTGAAGTGCCAATTGCATCTCTCCAGATTACAGTCTATGAATATGGAGTGACTGGGTTGGGTTCTTGTAGGATGAACTATTCTTCGAATCCAGCTCTCTGCTTTCATACTCATGCAGATGAGTTCAATCTAAAAGTTAGCCCTGCTGCTGCTTTTTGCTAGAGATTCCTTATGTACCAGTTACATACGGTGCTGTTTTATGATAATGGCCACAAATCTCCATCTTGATGGCAGAACAGCAATCCAACATCTTCTATTTATTCCTCCAGAAATAGACTGCGTAGTGAGTTCGGTGTACTTTGTGTCTCACGAGCATACATAAACATTCAGTGCCGGGGTGCTTTTTATGTGTTAAATATTCTTGCTGATCTACAGACTGAGAACTTTTTACATATTGTTTATCACGAGCATGATAATCAGTGATGCTAATAGAAAAAGTTATCACTGAATACGACAACTAGGAGAGCGGAAGCACCATCAAAACAGTAATTTATTCTCAGTCTTGATGAGAGAACCGTGGGTTTCAAAGGGAGAATCATTTGACTTGGCTTGTATTCATGTATCAGCAAGCCCATCAAAGAGCCCCAGCCTGCTGTTCTCATGAGCAATTTCAATTACTGTGGTGCCATGTTAGCTTTGGACCAACTGTGAACAGGATGACTCCTGCTCTCAACGTGCATCCTGCAACAGGATCAATAAGAAGAGGTAAGGAAGACATCAATTAGGCCACCTTTGTTACCCATCAAAAGGTTCTTCTGCTAGGCCCAGCAAAAAGAGGGGTGCATATTTTCCATTGACTTTTCAAAGACAGGAAATAAAGTGATTTATATGGCTGTAAGGAGGTAAAGAAACACAGCCAGTGAACCTGAGTGTTGATAGTGAAAGAAAGATTTAGAAAGCAAACAGAGAGATTTTGCTTCTCATGTGACCTTCAAGATATTTACTTTCATTACTAATCATTACATTATCTTGAGGTCTCTGTTGTGAAACACTAATAGTGTTTCTAGGTTTTATTCTGTGGCTTTGACCTGATTCATCTCACAACAAAGCCAACTACTCCCAGTAGAATTTCTGAAACGTTTTACGACACAGGGTTATAAATTACTTTGGCAAAATTACAAACAGAAAGTTTCAGATAATGTGAATACTTTGACACAGGCTCTTTTGTGATTTTCAGCACCATTCACAGCTGCAGGTGACCCTTTGTTTGGCTTATGTAATTTAGGTCTGTGAATATGTTTTCAACTGCCTTCATTTCTCACACCAGTCTCTGGATCACAAATTTATCTGCTTCACCCAGAGTGTCAGGTAGATTAAAGAGTGTTTGATGCTGAACCTAGTACAAAGTGATTTCTGTCTCGGTGCAGCTGGTAAAAAAAAAAATCATACTCCAAATTTCCTGTCTACGAAGCAATGCTGATTTCAAGTAAGAGTCATCATGGCAAGTCTGCAAGCTGAGTCCTGTGGCACAAACAGAATACAACCTTTTTTCAGCCTTATGAACACAGTGAAAATGGTATGTGAGGCAGAATAGCCAGTTTTAAAATGTAACGTAAGAGAAAAAGGGATGACAGAGGATAATGCCTCCCTTCTCAAACATGCTGTATGCTCTTGACTGAAGAACTGCTTGCTGGACTATTAAAAGGACATCACTGATGGCTTTAACATACTTGTAAATAAATTTTTTATTATTTTTTTCTTCTGTACTTCAAACATGGGACAGAAATGCAGTTTATTGAAAACAAAAATATATTTCACTCTGTATGGTTCATGAATAGATAGCAAAAGTCTTTTAAAAAGAATGCTTTTAAGTTAGTATTACAGTCCTCTAGATAATTTCTTAGATCAGCATTCTTCCTTTCTCCTGAGTAAATGGTGCTCTGAAAGAAACAGCTTTGTTCCCGTCAGACTGAATAACCTGAAAAACCTATGAAGGGCCATGTTTCATAGCTTTAAGGAAAAAATCTTACTGGGATTTTCAGAAGTGCCTAAATCCACAGATTCCTTTTTATTCTCAATTATACTGACACTAAATGGAGACATCTTCCAGTGTGATCTTACCTGCCTTTGAAGCCTCCATTCCAGTGTTGATGCTATTTTAAATTAATTCCAGCTTTTGTAAACAGATGTTAGTATTGTCATCTATAAGATGCAAAGAAAGAAAAGGAGGTAGATGGTGACTCTTAGTTTTGTTCAGTATCTTCATCAATGAACTAGATGAAGGGATAGAGTCCACCCTCAGAAAGTTTGCTGATGATACAAAGCTGGGATGAATCAGTGAGATACTGGAAGGCAAGACCTGGTTAGAGTGCAGAGTTGGGCAGGGTGGAATCTTATAAGGTTCAACAAGAGCAAGTGCAGAGCCTTGCACCTGGGGAGGAATAACCACAGGTATCAGTACAGGCTGGGACATGACCTGCTGGAGATGAGCTCTGCAGAGAAGGACATGGGGGTCCTGGTGAAACACAGATTGGTCATGGAGCCAGCAGTGTGCCCTGGTGGCCAAAAGGGGAATCGCGGGGTGAATTAAAAAGAACGTGGCCAGTAGGTCAAGGGAGGTGATCCTCTCCCTCTACTCTGCCCTGATGAGGACTTATCTAAAATACTGTGTCCAGTTCTGGGCTCCTCGGTACAAAAAAGACAGGGATCTCCTGGAAAGAGTCCATGCGGAGAGCAGCTAAGATGATAAAGGGCCTGGAGTATCTCCTGTATGAGAAAAGGCTCAGTAACATGGGTCTGTTCTGCCTGGTGAAAAAAAGACTGAGGAAGGATTTGATAAATGTTTATGAATATCTAAAGGTAGATGGGAGGCAAATGAATGAAGACAGGTTCTTCTCAGTGGTGCAATACGACAAGGCGCAATGGCCTAAAATTGAGCATAGGAAGTTACTTAAATACATGCAGAAGAACTTTACAGTAAGGGTTACAGAGTACTGGAGCAGGTTGCCCAGAGAGGTTGTGGAGTCTTTCTATGGATATTCAAGACCACCTGGATGCCTACCCATGTGACCTATTGTAGGGAACCTGTTTTAGCTGGGGGGTTGGACTCAAGGATCTCTTGACGTCCCTTCCAACCCCTATGATTCTGTGATTCTGTGATGGCTTCAGGATTAGGCCCACAACCTGCAAAAATTTTGCCACATACTCCTTGTGAGGGTAAAGAAGTGACTGGAATAAAAAGGCTTTTGTCACCACAAAGCCTTATATGCTAAATCCAAGTTGTCCACAATATAGTTAATCCCTTTTCTCACAGAGACTGGAAACTCAAAACAAAACTTGACCTCTTTTAAGAGCTTTTTTACTTTCTCCATTTCATGTCTCTTAAGAAAGCCATCTCCATGCACCTGCCAGAGTGATGCCTCTAAAAATCAACTGAACCAGCTTGTATCTGGACATAATAGATGTGCTGGAATATATGTATCTGAAACAGAGTGACCTGAGTATGTGTCTGAATGTCATATTACTGTACTCTTAGAATGACAGCTCTGTAGGCTCACAGGGTCAGGTACTCAGAAGCTGTCATAGATCTTCCCTTCCTTTTCAGAGCTGTACTATGGTAAAGTTACCATAGATCATTTTCTGGCATTTGGTGTATTTTATAGCTTTATTTTTATTATTCATTTTTCCAGTAATCTGAATGATTGAAATATGATAGCAAATGAGAAAAAAAGTAGCCACATTTTCATACAGCACAGTTCTATAAATATAAGTGTGCATACATAAATGGCTAATTCAAAATGATTTTGAATTGTTAGGTTGGAAAAGCATCAGTAAGAAAACTATCCTTTTTTCTGATTCATTATAAACATTTTCTTCATCAGAAAAGTAAGCCGAGATTGCTTGGAGCTACCTTCCCCAATAACTTCCAGTCTGAACACATACATTCTGCATACAAATGGGACTGAGGGACTGTGGCTACAAATAGCTGTGCTTAATTTGAATATGCAAAAAAAATAGTATTTGCATATGCAAACTTTACTAGAAGGGAAGTAAGATAGTTTAAAAAGGAGAGTTGATATCTTTGCAGGATGGCAGGAATGTTTATCTAAATAAAGACATATGGGAATGTTGGTAAATAAATAAATACATTATAAAACTGGTGGGGAAAAAAGGGAAAAAAATTGAATTGCAATCCAGTATGCTCTCATAATTCAGCAATTAATCCAATTTAATAGAAATAAAGCTTCATGACCATTAATATTTCTGAGGGAAAAAAAATTAATACATTAACTTACATTAAATATAATCTTTGAAATTTACCAAGCTTCCCATAAGCTTGTGCCCTGGATTTGCATCTGGACAAAATCCAAATTCTATTCCTGCAAACTGAGGAAATCTGGATATTAAGAAGACAAATGTTGGAGAGTAAAAAGGAATAAATCAAATTAATGACACATTCAGAGCAATGCACTTGGAGCCAGACTCAGAGCAAATGAGACATTGCTCAACATACTGTTAGCAAAATTCCTGAGATCATACTTGCACCGAACATTCTACAATAAGGATGTTTAAGGCAGCAGCTACTGCTTTTCTTACCAATAATCCAGAACTGATTTTCTATATTAAGACTCCACAAAATGAAAGGTATCTAGCTTATATGGCACTGCTGTGCTTTTTGGCAGGTACTGTGTAGCAGTCCTGCGGAAAATCTAGACTACACATTAAATTTCAAGTGGTTTTGGAGCCAACTAAGCCATTAATGAATCCATCACTTGAAAAATCAAAGTAATTGGAGAACTTATTACTCCTTAGCCAATATTAAAAATGTCACTCTATGAATCTTTCTTTCAAAATAAAGAATAAGTACTTTCCTAGATACATATCCCAAATATTCTGTATACTTAGTGTGCGCTGCATCTGATAAGCTTTTAACATGTTTTTTATATGTTACTAAAAATGTTTCTTGTACAGAAATAATCATCATACTTTGTAATGCTTGACACATAGTTTGAGATACCATTACCAGCATTAAGGGAAATGCTATAAAACATTTCAAGTTCCAAGGACAACAAGGGAAGCGAAGGGTAGGGAAGAGAAGGGAAAGGAAGGAATAAGGAAAGGAAAAAGTTATATGATGCAATTTCCTGCTGAAAGATTTGAGGTTAGCTGTTCTTCGAGTTTATTTTAAGTGAGAAATTACATGTCTAAAAAAATATGTTCAAATAATGTGGGAATCAATGCTGCAAAGTCATATACACATAATGTACAATGCATACATGTGAGACAGTTTTAGAAAATGAAGCAAGCGTATTAATAGTATCTACATTTATAGTGCTTGATTATTTTTTTTCTATTATAAAATAACAATACAGCCAGCTTGAAACTAAAGCCAGTTACGTATGAGATAAAACACTGTCTCTAACAGCAAGTAATAGGAAAGGAGAAAGGAGATAACAATGCCACAAAAACTGATGTTGTATGGAGATTTTTAGAAGCTTTTATTTTGTAAATAGTTTGGTAGCTTTTTGTTTTCACAACATTTGGCCAAACAATTGTTCTGCAGATTTGTTATGACTAAGGTTTTATGCATGAGAAACATGTTCTGAAGTTGCTTCTTTTTTGACTGGGAAGTAGAAATAATCACAAAAATATGTTGCTTCTGAAACTGCAACCAGGATTTCACCCAAGCTGTTCTGTCATCTGTACTTAAGATGACATTCATCTTTGCTCCACAAACACAAAATGTTTGATTCTTTTATATATTTTAAAAAGAAAAAAGTGAAATAGAGAGAGAGCAATTAGAAAGAAAGATAATTTAAGCAATGAGAAGAACCAATGCAGACTAAATATAAAATTTTATGTTATTTCTTGTAGGAATACATGTTCATGCATACACCATGATGTATGTTTTTATAACTCAAACATAATCTGAAGCAGTTAGCTCTAGTGCTTAATTCACATCAACATGATAATATGTACTGATATTGACAAGCATTAAGACTTTTTTTTTAATAATATTAAGTTCATAATTTCTTCAAATTTTTGGTTGTTTTTTGTTGTTGTTTGTTTATTTGTTTGTTTTTGGAGGGGGGCTATTTATTTGGTTCGGTTTGGTTTTTGTTTACTCTAATACAAAGATCTCAGAATGTTTTCCTTTTTTTTTTTTTTGAATCACAAATCCTTCTAACTTCTGGATTTGTTATCATTGACATATTTTGAGAGGACTATTCTGCACTAAAAAATTAAGACCCGTTTCCAAGTTTAAATCTTAATGTAATCAAAACATTTTGAATTATTAGAAACACTTAAATGATGACCTGCTACATCAGCATGAACAGCTCCTAGATTTGCACTGGCTGTAGGAATTTCCCAACTGCTCTCCACTCTCCTTATAATATTCATACAGCCATCTCCTTCTGTATCATTTGGACAAATAATGTTAAAGACGTTAAAAAAACAAACTACTCAATATATTTATTACAACATGCATTGCCATGATGCTAGAAGTCTGTTTTAAAAAAAAAAAAAAAAAACAATAATAATTAAAAGTATTTTATAATTTTTCTTAGGGAAAGAAAAGTAAATAATGAAAAGTATACATTATCCCTTCAGTCCCCTATATCTGAATAGACATACACTGCATCTTTTGTTTTTGTCCTGGTTAATACCAGCAGTATTCAATTACCCATCCCTGGAGAGCCTGAGTGTGGCCTTTCAGTGTCTAAAGGAGGGCCTATCAGAAGGACAGGGACAGATTCTTCAGTGAGGTCTGTGGTGACAGAAGAAGAGGAAATGATTTCAAGCTTAAAGAGAGAAGATTTACACTGGTTATAAGGAAAAAGTTTTCTATAATAGGGATGTTGAAGCCCTGGAACTGGTTGCCCAGGGATGTGGTGGATGCCTTGTCCTTGGAGACTTTCAAGGCCAGGCTGGACCAGGCTCTGAGCAACCTGATCTAGTTGTAGGTGTCCGTGCTTATTGCAGGGGGGTTGGACTAGCTGGCCTTTAAGGATCCCTTCCTTCTCAAATGTTTCTATGATTCTGTGATTCTATGAACTGGACAAAGGGATATCTCATACCACATCACATCATAAAAAAACTATAAACTGGGGAGGAGTTGACCAGTTATTATTACAGATATTTGTCTCTTCCTTTTCTGTCTTAGTAGATAGATACTATCTCATCCTACGGGTTCTACTTATTTTCCTGATTCTCTCCCCATCTCACTTAGCTGCTGCCAGGTTAAACCATGACACAAAACTTGAGGAGGAACAATGAATAGAGAATGAAGAAATGTGTATTTCATCTTGTTCTTAAAATAAACTGAATATGGAGACTTCATGATCAACAAAAAATAGCTAGATCAATTCAATTTATTTTTTCAGCTAATCTAGCTGAAACATCAAGATGAAAAGATCATATTCAATGCTCAGCCTGTTACTTGAAGTAAAAAAAGTCTCATTATACATTATCTCTTTACACAATTATCTCTCATTATCTCTTTATACAATGTTATTTTCTATACTGAACATGAAATAAGATAAGGAGGGAAAAAAAAAAACCAAAAAACACAACAATTCTCCATACCACACACCAAAAAAACATCAAATAGTGTAGTAGTAGGGTTAAGAAACATGCCAAACTGTTCTCCGATTTTTACACATTACAGAATCCTACATAAAGACAGCAACAAATGGACTTCAGTTCCAATTCTGGACCTGCTGCTGTAAGGAAGTCCCTGAATATGCCTCCTTCTTGAATTACCCCAGAGGTTCTGGCTGCAAAGATGCTCTTGCAGAGAATTTAACTGCCAAGTACAAAATCCCAAATATGAGCATATTAAACTTGAAGTAGAAGTAACATGAGAAGAAGAACTATTTCAATTTCATATCTGTGCATGGACAATATTTTTTTTTTGATACAATCACAATACTCTAAATGAAAGCTAAGAACTTTCTATGTTTCAAGGTGCATATCTTCTTGCTCTGGTGTGCATTTAAAACAAATACTGGAAAAGCAATCTTGATCTTAAGGAATTATATTTACTTCCTAAAAATTAACTCTCATCTAAGCCTTGCAAAAGAATAACTAGAAATAGTGAGAACTGGTAGAAGCTCAGCTGACCTCGCCCTTCCACTAACAGAATCCTCTGCTGAAAGAACTGACACATTTGGAAATACAAAGCAAAACACAAAAGCGAACAAATCTACAGTAAGAATTATCTACTTGGTACAGTTTTGCCTTCCCCTTTTTTCCCTCATAAAAAGCCTGGCCCTGGCTTAGCAACCCTGGAGGCCTTTTTCCTTGCTTATATGGGCAGCTGCTGAACAAATGCCTTGTGCTTTGAAATTCACTGGGTTAATATACCGCTGTTTTCAGAAACCAGCTTTGTTGTCTACTAGTTCTGAAACTATTTGTCACAATCTCCTCTGGGAGTCTGAACACTTGCTGCCCACATTAAAAGCAAAGTCTGTTTCATCTGAAGAGTCAATTATTTTGTTTATTAAACAACATTTCTTCCCAAATGCATACTTCACATGGTTTGCTTGTAAATTTCAAGACAGATTATATACAAAAGAAAAAATCTCACATAAATTCTAATCACCTTGGATTTACTCTCTCCCATAGTAACAGTCACACAGCTCTGTACATAGCACTTAGAGATGAACTGCCTCCTTTTTTAAAGAAATTAGCGTTGGGTGATGACTTTATGTTACAGCTCCATAAAGCTAGGATTAGATTTTCCTTTTATTTCTGCAGGCTCTGACTCTCCACTCATTTCCTGAAGATGATAATCCTCTGTAGGGGGGAGATTTTATGCTATGTATCCTTATGAAGACACATAGACATAGTCTGGCACAGCCCTAATAGGGACTGGAAGAGGACCAAAACTGCTGCCACATGTTTCTGCTGTGACAAAGAGTACACTTCAGACACTGGATCCAAATAGATTCTATTCATCATATCAAGAATTAAACCATGGTGACAATGTGGACAGCATGAGGATGTGACTGGGAGAAGTTATGATCAAAAAGCTGCAGATGACCCACAACTAGGAATAAACCAACAAATGGCTGATGTTATACAATTCAACTTGTATTTATTTATGAAAGCCTGCAAATGGGCAGCACATTTAAAATGGGAATCATGCGCTTTCATTTTCTTGCTACACTCAAAGTAGGTGAAGTATTATTCATTAAAAATAGTAACTGGATTCAAGGAATTTATTTTTTTTTATAGCTGTAGCAAGTACACAGAGGAAAATAAATAAATATAAATACAACCTGTCCCCACTTGATACACTCTTCCTGCTGTTCATCCATACTTGTAGGTTCCTTTTCACTGCTAAATTAGTAAAGCTTTAATTTGACACTTCCTCAAAATAAATGAAAATATTTACAGATAAAACAGATGAACAACTCAGAAAACTCCATTCTTTTTCAAATGCCAACAACAGTTGTTCTGTGCACAGAAAGGGAGGAAAACAAAGCAGGAAAATAATAGGAGTAAAATGTGGACATGCTCCTTTGCTCACCCCACTGATGTGCATTTTCTTATTTTGATCTTCACTGCTAAATAACTTCTCTATTACTACTTTCCATTTCACTTAATCGTTCATAAATATTCTCTGTTTCTGTTGAATTTTTTTATTCACTGTTTATTCAAATTAGCACATTTCTTCTTTTTCCCTTCCTACCTTTCTCCCTTATTTCATCATTACCTTTATCACTGAAGGTTGTAAAGAAATCTGGAATATGTAATAGCACTAATACTGTCAAATCACTTCACTAGCACTGTTTTTAAAAAAACATTTCCAGTAAACAAAGGTTAAGAATTACTGCTTTCAACAGTACTGAACTGGCAAAGCAAAAAATGATGCCAGAGCAGCAGTAAACACAATGGAAAGATCTTTATCATGTGTTGATAAAAACCATGAAATAACAAAGTAAGACAGGGCAGAGTTGAAAAAGCATTTTTACCTCATACAGGAAAATTTATAAGTGAGTATTTCTTACAAAACTGAAATTATTTTTTGTAATTCCAAAAAGGCACAGAAGAGTAGAGAAGGACCTTGAGGTGTCTGTAATTCAATTTCCCTGTGAAGGAATGATTAACAACACATTTGTAATTTATGACAGAAGTCTCCTGTGGAAAGCTAATCCAAATCTTTACTGTCCTTACGATCATGAAGAGTTTTCCATCTCATCCGATTATTTTTGCTGAAATGTATGATATATTTCTGTGATTCCAGGTATTTTTTCCTTTGGCAGCAGCACTTGGTGTACTTCAGAAGTGCTGTAATTTTCCCTCAGCTCTCCACTTCCAATACTTTCAGTCTCTACTGAGTTCATGTTTTCCAATTCCAATTACAAGTTTTTTCTCCCTAACTCCCTTCCTTCCCAGTGGTCCTCATCTTCAGTGAAGAGCAAGAGACAAATTATTATTTGTCCCAAGTAGTAAAGTCAAAATTTACTGAAGATTAAGTAGAATTACTATTTAATGCATCTTGGTAGCTTTGCTACTAGTTATGACTCCTCAAAGAGACAAGTTTCCTTCCTAATAGTTTTGTTTTCAACTTGTTAACAAAAATGCTTAGATCCTACTAGAAAGAGTTTTACATAACCAACACTTATTAGTACAGCAAAAAACATAGAAAAATACTGTCCCTTACATATTTCCTCACATAATTACACAATTTTAAGGACAGTATTTTAGCTTTGCCAGGATTGCAATCTACATATGAGCAGCTATTGCTTTCAAATTTGTGATGTCTAATTTATTTCCAAAACTATCGTCTGAGTGACATAGAAATCTTCATTCAATGAGTATTCATTCAATGTTAAGAATAATCCACTGTTTTCATCTTTAGATATTATTCATACTACTTTATTAGCTTTGGTGCCCAGCAGGAAGAAATAGTATATGCACAGACATTAATGCATGGTAGATACATTCCATAAATATGCAACTTATATTCAATAGGATTTCTCTAGTTTCATGTTACTCTGAGAGAACAAAAGCAGGACTAGGAATATCTCCTTGTAAATCTAGCACATAGAATATATATTTTGTCTACATATATAGTTTAAAATAATTTTAAATCATTTGTATAATCTTCCTCTCTCATGAGTTCTGGCCTATTTATGGAAGGTTTTGAATTTTGCTCATGCTTGGTGATGAACATGCTAACTTCAAAGCTACATTTCTACTTGTCATGTTATGAACTGAACATAAATCTATGAACTATTCACTGAAAAAAAATAAGCATGGGAGTGTGGACTGCAGATATGTGTGAGAAATAAAATGAAGGAGAAAAAGGGGAAAACATAGAGAAAGGTAACATAAAAATAGAAAAAAAAATGGAGAATAAAAAAATAGCCTCCCCTTAAAAAAAAAAAAAAAAACATAGATCATAAGCCATGAGGAAATTAAAGCAAGGAAGCACTAGGGCAATGTTTAAGAAAAGAAAAAAAGGAAGCCCAAAAATAAAAATGCTAATTTGTGAAATTAAGCCCTTCTTTCTTTACCTTTAAAGTAGAATTCAGTCTTACATTTTTAGCTATACATTCACAAACATTTGACTCTTTATTGGCAGGACAACTGCTTCATGCAGGATTTCAAAATCTCATTTCAAGACAAAGATGTCCTGTACCTTTCTGAATCTCTGCAGGCCTTCCCATATGCTGTCCTTTTCTCAGTCCAAAATTCATTAAAACTTAAGTTGTTTTACTCAAAATACATTGTGAGAAATATTGGTCTTAGTGGATATGTCTAAGCCCTTCTGATTCAGAATTCACGACTGTGTTTAATACTTTTTTGATTCTCACAGAGCTGTTTATTATGGTAAAAATCAAAGCCCAAGTTAGAATAATTAAAAAGAATTCTTTAATCTTCTGCCTAACAGAAAAAAGGCAGAAGGATTAGCGGAGACAGACGCTGCCATCCAAAGCCTTCACCCTGATTTCTCTGGTTCTGAGCAGTATAGCAGCAACCATGAGCACAAGGCCACTTCTCTCCTTTATACTTCTCTCCATCTCCTCAATAAGCAATCAGCAGCTTTCAAAAGGTAAAACTGCAAGCCTACAGCAGCAAGACAGCACAGCTACACAACAACAAAGATTACAGATAAAGAGAGAAAATCAAAGCAACTACCAGCTCAGAATAGTTTGCACAATAATGCAAATAATAAAATAAGCAACTGGAAATCCTTCTAAGAAGTCACTATTCTACCATCAAAAAATACCATGAGAAGAAATATTCTTCCACTTGCTTTCAAGCTTATAAACAAATGCTTTTAATTGTTGATTTTTTGAAGCTAATTGAATACTCGGTGGCTCTGAAAGAAAAACTGACAGTTCTTACTTCTGTCAAAGTAAGTCAGACATGCACAGCCAAATTTAAAAAGTGCACAGCATTCCTCAAGAACAGTTATCACTTCTGTTTGCACTACTTTGACTTGAAGAGAATGTTCATTAAATGGAAATATAGTAGGCATTTAGGAAGCTGAGAAGCGTGGTGCAAGCAGATGGATAACACCTGATAAAGAATAAAAACAGTACAGGCTCTTGCAGTATGTGTTTGTTAAGAATGGTACAATTTCGGTGTAGTTACTCAGAGCAGCAAAGAAACTTGCAGGGCAAAATAAGATCTGAAGGTTCCCCACTAAAATTACCAGTTGTGTGCTTCAACTCACATGGCATTTTCATGCAGAAATGAGCTGTACCATACTTGCTGCTTACCAAAAGTAGAGAAGCCAGCATATGTGGTATACTGTAATGATGCCTAGATGGAAAACACATTATTTTCTGTGCAATTCAATCTTTCATTTAAAGAAAATACGAACATGTAGTTATGAAAATAGTTTTCTAAGCATGAAATTTCATTTGAATCTGCTGAGGAACAGTCCAGATTATGGCTCTTAAGAGGATATGACTTATTTATGTTCATTTCCATAAAATATTAATTTTAAAGTACAGTGATGATCATCTTTTAAATTAATGTTATATCTTCTCTGGCCATTTAAAAACAGAATAACAGACGCTGCAGTCAAAGTTGGCTTTGTAGGGCTACAATACCTCTCCTGTGCATCCATCAACATGTCTTCCACACAAGCATATGCCAAACATTGCATTTTGGAAGTAGCAAAGCACCAGTACACTTAGAGAATTACTTTGTTAAACACACATTTGGTGTACATTCTCTCTTCTCTGTCTTACAGCTCCTTGCAAATTCACGATATGCTCTGTTTCATAGCTGTTCCTATTCTGCCTTTATCAATGCAATGCTTCTCTTCAAGAGTTTAACCTTAACAATTTCATAAATAATGTACATGTTTATTAAGTGTAAGAATTTCTTCTAATATTTTACTACCTGGTCATTCATGAAAATGGTCATGGGGCATTTTAGGTGTCAGAAATTTGAACAGCATCATAAAAAAAAATTAACAATTAGTTCTTAAGAGCATTTTTAAATTACTTAGGTTCTTGAGCATTATGACCTTGGAGGTATTTTTTCTTAATTATTTTACACACATTTACAGGACATTTTCTCTTCCATTCAGTTTTAGCTTTGGTTTTATATCATGATTTCTATATATAAAAAGATAAAATTATGAGAAATTTTTCTTTTCTTCACTGTGCTAAAGACAGATTATTTCACTGATACTGTAGTAATCAGAAAATGGTGTTAGCTTTTAGCTGTTTACAGAATAACTTTAGAAATAATGGCTATTTTCTGCTGTTCAAAGATTTGTATAGGTAATGCTTATTTTTTTAAAGCAAGCATTTTGTGTACTTTTTCTCATAGTAACAGAAATGCTGATCACATTAACATTATTTTATTACTGATTTTACATTTTAAAGAATTACAGAAGTGAAATCAAAGAACCAGTATTCAGCATCATGGGCCATCATAGCTTTCCTTATCACTGAAACCTAAATCCACATAAATTTGGACCAGGAAGTTGTCTGGTACCTGGCTTCTCCCTAGAGTGTTTCTGTGTAAAGTCATGTTGAAATTACATATGTAATATTGTAAAAGCAATAGAAAAGTTAGGGAGATATCCTGGATTGCCTCAGTTAGAATTTCTCTCATTCTCTGACTTAACTGCCAAAAATATCACCACAATAATCTCTCACATCCTCAGGGCATAGCTTAAACATCACGTGTGGTGTTTTGCAATGCTTACAGAAAAGGTAAGCAGAAATAGACTAAAGGTATGTTGACATCTGGTAGCTTAAGCATGTTGGTTCACACCTTCATAATCAGGAGCATCCTGTCTGTACTGGGCTAGCAGCTACAGGCTCACTAATAACCACACTTACTATTCTGTTTTAATTTCTGCAACTGGAATGTTCCTCAGTATTACCATTGCTACATACTGACTGTGCATAATCTTCCTGAGAACCTTTGTAAATCTGTTGAAACTGATGCAACAGAACCTGGAAAAAAAAAATGGTATTTTCTTTACAATATTATGTAATACAGTGCCAGTCTTCATCACACTGCAAATGTAAATTTCACAGGATACAGATGACTTTGACTAATTTGATGGGTACCTACTTAAATTATGAAGATCACTCCAAAAATAATAGCTCCTATTTATTTCCATGGGAGCTACAATAGGTAAAAGGAGCACAACACTATTTGATGAAGCAAAATATCAGCTACAAAACACTTTTTCAGCATAGTCACCATCGTTATCCAGTGTGTGCAAATGAGCTGATGCAGTTGCTCTTCACTTTCTGGTATTACAGCTGTGCATGGCCATCCAGAATGTGGCTCATCTTTCATGTCACTGTTGCCACTACTAAAACACACCACCCAGTACCTCACTTTGCTCATATCCATTATTTGGGATCCATAGATGCTTGGCAAATGTAGATTAATATCAATGGGTGCTATATTTTCCACATGGAGGAATTCAGCGACACATCCTTGTTTCATATACTTCCATGTCAGACATTTTGTTTGTGATTCTATTACCTTCAGTACAGCCATTGTGTTTTTAAGCATTTAAAAAGAGACTCAGTTACAGGACTTGGGGTCAAAAGCGCTATACTGACTTCTAGAGAGACAAAATATAATTTTTTTTTCTGTATCTTGTTATTAGACTAATAGACACTAAAAACACATAGATGTGAAATACATGCCACAAAACAATCTGACTTGGTCAGTGCTGCTCAGAGGTTATGCTGAAGGGATGTGTGCAGGCACTGGGGGTTCTCCAACTCTGGGAGGCCCAGCATTTGGTCCATACTTGTCAATAGAGGCAAGCTTTCTGCATCCACCCTTCCCTTTACTTCCTAAGCTGGAGGTTGCAATTAATAAAAAACCAACAGCTGTGATTCTCAAATGTGCCATTGCACTGTCATTTATGAGTGTTAAACAATTCTACTCCACAGAAAGCCAGGTACAAAAATAGAACACTGAACCTCTGGACCCTGTTCTGACCCCACATTTTCAGGGAGTAAGATTCACTCTGCGACCAAAACAACTCCGGAACGCACTGCACTCACTTTCTTCAAATTGAATTTTAGAGAAATGTGAAAAAAAAGTTTCTGCTGTTAATTTTTCATTTTCAATCTCACTTTAAAATTTATTCTTTATTTTTCTGCCTAGTTGAGGTCATGCAGAATAACATTCCTTTATGTTCTTCACTACCTGTTCATTTTCTCTTCTATCCCTTCTTTCTATAGAAATGGGTTTGTTTGTTTTTTAGGTTGTTTTTTTTTTTTTTGTTTGTTTGCTTGCTTGTTTGTTTTGCCTTCACTTCTCTACTTTCTCCAGTGTCACCTCCTCACATTTCCCAGCAATTCAGTTTTTCTCTCATAATTTCCTGGTTTATTACATTTTACTCACCCTTGGGAGATGTTACCAGAAACCAATGATCAGAGAAATAAATGGATTAGGCAAAGATTACAATACAGGACAAAACAAAGTAAAAAATCCATCTCGGATCATTTTTCTAGAATTGAAATGCAGGGTATGTATAGAAAAAACTACATATTTAGTTGTATTTCCTTACAACTTACCAAAGAGTTTCACTAGGGAAAAGCAAAGCCCTGTTCATTGCAGACCATCAGCAACCACCTTATGCATCCCAGACAGACCTTCCCCAACACCTCTCAGGCACAACCCTGTGGCCTATCAGAGGCACACCATTCTGTGAAGCTTCCAGAGACTGCAGAATCATAGAATAATCAAGGTTGGAAAAGACCTCTAAGATCATCTAGTCCAACCACCAACCCATTCCTTCCATGCCCACTGACCACATCCCTCAGTGTTACATCAACACACTTTGTGAAAACCTCCAGGGACACTGATGCCATCACGTCCCTGGACAGCCTGTTCCAATGCATTACCACTCTTCCTGAGAAGAAATGTTTGCTATTATCGAACCCAAACATGCCCTGGTACATCTTAAAGCCACCACATCTTGTCCTGTCTCTGGAAGAAGAGACCAATTCCCACCTTGACAAAGCATCCTTTCAAGTCATTGTAAAGGACAATAATGTCTTCGCTGAGCCTTCTCTTCTCCAGACTGAACAATCCCAGCTTCCTCAGCCACTACTCGTAAGACTTGTGCTCCATACCCCTCATCAGCTTCACTGCCCTTGTCTGGACATGCTCCAGGGCCTCCATGTCTTGTGGTGAGAAGCCCAAAGCTGAACACAGTACTGGAGGTATGGCCTCACCAGTGCTGAGTACAGAGGGGTGATGACTTCCCTGCTCCTCCTGACAACACTATTTATGATCCAAGCCAGGAAGCTATTGACATTCTTGGCCCCCTGGGCACACTGCTGGCTCATGTTCAGCTGGCTGTTCACCAACACCCCCAGGTCCTTTTCCTCCATGCAGTTTTCCAGCCACTCTGCCCCAAGCCTGTAATATTGCCTGGGGTTGTTGTGACCAAAGTGCAGTACACAGTGCTTGGGCTCATGGACCCTCACCCCACTGGCTTCAGGCCAGTGATCCAGCCTGTCCAGATCTCTCTGTAGGGTCTTCCTACCCTCAAAGCAGATTGACACCTCCTCCCAGTAAGCAACCTTACTGAGGGTGCACTCAATCCTCTCATCCAGATCATCAGCAAAGATATTAAAGAGGGCTGGCCCCAGTGCTGAACCCTGAGGAATACCACTCGTGACCACTCATCAGCTGGATTTAACTCCATTCACCACCACTCTCTGGGCCCAGCCATCCATACAGTTCTTTACCAAGTGAAAAGTACACTTAACCAGGGCATGGGTTGCCAGCTTCCCCAGGAGAATGCCATAGGAGTCAGAGTCAAAGGCTTTGCTAAAGTCTGTGTAGTTCATATTCACAGTCTCTCTCTCATCCACCAAGTGGGTCATCTGGTTATAGGAGATGAGGTTGGTCAGTCAGCATCTGCTTTTCATGAACCCACTGCTGTCTGGCCCTTATCCCCTGGCTGTCCCACACATGCTGTATGACTGCACTCAAGATGACCTGTTCCGTGACTTTCCTTGAATATCATCTGGAAGAGTTCTGAAAGCAGGCAGTCTTGCCAATTACCAAAGAATCACTATATTCTCAAATGTGGAAACACTGAAAAGAGAGTGAGCGTCCTTCAGAGGTCTGGGACACCAGGACTGCTCAGAGTGTGGCTGTAGGGCAGAAACAGCACAGTTTGCTCAGGGCAGGTTTGTCTCCAGTGCTTCTTCCTGCAGGAGCTCATGGGACTTCTGCCACTGACTTCAAGGGACCAAACTACAGCTGAGATAGGGAATGTGGAGACAGACACACTGTGCGGTTTGGTAGATTCACTATTGTTGATGATTATTTTATTGGTAGTATTATTTACTTACTGGTATTCCAGTAGCTCTTAGAGACATGAAATAAGATGGGAACTCATGGCTAAAATGATATATGAGCAAGGATTAAAACAACTTCCCTTTACAAACACGTGTTATGTCACACATAGACGATGTGAGAAGGAAAGGCTGTGTGCCAGCATTTAACTATTTTTCTAGTCATTAGGTAATGGTCTGTATGTGGAAGCAGTGTAACATCTGGCTCAGAGCTGCATTCACGCAGCGCTGAATCCAAGCATTTGTTTCCTGTGAGTAACAGAATTAAGTTTACTACAGAAACAAAACGTGGTGTCCTTAATACTGTGCTTGTACACAGCAATCTGCTGCTGCTTGGGGCCCGAGGATCCAGCAGCGTGCTTATGATGTACTACTCTAGTCACAAAGTCAGTTCAGATTTGCTGAGAACTAATGTAAGCGCTGCACACCCATCACCACACACACTGGGTTTCATTGCTGAAAGAGTGTATCTGAAAGGGGCTTCAGAGCAGAAAAGGCGTTGAGCTGGAGGGTGCGAGGGTCTCTGAGCTGCCCTCGGAGGGCCACAGGCCCACCCGTGCACCACCAGCGGAGCCGTGACATGCATGGGACATGCATGGTGCTCTGCTGAGAGAAAGCACCGACACAGGCGGTTACGCTGACACATGAAACACAGCGACTTCGCGTTCCTAACAATGACCTGTTGTCCCAGAGGAAAGGCAAGGCCTCCAAGAGCCAGAGCCGCCGGCCCGGCCGCGACCCGGGGACGATGTGCACGGTACCCACTGAGTACGGCGGGAGCAGTGCCTCCCATCGCCGATTATTTAATCCTCGCCACAGAGAGCCATCTGGAGCGGCCGCGGCGGTATCGCACCCTCCAAGCGTTTGCTCAGAGCCCTACATAAGGCGTTTGCCAGTGAAAGAAGCCGACGGCGAGCGGTGGGTGACCCTGCCAGGCATGCTCCGGGCCGCCTCCGGGTGATCCGCACCAGCTCCGCCGACAGCCGCCGAGGGCCCGAGGCAAGGGAGGGGCGGGCGGCCCCGCTCTGGCTCCCGCTCTACGAAGCCGGAGCGGCGCTGACACCGTCCGTACCCGCGGACCCACCGCCCCCGGCGCGGTCCCCGCCGGCGGCTCCCGGCTGCGGGGCGGGGCGGGGCGGAGCGGGCGGGCGGGCGCGGGTTCCGGCGGGCGCTGAATGGAAGAAGCGCTCCTCCGCCGGGCACGGCCGCGCTCGCACCCCACCCCACCCCGTCCCACCCATTTCCCCCTCCCCGCGCCGGCCCCGGGGAGGAGGACGGCGGGGCATGCCGCCGGCGGGGCGGTTCCGCGGGGACTGACATGCTGCTGAAGGAGGGAAGGCGCCGGCCCCTCCGCCTCCCCCCGCGGTAGCCGGGGCGATGCTGCAGGGCGCTCTCCCGCCGGTGCCAGCCCTCCGCTCGCTGCCGTGAGCGGCGCGGGGCGCGCTCCCTCCCCGGGGCGGCGGCGGCGGCGGCGGCGGCGGCGGCGGCGGCTCCGCGCGGCGGATGCGTGTGCATGAGCTCTGCACCGAGCGGGCGCAGGAAGCGCCCCCGCCCCGCCGCCTCCATCTTCCCGGGCAGCGGGTCCTCGCCGCGCGGCCGCGACGGGGAGCGGCGGGGCAGCGGCTCCGAGGGCGCCTGCCAGAGCCAGCGGGCCCTGGACGACTGCAAGACGGTGGGTACCGACGAAGGGCTTCGCTCTCGCGTTCCGCTTCTCCACGGCGCTCCGCAGCGCCGCTCCCGCCCGTTCCCCTGTTGCCATCGGCGCGGGTGGAGGAGCCGCGCTGCCCGCAGGGCGCTGCCGCGTTCGGGCGGGTCGGTGACGGGAGGGGGGGCTGGGGTCCGCTGGGCCGCAGAGCTGCCCGCGGCCGGCAGCTGCTTGCCGCTGGAGCCGGCCAAATGTCAGCGCGGGATGAGCCTAAACGGGTCAGCCGTCGCTTCTTTTGCATCCGCTCACGTAAACCACCCCCTTGACTTAAAACCACGCTAAACGGGATGCAGAATTTGAGGCAGCAACGCTGTGTCCCTGTTGCACATGCTGCTGCTCGCTGACTCCCCACGGCAGCTGTTGTACGTCTCAGGTAATCCTCTGCATCCATGTTAGTTTTGGGCCATCACATGACAGCGTGGCATTTTTCTCCATTCATGCTCAGACAGTTCGATCCCAGCACCTTCCCGGTGCCGTGCTAAGTGTGTTTAGCTCCACAGCTGGCCTTGGGCCCCAAAACTGCCCTTCTCCCTCATGGCAGAAATTACAAGCAAATGTGTTGCTGCTTCTTCACCTGACAGATCTGTGCCTTGCTGCAGCTCTGTCCAACAGTACTGGAAGTGTTTCTGTTACTTCTGCTCCACCAGGCTCTGGCAGTGCTTTTCTCTGATATGCGAACAGTGCTGGCAGATCTCCACACCGATACTTCAAAACCGGCAGCAGCACCAGAGCTCCAGGGATCAGAGCTGCCAAGGTGGCTCTATAAATACATCCAACAAGTGGATCCCACTGCATCCTGCCTTTCTTCTCAGGAGCTTAATTTGGGTGGTTAAGCACAAGTGCCAGATTTGTTTCTTCACTCTTTATCTGGTAAAATTCTGATTAGAAGTATGACATGATTTACCAATGGATTGTCAAAATGCAGTGAGACAAAATGAGGGATCTCTCTCGTGTTCTGTCTCGATGCTGCAGCATCAGTGTGGTTTTGTTTTCCTTGGCAGTGCTGAGGCTGCTCAGTGTGTCCTCTGCTGGGTCAGGGGATGTCAAGCGAGAACCTGCAGAATGCATCTGCCTTACGGGTGTGGGATGAGGATCTCTGCTTTTTATGATGCAGAATAATTATGCTGTGACACAATGTAGTGCTCTTTCTCCACTGTTTTCTTGTGTCCTCTTAAGCTACACAGAATAAGAGATTTGAAGAGTTGGAGTGTTTTGTCTGGGGCTTTGTTGTTGTGCAGTTTTCTGGTGAGATGAAAGCACTGGGATTATTTACCTGCTCCAGAAACTAGCCAAAAAAATGCGTCCTGATACCAGTCCTTAGTCCTACTGAGTAATTACAGTGGTGAGCATGACTAGCCAGAATGTAAAACTGCCGGGGAAGCAGCTGATTTATTTTCTCTTTCTGAGTATGGCAACCTGAGGGCTGGACTTTCACATTTGGTGAAACTGATAGATAGAATGCAGGTGCCAGACTTGGCTTTTTGCCATGCTTATATGTTGGACATGCCAAAATCTTGATGGTAATGATGGCTGCAGTTACCAGCAGTTACTCTTGTCTGTTTCTATAATTTGTAAATTGAGGTCAAATCAGCAAAACAAAATAAATACGTATTTTGTTATAGCGCTCCCTTCCTTCCACCCCCTCCACCATGCAGGGCAAATGTTCTGATGTGCTTCTTCCAGCAGACAGCAAATGCTTTGTTTCCTTAAAATACCGTCCCACACAGGCAGTCAGTGGAACTGAATAGTCATGGTCTGTCCGTCACTGTGAATCTACTTGGGCTTCCAGCAGCATCCCTATATATCTTCTGGGTATCAGATAGCTGAGGAAAGGTCAGAATGTTTGTTTACCTCTTCACCTGCTTTTTGCTTCCACACCAGGAGCGGTGTTCTCTAGAATCCTAGCTGGGAAATGCCTGTCCAGTAAATCTTCCCTAGCAGTTATTCCCAATCAATTTCAGGTCTGAAATCTGGGTTAGAAGCCGGTGACAGAACAGAAGTCATTACAAAATTAGCAAGATCTCTAGTGTAAAAGCAAACACTGCATTCCAGTCCCCAAGTGTGTCATTAATCAGGAAGCAAGAGAAACAAAAGCAGTCATTTCTGGAGATATTTTCATCTCTTATTGATAGCAAAAAATAACCTACTAGTAAACCAAAGCAGCTGTTTGTCAGGGATTGGTTGCTTTTTCTGCTTTTTTTGTTGTTTTTTTTTTCTTTGCCTGCTTAGTATTTAAGACTAATAAACTTACACTTGCAGAGATTAGAAGCAGAAACAACACTTTCCTGCAGATGAATGTTTGTAGAACACAGGGGGCAGCTGGTAAGGAGGCCATCATTATTCACTAAATCTCAGGCACTCGATCCCATGTGCCATGACATTGGGAGCAGCAAGAACAGACTCGAGGCTGGATATGTGTTTATGAAAAAGCAGCTGTTTTTATCATTGTAGCTCATTGTCTCACCCAAGCACACCATCTGTTTTTCAGCTCGTCCAGGATTTCAATACACAGGTGGCCCTGTACCGGGAGCTGGTGATTTCCATTGGGGATGTCTCTGTCACCTGCCTATCTCTGCATGCAGAAATGCACAGGACCCGGACCCGGGGATGTGAGATGGCCTATCAGGCTCACCAGAAGCTAGCGGCGATTTCCGGGTATGGGGCCTACTCTCGTTTAGTTGAAGCTGTACTCTTATGCATGTCTCTGCTAAATATTCCATTGAGGAGACTTTCATTTCAAGCGCTGACTTGTATTTCTGTTTTAGGGATGGAGATGCACAATCACAAATTCTACCAAATGCTTATATCCTTATTATAGTGCAGTTTGGGGTCAAATCCCTGTCCCTTCACAGAGATGATATCTGACTAATTTCATGTAATGTTTTTTAGGTAAGTCAGGAGGATTTTGCCCTGTATCACCAGACAGTATAAAAAGGTGAAGGGAGAAACCTTGATTTTTAAGACCATTATTAAAACAGCTGCCTTCCTAGTCCTTCCCTGGGTATACCTAACTGAGGAGTTAGAAAGAAGTAACAGTGCTACTAGGAACTTAGCAATATTAGAGGAAAAATAATTAGGTAGAACTATGTAAAGGGGGATTACAAAGTTTGCTTGAAGCTTGTGCTTATTTTCTGTATGTTTTAATACTATTTGTGTTGAAAGGAGGATTGAAGCTTTCCCAGCATATAATTTTGTAATTTATTTCTCTCATGGACTTATTGTATTACATCAGAAGCATTCCTTTCCATGGAGACAGATGTATCATCATGTATCATCACCTACTAGAGACTGTGCCAAAGGAAAGATAATTAGGGATAGAATAATTGTTTTTCAAAAGTTAATTGTTTTCTGTTTTCACGAAGTCCAACTGTTTGTGTGTCACACACAGCAGATGACAGGGGTGTGACATTAACACACCCACCCCTGATCCTCGTCTCTCTAACCATGCTGTGTCAGAGCTTCCTGTTCCTGCCTTACTCAGCATAAACCTAAAAGATTGTGAAATCTTTATTTTCAGCAGCTCTGCCCAATGCTCATAGAATTTTTTTCATCAGATTAACCTATATGAGAAACCTGTCACAGGTTTAGTAAGTAGAGGAAGTCTGATGTAACAAACTCAATGGAAAAAACACTGGTCGGTCATTTGATCTGTTGATCTCTTCAGAAGTAATTTTGTGTAAAGTCTCTTGTGCTGATATTACAAACTGATTTGTTCCTGAAACATAATAGATGCTTTTAAGCTACTAAAGTCTGGGAGAGTTAATTAAAAAACAAAAAGTATGCAGTAACCTGTTCACAGTACCTCAACAAGTGTAGCACTGAGATCATGAAAACAAGCTAACAGCAATGAAATGGATTTTGTATACTTTCAGACTCAGTAGAGAGATAACCAAAACATACATTCAGATATCAGAACCTAGGGCAGATTTTTTCTTACAATCTTTATGTTAAAGAAGAATATAAATGCATGCTCATTCAGAACAGAGAGCTCCTTTAAGTAATCATTTCACAGTTGTGAGTCTGTCACATACACAAAGATGTCCTAAAGGTTGTGCAGTTGTTATGAGACTGACATTTAGCTATCTAAAACTATTTTAAATAACTGTGATAATAATGTGATATCCATAACAACTGGTAGGTGTTAGAAACCCTCTGGAAACGACTTGTTCAGTTTGACAGACGTTTTTCAAGATGTGCTTCATAGCCTCACCCTCCTACAGCTGAGGAAGGGCATATGAGCCAGCCCCACTTGTGTGGTGTGTCTGTGAGGAAGGATGGGAGGTGAAGGAGCAGCAGGGACTCTGTGCAAAACACAAGTGGAAGGAGTGGAGTAGTAAATAGAGGTGCAATCTGTAACTCAGATTGAAGGGCGATGTTGTGCATATGACATAGGATCTGGAACTTAATTTAGTAAGAGGAAAAAGTAGTGAGAGGAAAAATATTCAGAGACAGGGGTATTAAATCAGCTGCAATATTAGAGTCAGGAGAGTGGTGTGGTGCTCCAAAATCACTGGTAGTCAGCAGGTGGGACAAAGGCTCATTTGGTTTGCTATTTTAATTTAAAATGAGCAGCCTTGTGCTGTGCAGACTTCCAGATAACACAACTGATTCCACCTTTGAAAGCTTGTTCAAGATAGCTGTCCTTGCCAATTGCTTTCCCAGCCAGAGATAATTACAACAGTTAACTAATTGTGTTACTGGCTTTAAGATTTCAATACATATCAGCATTTAGTCAGTAACATTCTTTCGGGTTGTAAGTGACCTGAGCTATTGCAGGGCACTTGAGTTTCTTTCAAAAAGGTGGTATCACTTTATCAGATAACATTGAGGAAAAAAATAATGGGGTGGAGATGGTACATTAGTAACTGCATGGGATAGAAGTCAAGAGGAAAAAAAAGGTTTGGCCTTGGGAACATCAGTTCTGGTGTCAGAGAAGGACAGAGGTGTAATATGAACAAGAGAAGATGTCCATTGTAGCTGTAACAGATGTATACACTGATATGCCATCAAAGGGCTTATAAAAAGGCATATCAAAGAACATTGCCTTCCCTCACGTGCTTGCCACTTCCCAGTCAGTTGTTTTGGAATCTCCTGAATCAAAGGCTGCATCTGAACAATTAGTACCTGATCAATACAGGCTCACAGAAAATTTCAGAATTTGTATAAATATGAGGGTGTTCTACTTAGAAAATGCTGAGTTTTAAAAATGACCTCTATACTTAGAGGTCTTTTCCAACCTTGATTGTTTTATGATTCTATGATTCTACACTGTGATGTTTAAAAATGTTACAGATGGATTAATTAAGTTTTTCAAGAAGGGAAACTTCAAATTCCATCTTTAATTTAATACCTCTAATAGCTATTATAGCACTCATCCTCTTTTTAAACTTGCTCTGTTATATATTTTGGTCATAGAGAGAGGTGAAAACTTCCCAAAGAACAGAGTTTACCTGAGTTTACCAACAGTATGACTTTCAGGGAAAAAAAGATTAGAAATAGATATCAATTAAATGGAAATATTCTAGTTCTGGCTAATAATCTTTTAGGAATGAAAGTCAAAGCTCTTCTTTCAGGACTTCTTTCAGGACTTTACATCAATTCCTGTTCACAGTATTCATAATCCATATGAAAAATTCTTTTTTATTTTTAATGATACCATCTTCTGAGGACTGTGATCAAGCTCTGTTTCTTTCATTGCATTTTCTACTCTATTAAAATATCATAAATTAAGTAGCTTGTCTGAATTATGTTATGCATCTTGTAGTATCAGAAGTTATCATGAAACTCAGAGGAAGTAAAGCAGCAAGAAAATGGATCAGCATTTTTTTTCTAAAGATAAACCAAAGGAAAGAGAAAATGCTTGGAACAAGAGGGAGAAGGAAAGAAAACGTGCAGATCTCTATTTTGGAATCTTATTTTTTTTGGCTGATAAATACTCTGGTGGTATTTTAGATCAGAAGTTGAAAGTTTGGGATGTGAATAGAAATATAGCTCAGAACTGTATTTTAAGGCACAGTTCTTCACAATGGTACAGACTTCTTAAAATGTCCCTTTCATACTCTCAAGCACTTGACATGATTACATAATGCAAGTATTTCTGGGTGCATTTGTCACACTGGAACTAAAACTGACCATGTCTCTCTGATAGTCTGATATAAATGTTGATAGTGGCTGTTTCTTGAATAAAATAGAAGCCTCATCTCTGTGCTTTGAGAAGATCATGCAGGAGGTCCTCCTGGATGCTGTGCTTAGGTACATGTGAGATGATGAGTTGATTCAGGATAGCCAGTACAGCATCACTAAAGGCAGACTGTGCCTGACCAATCTGGTGGCCTTCTGTGATGCAGTGATGGTATCTGTGGACAAAATAAGGGCAGCTGGTGTCATATACCTGTACTTGAGCAATGCCTTTGATGTTGCTTCATACCACATCTGTATTTCTAAATTGGAGAGATATAAATTTGAAAATTGGACTTTTTGGTGTATAAAAAGTTGCTTGGATGGTCGCAGCCAGAGAGCTGTGGTTAACAGCTCTACTTCTAGCTGGATGCTGGTGATGATTGGTGTCACCAGGAGTCCATAATGGGACCAGTGCTCTTTAACATCTTTGTCACTGACACAGACAGTGAAACTGGGACCTGGAAAGTCATGTCAAGTAACCCCATGTGATCCTAATGAGGTTCAACAAGGTCAAGTTCATTGAATTGGGGTTGGGTTAAGAAAATCCCAAATACAGAGTATTCCTTGAGGGCAGCTGCTCAGTGAGGTATTTTGGGGATTTGGTGGGTGAAAATCTCAATGCAAGCCAGAATTGTATGCTTGCATCCCAGAAGCCCAGCTGCATCCTGAGCTGCATCAAAAGAGGGGAGGACAGCAGGCCCAGAGAGGGGATTGCCCCCCTCTGCTCTGCCTTCATAAGGGCTTGTCTGGAGCTCTGCATCCAGGCCTGGGATCCTTAGCACAAGGAAGAACATGGAGCTGTTGGAACAGGTCCAGGGGAGAGTCACAAAGATGATCAGAGGGCTGGAGCACCTCTCCTGTGAAGAAATGCCAAGGGAGCTGGGCTTGTTCAGCCTGGAGAAGAGGAAGACATTCCACAAATTAAAAAGAGCTTATAATCAGGAGGGAACTTTCTGTATGATCTCATAGTGAAAGTACAGTGGGGAATGGTTTTAAACTAAAAGAAGGGAGATAAAGGTTAGATCTTTGGGGTACGTTTTTCACTGAGAGAGTGATGAGGCACTGGCACAGGCTGTGGATTCCCCATCTTTGAAGGAGTTGAAAGCCAGGTTGGATGGGGCCCTGGACAGTCTGATCCAGTGCATGGCAACCCTGCCCATGGCGTTGGAGTTGGAACTGGATGATGTTTAAGGTGCCCTCGAACCTAAGCCATTCTGTGATGCTACAGTTCTATGAAGTGGAACTGTGCGAGGAGTTCAGGGATGCATGGCAATGTACACAGATGCAAACTTAACTTTAAAAGTAATTGTCCCGGGTTGTTCAGACTAATGTTGGAAATTCCAGACCTTGAAAGGAATAAACTCCAGTTATAGGGTAGAGACCAACCATCTTGAATGCAACTCTGCAGAAGAGGACCTCGTGGTTCTGGTGCATGCCATGCTGAAAATGAGCCTGCAGTTTCTCTTTGCAGCAATCACAGCCAACAGCATCCTTTGCTACGTTAGGAAGTGTCACTAGCAGGTTGAAGGAAATGATCTTTCCTCTCTGTTCAGCACATATCTAGAATATTGTGTCCTGTTCTGGGTTCCCCAGTAGAAGAGAGAAAGAGACATACCAGTATGTCACAGCATTTAAGATATCTGAAGAGCTGACAGAACATGCATTGTTTGGTTTGAAGAAGGGAAGGCTTGGAAGTGGCATTTGTCCCTGTATATAAATACCTGATGGGATAATGTAAAGAAGACATAGCTAAACTCTTCTCAGTGGTATCCAGCAGTAGAACAAGAAGTGGTGAGCACAAAGTGAAATAAAATAAATTTGATTAAAACATGTTTTAAAACCCTGTTTTACTGGTGCCTGGAGATGTGGAATCCCCATTCTTGGAGACAATAGGAGCTCAGTGAACACGGCCCTTAGTGACCTGCTGTAGTGGATTTAAGCAGCAAGAGAACTAGATGACCTCTTGCTGTCCTTTCGGCCTGTGACTAAAGTCTCAGTAAATCTCCTCAGGATTTATGTTGATCTGTTTCTGTTACTTTTACAACACAATTGTTATATGTTAACTTCTGCTGAGTTCAAGTAAAGTTGAGGCAGTAGGCCTAAAAATAACGTCCTGATTGCGTTCCTGTGTTTCTTGCAGCACATAGAAGTGCTTCCATAGTGTTGCTTTAGTTTTAGTTCATTTCCACTTTTGTTTTCTTTTACAGTCCTCACTAGAATTCTGTTGCTTTCCTTAGGCATTAGAGGGTAGGTTCTCAGGTATAATTTTTATTAGGTCAGTTCCTAAGGTTGTGCTCAGACACTTCGTTGACATCCAGCTGTAGCTATATATTTATTCTGAATTTTTAATCTGAATTTTCCCTAAAGAATGAGACTTTAAAATGGCTGTGTACTTACTAAAGCATACATGCAAGCAAAAAAGGTCTGCTCTAGAGTATTTTAGAAACTGAGAAAAAAGGGGAACAGGCTTGTAACTTTGTGAGAGCTGTATTAAGACAGACATAATAGAAACCGTGTTAACTGTTTCACTTAAGGTGTTAAATAAAGCACTGCTGACAAGCAGTATATCTCAGCAGAAACAGAACATGGCAATGCTCAGCTCAACAAGAATTTTTATAATCATGAATCAAGAACAAGGCAGACAGAGTCTGTCTGTCAGCAGAGAGAGCAACAAACTAGGGCTCACCCAAGCTAGGTATCAACCATGCAGCATGTATCAAGATCTCTGCCCTCCACAGCTGTGTTTATAATCACTGCTGCTTAACTCCCTCTCTCACTGTGTGTGCCAGGGGTCAATGCTGATCTCTGGAAATTTGAATTAAAGGCACTGCCCCTGTGTTCTTCTTCCACTACAGTTTATGTCGTAATAGACAAATTAAAAGTTAAGAGTAAAGTAAATGCTTCAGAGAGGTTGTGTCATGATACAAGAATATGACCTGTTGGAAGTATAATTGAGTATTAAAAGTAACATGATAGCTTGTAAGAAAACATGTTTGGGAATGTTTTGGGAAGGAAGCTCAGATATGGATATACAGTGAATTTACCCTTTACAGACACATAAGTGTGCAACAAGTACACAATAGCTTGCTCCTCTCAGAAGAATGAGACTCATGGACACTGCTCTCACTACATTTTAAATGTTCTTAAGTTATAGCTAAACCTGTGCACCTAAAATAATGGAAAGGCATTGAAAAGCTAAGGACATTTCCTATGGAACTGAGTTAAAATGAATTCTCTTGTTGATAATACAGTGTTTACTCAATTTAAGTTGCAAGAAGAAAAAGAAAGAAATCATTTAAATCAGATACCTCAAGTTCCAATAACGAAATCTTTGAAAGCAAATTGTGAAGAAGAATACAAGGTTACTTACAAAAACTAGGGTTCTCAAAATAGCTAACCTCCACAGTCCCAGTTTTCCTTTTATATCTTTGTCTTTGGAGTGTTAATATGTCCCTTTACAGATCTGCCTTTCATAACTGGGGGCCAGATTCAGCCAAGGCAAGTGTGCATAAAAATTTAGTATTTACTTCCCTGTGCAGAACAACAATTTAAAAAAAAACCTGAAAGTTCTACATCTGCAGTGACACAAAGTCATGTTATTTTGATGGAGTGGAAGGGAGACTTAGCACCTTGCTTTAGGGTAAGCCTAATCAGCAGGCAGAAGTGGGGCACTCTTCATTGTCCAAGTTCTGAAAAGGCTGATCTCATAGACACCAACATCCTCAGGGCACACTGTCACACACAAACAGTTTTGGGCTCCTGACAGTAAACAAAGGCAGCTACCACTTTCTTCTAAACCAAAGTTAAAATTGACTCAACTTACTTTTAGATTGCTAGTTCTTGTCTCAGAAAAAAACACCCAGACTTCCAGACTACTGCCAAGCAAAAGTGGGAGATGAAGGCAGAACAGACATCATCTTCATCATTCAATTTATTTGCAGTCAGGCAGGAACATAGCCCTGTAGCTTTTCCCCTGTGGAACGACCTGAAACAGAGAGGTAACTGCAGGGCAAGGAGGGCACATTGCCATCACCTGCCCAGCTGAGGTAGTGCTCCAGGGAGCAATGTGGTGCAGGGGCTTCACTCTGCTTTGGCTTTAAGCGGTACCAGTGTGGATAAATACTGAAAAGTGTTTAAGGAAATACCTTGGTCGTTATCAGAGTTTGCATTCTAGTCCTTGCTGCTATGACTTCTGTGTCTTTTAGGCAGATAAAACACAGCAATCTGCAGAAGAGCACAGTGCCATGTGGTTTTTAGCAGTCTGGTTTTAACCTGTTAAACTCTTCACCTACTCACAGCCTTGGTTTAGGCCTGGAGCAGGTTGCAGGTTTAGGGTGGTTTGGCTTCCATTTAGACCTGACTTCTGCATTCAGCCCTCCATTCTGGATCCCAGCCTACAGAGGATCAGTATTGGAACAGCATTTCAAAAAGAGCGAGCTGCCATATTTTAAGTCCTCCATTAGCACGCTTGTGTGTCATATGTATATAGCATTCCACTACAGCTAACTCAGGAATCACAGAGTGTCCAGCTGTAGGTATGTTCTGTTCCATGATAATTAAATATTTGAAATCATTATCAAACCGTTAAGTCTCAACTGATCATAGCATCAAATTAAGCATTCCTTCACCAGGAATAATTCCAGTGCTGTCAATTAAATATTCGTGTTTTATTTATGTTTTTTCATGACAAATTCATGTTTTAAAATTAAACGTATACTGAAGTGTTTCCACTATTGTACACATTATCCCTGGATGCTGTTTCCCCTTTGCTGGGTACACTTGCTGATCTATGTTTAGATTTTCTACATTTTTATCTGTAGGAGGAGAAATAGATTCAGTTACTTACACATGAACAATTGATTTCTTGCCTGTGGACTTGGTATAAGAATTCAAATGCTGTCATATTGTGCTGAATTATGTACTCAGAATTGTTGTAGAAGCTGCCTTCTCCTAGCAGAAGAAAACAAGTTTGAAGTGAATAAGCAAAGAAAAGCTGATGCTTCTTACCTCTATCATGGCAGGAGAGATGGTTGCAAATGAACTGTTGATAATTTTGCCAGTATGGGAGATGGTTAAAAGGCAAAATACTAAAATGTGCCATGTTTATACAGCAACCTCCAATTACTTCCACAAGTTCTGGGGCATTTAATTTAGCTGCAGACTTACCAAAACAGTGTACATATGGCCTTGCTATTCCTTTTTTATCCTTCAAGTGGAAATTACTAATGCGTCTGTGCAACCGTTAATGCAGAATACTGGATGCCCAAGGAAGACTTTGCACAGGCATCTCTGAGCAGAAATAGTCATTTCAGAATGAAAAAAATGTATTGCCAATTTGCAAAGTGAAATGGAGACTAAAGCGGAATTAAAAAATTTAAAGTGAAAATATGCAAAGTTCCTTCTGCTATAATACTGCTTTCTGAACACATTCTAGCAACAGATGGTTTTTAAAAAAATCTTATATAAATTTAAACTTTCTAGGTAGCTATTCCTTTTTGCTTTTTTTTAAGCACATTCAGGCTTTCTCGGTCTCTCAGCTGTGATTTTTAACTTAACTGCTTGTACAGACTGGATCTGAGAAATACATGGTGGGGCTATGTAAAATGCTTCTATTACACTACAATTTCTATTTCAAATGGAAGGCTTTTTTTTATTATTCAGAGCACTTCTAGAAGCATTTGATGCATGCAGCATCTCAAATATTACCTTATTTTGAGCACCGTAGTAGTAATCTGTTTGATGATCCAGTTTACACTGCTTCCAGTGCAGCAGTCACATTGTGGAGCTAATAAAATATTTTCTCTTTCTCTTTTTTTTTTTTTTTTTTTTTTGTTTTATTTGGAGGAAATATGAATACATTGTTCCTTACTACTTCTTGTTTTACTCCTATGTCATTCTGATCTGTTTTTTGTTGTTGTTGTTTTTGCTTTTTTGTTATTCTGAAATATGGAAACACTGAAATTTATGTTACAAATAGGTAAGTTATTCAGAGCATACAAGTGCTTTGTGGAATGTCCTTTGGAAAATTATTTTTTCAATTTATATTCAAAATAGTTACTAGAGACAGAAAAAAAAAAGAGAATTCAAACCAGTCATCTGGCTTAGTGTCCTGAGGATGGTCAACAGCAGATGGCATCAGTGCCTGCAGCAGAGTTCCTTCTAAATCCCGTATGGTAATGGTTTATGACAATCATACAGCACCAAATACCCAAAGCACTCCATCCATTTTCAAGCCTGTTTGGGAAATCTGACCCATCTGGAAGAATGTGATTGGTATCTGCACCAATCAGAAAAATAAACCATCCCTCAGGAGATACTTAATACTTGTCAAAGATTCAAGTGCTCCATAACTATTAATAAGTGAGTGTAGATATGACTTTTTAATATTTAAGTTTTGCAGACTTTTGAAAGATAAAGTTTATAATGTTTCATAATGAGTAGCAAGTCATTGAGAAACATTTTAAAGAACTTGGAGGAGGAATCCATAGGCATCATGAGTTTCATCTGTCTAGATGACTAGATCTTATTGCTCTCTCCAACCTTAATGATTCTATGATTTTAAAGTTGTAAGAGTCCATATGGTGATTGGGTTTGAGCCTGTGGACTGGTACAGACCTGTCCTTGCTCTCACTACTCAGAAACTAAATTGAGGATAACTTGCATAGGCTGAGAATTTCTTTGGGAAACTAGAAAATTGCTTCCCATTCAGTTAATCTAACTCTATCCTTCTTAGTAATCACATATGTTTTCTGAAAGGTCTGTGCTATGGTCTGGATTTATGTATTATATATAGTGTCTGGTATTTAATTTGAGGTAGTGAGACATCAAGTCAGATTGCTGGTCCAGATCAGGCTAGAGCTAGGCAAGGCTGACTTGAGAACTCACCTAAAGATTGCTTTTGTCTAACTTGACACTGCACCTCCTCAGTGAGAGACCTGATAAAAAGGTAAACATTAGGGCAACACTTTTTCTCTTCATTTTACCATGTTCAGTTTCAGTCCTTCACTACTCCTCAGGCCATCCCCTGAGAGGCATATGGCAAAGGATGAGAGCTACTGGATTATAATCATTCCATAACAGTTCCTTCTCTGCTGCTTCTTCGTCTTCCCACTTTTCCTATTCTCCAGCATGGGCTCCTCCTAGGACTGCAGTATTGTTAGAAAAATCTGCACCAGTAAGGGCTCTCCACATGTGCTAGTTCCTTCAGAAATATCAATCTGCTCTAGCATGGAATTATCCATGGAGTGCAGGATAAATCTGTTCTGGCAGATTCTTCTCCATAGGCTATGGGAATGTCTGTTCTGCCATGGAGAAGCTCCTCCTTCTTTCTCTGACCTTGATGTTCTCTTGTTTCTCACTCTTTTTCTTCTATCTCTCTATGCTGTATTCTGCCCCATTTGAAATAAGTTTTCACTGATGCATTACACATTAGACTAATGGTCCCAGCAGTGTCCTGCAGCAGAACTATTGTGCAGCTTGCTGGGATTGTCTGTGTCCCATGTAGGGTAGTCCTGAACCACCACTCACATAAGCCAACCTTCAGTCCCCAAGTTCTTGTCACCTCCATCTACTACACCTAACCTTGCCTAAGGATACACTGGAGGAATTTTGAATAAAATTTTGCATAATAGTGCTGCTTTACTTAAGCTTAAGTTCTGTCAGATGATAATAAGCAGTTTGTCTCCTGGTGGAAAAGTCTGGATAGACTTGTATTAATTTATTTCTCATCAATATCCAAGGTGACCTGATAGCAGCCTTTCAGTATCTAAAGAGGATCTACAGGAAAGAATGGAACAGACAGTTGTTAGCAGAGTCTGTGGTGATGGTACAAGAGGAAATGTTTTCAAACTTAAGGAGGGTCACCTATATTTAGGCTGGATATAAGGAAGAAATATTTTAGAGTGAGGGTGGTGAAGCATTGGAACAGGTTGCCCAGTGATGAGGTGGATGCCCCGTCCCTAAAGACTTTCAAGGCCAGGCTGGACCAGGCTCTGAGCAAGTTTCCAGCCTGTCCAGGTTGAAGAGGTTAAAGAGCAATTAATAAATTCATTTTAAAGGCAAGGTTGCTGCATCTCTAGTACCTCATATAGTGAATTCTCAAAAGAATTTTAGAACTTCAAGTGAAAAAAAAAAAAAGAGTAGACTTCAAAAAAATGAATAACCTTCAATTTTTCCTTGGGGAATATTTCTGAAAGAGAAGGGTGAGCTGTGTAGACCAGACAATATATGACTGTTGGTGTTAAGGTAATGTCTATGGAAGATTTTTTTAAATTAATTTTTGAATATATTAACTTTTTTTAAAAAGGATATTTCCTACTGATACTGTTCTAGGTAGACTATTTGAGCTTGGAAATATCTAAACTTCTGTAAATTTTGTTGTTAGAAATGTCTCAGTGATATGAGATATTGCACTGAGTCTTTGTTCTACTTATACTATAGTATAACCAGAACAAATCCCACAGATTTTCCCTTCTCCAGCTAACCAGAATCTGTCCTGAAAACTTCCTTCTGTTACTGAAAACTATTAAAGATAGTAACTGCTTCAAAACAACAATTTAATAAAAACAACCTATCAACAATTTATAGGTATACTAGAAAGAATTAGCCTTGTCCTTCCTATGACTGGGCTGAGATGTTGTGCAGCACTGGCATCACATTATTACAGCACATTAGTAGAACATAAAAATAACATGCAATGCTGAAACTGGAGCAATGTGCATGAAATACATGTATTTTAGAAGAAAAAAAACAATAACCCTAGCAGATGGGAGGAACACAAATAATGTTTTCTCAAAATCTGTACAAAGGAGAATGTACTCAGTTGATTTTTCTACTCAAAAGCATGAATGGTTACGTTATAAAAAAGTAAATGATGTGCTTAAGATAGAAGAGCAGAGGCAGCTTAAGTTGCACCTGAATCATTAGAAGAGGAGCCTCTGGCTGCTTGCCCTCAGCAAGAAAAGAAAATAATCATTTATTTTCTGCAGTGTATGTCACACCTTATTTTCTAGCAGAACCATAATCTCCGAGGTTGGTCTTACAGCACTTTTTGCAGCTGATATGTATTTCTAAACTGCACTGTGGAGCACTGCATTGATGTGATCAATTCATTTTCACTTTTGATTTGCCAAAGGCTTATTTTCTTCTAACTGATGTGATAAATCCAAAATGCATATTCCTTATTACAGATGTAGATCATCTCATAATACTTCACCTCTACTGTTACTGTTCATTAAAATGATATTTTGCTGTATATTAAAGTATGTTATTTGTCAGTGCTTGCCAAAAGGTATATCAAATGCTTTTGATAATTTAGCTGATTTTTTTAACCACAGATAGTACATTTGCATGCATTTTTAAGTGTTGCTGATAGGAATAGCGAAGTAATTCTCTAAAACAGTCACATGCTCTGCTGCGACTAAAGCTTATAAGTTAAATTCAGATTTATAGCAGCTTTGTTTAGTTCTAGCAGACTTAAATTTCAGTTATTTCAATGGAACTGTGAATGCTGTATACAAGTAGCAATTCAGAAAAGCCTGAAAGTGTTGTCCAGTTCTAACAAACATTTTGGCTGTAGAATAAGATCATCTGTCAAAAATTTTGAAAAGAAAAAAATTATATGTTTCTTTGGAGTTGAAAAATATAAAGTGTTTTCACACTTTACTTTTTTCTTTATTAACTCTTTACCTTCTCTTTACCTTCCCTGCCTTTAAGGAGGGACATGTTAAACATGAATTATTGTATCTTAAAATGGTTATTCAAAGCGGCACATTCACTGTTCCTACAAGAGGTAGAAAATATAATGGCTGGTATGAGAGCCCCCTCTATAGGTATTTCTGTAATATCATCTTAGGAAGAAAAACATTACACTTCTTGATAGTACTTCATAAACACGTTCAATTGAATAACTTTACCAAATATAAAAGTCAGAATTTTATAGAAAGAAAAACATCAATTTTACCAGTGGTCAAAATATAAAAGAAATGTAATGATATTATAGATCTATTTTAGTCGTACTTACAAAAAAAGTTGCTTATAATTTCAATAGCAGCCTAATGAGCCACACAAATGAAATTAATGGCTTTTAAACAAACATTAGCATTTTCTTTTTTTGTAAGTACTTCTAGTGCTTGTATATATCAGAGCTGTCAGACTGCAGAGGTGTGGCTGTGATAGTAATGTGAATTTCTTGGAGTTCTGTGCTATGGCACCCTGGTGCTATTGTATTCGTGTGATAATTACAGAAATTCCTAGTAAGGAAGGGACAGGATATTAGAAAATATTTAATAAACATAATTTAGCAGAGGGAAAATAAAAATGAAAATTTAAGCCACTTTTCTTAGACAATCAGCAAGTGCTTCTATATCAAGTAAGTAATCTTAAGACCTCATGGAAAGAAGTATGGTTGTTTAGAGTAATAAGGTAGCCATATTCCTTTCCTTCATACAGAACCTTTATTATTAAGAAGAATTACACTCCTTCCCTCCCCCCAAAGAAAGGAACAACTTGCTTTGTGTGAAGGAACCCATCCTCTTAGTTCCACATGCAAATCAAAGCCTCCAGTTTTCTAGTGAAAATGGGATTGGAGTGAAGCCTGCTATAGTTACTCAGCTGTATGCCAGCTTGTATGTGCCTATTTGCATGTACCCTACATGCAAAATACTCTCTTAGGCAGATTTCCCCTTCCTCATAATGTGGGAACACATGTGCCTTGAAGCTTCACTGACAAGTCAGCGGGCTGACTCTGCGTAGCAGCAGTCCATACAGTCTCCCTTTGGTTCCTCCCCACAGGGGACGTCCGTTGCATTCATCCTGACAGGGAGCAGTGTTGCCCTCTCAGGGAAAGTAGGCCCAAGAAGCACTGACTGTACAAATGCTATAAAAGTTATCAGTACATGTTGGTCTTACCTCAGTGGACAGGGAGAAGCCAAGAGATTTCTGTTCTATGGTGGATGAAGGAAGTGAGCGTGATTCCTGTTCTTGTGACAGCTGTGCTTTAATGCCAGTGGTGAGGCTGCTGGCTCATGGGCAAGTGCTCAGTGCTGTGATAGTTCTTGTATGACACTTGAGGTTATTAAACAGTGACAACACAATTTATCACAGCAGTTATATGAGATTGTATTATTATGAGATTTTTTAATATTTAAGTGGTCTTCATCAAGAAACTAGGTGGACTGACAGAAACTGAAGTGAGAGTAATAACAAGTTTGGGGATAACAATACAAATTTGCATTAACTTCTCTATATACATGAATACCAATCAGTATACATATCTATTTAATAATTAATCTATAATCAGCATTCTAAAAATTATGTCCCCTGTTCAACATTTCTCACAACTTGGACATAGAGGCATAGGAAATTACTGTGAGGTGAAATTGGAGATTCTTTAAAAAAACAACACAGAACATATATCAAGGATTATAAAAGAAATCTTTATGTATGTTGGCATCTGAGTATGTGGCTGTAAGAGTTAAAAGTGAGGCTTATATGCATGCAAAGGAGAGAATAGTTTGGTTGGGTGAAAGGAATGCTTGTGGTCAGTATTGCAGTTAAATGCTAATTAACCAGTTTGAGGCTGTTAGTAAGTGTAGTGGCCTGGAAATATTTAAAAATATTTTTCTTGGGTATCACTTCCGTTATTATATTTGCAAATGGGAGAAGATTTTTGCCAGCAGTTCAATTACAGACCCTCCATTCTCTTGAAAAACAAAACAAAACAAAAACAAAAAAACAAAAAACAAAAACAAGAAGAGATCTGAAAATGTACATATCAAAGGTGCTTCTAGTTCATATTTTTATGCTGCTCAGAAATCTGAGTTTACAGAAGAATATATGAGATTTACAACAAAAAAGTCAATGAAAATACCTATTAACGTGTCTTCCAATGATTGTTCCATCTTATCTGTGAATAGGAAGCCACTGAGAAATTCAGACTGACTTACAGGCCAGTCTTCTTGTGTATAGTTGCTAGTTTCTTAGTGTGCACAATTAAAAATTCTGCCAGCAAGGCTGAAGAATTTCTAATGAAAGGTGTTCAACATTTCTTCTTCTCAGGGATTAAATAGCAGTCTAAGGGACATTCTGTTTTCTTATACATGTGCTCTAGCCCTCAATCTCACTCCCAGTGACAAAGGAAAGGGAGAAATCCCTTGAAAATCATAAGGAAAGCTCCCATGATGATGATGACTCATATCAAATCTTAAGAATTTTTAACATTTGAAACAACACAGAGAAAATGTAGTAATCCAGTTTTATTAAAATCTTCCTCAAGAGATTTACTGACAAGAAGTTCCCATACTTCTGGCAGTGATAATCTTTAAAGAATCATTGTTTTCAGTAGAAATTCATGGATTTTGCTTCAATTAGGTAAGAGAGAAGAGTGTATCTGTAGACCTGTGTCTATTTATGAGAAAATGCTTTTGTGACTGAACAGAAAAAGGTCATTGTTGCCATCTGCAGCAGCTTTATTTTGTGCAGGTTCCACCTTGCGCAGAGAACATGAGGAGGCAATGTCCTACAGGTGGAACATGCAAATAAATGTCTTGCTTGTCCATTACTAGTTGTGTAAGTGCAGAAAGTCTTATTTAGGACAGAAAGTCTTTCTCAGGAAGAAAAGTTTAGGCATTCAGGAACATCAGGCACTTCAACATGCTTCCCTGTATACTGGGACATTGGCTCTCAAGGGCTTTAGTTATTGAGTGAAATGAGCAGTATTTTTGGATAGCTAAATTCTGGATCTGGATGTTGGTTCTGGCAAGTATGTGGATCTCCACATGCTTTGCTACCCATTACTGGTATGGGAAGCTCAAAGGAAATTACTTACTGTATTCCAATAATTCTGTGTGACTGGGGAAAAAAAGTTGCATACAAATCTAATGCAGTAATTCCATGGTGCTAACTGGAAAACAGTGTTCATGCACGCGTAAGGAAAATGTGGGACAAATCAAAATAATAAAAGCCCCCTTGAGTCCTTTTATTATCTAAATATGTATTGTATTCGAGAAATAGAAACAAGTATATATAACCTAAAGTTTAGAAAGTTAAAACCCTATTCCAGGGGAAGAAAACATGGCATGTTCCGGTTATGCAGTATTTTGCTAGATGTTTGTGCGGTAGTTGGTTAGATGAATTTTAGGAAGTTACATTTACTCCTCAGACTGCATCTTACAGCAAAAATCAGAATCCTACTCTAATTTAAAATTCATCCAGTTTTGTGGCAACTCTTACAGAGAATGGTGAAATAATCGGGAGCCATAAATGTGAAACAAAGCTGCTAGATACTGGACTTGAATATGCTAGTGTTGTTCAGAAATAACAGTGTTCTTCAGAAGAATTACTCCTGATTTATACTAAAACAAATCAAATTTAAATCTGGGCTGTATGTGTTTTATCTTCTTTGCTTAATACCAGTATAATTGCAGTAGAAACTGCTCTTACCATCTGCCCATTTGAAAAGAATTGGCGTTAGATTTATGATTGTTGCATATGCAGAGAGCTGCCCATCTCAGCAGCTAAGTGATTACAGATCAAATGAGTACAATTCACATAATATGTACGTTGCTTTACAGTGAAAGAAACAGCAAACACAACTGCAGAGACTGTTTAGGTTTAACCTTTTTAAACCAGAAAGAGTTCTATGGATTAAGGCAAGATAAAAAGTACTATAAAATATTGTAAAATATCTAGTAGAAATGCTAAGTGTGTGAGGAATCTTCAATTAGGTACAGATTTTAAGAATTATATAGTTTATCTCAGAGTAATTTCGTGTATATTTGTGTGTTTTGTATTGCTGTCACTCCTAAGCATAATTTTCAGTTTCAGAATTAGCATTCTAAATTGTTAAACTACTGTTTATGCAGTTGCTGAAAATATTCATGTTCTTATCCTTTGAAAACAATGTGAGATTTGAACAAGAATCCATTTCTAGCAAATATACTTTTTTTTTCATATGCAATGAAGGACTTGACTGTGAAAGAAAAAAAATAATGTCAGGTAGTGATTTTTTTCAGGAAAAATATTCTGGGACCTAAGAGAATCAAACATTTTCAGAGCTGGAGTCACTAAGAATAGAAAGAAATATTAGAGCAAGCATCTGAAAATGTATCTTCAAAGTATCTTTAGGGAAGGAGGGATCACTTCTTGTTCTGCTCCAATAGCTTTATTCTGTATCAACACTGAGGCAAAGAATCCTACTGCACATATGGTTCAATTTTTCAGCAAATATAGTTGTCAGTTTAGATGTAGAAAATTGGATGTGACTGAAAAGAATTGCTCATATTACAGTCTAGCCAAAGAAGGTAAAGCTCCTTTGGTGGGCAGGTTTATTAACATTTATACAGTCCTAAAGAAACACAATCCACAGTAACTGCATTGTGTGCTAGTTGTTTCCTATCTTTTTGATGATTTCTGGTTGTAACAGACAAGGAGTTGGGACCCATCTTCCTTTTTCCCTTTTTACTAAGCCCAGTGTGGTTTCTTTTCAGTTTGTAGTCTTTTCCAGCCTTCTCTCTCTCTTTCTTTTCTCCTCTTTTTTTTTCTGGCTGCATTTTTTGCATGAGTAAGCATTCTTCAATGAGGTTACCACTACTGTGGTTCTTAACAATTTTCATTAGCATGTACAAACATCGGTAGTCTTCCTTGATGAACTGTGGAAATGCTAAAATTCTTTCTGGACAGTTCTTGAAATCTTCACTATCCCATTTGATTTCTCATATCACTGGGATGGACAGTAACTCTTGAGGAAAACCACACAGTTTTTCCCTCATTATAGGCAGATTATGGCAAGTCCTTGCACCAAATGTTCCTCAGACTTCTCCCTAATCCTGCCCACTGAGCCACAGGCAAAGCGTTACTCCAAGGTCCATTTTATATTGGCTTTTTCTGTTTTCTTAATCCAGAATGTATCTGAGCATTTTCTTCCTTAGTGTTACTAAGTGGCAGATGGAACATTCTATCTAGGCCATGTCTGATTTTCTTTGTCAGAAATAATCATGAATCTCAAATACAGGAGTTTCATTTGAATAGAGCTCCTGTGAAATTGTATCTGCACAAACAAAAGGGTCATCTTTAAAACACAGGTTCTAAGACCTCATCTAAGGTTTCCTGACAAAAGATCTGGGCTTAACATTTCAACTGGATCATGTATCCCAGCATGAATAGTGATCTCTTACCTTTAGTCAGAAAGAACCTACTTTACTGGTTTAAATAGACGTTCTCTGCTGTAGGTCTCAAAGTCTTTGGTCTAGATTGGTGTTAAGAAGTTATTGGAACATTAGCAACCCAGTCTAGTATTGCTACAAATAGCTTACCAGGTAAGCTGCTTTGGTTCCCATAAGGAAATCTGTGAGTATAATTTTATTTTGTTTTCAGGAGCATTTTTTTAAGTACCAGTTCATTCATAGGAAATTAAATCAGTGTAAAGAGTTCCAGAACTCTTATTGTTGTGAAAGCATCATTTGTCATTTCATCATATCTGAAGATGTAATGGCTAAAATGCTGACTTTCCCATCTTAACACTTACTCCCCTGCTGAAAGTAGAGGGCTCTGAAAACCAATTTATCATGTTATAACCAGGTAGATGACTTCTTTAGCACTCACAGAAACAGTAAGTTTAAAAAGCAGTATGTTTATGCCAATGCATCATTCTCAGCCTACAAAAGTAAAATTTAATGCACAGTTTTACAGGTATGTTTGAGAACTGTATCCTGAATCTGGGTAAATTATTTTCATATTGTCCAAAGCAAATTGGAGAAATGAGATTACAGTTCCTGTTTTCAAAATTGTTACCACAGGTAACCTCTGGAAAGACAGCTTTTCTGAAAGAAAAAACAAGCCTCTAACTTCCCGTTCTCCTCACAGTGCAGTATGGCTGATATTTTAAATGTTGGGGAAAAAAGGAAATTCACAGAATTCATAGAATCACAGAACTGTAGGGGTACCCCTAGAGATCATGGAGTCCAACCTCCTGCCAAAGCAGCTCCCTAGCCCAGGTTGCACAGGTAGGCGTCCAGGCGGGTCTGGAACGTCTCCAGAGAAGGAGACTCCACCACCTCTCTGTGCAGCTGTGCCACTGCTCCGTCACTGCACTGGGAAGAAGTTCCCACACACATTTGTGTGGAATTTCCTGTGCCTCAGTTTGTGGCCATTTCCCCTCATCCTGTCACCACCACACACTGCAGAGAACTGTCCAGCCTCATCCCTTTGTCTCAGACAGAAACTGTAGAATCTAATGGTTTACAACTGTTTAGTTTATGATTAGGGTTGATCTGATCAACCCTAATCATCTGATCCATCCTATGTAACCTCAACTGTGACTGTGAAAGTGGCCCTGCAGTTTCCTTGTGCAGCTGCATCAGGATCCAGGGTAACTGCAACTGGATGGTAAAAGAGTATTTAGGTATTACCAGGAAATATCTCGTCAAAGATTCAAAAGAGAAAAAGAGAACTCAGACACTTATTTGATAAAAAGTATCTTTTATAAAAATCCAAAGAAAATAAGGACCATGCAGTCTTAGCAAAGACAAGCCAGTTTAGATGTTTTAAGTGCAGAGATTTATAGAGCTGAAGAATTCATAGAATCACAGAAAGGCTTGTGTTGAAAGGGACCCCAAAGTCATTTAGTTCCAATCCGCATTTTGTGGGAAGGAACGTCTTCCACAGCATCATGTTGCTGAAAAGTTGTAAATGCAGTTCAGCAGAAACAGCTTTTTTCATCATATACTTAGTAGTTTGTGAAGCAGATTATGATATGCTTGTTAGCAGCAGTAGGAAAGCGGAATTGATGACCTTCAGCTTTTTCCAGTCACACATCTAACTAAAATTTTTCTCCTTTTTTATTGCAGCCCAGAAGATGGTGAAATTCATCCTGAAATCTGTAGACTATATATCCAGTTGCAGTGTTGCTTAGAAATGTACACAACAGAAATGCTCAAGTCCATATGCCTGCTAGGATCCCTGCAGTTTCATCGGAAAGGTATTAAATTGCACAAACACACAGGCACTGATTTAAACAAATGAACAGTCTTTCAGGGAATGCTTGGGTATTCATGAAAGACAAAGCACCAAACTATAAAAGGAGTTATTCTACTGAAGCTTTTTAGATATTTCCATTTCATTATCATCATTCATAGAGAAGTCAGTCATGTCAGGCATGGATCCCTAATGTCCCTGTAGTTATGAAGTCTGAATTTATTTTCATTAGAGTGGTCACAAACTAGAAAATTTTCACTGTAATTAATTCACAGTGAAGCCAAGCTGTCTTAGTTATTATAGTAACTACTGCAAAAAGAAAGGTTTTGAAAAAAATATCTTGTATATCACGATGTTTTATTTCAGGTCAAGTTTCAGCACTTACAGATGTTAATTTTTTAGGGTTATAGTTAGGGTTAGAGCTTTACAGAAGCTGTAGCCATAATGCCTCGTTTCCATGTTTTTCTTCATAGAATGATACTTCTAGCCAGACTGTATTGCAGTCATGCTTAGTAATTATAATGGAAGGAAACAAGAAGCTTGGCCTGCAACACAGGCTGCATAACAATTTAAAATAACTATTAATAAAACTAAAGATTTCTGTTATTTTTGCAACGTATGTTTATTGTGTTTCATTATTTCAGTTTTACCACAGAAATAGTTTTATTCCCAAGAGTTAACTTTGAGAAAACAACTGATGTGTCCCTAAGCAAAATGCATTTGAACAGACCTTTGAGAGTGTCATCTTTGTGCCTTATGCGCATAGTTCAGCCTTGCCAGATCCAAGACTCTACAGAGTTAAAGCTTCCCTACTGGCTCAGATGAAGTGAAATTTGTTCTCTCTGGAAAAATATAGAAAAAAAAGTAACTTATTTGCCTCCCAAAACTACTGCCTGGATGGATATATCCCCTAACCCTTATGTTAGGTGTTGTCTAAAGAAGCCATTGCACTCGCCATTTACTTTACACAAATTCAGGTGCTCTAGTGTCTTGGAGAATACTACAGGGACAGCATTCGCCTCTCCAACTCTGACAAAGAAAGTGTGAGAACATGCCAAGGGCTTATAGTGCTGATGAAGTTCACCTTGCATTTCATAATAATGAGCTAATACTGTCATACTAATACTCTCAAGTATTTTGGATGACTCTCAAGTGCCATGTCTCAAGTGGGCTTCCTAGGAATTGTGTAAGGTGATCTCTGACAGAGCTGACTGGTGCTGTGTTTCCAGCAATGTGATGTCAGTGTGTTGGCTGCTTTAGCCACACTTGCCTTTCGGGCTGAATCTGCCAGAGTTCTGTCATAGAAGTCCTGATTCTCAACTGTTCTTTTACACGCAGTGTATATTTTGCCTATTTTATTGTTTGGCCCACCTATAAGGAGCTGCTGATGAATGAAATATACTAACTATGTAACTATAATAACTAATAAATAACTTGAAGAGTTCTCTAAATTAAGCAGAATGATTCTGATCAAACTGATAACTGTACTGTTATGAAAATTTTTAGACATTTAGGAAATAAATAATGCTGTCAACAGAAACCGAGTACTTTAAGCATGATGACCATATTGACCATATCGAAAGTAAAATGGAGAAATGGAAATAATTTACTGAACAGATCAATCAATAGCTTGGGGATTATATCTGGTCTCCTTATAAGTACTCTTTTCCCAGATAATATCTCAGCAGAATATACCAGGTAAAGATAAATCAAAGCTCTTGTCCTGTGATAAGCTTCGTGCGTTTCCGGAGAAGTCCTGTAATGCATCTTCTATATCTAGCCAGTGGTACTTTACATTATGAAAATAATAATTGGATGTTTATAATTGATAACTTGAGCTTCTTATCATTTTTCTTAAGTCAAAATGAAATCTATAAAATTTAAAGAGGCAGAATTAACAGAGCTGCCATGTACCAGCTTCTAAAATGAATTATCAAATGTGCATGGGAACTTCTTCCCAGTGGGAGTAAAAGAGCCCTGGCACAGGCTGCACAGAGAGGTGGTGGAGTCTCCTTCTCTGGAGACGTTCCAGACCCACCTGGACGCCTACCTGTGCAACCTGGGCTAGGGAGCTGCTTTGGCAGGGGGCTGGACTCCATGATCTCTGGAGGTCCCTTCCAACCCCTACAGTTCTGCGATTCTGTGATCATTTTTTTGGACAAAATGTACTACATTTCCTAGCATTGGCTGCAGTTGTCAAGGCACTTTCTGTAATAGTAGAATGTAGTTTGAGGTGACCTGAGTAACCCCAGTGTGTCTATCTCCTCTTTTTCTCTGGATGGAGTCAACATGATTAACTTAAGCTAAACTTCTGTCCCATGTCTGAAGTTTAATAAAACAAACTACACCTCTACAACATGAGCCAGTTCTTTTCCTATCTAGCAGTACTTCTGCTATGATTTGCACTGGTACCTCATCTGACCATAAAGAAGGTAGCTGTTCTGCCCTTCCTGAATGGAGTTCATTTTTATCCTTTATCCATAGAAATAAATACAGTAACTTGTCTTCAACTTTTTATGGCATTCTTTGATGAAAAAATTGTAATAGGCAAAAATGATAAAATCACAGAGATTTTAACACGTTGAACTAAATTGTGGAACATAGCCAGCAGAATGTTGTTCTTTATACATGGGATTCCTAGATATTTACAGTGCTCGGAAGTATTGTAAAGGCATCGTTCAACTTGAGAAATTATAGTTACGGGTATTTTTTCACTGTGATGGTCATCAAACTTTTGAACATGCAAAATCTCGATTCTTGGAGGTATTCATAACTCAGTTGGACATGGTCATAACAAACCTAGTTTGTTTTGCCTGGTACTATAGTGTAGGCAAAGTGCATAAATATATCTCTAGAAATCAACAAAGAGTTGATAATGTCACCAGTATAAAATATATTGTGTTACTGATAGCGTATAGCTTTTTTTACCTTTTCAACTGTTCAGTTTTTCAGCAGTTTTTCACTAAAATAGACATGTTTCTTTTGGCCACAAGGAGTACCACAGTGAACATTTCCAATACTTCCAGTACTAAGTTCACTGAACTCTTAAATCATGTTGGATGTTATTCCCTGCACCTAATTTCTTGCTTTATCTTGAAAGTTGATTATGAAGGCAACAGTTTCCATGTGGATGTAATATTTTCCATTTTCTAGTCCTCTGAACTGTTGGATAAGTATTTTTTTGAGTTTTGAAATCTCCCATAAGTTTCCACCAGTTTATATTCCTATAGAGATTAAAGTAGACTAACATGCAGACTGTTCTGACTAACCTGCAGGTAATAAATAATAATAGGGGAACTGCTCTCTTAACCAGACATTATCAAATAAGCTACAGAACTGATAAAGCTAAAACACTGAGCTGATGCTGATGATCTTCTCCCAAGAGGAAGCATGCCAAGGCTCCCTGCTGGAAAACAGATGCTCTTTTATGAAACACCACACTAGTTTGAAGGCCTCAGCTTCAGCTATTTTCACTCTCTTTCTCAGCACCAATCTTCTCATCTCCCCTTATCTTTCCATCCTACTGAAGAAACACTCCTATATATACTAAATAGCATATATCAACCTTCCTGTAGAGAAATTTCATTCTTACTTACATGCTTTAAATTAACTTAGTACTGTCATACCGCCTCTGCTAGAAAAGTCAGACAGTCTGTTTTTTTGTTTTTTTTGAGATTTAACAGTTACATTGGGGCCAAAAAACATAAATATTTCCAGCTGTGTTATGCAGTAAGTAAGCTGAGGTAAGTGCACTGTAATAAATTTGTTTGTAAGGTACATACACTGCAAAAGCCCAGTGCTGAAAATAGAGAGACACGGAAATGATCCAAGGGATGGAATGCCTCTCCTGCAAGGACAGACTGAGAGAGCTGGGGCTGTTCAGCCTGGAGAAGTGAAGGTTCCAGGGAGACCTGAGAGCAGCTTTTCAGTATCTAAAGCGGGGGTGTAAGAACAGAGACAGACTGTTTAGCAGGGTCCATGGTGGTAGGACAAGATGGTTTGAAACTAAAGAAAAGGAGATTTATACTAAATATAATGAAGTCACCTACAATAAGACTGGAACAGGTTGCCCAGATTGGTGACAGATGCCCTGTCCCTGCATGTGGTTATCATGTTCATAGCTTACTATGAACCTATGAACCTATGTGGTTATCATCAGGCTAGACAGGGCTCTCAGCAACCTCATCTAGCTGTAAGTGTCCCCGTTCTTTGCAGATGAGTTGAACTAGATGACCTCTGAAAGTCTCTTATAACTCAAAAGATTCTATGATTTTATCTTATGACTGCAGAATTCAACATTTAGAAAGTTTGCAATTGCTATAATGAAAGAGGTCCAAGTAGTCTTAATTCAACCTTGTTGCCTGTATTAAGTCTTTGATTATCTGATCATACACTTTGTTACTCCTCTCTACAGTCTCAAGGTTTCTGACTAACTAATACGTGTTAATACTTCCTTGGACATCTCATCTCTTTTTTACTCTAATTGTTCAGTGTCATATGTTGTATCTTTTGCACATAATTTTGTTATAAAGGCAGAATTCCTCTGTTTCTCAGACCTTTCTTGGTAAGTCGTACACTGATGGGAGTGTCTGCAGTACTGCGGTGAAGTAGTTAAAATTTATATCACTGTAGATGAGAAAAAAAGAGTGATGCAGTCTAGTTTTCAGTGCAGCACTGTGTCTTCCTGCATTCCCTCACATAATTGCTTTAAGGGCCTTGCTGTTTTGCCAGAACCAGGTGACAGTAGCAAATTACCTACCGGAGAAATGGCTGAAATGAGAGATGGCAGCTCATGTTCTGGCTCTTCCAAGAAATATTCTGAAATCTCTTCTGGATCAGTATAACACTCCAGCAGAATTTCTGGATAGAAAAATCTTTCTCAGACTTTGCCAAGCAACAGATGAGTTCACTTAACTGGGATCTGGAGCTTCTCTTCTCGTCTTGGTTTTGCTTTATTTGTCCTCCTCCATCATATGAGTTACATAGCTTTGTGCCTTAGGGATCAGTGTCAAACACAGATCTTACACTTGTTAATACTTTTAAAAACATGAATTATAGTTTCCTGGGAAGCAAGATACTCTGAACTAGCTTAAGTGCCTCTGAAGTGTTCACAAAATTCAGCTCTTATTTCTTTACATGCTGTATGTCTACCTTTTTGACTTTGTATGTTTCCAATATTTATTATTTTTCTGATTAAATAAACAGTCCTGGCTTAGCTGACAGATACAAGAGGAAATCGCTGACATAATTTCTACCTATGGAAGCTGCTGAATGTGATGGTCCTTTTTCTATATTATCACTGAGGATCCAAAGATCCTATGCTGAGCAAACCCAGAATTACCTCACAGTTATTAAGTACCCTCCAGCATTTGTTTCTGTATCCAGTCACAATTATTTCTTGCTCTTAGATTTTCACTGATAACTCACAAAGCATATCATTGCATTTGAATGTGTAAAAATAGCAAATAAAAGAGCTTTGCTGATTGATGTATAGACAGTAAGAATATTTTCATTTTACTGTAAGGGACTATAAAATATTAGTATAATCACTGGATCATCATAGCATGTCAGTGTGAAAGTACGGATTCCCAAGGTCTAATGCCTACACACATTTACATATAAATTTCTTAGAATCATCTACAGATACAACTTGCATTTTTTGTTGTCATTGTAATTATACATTTTAGATAAATATTTTAAGAAATCCTAGGCTGCAGATTGCAATCATGCTGTTACCTAGCTTTGCAATATTGGAGCAAGGTACTAATATTTCTGATTATGTAAGTAAGCCTGTATGACAAATGAATGGTAAGAGGTTTAAAAGTAGGCATTTATACTGAGATACATACTGCTTATGTAGGTTTAAGGCAGTATTATTATTATGGTCAAGAATCACAAGAATCTGGTATATTGTTTGTAATTTCTTGAAACAAAAGTGTACAGACATGGAGAGGTAATTCCTGGTGTCACACTCAGTAGAACTTGTGGGAATATCTATGGGAAAAAGGAGTCCAGGATTCATTACATTCCCAGAATCTTACACATCTCTATATGAAATGGTCTCAAAGTCATATCCTTTGTCTTTTTCACATGTTGATATGTGAACAGTTTCTCAGAATATTATACAAAATTATTTAATGCTTGTAACATGCTTGGATTTGTGGGGTTTTTTTACCACAAGTCTGCTTAGAAGCCCTAAGGAAAATAAAGCAGTCCAGTCACAGTTAACTGACTGGTACAAACATATCTGAGGATGGAAGGATAGCAGTGCTAGGATACTAGGGTGGTGGCTACCTGATGAAATCCTGTGACTACTTGGATAAGAGGGGGAAGAACTGCATGCTATGGACAGAATATACTATGCTTTTGTGATGTAAATGTGGGCTCATCTCATTCCTGCTATTGTTGAGAATGATATAAAATTGCGGATAACTTTGTATTATGTATTGTACCAAAGTTCAAAGAATACTTGATTTTCCAGCATTTATTTTGTGATACATACATTTCCTTAAAATAATACTAGAAGATTACAAGAAAGCTTACAAAAAGTAATCCTTAATTCAGTGAAGGGTTTTTCATTTTATTTGGCTCCATTAGTTTAAACTATATCTAACTAGCTATGTGGAATCTATAATAGACAGATGGATAGGTAGATTTGCATTATACAAGTTTATCTGAAACACAGGTGGAGATTAAGGGTAAAAATAGTATAGCAATCACAGAGGTCACTGCTGGAGCAGTAATGTGCACAACAGTTGAGAGATGTGAAGTACAATGATGAGATGATGTATACACCTTTGCTGAGCAGATCATTTTCTGTCCTCTTCTTTGTCCTGATTCAGTTTGCAGCTTCAGAGTTATTTAATTCATTGAATTTAATTCCACACAAAGGCAATGGAAAAAGTAAAAATACGTGCTGAATGAGAGGCTAGGAGACAAAAAAATACACAAGTTTAAATTAAAATTTCATCAACAGTAAAAAGAGCCTCTGTCAAGTGGTACAAACAGCCAGTGTATGTTGATACCTCTGTAAACACTGTATGCATATTAAACTCCAACTGAAATTAAGGAAAGTCTCTCCACTGACTAAGCTGAAATTAAACTTTAGGTTTCACCTCTCTATTTTAAGTATGGATAATACAGAAGATATCCTCCCCCATGGTAGAAGGGCAAGAAGATTATATAGCTTTTGTTTCCCTACAGTCTGTACCATGCAGTAGAAATGTTAAGCCTGAGTCATATACATTATTCAAGCAAAGCTTTTATTATTAGCTGAGCTTTAACTGTTTCATAGTGATTGAACAGATGTTCTGAAATTCAAAGAAAGCTTCATGAATTGTTCACAGTACAACAGAAGTATTGTAAAGAGAGCTCTTTTCATTGGAAAAGCGAAATCTGAGTTGCTCATTCTGATAAATCTGCAAGAGCTTGCATTTTTGCTAACAAAAAGAGCATTACAGTCCCAGTAAGTCTGCTCTCAAGTAAGGAAAAAGCATCTGTTATTTCATCTGGGACTGTTACTGTTTCCATTGAAACACCTTTCACATCCTGGAAGTCCATCTATAGACAGGCTTGTTATTGACAGTTATTGACAGTATGTCACCAGAAGTCAGCGGAGAGTTTCAGTGCAGCAATTCCAAATAGTGGCAGAATTAATTAAAACCAGTTACACCAATTACACCTTGTGATATCAGTGACAAATTAGTTTCTCTGGGGGCAACCCATTTCTGCATAGAAGTGGTAAGTGAATTATTCTTAGCAGCATATCATGTTACTTGCTTCTGGGAAAAGCGATGAATAGTGAAGCTTACACAAATGAACAATTAAAATCATACAATATGAACTACCTTAAAATAACGGCATATGCTGTGGTTAACAACTGAAAATCATTTGAAAGCTACGCTATTGCAGCTTAACCTGGCAGGCAGCTGAGTGCTACACAGCCTTTCACACACTCCCCAGCAGTGGGGAGAGAGAGAGAACTAGAAAAAGGTAAATCTTGTGGGCTGAGGTAGAGACAATTTAATAAGACAGAATAGGAAGGGAAAATAATAATAATGGTATGAAATATAATATCCCTTTGGCCACTTTGGGTGGGGGTTATCTTCTATCATTTGATGGGTTGAAATGGGTCATAGAGGGCGTAGTAGAAGTTAGCAGTGGATGCCAAAGTAGGCAGCAGAAAATGGGTTCGGGACATAATTTGTTTATTTTCACAGTTAAATTCCAAGGCAGGAGGCAAGAGAGGTCAAAGCAGGGAAGGACTTCCTACTGATTTTAAAGAACAATGCAAATATTAACTTAGCATCTTCTCTTGTATAAGTAATATCTAATTTGACATTCAAACAAGTAACTAAGAATGATCAATTTTTTTTTTCTACAAAGGAATGATTTATCATAATATCATCATTTAGAGAATCTTTTTTTTAGATCCAGGAATTTCCGGGATTTTTTTAAACAGGTTTACAAGGCATACTGTTTGTGATGTGGAAGTGTAACATAGCATTGTTTGTAATCTTAGTTTCCAGACAGTGAGGTTAGTAACCACTGCTCTGTTCATATTCTTCCTTTTTCTTTTTCAAATCATAGAGGAAGAATTCAGTTTTGTCCTGATGGGAGAATGGCAGTCATTATGAGATGAAAAAACATTTCCTAGTCTATTTCACATTAGTACTGAATTAAACTTTTTTTTCTTCTACCTTTAGGACACGTTATTTGGTTTTCTTTTTTTTTTCCCTGAGATTTTCTATACTTTTTTGCATTTTTAACTGAAAGTGGAAAATGAACTCAAAACAAATTTCTCATTTAAATGATAACTTGCAAAAACTATATGTCCTATCTTATACTTTGTAGCAGGTCTGTATTTGACACTACAGGCACTGAATACCAACTGGCTGTACACAGCAAGTTTGAAAGAAACCAACGCATCCCAGCAATTCCTAACTCTTGCATTCTCTCACATAGTCCCCATCTTATCTGACAATAAAAACCCAGGCAGGTGAACTCTTCACATAGTTCCAACACTGTCTTTTATATAGTAAACATGATTTAGGCAAGTGTAAGCATGTAAATTCAGAATATACTGCATATTGAGCTGAGAATGTTGGCCACTATGAGCTTTTATTTAAATCATCACATTAAAAGATTGCATATTTTTGTCTTTTGCTTTTCTTTAATACTACAGTGATAACAGGAGACAAGGATTGCAATGTTCTATAATGTTAGATTTTGAAGTTACTTTCAGAATGCACATTATATTTCCCTATGTATTTTGTTCTGTTTTGTCCTCTTGTTCTTATTTCATCTCATACGTGAGCCACTGGAGTTGAACTGGAAATCTTTCAATACTTAATAAGTAAAATCTGAAGCTCTACATATGCCTTTATGGGATTTCTCCTGTTCTAGTTTGATAGGAGCACTGCATAGCAGCACTCTGATTAGCAGATTCATGTGGCCTGCTCTTCTTTCTCAGAATTCATATTCACAGGTTTTCCTAATTTATGTTATGACAGATCAAGCCCATTTGAATTGAGTTTGCTTTTATTAATAATAGGGGTACATATTTGTTTGAATATTTTCAAGGAAAAGAGCCTTGCGCCCCACCCAAGATCCTGGATACTAAAGTGGAGGAGAGCTCAGAAGTACCTATTTTAGAAGACACATTGTCATCACCGGCAGATATTCAACAGCATTTATGGCAGGTTTCCACAGACATTGAAAACACTGAGAGGTATGTGTGGCATTTCATCCTTAAATAGAACAGATTAACATCTAGGGTTTATTTAGTCATTTACAGTTAAGCAGACATTGTTGCTACTGTAAAAGGTGTTTGTTAGTAAATTAAATAGCTGTTAACATGTTTGTTACATTTAACATACCTGAATGCGACTCGTAAAAGAAGAGCAAAGAGAAGTGACGTCCTTAATTTGGCTAATTACCAGAAGGTGTCTGTCAAAACCAAAGAGCCAGAAGTTATGGTGGGCCAGGTTCTCTTAGAGGGAGAGCTTCTGCTTCATCTGAAGTGGCTTCTGATTTTGTACCTGGAATCTGGTGGCCTGAAATCCCACATCCATGAGTTGAAAGCACAGAATGCAGTTCACTTCAGTTGATTCTGTCCATAGTTAGGAATGTGGAAGTCTTAGGAGGTGAGGGGAAGACTATCCATTGGTACATCAGGGTGTATTTCTCCTACTCTCTTAGCTGCAATTGAAAGACAACATTGAGACCCTATGGTAGGAGGTGATCCTAAATCCCCAACATTTCTTTCTGAGATGACATTTTGTAATCAGTACTTTCTGTCTTCTGCAAATTTTGTGCCAAAGTTTTCCTCCTAAGAAGAGTGAGAGCCCCATTTCAAAAACGTGCACTTAATGCCCAGGAAGGTTTAGTGATGTGGAGTAGCTACATGTGTAATTGCCTTTTAAACAGAGAAATATGATCATGGCTCAAGCTCAAAATGCCAAGAAGGTTAACACTAGTATTTATGCTAATTGTAAAAATTGACTGGTTTAAAAAAAGTGCTCCCTTATTTTGGTACGCACCTTCGGATATATGTATTTGGACCATTTGCTTACTCAACTGATTTCTGTATTATTTGGTTTGGTTTATTGTTTCATTATTTCAGCATGTAAAACTATACTATGAGATATTATCTGTTCAGAGACTTAAACTGCTGTTCTTTTGCATCTTTTTCAACTTTTTTTCCACAGAGATATGAGAGAAATGAAAAACCTTTTAAGTAAACTCAGGGAGACTATGCCTTTACCACTGAAAAATCAAGGTAGGTTTTACACTTTCTTCCTGTAAGGAAAATTAAGGTACTAAAAGGTTTTCGCTTATATTAGATCTGAAAAATTTAGGGTGGCTTTTATTTATTTGTTTGTTTTCCTGTTGAAGTAACATAAACAAAAATCTAGGTGAAATCCCTTCCCTACTCATTCAATGGTGACGGAATTTAATAACTGAACTTTGTCAAGTTTCATTCGAGAACATTATTCTTCAAAGCACAGTATTCTGAAAGTTTATAGATACAATATCTATAGATAAAATAATAGACTTTTCCTTGTGAGACAAGGGTAGCAGCACAACTAATCCCCCATGTCATGAAGTTTTCAAATGTAAAGAAGGCATAAATTGCACAGACCGTGCTGAGGGTCATGCTGAGTGGTGGGCTTTGCTTTACCCCTGCAAGGCTTATTGCTTCTGTATCATGACTTGATGATAATGAGACAGACATTTTGCAGAAGAAATACTTGCCTTGAATTTAAAAGGAGTATGTAAGGTCGAAAGCTAAAGAGACACAGGTTCAGTGTACTCTCACAGTTAGAGTCTTATTCTTGATGTGCCAAAATGTTCCAGTATTGGACTTCTAAATGGAAATTCTCACTGATGTGCACAGCTGCTTAGTATTATTTTTTCCATCTTTAAATTAAGTCAGAATGTTAATGTCAACATTTTAAAAGCTGCATGTCTACAATGAAGGTCTCAAAATTATTTATCTTTTAGTTTTATTTAGGACCCTAACATTATTCACCCAAACAGGAATATTTTGGCATAGTTCTGTCAGTACTTGAAGATTCGTTTCATTAAGGTGCATCACTGAACTTGTGCTGTTCTTGACAAAACTTCGATTGCAATATCACAGAAACCTGATAACTAGCATATTAAAACTCCTATAGAAACTTCCATTTATTATTTGCTCTGTGCTTAGAACAATAGAGTCTACTACTTGATCTTGTAGGCGATGTTAGAACACATAAAATACATAAACTCCTTTGTGAGAATGTGTGCGTACATATTTATATTAAAATGTGCTTGTTCTTTCTATGACAGATGATAGCAGCCTCCTAAACTTGACCCCTTACCCATTAGTAAGAAGACGTAAGCGAAGATTCTTTGGGCTGTGTTGTCTTGTCTCGAGTTAGAAGATTAAATACAGGAACACCAAGAAAGATTAAACCGCCATCATTTCACCTCTGAAAGGAACATTACTACTCTTGATTATAAAGTATATTTTCTATGCTGGCCTTTTCTTTTTCTCAGCTGCTCCATCCCCCTTTTCAGCATAAGGGTTTCAAAGCTTAAAGTTACTGTGGCCAAGAACCAGCTGCAGAATAGATATAGCGCAACTAAGAGTGTTTTTAAAACTTCTAAAAGTATGTTTTGCATGCCTACTTTCAACCTCTCAGAGAAAAGACATGTGGATTATGGTTAATAGGTTATTTTTTAATTTTTTATTGTTTGAACTACGGCTGAAAGTTTGTGCATAGTACAGTATTCTTATTAGTATCACATTGAAATCCTTGATCATATTCTAACAGTCTTTAAGCATAGAAAAATGTTTAACAGCAAAAGTACTGAAGTTCTAAAATATTTAAACACTATCATAATGGAATTTGCACAAAATCTCCAGTTGCTTTTTGTGCTCTTGTTCATTTAGTCTTCCACTGTATCTCAATTTAAGAGCTTCTTAGTAAAATATGATGCACAAAACATATATGAAAATATTTAGAACTTGTAAATACAGAGAAATCATATGATCTACATACTGTACAATACATAGAAATAAGAATTTTCCTTCTAAGCCAATAGTATCTCTAAAAGCTTTTGAAAAAAATAATGATTTATTGAAATGTAGCAAAATAAACAATGTAGAACACAACACCAACCCATTTTGTTTCCAGTAGAATTTAAAGCATGGTATCTGCACATCACTAAGTATTAATTCTTATAGGGCATGCCGGAATTATCTCAGACTGTAAGATACTAAACGTTTTACATTGTTAATAAAGTTTTTTATTTAAATTAAATTACTTGTTTCTAGCGATATTTCCAGAACATGTGGGGATTTTTTGTAATTTTACTGTAAAAAAAAAAAAACTACAAAGTTTTGGTAATTTTTCCATTTCGAGATGTATGTTTACAAATAGACAGAAAATGACAATGAATATATAAGTGCTAAAATGACAGCTAGTAGAAGCAATATATAAGAATTTACCTGACTTGTACTGATATTTCAGGATGATAGGCGGGATACCAGAACTAAACTTGCACTAGACAGTAATACTACAAGCCCCATGACCATCTGTAACTATGGTACAGAGCAAGAACGTGGCTATGAGTCTGTCTGCCACTCCACCATGAGCCAATGCATTAAAAGGAACAGAATTTCCTTCTTGCTGCGTCAGGGTTTAGTGGTGGGTAAGGAGGAAATGTTTGCTTCTCACAGAAAATGCCTCTAGAGTTAGTCTGTGGTCTTTTTGTAAGACAGGTCCAAAAGCAGTTTGTTACAGAAGGCTATTCACTGAACTGTATCCAGCACCTATTAAGTATGTTTCATCTGACGGAAAATTTTTCTCTTGAAATGCTATTTACTGAAAAAGGAAAAAAAAAAAGAAAAAGAAAAAAAAAAAACACCTTGACAGCAGTGTTAGAGAACTGCATGGCCCAAAACTGGAGATCTAATTTAATTCCAAGATGGGAAGGCAGGAATTTTTCTTTATGAATAGTGATCCAGTCAGTCATAGCATTTTAGATGTAGGAAGTTGTCTAACTGAGTTTATAACATTTATGTGAAAGGATACTTTTCTTCTCAAGCAGATGTAATAGACAGGTGTTTTTTTCCAAGCTGTAGTCATTTGCCCACCTTCCAGCCTTGTGACCCTTCAGAATGCTCCAAAAGTAATGCCTCCTATTTATTTCTGTGGAAATGATAAGAACTACAAAGAGTATAACAGCACTGTTTGATGCAGCAGTGTTTGATCAGCTACAAGACGCTTTTTCAGTACAGTCACCACTGTTAGCTGTACATTTGTTGCCTGTGATGAACAAGAGTCTGCATGCCATACTAGTGAAAATCTGTACCAGTGAAGGCAACGCACTGTTTCACAGCTGCTGAACAGCATTGTTGCCAGGAAAATGTTGCTATGCAGTCCATATTTCATTGGCCCAAGCAGATGGAAGTCAGAAGGCACCAAATGCGGACTATACAGTGGGTGTAGTAGGACAGTCCAGCCAAGACTGGCAGTGTGCTCAAACCAGTCTTCACACAGGTCTAGGGCCTGGCATTACCATATTGCAAGAGAAAGATTGTCTTCTTCTCTCACCTGGCTCTGGAACTTTGAGCCTTCAGCTCCATCAGCACCGTGATGCCGTGGTCAGAGTTGATGGTTTGTCCAGGTCACAGGAAATCTGGAAGGATCACCCCTTTCCTATATCAAAAGACAATGCACATCTCTTTACCTGATGAAGACTGCGTCTTGAACTTTTTTCTTCTATGGGGAATGCACGTGTCACCACTCCATGGACTGTTAACTCATAGTGGTGACACCATGTCTCATCACCAGCAACGACGCAATCCAGAAAACTGTCACCTTCAGCCTCATATTGGTTCAGTATATTCTGATGAACTTGCATATAATGTTATTTCTGTTCCCATGTGAGCATTTATGGTGCCCGCTTGGCATAAATTTTGAAATACTCCAACATTACCATCATTTTTTACAATGCATGGAAGCCAATATTCAGCTCTGTACACAGATCCCTGTTTGCAGTCTGCTTCAGGATCCACAAAATGGATCTTCATTTTGTGGTGTGACAGGTGTGCATGGCATCCGGAAGGAGACTTGTCTTTCATGGCACTGCCACCACTGCTGAAACACTACCTGCCTCACTGAACCCACATGTTTTGTCTCCATAGATCTTCAGCAAGCATCAGTGAATGTCAGTGAGTGCCTTTTTTTTCCACGTGAAGGAATTCAATGACAAACGTTTGCCTCGCATTCACTTCCATGTCAGACTCCGCTGAGTCAGACTGCCTCTCTACTGCCATTTGTTACACGGCAACAACATGTAATGGAATATTGGTGGGAGGGTTCAACTTCCAATGCCATACCACCAACATCTGCCTCTGATATCATGGGCTAACAGAATAAAATAGGAGGCATTACTTACAGAGCAGCCCTTGTATATTTTTAAATAATTAACCCCAAATAAACACTTTTGATGCAATGAGGACAAATGCAAATAAAATGCCCTCATAGAAATTGTGTTTCTATAAGCAAAATGAATTCCATCCAAGGAATGCATGCCAACATACATAAAAGCAAATAGCTGAAAGCACAATAGCATTCTGTAAATAGCACAGAGAAAGGTAACTGCAGTGTATTTTATGATTTCAGGTTATAATCTATTCAGAGTATACCACATTTATCATCAGAATACTTGTATTAAGTCACAAAAATGTGTGCTTGTGAGCATGAATGTATTTAAAAAGCATGGAATCAAAATGCATAGAAAGATTATTTTCAAACTCTATTTATTTTCCTCACAGCAGTGTCCTCACTAACCAGATTCTGCTTTCCTGTAATAAATAAAGAATGTACAAGAGATGGCTGCACTGTCATGTTTTCATTGAAAGTCTCAACAACTGATAGATGTGCCCAATAGCTCCATCCCAGAGATACAATGGATTTTTCCTGCTATAAAAATGAAAAAAAAAAAATCTGATCTCTAATGGCTATTAAAAAGGTTACTTGGGGAGATTATCTGAAATTAAAATTGACCAATTAATTTTGGTTCACAATATGTTAAAATCAGATGCTATTTCATCAATTATTTCATTAATGTGTACGTTAATGCCTAAAAACGGTAGACAACAAGATTATGTACACTGCAATGCTACAAGAGATAGAAAGGAAGAAAGCAAACAGCATTTATAAAACTTTCACACAGACATATGCTGTAAATTTGTTAAAATCTTGTTATGTTGGTACGTACACAGAAATTGCTCTTTCAGGTCAGTGTGATTATTTTTTTAAACTATTTCCAAACATAGACAGGCAGATCAAGAAGTAGTCATGCCTAACATGGAACTTACCCAAATACTATCACATGGAATTTAACAGGTTACATGACAGCTCATATCTCTGCATTTTTATTAACTTTATTGTGATGAAGCATACATTAATGAGATAAATGTATACATGCTATCAGTCATGCAAAGCTCTTGGCATGTGGCAGTGCAATGAGTTGCATGTCTTCAGCATGTCCTCTGATGGAATTGGGTTTATAAATGTTGTATGTCCTTAGAGGTTCTAAGTCCTTTTGGTTCTCACTAAGTGCACAGTGATATGCACATTCTTTTATCCTTTATTACTCTGTAAACTTTACTTTTGTTTCTTCTTCCTGAATGAAAAACTTTCAGACACTGTTCATTCTGAAACCTCCCCACAGTTGTACTCAATTTTGCAGTTTCTCTCCTGCCTTGGCTATTTGTTAAAGTATTCATTAACCCTAATGGATAGATGATTTAGTTTTCAAACGTAAGAAACACTAGTAACCAAGAGCTAATGGAATGCTTCTAGTTATTTTTTAATAGACAGTGAGTATGAGCCAAGGCCTGGTGAGTATCTGAACTGGAGGGGCATTAAGGGATTTCACTTAGACAAGAAAGCAGAGGATTATCTTTCACTAAAATTTTGGGGCTTTTTTTAAAGCCCCAAAACATCATGTAGATGCAAGGGTGATAGATGCTCAAGTTAATTAGTACACCATAGCAGAACAGGGCAATGCATTCTTCTCAGACACTGTAGTCACGGCGATATGGAACCTGGCAGAACTTGGCTCATGTGAGGACATCGAGCATGGTGTGTGCAAGAACTGAAACCTGGATATCAAAGAGAACAGATCATTAATGCTGGCATGTAGTCTCTCAAGAATGTAGTCTAACATTGTCTGCTACACTCTTAATGTAACTTTTGGCCTCCCCATATGTTTTCGTGGGGGAAAAAACAAACACTTCTTTCCTTGCAAGTGCATGACAATAGGTGCCTAAAATACAAAAATGCAGTTTCTGGGAAATGATACTAAATCCTTATAACTTCTTTCTATTTCACTTCTATGCTACAATGTAAGATAATAACTTCATCATTTTTGTGTCTGACGGAGGGTCTTCCCGCTTGACTCTTCCATACAACTTTCAAAAGCAGCAACTGGTAACAGGGGAACTGAGAGAAAGCTCTGAAGGAAGCTCCTAACAATCTTCTTTTTCCCCTTATATTTTAAAGACAGCTGCCGTCTTGATCTCTGTAGCTGAAGTCTTTTAAGACTTTCCTATTAAAAAAGACCGCATAATTCACGCCTACTAACGACCAGTTCAAAACCTAAATATTAAAGCAAAATCTTTATAGACCACGTATACACTCGAGGTTTTAGGGCACAGAAATACACAAACTGCAGAAGGCCTCCCTTCCGGGCCACATGACAAGTACCACCCTGCCATTCCTGTGCCCCAGCAGGAGGGGCGAGGAGCGGGCGGGCGCTGTGGGCAGGAGTAGCCGCGGCGGCCCCAGGCTGCCCTGCGGGCGTTCTGTGCCCGGGGCTTTCTACCGTCCCGCTTCCCGCCCGACGCGGGACCCGCAGAGGGGCAGTGGGCGTGGGGCTGAGGGAGTGGCTGGCCTCAGGGCACCGCTGCCGCCTCCTGGTTTCGCTCGCACTTTATGAAGTGAAAACAAAGCCTGAACTGTTTGATTTATTTTCATTTTGGCGGACAGTTCCTCTATGTAAACTAGTTTAAGGAGATGTTACCAGCGTACCCCTAGAGGTACCCGCTTGGTTTTGGTTCAGACACCTGTGTATAAATGTCTGAGCTCACTTCAGCGTCACATGGTATTCCCTCCTTATTACAATGATTACTCACAGTTAGCTAATCATAAATTGTCAAATCTGCACAGATGCCTCGGGAATCTGAGAACATCCCACATGGCACCAGGCACTTAGGTCTGGGCGGTGGATTCAGCTCCTTTATGGTCGGCCGCTTTTCTCTCATGTCAAATGGTTTCAGCAGTCTTTGTAACACTGGTGATGCTGTAACAAACTTAACCTGATTAGAGAAATGCAATGGAAAGAGGTTTGGTAGTTACTGGATTTAGGGGTGTTCAGAGACTCGTGCAGTGAGAGGTGAACTAGCTGTCAACAGCCGTGTCTGTTAGTAAGCAGTCTGGAGGAGCAGAACTGCAAAATTCACAGCCTGTTAGTATTCATTTTGCAGGTCTTGTCTTTTTTTCCATCTTTTGTCTGCCTGTCTGCAGTACTGGGACTTTCTAGCCCATTAGGTTAGTGCTCCTTTGCAGGCAGAGTCACAGCTGTCACTGGCCAGGCCAGAAAAGGCTGCTTTGTTGAAGTTCTTCACAGCTGGTTGGGACTCCTGTACTACTTGTTTACTGCTATTAGGGCTTTCATGTTTTGAAGTGAAAACACTGGTGTTGTTGACTCACAACTAGGTGTGGTCTTAGTTGTCATGTTATCATAAATAGAACTTTATCTCATTTCAATAATAAATGCACAAAGATGCAGCGATTCTCTTTTTAAAATGCGTGAGATTCCTCATTATCTATCTATTACTATTGTCCAGCTTCATAGACAAGATGCAAGACAAGCTAGAAAGGCATCTGTTTTTGCTGTATGTCCAGTTTTTTCCACTTTTCTGAGAAGATTCATAGCATTGTTTCGGAACATTTGGGGTGCTGTTTAAGTTTCAGGACCTTGATGAAAATGACTGACACCCAGCAAAACCTGACCTTAGCCAGTAGAAAACATGCAACCTCCTTTTTCTGCTTCAGTAAGAGTTAAGTCAGGACAAACTAAGGTAGAAAGGCAACATTTTCTAGAGATCGTAGAGTGACAAAGGTTGAAAATACTGAATTTAAACTGTTCTGTAGCTCAGCAACCTATATTAAATCTGGAAATCTTCTCCTTGAGGTTCTAATTCCTAGTACTCATTTTTTAAATCGTACCATCTCTGTCATACCTCAAGTAAGAGGCACACCTGCTGGTGATTGTAATGTTGAAAGTTCTAACATAAGCTTTTAAAGTTACCCTGCTCTCACTGCATATACAGCCTGTAGCTCAGATCCAGTCTCATGTTGTTAGTCTTACATCTTTTCTTTTTCGTTCTTTGAAATCATCTAGCTTTATTAATCTTGTCAACATTTGAGTTGCACGCTACCCTACCTTTATCAGCCCACTGCTAAATCATGTCCCTGAGCACCACATCCAGACCATTTTTAAGCACATTCAGGGATGGTGACTCAACCACTTCCCTGGGGTCCTTATTCCAGTGCTGAAGAACCCATTCTGTACAGAAGTTTTTCCTGATACCCAACCTCCCCTAGTGCAACTTGAGGCCATTTCCCCTCATCCTGTCACCTGTCACGAGTGAGAAGAGGCCAATCCCATTCTCAACTGCAATCACCTTTCAGGTATTTGAAGGGAGCAATATGGTCACCCCTCAGCCTCCTTGTTCCCCCAACTAAACAGCCCCAGCTCCAGCATCCTCTTAGAGCCCACCCTAAAGATCCATATGCCTCTATATGCACTCCTACAGCACCCCCCTCCCCCCCCCAGCAAGACCCTATAGTTCCATATCCCTCCCTATAGCCCCCAACAGCCCCCTATAGCCCCTACCACCCTATGGCTCCCCCCAGTCCCCAGTTGCCTCCCACAGCCTTATATCCCTCCCTATGGTCTCCCTCAGCCCCCTTTAGCCTCATATTCCCCATATATCTCCCCCAGAATCCCCTTTAGCACCAGGATCTGGGATTGCAGGGGGCACATGTAACAGCACTGGAGGGATCATGAGATCCTTCTTTCTGAAGTTGTATTTCTTGCTCTTCTGGGACTTCCGGGACTTGGATGCATAGAATGCCTCTGTCAGTTTCCAGCCTAAATGTATTCCTGAACAGCTAATATGAATTTATTTATTTGTATTTTAAGTGTATCTTCTTCGCTGTTGTTTTCTTCTTAAGCTCTAATATTGAAGGGAATACTACACTCTTACCTTGGTAATTGAGAAGTGAAGTTTTCAAGTTTCCTGTAAGCATTCTTATAGTGATATCTTTAGAGTAGAAAAGCCTTCCTCCTCAAAGACTGTAAATACCAATTTGTTTCTGTTTTTTAATTCCTTCAGTTATGGTTTACTAAAACAAGACCAAATACAATGCATGCAACTAATCTGGAGGGGGGAGGACCTTGTTTAGAAGTACAGAAGATCCCATTTAAACCAAAAGGAAACTATCCTTAAATTTAACAATGTGATGTGTTTTTTTCTTTTTTTTTTCTTGTTCAGATACTCTAGGACTGTGTACAGTGTCCTGTGTACTTCAGACTTCTTTCCAACAGATTTCCTGCTGACTCTGCTTTGGAAACTAAAAGGCTTTACTGAGTAATAAAACATTTTTATTAAATTGAGTTAAAACAGTATTTTGCAGTATTTGTCATCCTATTCTGCATAAAAAGATTGCTCCCTTTTCTGGCTGGGGACTGGTACAAGGTACTCCAAAAGATGAAGTGCTGAACACACAGCTTGGAAGCTCCTGAAACTGATTACTGCATGAAAGAGACAAGTAGTTTCTCAGATTCATTACTATACATCTCAGAGTGGCATGCAAATGTGACTTGCTTACTTGTTGATGTTGATGGAAACACTGAGAAAGTAGAGTTCAACATGTATTAATTATCTTGGCAGCCTAAAGATCAAACCTCTTAAGGTACTCAGTGCATTCCAAGTTCATTAAACTGCAATTTGTTGCTGTGATAATTGCCTTGTTGAATTCTGAAATAATTTAATTTGTTGCTGAAAGGAAAAATTTCACTCAAAGAGTGTAATAATTCTGTATTACTCTGTTTATTGTTATTTTATCTCCGTATCTTGGGTACCTATGGCTAATAGCTTTGTCGCCTAGCTATTCTTCCTTGCATACTGCAAAAGAACCAAATCAGACCACTAGTAAGAGTTCAGAACACGATACAACAAGTATTTGGTAACCTGTTGAAAATATTCCTAGAAAAAATCACAGAACTATGCAAGTTGACACCACGGAATGCCATGACCTAAAAAAAATATAAGCTTAATGGTGGTAGTATAATTTTGCTGGTAGAAGAGGTTGACTTTCATTCTAGAGCTGATTGTAAGGAGTATGGAGGTTGTTTACTCTTCATTATCATGTTACTTTCACCTGGTATTGTCGTAATTTCGATTCTTGATCTTGTTCCATGTACTTTTTGTGTGCATAATTTTTTCTTTCTTCCTGAAACCCTGCATTATGTCCTATAACTGAAGCCTGCTGACAGGGGATGACAGTCCTTGTTATCATCTTCATCTTGTAAGATCTTTGGTGCTTGTTAAGAAGCAGGCATATAATCACTCTTGGGCCTGTGGAAGAGCTACAGCTAGTAGCTAGTCAGACATTATTCTTTAAGCTGTGAAAACTGAAACAAAGAATACTTGGCAGAAGAAATGGATGAATTTTAAAACCAAACATCTTATTTGCATACCTAAACCTGCTTAATGACACTTTTTCTGGGACCAGTTTCTGGCTGAAACTCAAGTGAAACAGTAACGTTTGTTACAAGACATCAGAACCACTGAAATTATGGGAAAACAAAATGGGAAAACAATATAAAATTGATTCTTGTATCACCTTTTAAAGACAGCAAATATTAGCATGGCAAAGAATAGTTCATTGCAGCACTTCCTTGGTATGTTAGCTTACACCTAAAATCTTAAGCACTTCAATTCTGTGGCAAATGACAGTGGCCTGAATGTACATAATTTACGTAAAATGTTAATATAGTTTGAAAAGTACACTAACATATACAGTATTCTCTCTGTTGAAGGACTGCATCACTTGAGAGAATAGTGACGTGTAAATTGATATAACTATACAAGTTACACTTAAGTGTAGAGAAAGATCTTGATAAAGACTGCCCAGTTCTGGTACAGAAAGCTAAATAAAATTTAGCTAAAATTCAGTTAAGCGAAGCTTTCCAGATAGCTCAAGCTTTCAAAATGAGGAAACAAATAAAGTACAAGATCCCATTCCCCAGTTGGAATGCCTACAGAGGACCATGGGGAAATTATCCATGAGCTTTGAAATCCTCTAACTCCAATAACCCTTCCAATGTCATTAAGTAAAGAAAATACTAAGCGAAAAAAAGGTTTTGTCTTAAAAAGCAGCTGAATTAAACATTTCCTTTGGCAGCAGTATTGAGTTATTATGTAGCATACAGCTCGCTCAATGCCCTCCACAGAATCACTGACTTACAGAACTGACCCAGTTATTAAAAATAAACTCTAAATGCTCTATGGCTGCACAAAGGCCAGTGTGAACAGGGTGGTAGAAGCCTTTAGATTAGTATTTATAAATGTTCATAAAATTCTTTTCAATCTTATGCACAGTCATCAGCTAATTAAAGAGGCCATTTATATTCTCCTAGAAATCATGGTGTATGAATGAAAAATTAAGACATCAGACCAAAATCAGTAAGAAAAGGGCAGATGCAAGGACTCTCACCATTATTTACTGAGATCTGTTGAAGGTTACAGATTCTTTTTATTTGCTCTTTCTTGGCTTCCATGAGAATTTTGATCTCCAGTGTTCTACAGCGTAACATCTACAGTACAAACTGAGTTACCCAATAATTAGGGTACTCATCTTGTACCTATAAATTGAAGGAAGACATTTGATCGAGGTCTAGGTCTCACTTCCAGGACCATCACAGTAACCAGTAAAATATAATACAAAGTTTGCATTGACTCAATGTTCTAACCTACAGTAACTATCTCAGGGAATGATACTACTCTTAAGAAACCTTACATGCTGCTTTTCCTCATTTCTTGCCCCCATGAGACTTAACAACTATATGCTTAGTCACATATGCACAGATGTAGTCCTCTGAGGATGAGGCATGTCTGGGATGGTATCACAATCTGCTCAACTCTGAAGTATCAATTTATCTTTAACTGAATTGTGGGGCAGCCCTGAGGAGAAGGGTTTGGGTGTGTCAGTTGATGAAAGACTCATGAGCCAGCAAGGAGCACTTACAGCCCAGAATGCCAACCATATCCTCGTTTGCATCAAGAAAAAGATGACCAGCAAGTTGAGGGGGTGGTTCTTCCCCTCTACTCTGCTGTTTGTGATGCCACCTGGAGTATTGTATCCAGTTCTGGAGTCCTCAACACAAGAAGAACATGGAGCTGTTGGAGCAGGTCCACAAAGATGATGAGAGGGCTAGAGCACAACCTCTATGAGGACAGGCTGAGTAAGATAGGGCTTTTCAGCCTGGAGAAGGCTCCAGAGCTACTTTATAGTGGCCTTCCAGTACCTGACAGGGGGCCTACAAGGAAAGCTGAGGAGGGACTTCTTGTAAGGGTAGGTAGCATCAGGATGAAAGGAAATGGTTTTAAACTGGAATAGGATACATTTAAACTAGATATTATGAGGAAATTCTTTACTATGAGGGTTGTGATACACTGGAACAAGTTGTTCAGAGCCTGTTGACGCCCTTTCCCTGGTTGTGTTCAAGGCCAGGCTGGATGGGGCTTTGAGCAACTTGGATGAGAGGGAGGTGTCCCTGCCTACAGTAGGGGGGTTGGAACTAGATGGTCTTAAAGGTTCCTTCCAACACAAACCATTCTGTGATTCAAAGATACGACCTGAACACCAGGGTATCCAATTATGAAACTCTGACATACTTAGAATAATGTCCTGTTATGATGTTAAGTTTTTTTTAGCTATTGATATTTCCACATCATAACATCATGTAGAGTATTGGGAATTTTAATGCTCCAGTTCCATGGATCGTTGATAGTTCCAGGTATCTGGTTCTCAGGAGAGAGGAACCACATATCCCAGAAGACTTTCAGCGTTCTGTTCCCATTTTCTGCTTAGAGAGAAAAATAAAACTGTTCACAAGTAACAAGACATGCCCTTTCTTTTACTACTTGTCACTGTGGTTATGTACTCCCTAGCCATCTTGCCTTTGGCATTAGAATAAGGCCTTTGGTTTTGGACACCCTCCCATTTTTTTATTTATTAGCTTCAATTCCAATTATATTATATTAATTATGTTATCTTGCATTCCAATAACTTATTTACTAAATTAGCTTTCCTCCTGTTTTGTTTTTAGGCCCATCTCCCTACCTTTTTTCCCCTTTTTCTCTTTCCCACTCTCCCAGGATATGGGTCTATGGGTCCCCCCACCCCACTAGTCATAACACCGGCTGAACTGGCCTGTAAACCACTGACACTCTCCTGGCAGCAAAGGGCAATTTTTATTAACGATTTCAACATGATAGATTGATTGTCTCCCACGAGACAGAAATACACATTTATGGAATAAAATAACAGAAGCAATCTCATTTGAATTTCAAAATTTGATTTAACCATTCCAACATTAAGCATATTAAGTCCAAATATTTTGACACAGAGACTTGTCATGAAGTTTCCAAATGGTCCATTTAATAATTTGAAGCACTGATATTTGCAAATAGATTTCCTCCAAAAAAATATACATCAATATAAACATTATTGCAAAGCACAAATAGGCAAGATCTGAAAGGAAAAGCATCCTGTTCTCTGCAGAAATGAGAGCAAAAATATGCCAGCAGCTTAGTCACTACTAGAACTGTCTGAACTATCTGAAGATGAACTCTTTTCCTTTCGTCTCTTCTTCTTTTCCTTTTTATGATGTTTGCCTTTCTTAGATTTATTCTTCTTTTCCTTTTTCCTTTCCTTTTTATGTGATTTTTCTTTTTTTGACTTTGGTCCAGCCTCTTCAGCAGCACTTGATGAGGAAGATCTAGTAAAAATACATATTTATGGGCAATAAAAGAAGAATTTATTATTATTATTTTTTTTAGTATTTCTGAAACACTGAAATCAAGTTGGCAAAGAATTTTTACAGCAGCATCCTCTGGAAAGCTTATGCAATCTCCATCTACATGTTCAATTGAATAATGATTTTTCTAATTAGACTACTATGAATATAATGCAGATTAATTAACAATGGAATGGGTGTGTTCTGTGTTTTTCAATCTTCAGTATGAAAAAAAGTCTAAGAGTACAGACTTCACAAAAACAGAGCGAAAGTCTGACAGTAAAACTGTGCTTTCAGCTTTTAAAGTTCAAGCAAATCCTCATTTATAGTTTACAAGACCTCCATGGTCCTAACTCCAATGCAAAAGCCTGTGGCTTTACTATTACTCAAAGGATAAACAAGCCTTCACTGGAAGACAATTAAGTTTTTCCAATCAAAATAGTATACACAAAACCAATTGGCTTCAAAAAAGCAACCCAAACACCACAGTACTTCTAAATTTCTGTTTTGCAATTAAAATAGGTGTGTGAAAGAGTTACCTTTTCCTTGGTCTCTTTAGTTTTGTTTTTTCTTTACTTTTTCTTTTTTGTTTCTTTTTTTCTTCCTCCTCATTTAAATCTATTGACAAAAAAATAGTAGTTAACAACAGACTTCAGTCTGAACTAATAACAACATTAGAAGAATGGCTTCAATAGCACTGTAACGGTAATGTAAAATTATTAGTCTTTTCATTTCCCCAAATCCCAGATTAGTATATAGCAAGTGTATATTAATTTCAGAAATATTTCACAGAGTAGCAGAACTTGATATACAACTTATGTAATTTATCTGAAGACCACAAATGAAGAAGTCCTGTAAGACTTAGCATAGCTTTGCATCTATATTTTAAGAGTTGTACAAGTCTGAAAGCAGGACATGTAACTAGAAGATTTAAAATTAAAAAAAAAAAAAAGAATAGGTTTACTTGCATTAGTTTGACATAGCCTTATTTCACAATTGACAAATTTGAGTTAACTGTGAAAGCAGCATTTATGAAAATTGGTAGGAAAGACACCCTTAACTTGACATTTCCATTTTCACTATACAGTTGCTTAAAAAGCTAGAGGTAGAACAGAAATGTTGAAATACTGAATTAAGAGATAGCTGGAAAGAGAAATTAAGACCCTGGTCCTACCAAAATGAGGAAACAATTAACAGGCATTTATTTCTGGCAATGCAGAAAACAAGGGACACTGACAAAAAGAACTGTCATGCCTTTTTAGTCCACCATGCTGAAGACTGAAACCTCCAACTTTTTACTGCAGTGAACATGAAGATGCATAAGAAAGGCCAGTATTTTATCTGTGAAAACTCTTAATATATCCTGCATGCCCAGGAAAAACAGAGGGAAGGTTTGTACATTAAAATCCTAAAGCCCACAGATCTTTTCCACACTAATCTATGACTTGCTCAACATAGCAAAACATAGTATATCTGATAGACAAAATCCTTAATACTAGGTACAAGGAGAGTGAACAAAACTTAAATCCTTGTTTTGTTACAAATTCTCATTAACAGTGTGCAGTAATGGTAATAATTCTTTGTTGTGGGAATGCTAAAAAAACCTGTATTTTACGTAAGTCTTCAGTAGAACAGTCACGTTCATTGCTTACCTTTATTCCTTCAGTATTAAGAGGTAATTTCAAATTTCACTTACAACCAATATCTATATCTCACTGGATCAAATTTATGACCTTATTCTTTTCTAGATAATCTCATCAAGTATTTTTGAATTGAATGGATAGATGAGTATTAATTAAAGCATAGGCTACATATAGGAAAATGATGGTTCTAGAACTTATCCTTAAAACAGGTAGCTGAGATGGGGCAAAATTGGAGTAGTTGATGTAAACTGGCCCAATATCACACAAGGGACATTCCATACCATTTGACATGTGGAACTATAAAACTGGGAAGAGTTGTCCAGTGAGAGGGCACTGCTGCTTCTTGGGGACTGGCTGACCATCATTTTTTGACAATTGCATTCTGCATCACTTCTTTTGTAAATATATATAGATTATCATTACTATTATTTCTCTTTCTTTTCTGTATTAGTGAATAGTTTTTATATCAACCTAGGAATTCTACTTCCACCCCCTCAAGCTCTCCTTCTCTTCTATTGGAAGTGGAGGGGGAGTGAGCAAACAGCTGTATGGTGGTGCTTAGCTGTCTGTCAGGCAAAATCACAATGCTGGTCTATATACCCAGGAGTGAATTTTGACATATTTTAAAATGGTATAAAAGCTTTCCCATCTTTTTTAGGAGAACAGCCTTTTTGGAGTCCAAATTCAAATGAATTCACATATCTGTTAAGCAGCCAACACACCCATTTTCTCTCTGATGACAGCTTATTCTCAAATTTTACAAATACAGTTATGTATTTCTCCAAGTGTCAGTGTTGAAATTCAATTGGCCAGCTGTTTCAGCCAAATTACTACACAGAATTTGAAAAGAAGTCAATTGCTGTATTTATCAGCAAATTGGTTTCAAGAGTTGCTGTCGACTTCAGGATACTTGAATTACACAGAATCAACTGAGAATATCAATTCCATTTCCTTCTACGTAGCTGCTTATTAATAGACTTAGAATCTTCTGCAATAAGACCTTTTTGAGATTTTCTAAATGTGCAAACTATTAATTTCCATTATGAGGAATAAATAAGTATATGAATGTATCAAGTACCTGAAGTCTGAACATACAATGTAAAAGCTGTACTGTTTACAGTAGAGACTAATAGTATTTATCAGAAAGAATGAAGTGATAGGTCCAGCATATCAGATGACCATTGCCTGACTTACTATTAAAATAAATAACAAACTATATTTTTTAGAAGATCTAACTTACTTTTTTTTTCACGCATGGCTTGCAGTCTCTGTAACTCTTCTTCCTCACTGTCTTCACTGCTTGTGCTGCTAACATCTAAAACAATATCTCTTTGAGGATCCACTCGGAGAAAGTTTCGGCATTCAAATGTCAGATGACCAGCTGAAAAAAAAAAACACAAAAGTTTAGAAGGAAATTGAAAAATTAGCAAATAATATCAATAGCTAGAGTACTGTTTGATTTTAATAAGAGAAAAAAGGTTAGGATAGGCAGCAATTAATGAAAAAAGTAGGAAAACACTACAAATTCCTCTAAATAATTTTGAGAGGCTGTGCAGTGATATTCTAACAGTGCTTTATGATCTCCATTATATTGTTAATTTAAAGATTTTCTATTTCTTTAATCATCTCAGATCCTTTCAGAAGAAACTATTTAAAATAGCTATTTAAAAGTATGAAGATAAATATTTAGAAAACGATAGCACTGAAAAAACTATAGCAAGTCCTGCTGTATGCTGCTCTTTTCACCTCCCTTTAGTGAAGAACATTACGTTCTTCTTATGAAATACAAAAATTCTTATGAAATACAAATTCTTATGAAATACAAATTATTTTTAACAATCAGTACATAATACTGACCATGCTACTACTGGAATACTATTTTTAGCTTTCTAAGTTAGACTGTAATAATCACTACTAAGAGTTAGACACCTTGAAACTGAATACATAATCTAACAGGATAATAACAAAAAATAAAACAAATTGAAGATACAGTTTGTGAAAGAATTCAAACAAACTCAGCTTCTCCCTGTTAAAGACCCTACAACTTGAACACAGACTTTTAGGAAAAAAAAATAGGTTGTCTGATTTGACCATGCTTCCTTCTCTTGCAGAAAGCTTTTGTTATTGTACCTACAAATAGACCACCAAATCCCCATTGATATTCCTGTTTCTCTGAAAGACTGGATACGTAAGGCAATTTATTAATAAAATTTGTTGGAAGTGAAGTCTGTAGGGAAATAACAAAGCTTTTGCAGAACTTCCTGCAGAACTTGCAAGTAACAGCAGCAACAGGCAGCTTATGATAAAAGCACATAGCCCTGCACAGTGTCAGCTGATAGGGCCTTTAGGAGGAAAGCAGGCTCTTAGAACTCAAAGCACACCTTACAAAGAAGTATACATCTTTTGGTGTACAAGATTATGCAGATTTTAAACTATTCTAAACTATTTTTTCTTTCAAAACACACTGGACAAATCTTGAGCAGAAAACCCTGCTTAAGCTTGCACTGAGACTCAAAAGAAACACAAATGCTCACTTCGTAAGTACAATGGTAGATATAAAAGACAATGCTTGAAATTCAAGGTTTCTCAAGCAATTGCACTGCAAATTTAGTAGATGTGAACACAACAGTATACAGGGTGGTTTTTTTTTTGGTTTTTTTTTTTGATGGTTTTTTTGGTGCTTTTTTTTTTGGTTTTTTTTTTGCTAAGAAACTCAAGTCTTCAAAAACAGATAAGGATATATGGAAAAAGTATTTTACAGTAAGAGTGGTGAGGGACTGGAACAGGTTGCCCAGAGATATGGTGGAAGCCCCACCCCTGGAGGCTTTCAAGGTCTGTCTGGACCACGCTCTGAGCAACCTGAGGTGTGGATGTCCCTGTCTATCGCAGGGGAGTTGGAATAGATGATCTTTAAAGGCATCTTTAAGGGTTCCTTCCAACTGTAAGGATTCTATGATTCTGTGAAAAAATAGTGATAGGTATGAGAAGTCCAAGACTGAAAAGAAATGTAAAAAATATATATGGCAACTTAAATTGACAGCTGTTTAAGCAACAAGGGCAGAAATCTTTTTATTTTTCCCTCCCCCAAAAGTAGTTCCATGATCATAAATTGAAGAAAACACTGCACTATCATATTGCTTACTAGGCAGACTTACGATAGCCACATTTCTTGCATCCTGCTCTGATGTTATCCTTATTTGCACCTGAAATAGAGAACATCATCAATCAGCTGTTCCTAAATACAAGTCTTAAGCTCCTTTTAAATCTGGCTCCATAACGCCAGTACACAGACCACAGTGACTACTCTGAATTTCAGCAAAGTTGCTTCCTATGCGTATGTGTGCCCCCAGTTAAGGACTCAGTAACGGCTAACTCAGAAGAGAAAACCAGGAGACCTATTACCCACAAAAAGATCAGTGCTATTTTAAGCCAGCTGATTCAATTCATAATTCAAAGCAAAATACCATTTCCAAAATCAAAGGCTGTCCTTCTATCCAGTATGAAAAGTATGAAAAATGTATACGGTTTTCTGTATATCTAGTTCCTTTATTTAAATAACTAACATTCTTACATGTAATAAATGTAAGAAGAACACCATGAAATTAGGGAACCAGAAAGGGGGCACATCAGCCTCACAAGTTTAAAATTTGATTTACTGAGATAAGTACCATCTTTAGTAGATCCTACTCAAAGTAGCAGAGGAGCCTTGAAGTCCCATGGTTTTCTGCAGATCCCAAACCTCACCGTTACAAATCTCCTTAGTGGTTTATAAACTCAGCAGTTTTTATGTGTCTATTTCATAAGCAACTACCTTTAAAAAGTAAAACATAGAAATAAGGGGACAGGCAACACAGGAAAAAAAAACCACTAAGAGTAAAAAATACACCTATGTCATGCAGTACTGTATCACATAAATACTCAAGAGAGCATGTGCTGGTTCAGCCCACATCTGGACTCAAAAGCAAGATTCCATCTGTTTTCTGAAATGCTCAATAAACTTCATCCCTACTGTGTAATCAGTGTAGTACAGACAGATGCAGTGTTGACACAAAGAAAGTGGGCATACACTACAAAATCTCCTACTGCATATGCAAATGCCATTTGTCAGGATTTCCTATAATCACCCAGTACATGATAAGAAAAGCACTGTAGAACACTATGCTGAATTTGGAAAACTGTTTGGTCAGAAAAATAACACCAGTTCCAGTTTAAATGGATCTACCTACTCAGGTGCAACTTGTGAGACGTGTTTTTCTTAAAGATTTTCAGCACAAAGTTTCTAAGAGATAAACAGCAGAGAGATTAGCGCCAATTAAGAAAGGAGAAGTGTGTGATTGAAAGATATTGGGGGGGGGAGTGTAAAAGCTAAACCGTTAAAAATCACTAAAATCGGGAATCCCAGTCAAGACTGGTATCTTACTAGGGCCTGTTGACAGCATCTGAAAAAGTTCACGGCTCTCAATCCATCTAAAGATGGGTTTACTAGATCTTGATCATCCTTCATGCACCCATCGAATTCTTGAAACTGGTATCAAATCATTATTATTTGGGCTTTAAATAACAATGTTAGAAGTGGAGATTTAGAGTGAAGTTTCAGGCAATTAAAAGCAAAGAAATAAGGGCATCTTTTTCTCCCCTTCCCCCCTTCCAACTGCCAGTTCTCCAGAAAAATAACAAGTGACAGAGCAGGAAACATCTCCAAGGGCCTCATTCACTTAATGGACTGCAACATTGCAAAAATAGGCTTTGCAAAGCTTCGGACACGACCTCTTCCTTCAGAACCTACACCCCTGGAGCGGGAGCGGCTTTATTATGGAATAATTTTTTCTTAGTCTTTTGTTGGTGCTGCTGCTGTTTAACTCATGGCAAGGTTCAGGGGCTGACTGCACCACCGCTCTAACAGGCTGTTTAAACAACCTGGCGACAAGTAGGCGATAATCCAGAGCACAAGGAGGAAAAACCACGCGGGACGATGCCATTCTTGGCACCTCTACGTAAAAAAACACACAGCAGGAGCGCGGCAGCGGCCCCGCGCACGCAGCAGACTACGGAGGAGGGCCGCCCACGGGCATGGAGGCGCTGCCGGAGCCCCCCAACCCCGCTGGGAGCGCTCCGCAGGACAGGAACCGCACCGCCCCACGAATGGTGCCGCCGACCCCTTCGCTCCCCTCCTCCGCCGCCCCAGAGCGCTCCTCACCCGGCAGAGCCATGGCGATCCGCGTCCTCCCCGCAGCCCGGTCCCAGCACGCCGCGGCACCTCTCCCCGCCGGAAGGCTTTGCCCGGTGCGCTCTCGGGCCGTGCCACTTGCGGGGAGGGCGGGGGACCTCGGTACGACGGGGAGTGGCCGGAGGTGTCTGGAAAAGCCTTCACGTCCTTCCCTAAAGAATTCTCGTATGGGTGAGTCCGGCGGAGCCCCTTATCGACGGGGTGTCCCTCTCTCCTTTCCCCCGTTTCTCGGCATCCGCACCCTCCCCCCCGCCCCTTTGTGCTGCGTAGTGGCGCCCATGATGGCGGCGGGCGGCGGGCAGTAGCGCGGATAGAGGCGAAGCGTAGTTGAGCATCGGGCCCGGGCGGTGCGGGGCCGTCACGACACCCCTTCCCCACCATGAGCAACATCTACATTCAGGAGCCTCCTACCAACGGCAAGGTAAGGCTCCCTGCGGGCAGACGGCGCTTCGTTCTCCGTGCCGCGGAGCTGCGAGGGAGGGGAGGGCGGGCAGCGCGGGCGAGGGGCCCGCGCTTAAATGTATCACTCTCGGCCGCTTGTTGTGTTTACCGTTTTGTTATGAATTCGCATTGACTTTAGTGGTGTCGCTTGTAGTAGAGTTTTTTCCTAGAGGTTTAAGGTGTGTACTTATTCTGTGTTGTCTCACTGTGAAAATATTAAAGAATGTTTAATATTCTATTCTCTGTTAGTTATTGTCTTGTAAGCCTTTAAGTCTTTCCGTCTGTATTGCTTCAGAACTACATCTTAAGCACTGGCAAAGGGACATTGGGATGTCATAGAATCACAGAATGGTTTGGATTGGAAGAGACCTCAGAGACTACCCAATGCCAGCCCGCTGCTGTGGGCCTGGCTGCCTCCCACTGTCTCAGGCTGCCCAGAGCCCTGTTCAACCTGTCCTTGTAACCCCCAGGGATGGGACACCCTCACCTTCTTTCAGCAGTGCCTCACCACCTTCTGAGTAAAGAATTTTCTCCTCACATCCGACCTCAGTCTACCCTCCTTCAGTTTAAAACTATCAGCCCTTGTCCTGTCAACTCTCGTGTAAAAAGTTGATCTCTTGTTTATAACTGTACTTCAAGTACTGGAAGGCCAGATTGAGGTTTCCCAGGAGCCTCCTTTTCTGCAGCCTGAGCAAACCCAGTTCCCTCAAGCTTTCCCTCTTCATAGGAGAGATGCTGCAGCCCTCTGATCATCTTCTTGGCTCTCCTCTGAACCTGCTCCAATAGCACCCGTTCTTCTTGTTGGCAGCCCCACGTGTGGGTGCAGATCTCCGGGTGGGGCCTCACAAGGGCAGAACAGAGGGGTACAGTTCTCTCCCTCTTCCTGCTGGCTGCTTCTTTGCTTTGAATACAGTTGAACTTCTGGGCTGCAAGTGCACACTGCTGGCTCGCATACAGCTTTTCATCCACCAGAACCCGTAAGTTCTTCACAGAAGGGCTGATTTCAAGGAGTTCTTCTCCCAGTCTGTAAACATATCTGGGCCCTGACTCCGTATGCTGAATCTTGCACTTGGCCTAGTTGAATCTCACATGGCCCTACTTTACAAGCCTGTCCAGGTCCCTCTGGATGGCATCCCTTTCTTCTATCATATCAACTGCACAGCTCAGCTTGGTATCGTCAGCAAATTTGCTGAGGGTGCACACAGTCTCACTGTTATGTCAGTGATAAAGATGTTGAAGAGCAGGCGCCAGTTCCAAGTTGGACCCCTGGAAGATACCACTCATTAGCAGCATTAATTGTCTACTACTGTTGTTAATGTTATGAATTTAAGAGTATCTTTTAACTCTATAGTAATATTTGTTTATCACTGTCTAAGTTGCAATAAAACTAATGGTGTGTTTGCCAAAACTTTGTAGGTTTTGCTGAGGACTACAGCAGGAGATATTGATATAGAATTGTGGTCAAAAGAAGCACCAAAAGCATGTCGAAATTTCATTCAGCTTTGTATGGAAGGTAATGACAGAATGGGGAAGGATTTCTTTGAGTTACTGTGACAGTTTTGGGAAAGATAAGTCATGAGTAAGTTTTAATATGTTAATTAGTTATTTCTGTTACCTTCTACCCAGACCAAGAATGTTTTTCAAGGCCATTAAGGAACCCAATGGAAAAAGCACAACAATTTTTACATGGTTTTCTTAAATGTAGTAGTTGTTCTCAAAGGTTTAGGAAGGCTTAATTTCAGGAAGTCTCTATAAATGTAACTACTTTAATGAATATAAGAAATAGCAGTGATGCAATGCTTCTGTTAAGTTCATTCCTGTATCACTGTCCTTACTATCTGTTCTTTTCCTCATGAGTGCTTTTAATGTTTCATTTGCTGTAGTGTATCACTGACTAAAACCCTGTAAAGCCCTTCACTGAAATAGGAGGTATGAGGATTTTCCCTATTGGGAAAACTAGATAAAACATGTGCAGAGGATCCTGTCCATTTACATGTTTCTTTGCTGCTACTCATGCACCATTGATAAGATTTGGCAAGAGCTTTCTTTTAGCTCTCTGTTAAGGAAAAACAGCAATGTGGGATTTGTATATCTCAGACATATGGCAGGTCTGCTCTGTGCTCTTTACTGGTAATGTGAAGATGTGGATTTTCAAATATTTTTTTTTTGGAATGTTAAGTCATCTTCTGAGACCTGAGTTACCTTAAGTTATCCTCAGTTTTAAAGAACTGTGTTCCTTTCTGAACTTTCATGACTACTCTATTGGATCCTATGCTTTGTATTGTGTATTTCGGTATTTTTCTACTGAGTGCTGCATAGTATAACTATCTTTGAACATAAAGAGCTATGCTGTAACACTGTCAGATCCTGCTTTGTCTTGCTGCACACTACAGATTTAAACAAGAGAAGAAGATATGTAAAGATCTGTTGAGTTGAATTTTGCATCCTTATGTTTTCTTACAATGTCTAACACTTACATGAGGTATATGTGTGTGTGTGCACATACATAGAGAACAGTGACAAAATAACCTAGGGAGCAAAAGCAAATGCAGTGTAGGTGAAAAGTAAGAATTCTGTGTTCCATGCCATTGAGTGGAAGTGATAACCATTTCGTGAATGGATACAAATATGTATATGAGGTACTAGCTGAGACAGAACGTAGTAAGTAACTCTCCTTTTAAGTGATACATATTGGTACTAGCATTGGTAGTGATGAAAATAAAAGTACTCATTAATATAATTTTCTCAGTGGTATGCAGTATCTTCTGCAGCAGAAACTTAAGACTCCACAATCTGTTTTCCTGTCTATATGCTCCCTTCAAGTACTGGAAGGCCGCAATGAGGTCTTCCCTGAGCTTTCTCTTTTTCAAGTTAAACAAGTCCAGTTCCCTCTTCCTTTCCTCACAGGAGAGGTGCTCCAGCCCTCTCATCATCTTAGTGGCCCTCCTCTGGACCTGATCCTGTCATAGCCCTTGTTTTATGGAACTCCAGTCACTGATATGTCCATATAATCTATATGAAAGTGTGATTTTTAGGTAACTTGAATATATTTTATGTATTTTCTCTTTCTTTTTTAGAGTATTACAATAATACAATATTTCACAGAGTAGTGCCGGGTTTTATAGTGCAGGGAGGTGATCCCACTGGTACTGGGTCAGGAGGAGATTCGATCTATGGAGCCCCCTTCAAGGTATGTAGCTATACATCTGTGTGCCTTGTGCATACTGATGTTTAGTTTGTCATCCCTCCTACTGTGTTAAGTTGTGAGAAAACAAATTTTGCATAAGGAATGTAGTTTATTCTACCAGGAATGCTAAAGTTTTTTCATATTCTGAATTAGCATGTGTTTCAATATTTTTGAATATGCATTTTATAATTGAGTGTTCTTAAATCTGTCTGTTGTAAACCTGTGCAAAATATATAACCTGCCCATGACAGAGGATTGGAAGTGGATATGTGCAGCAAACTGTCTTTTACATGAATTTTACCTGAATTAGCATCCATCTCTAAATGTTGTATAGGTAGTCACTAGTATTATTGATAATGGTATGTCTCATGTCTTGTCACTTGATCAGGGTCTTCAGATCCTGAGTGTAGTTTCACATGCACAGTAGCTGTGCTCTAGTTCTGGTTGAGTATTTCAGATAGGGCAAACTTCTTTAGCTGATGACTGAAGCTGCGTGACCTGTCTGGGCCTTCAGTCCACCTGCTGCAATTGTAAAGTAAATCCAGCATGTAATGCAAATACACAGTTTATGGGAGAGGTTGGTACCTGAGCAGACAAATACTTCTAATACTGTAGTAACAACACTTCTTTAATTTAGTGCTATTGTTAAGTGTTAGAGCACTTAGGAGTTTTGTGCTACTGTAGTACTCATCACTCCCATCTTCATTTGATGTCCTCTTCTGTCTTCTCATGGTCCTGAAAATGTTCTTCCTTTGGATCTGAATGATACTGTACTATTGCAAAGTTACTGAACTTCCAGTTATTTTACATGAACTGGGTTTTCTGCTAAATGAAGCAGTTAACTACAATAATGGTTTTACAAGAAATACCTGTAATGCAGGGAGTGCTTTATTTGTATTGGATTGAGCATTAATTTCAACAGGAATAGTGACAGTTATTAGGCGATACTCAGAAAAAGTTAATGTAGCAAAACTTAGTTTATCTTAAAATGTATTTCTTTCTATCATTGGCATAGTAACTTCTAAACTTTTGCCTTCAGAGCTTGTTAGGTCTGTGTTTTGGTTGTTCTTGTTTGTTTTTGTTTTGAAATAATTCTGTTTGCTACTTTGTATTATTATAGAAACTAAGAAATACAAATGGACTAAAAGATTTTTTTCTGTTTTGAACAGAAGTTTTAAATATAATCTTGTTACTAAGATATAAAAGACATTGGTTTTATTAATGTTTGAATTTCTAATCTATTTTAACTAACAGGTTGTTTTTTTTTGTCAGTGTATGTTAATAAATATATGATGGTTACATACTTCTTTTTGTTTTTTCTAGGATGAGTTCCATTCACGATTGCGATTTAATCGAAGAGGACTTGTTGCTATGGCAAATGCTGGACCCCATGATAATGGCAGTCAATTTTTCTTTACATTGGGTCGTGCAGATGAACTTAATAACAAGCACACGATCTTTGGAAAGGTCTGCTACATAGAGTAGTTTGAGTTTGATAGAAGCAGATACATGTTTATTATTGAAGGTTCTTATAATGTTTTTTTTTGTTAGATATGCATGAAATTATTTTACTGCATTCTAAGCTGTCTATGTTCTGTCTGTTGTTTCTCTTGGAAATATTTCTATGGATTGTTTCCATCATTATCTACTTTGCTATTGTTTTTCTTTGGTAAAGAAGTGTTGTGCTCCCTTTCAAATCATCTCTTACTACAAATAAGATAACTGTTCTACTAATCTAATGCTAGTAACATTTTATTATTTATTTGTTTACATTTATTTATAAGTTATAATTACTCAAGGAAAGTCAGGAGAATGAAAAGCTTATGAACTTACCATAGAATCATAGAATCACAAAGGTTGGTAAAGACCTATAGGAAATCCAGTCCAACCATATACCTATCTCCTGTAGTTCTCTCTAACCCATGTCCCTCAACACAATATCTAAACATTCTTTAAATACCTCCAGGGTTGGTGACTCCACCACCTCCCTGGGCAGCCCATTCCAGCACCTGACCACTTTTTCAGAGAAGTATTTCCTAGCATCCAGTCTGAATTTCCCCTGGCACAACTTGAAGCCATTCCCACTCATCCTATCACTAGTTACATGAGTGAAGAGTCCGACCCCCAGCTCACTACAACCTCCCTTCAGGAAGTTATAGAGAGCAATATGGTCTCCCCAGAGTCTCCTCCAGACTGAATAATCCCAGCTCTCTCAGCTGTTCCTCATAGGGCCTGTGCTCCAGACCCCTCACAGCTTCATTGCCCTTCTCTGGACATGCTCCATGGCTTCAATGTCTTTCATAGTTTATTGAAAAGAAAGTAGAGCCACAAGTTTTGTATTTTGGTATCTTAGTTTCCTGTTTTACAACTCCCAGTAAAATTTTGACATCTTCCCCTGGTATCAGAAATGCAGGATTTGCTACTTAGATTCTTTGAACTTTGTCGTTAATTTTAAAATGAAAGCCAAAACCATTGATGCACTTTGCTTACTCTCTTTTAAAAAAGTCTTATATGCCAACAGTATTTGCTGTATCATTTGTATTTTCAAATTCTTTGCATAATGATTGCCCTGCATTTTGCAAAAGTACTTAAGTACTTTCAAACTCTTCTTGTTCTGTGTATTGAATAGGTTACAGGAGATACAATATATAACATGTTGCGACTGGCTGAAGTGGAAGTTGACAAAGAAGAAAGACCACTCAGTCCACATAAAATAAGAGGTAGTGAGGTGGGTATAATGTTCTTTAAAACTTGAATAATTTTGTTTGTATTACTAAGAAAACTGTGATCTGGTATGAAAACCTGGCATGCCTTTTATATATTGTTTTTAAAATACTGAATCATTTAATTGACAATGCTTATTAGGGATGTGACTAAAATATTCTTTTTTAATAGGTATTGTTTAATCCCTTTGATGATATTGTTCCAAGACCAAATAGAAAGCTGAAGAAGGACAAGCCAGAAGAAGAAGAAGATAAAAAGCCCAAAGTAAAAGGCACAAAGTAAATACATACAACATGAGCAGTGGTTGATTTTCTTTTACAAAAACAAAAAAACCTAACTGTTAAGGGATCATACAGATCAGTTAGGTTAGTTGCTGAGTGGTTATTGTGCATCTGCTAAGCTCTTCTGTGTAATAGTTTGTTGCACAGTGTAAACCATAGGCCGGAATAATATGCAATCATGTGAGACTGAGATGACACAGAAGTTAATGCATGCTAGTAACTTTGCTTCTGTTCTTTTAAATTTTTGTTATTTTATTAGCTACCACTTCTCTCCCATTAAAATAGTCATCAAAAGCCACGTTTGACATAGGAAATTTGAGATTTAATGAATGAAATTTGGTCAGTTTACACATTTGTGAGAAGTAATAGGAAGTCTGAACTATGTGCATCCTGTTGGTTCTGTTGGACAGAGTAGATCATTTTACAACTAGCTGTCGCTGACATAGTTAAAAAATAATTAAAAAAAAACAAACAAACAACCCTTAAAGAAGGTTATCTTTTCTAAATACATTGTGCAATTGTATTTATAATGTATGCTTTCCTGACCTGTTGTGTCTTGAGAATTTTGTGTTTACTATTTGAGTATTGCTGTATTCAAAAAAAAAAAAAAAAAAAAAGAAGAGCTATTGGCATTTATAGGACTATGGAAGCCAGTCAGGGCAGAATTTTGAATTCTGTCTTACTATTTTCTTAGTTACTTTAAAAGTATTCTGGTTTGTAACTGTCCTGATTGTTCTGTCTCAGGTATAGAATGGGAGAATCCCTCCCTAAACACTTGTAGTCTGTTGGATCAGTATGTTTAGCAGGAAAAAAGTTAAGATTACATACAAAATGAAAGTTGCATGTTTGAAGTTTATGAGATGTTAATAAAAGTTAAAATTTTAATGGAAAATGTGTTTTCTCTCTTAAAGAAATTTTAATCTGCTTTCCTTTGGGGAAGAAGCTGAAGAAGAAGAGGAGGAAGTCAACAGAGTTAGTCAGGTATCGTAACAAATCATCCTCATTTATATTTTCAACTTAAAATTAACTGTTTTACATGCTTATGAAAAAATGTGAAGTTCTTTGTATTGTTTTTACTTCTGAGTTTTGAATAATAATACTAAAATTACTGCCAGTTTCTTTAGGAGAATGTCACAGAAGAGAGTATCAAATGTAATAAACAAGGAAGGTGCTTATAAATCAGAATGAGATTTTATTATCCACGCTATTACTGTCTTCCTACAAGGGTTATGTTCTTCTGCAATTAGAAGTGTTTATGCTCACTGCTTAGGCTAATACTAAGTGGAAAGAAATGCCTGTTTTCTTACCATAGCCTTTTTCACCGTTCTGTCAAATGATGAAATTTGTAACCCTTTTTTTTTTTTTTTTAAACAGAGCATGAAGGGAAAAAGTAAAAGTAGTCATGATCTACTGAAGGATGATCCACATCTGAGCTCAGTTCCTGCTGTCAAAAGGTTAATACAAGTTTTCCACTTTCCTTAGCAGATTTACTTTCAAGATGTTAGGCCTGATACAATGATGGTCATTTTATGTCTGTTACTCTACAAGAAATTAAGAAAGGACTTGTTGGATTGGACCAAATGTTCCTTTCACCCACTATACAGTTGCCAACAGTGGGCACCCAGCAGTAGATGCCCAAGAAAGATGAAAAATAGGACAAATGTAATCATAGAATCAAAGAATTGCCTGGGTTGAAAAGTACTCAAAGGTAATCTCGTTTCAAGCCCCCTGCTGTGGGCAGGGTCACCAGCCACTAGACCAGGCTGCCCAGAGCCACATCCAGCCTTGCCTTGAGTGCCTCCAGGGATGGGGCATCCACAACCTCTCTGGGCAACCAGTAAAACCATTCCCCCTTGTCGTGTCACTATGAATCCATGTAAACAGTAATTTCCCCTCCTGTTTATACACTCCCTTCAAGTATTGGGAGGCCATGGTGAGGTCTCTCCAGGGCCTTCTTTTCTCCTAGCTAATCAAGCCCAGTTCCCTTGCTTCAGTAGTCTTACAGCCTGCAACTACTTTAAATTCAAGGAACTGCCATAGTTTGATACATTTCACCTAATTAGTAACGCTTACAGGGGTTGTCCTCACAGTATTTATTCAGTGACCTCTTGTAATGTTTTTCAACACACCTTGGTATCTGTTGCAGAAGGAAGTATCTCCATTGTTTTGTTTTGTTTTGAAACATCACGCTATTAGCCTTGTTTGGTGATTTCTTTTTATGTGGAAGAGACAGCAAGCAGCCCGTCCTTAACATAACTCTTTTTACTACATTCCCTTCTTAGGCCTTCTCTAATCCTTCCTGAATCCTTAACACCTTCTCAGCTTTTCTTCACACAAAAGTTCAGTATCTGTTGTTACCCTTGTTAGTCTTCTCTGATGTCACTTCTGTTCTAAAATATCTTATTTTTAAATTTAAGTCTAAACAAATTAGAGGTGAAGTTTATAGACAAAACTGTATACTTGCATAAAGGGGGTCTCTGGTTTGTCCTCTGTTTATTTTTTTTTAATACTTCTTAACTTTTGATGTGCTTTTTTAAATAATTGGGTATACATATTTTAATGGTATTAGCACAATACTCAAAAGAATTTATGATTAATGATGGTCATCTTAGAGCTCCTTGTCCTTTTTGTAGAATTCTTTGTCCACATGCACATAGCTCTTCTTTTATCTACTTCAAATTTCATCTCATGTTTTGCTGTCTTATCTTTCTGGTTCTTCTGCAGTTCATTACTTTGCTCTTGCCCTTACTGTCCTGCGTAATGTAGCATTATTAAAATAAATCAGCAGCGTGGTTGCTTGCCTGCTTTGTTATTGAGTTTGGTAACAACTCAACATCCAGCATGCTATTGTGGAAATATACTAGTAGTCTTCACTGCAACAAGTGATGGTTTGCTGCTGACTTCTGTTTCCTGTCTTTTAACCTTTAATTTATTAGTGCAAGGTCCTTCTCTCTCATCTGAGAGCTACTTAGTTTCCTTAAAAATGTTTGTTTAGAGAATGTGTGAGTCCAAATGTAATAAGGCAGATGCCTCATCCACAGCCACATGTAGCCCCTTCAAAACTCTGCCAGAGGTTTTTAAGGCTGTTCCTTTTACTGCCGCAAAGCAGTAAAGCCCACAAATTACTCCTTACTGTGTATCTGCTTGTTCAGTACTGCTGTCAGAATTCCAGAAGTGTATTAAACCAAAATATTTTCTTTAATTCTTTTAGATGATTTTTTAAAAGTCATTACTTCACAGAAAGTTTTTGATGTTAAGTTCATATGTCAGTATAATGCAGATAAAGCACACCTATGTAAAGACTTTCTTAAATATAGAATATTTTTCATGAAATAATAGGAATTTATAAATGAGATAAAAATCAACTATCTTAGGAGTGAAATTTATTTATTTTTTGTTGTTCTTTTAACAGCAGTACAATGCAGACAGTAATCAGAACACATCACATGCTCACTTGCATATTCTGTGTGATAATATTATTTTACTGTTATTTAGAATTTTTGCTTATGCTTGTAAGATATTACACTTAGATTGTGTCCATTAATCGGTTATTTATTGGTCCAGATTGATTTCCAGGACTGTTCTGTAGTATCCTGTTCACTTGCCTAATCATTATCTTTTCTTGATCAAAACATGTTTTGACTTAGAAGTTTAAAAATAATGGTAATTGTTAGAATAACTCTTCACCTTTGAAGCAACTGTATACTTCAGCATTTTGTCTGAATATGGTTAGTAATAGCATGTGTCTGTGGCAGATTATAATTTTATCCTATGCTTTTAAACGTTTCTGTTTAGAAAGAATGATGTCAAATGAAAGAAAACACTACTAATTGGTAATGTTAGGATGAATGTGAGGATGGTATAAAGACTAAGTTGACTAAAATTTCAATTAGTTAATTTTTTTAAAATAACTGTATTTTAAACAATATTTTAAGCCTTCTCTGATATTTCAAAGTATTAACAATTATTATATTTTTTTAGTGATGCAGGAGATGAAGAGAGTTATTTGAGTGGGGTAGGTAATCTTTTAAATTATTATTTATTTTTAAAAATAAGTCTTTTTTTTTTCCTTACAGTGTATGACTTACATTTTCCTATGGTAAATAAATGCTGCTCTTGAGCATTTTGAAAGCTAGCTCAAGTCAGATTTCCAGCAAAAACTAGTAACCCTTTCAGAGCTCTGAGGGTTAGCAATTGTGACATTTCATGCAGGGCAGAGTTACTGCTGCATGCTACCTACTGCATTTTATGAGAACTGCTTAGCAGATATTTCAGTCAGCCACTGAGGTATGTATGGGGGTTAAGTACTACAGAGTCACGAACATTAACACAAGCCCTGAAATTGCTTAAGGGAATTGCTTATGGGAAAGGAGTAAAAGATGAAATTTATCATAAATATTAATACAACTCTGAACTCTGAGGGGTTTAAGAATGCTGTTGGAAAGATTTCTTCAAGGAAACAAGATTTCAGTGAATATTTATTACTAAAAATAGCATTGGTGAAGACTCATCTCTGAAAGGTGGGAAATTTGAGTAAACAAGTAGTATAAATTGGACAGTCAAACATGGTGGATGTTTTAATAACAAGGAAATTTTCATAGATAATGCAAAATGAAATGGCAAGTTAAAGTGCATATTTACCTACAACCATGGATGGTGGGATAGATCTTTGAATTGCTGTTGAAACATAGATGCAATATTTGACTGGAAATATAATCCTGTGTCCAATAAATTGAATCCACATATGTACTTTGTTTATTCATATTTGTCTGCTATGCATAGATCAGTACCTATCAGCTGTTATCTGGTACACAGAGAGAATTAAGGACAGATGCAGACTCCCCCATCCTTGTGCCTAAACAAAAAGAAAACAGCTTTTTTTCCATTCTATGTCCTGTTACCTGTTTTGGAAAACATAGTATGTACTCAGCTTCTTAGACACTTAAGCAAGTTGCTTAAATTCTACCTTTATTCAAACCAAGTGCATGATCACATTCTTGCTTAAGCTGTGTTTCTCTGCTGATTTGCTGTCATGCTGTTTTTTGATACAAGCCTGGTAATTTCATAGAATCATAGAATGGTTTGGCTTGAAAGAGACCTTGAAGATCACCCAGTTCCAATCCCCCTGCTGTAGGCAAGGATACCTCCCACTAGACCAATTTGCTCAAAGCCCCACCCAACCTGGTTTTGAATTTCTCCAGGGAGGTGGCATCCTTAACTTCTATAGGCAGCCTGTTGCAGTGTCTCACCACCCTCACAGTAAAGAATTTCTTCCTAATACCTAATCTAAATCCACCCTTTTCCAGTTCAAAGCCACTTCCTTTCATCCTGTTGCTATACACCCTTCTAAAAAGTCCATCCCTAGCTTTCCTGTAGGCCCCCTTCTGTTCTTTTCTATAGTAAGGTCTCTGTGAAACCTACTCTTTTCCAGGCTGAAGAGCTCCAACTCTCTCAGCCTGTCCTCATAGGGGAGGTGCTCCACCCCTCTGATTATCTTCATGGCTCTTTTAAGGACCTGCTCCAACAGGTCCATGTCCTTCTTGTGTTGGAGGCCCCAGAACTGGACACAGTACTCCAGGTGGGGTCTCATGACAGCAGAATAGGGGGACAGAGTCGCCTCCCAGCCTGCTGGTCATGCTCCTCTTGATGCAACCCATCTGGGTTGCAAGTGCTCCTTGCTGGCTCCTGTAGAGTCTTTCATCAACTGACACGCCCATACCCTTCTCTTCAGAGCTGCTTTTAAGCCATTCTTTGCCCAACCTGTGTATATAGCAGGTGGGACCTCACAAAAGCAGAGCAAAGAGGGATGATCACCTCCCTTGTCCTGCTGGCCACTCCTGTATTGATTCAGCCTAGGATATAGTTGGCCTTCTGGGTTTTTGGTTTTCTTATAAGGAAAAATTAATGAAGTGTTTAATGTATTGCCTTGATCAAATTTTGATTCTATGGATAGTATTCAGACTAATAACATATTGCCTTGAGACCTTCTGCATACCTATAAGGGCTTAAAGTCTGACTGTTTCCATTTATTAAGGAATTTTTCTTTCAACTCCTTGTAAAATGGTGGATTTTCTCTGTTAGTTTCTTTGTCTGTTGTGGTAAAGAATGATTTCTGTAAGTAAGTTACCATATTCTAAATTCTGTAGTTAAAAAGCAGAAAAAGCTAAGGGTTTTTTGTTTCATGTTATATTAATAAAGGATGAAGATGAAAATGATGAAGATGCTGACAGTGTAGAAGATGAAGCAGCTAGTGATGAGAGATTTCAAATGAAAGAACGCATTGCAAAAAAGTTGAAAATGGATACAAATGAAACTGTTAAAATGCAACTTCAAGAGGAAGAAACTAAGATAGAAAAAAAAACCACCAGTCGCAGGTAAGTATTATGTGTTATTTTTCTCCTTCAACTTATTTGCAGTTATTTGCTGCTCAATTCCAGTTTTGTATTTAATGCATTTTTATTTCAGTAGTGCATTAAAATTATCAGCCTCCCTCAACTATGAAAGATGAAGCTGCCTGTTAGTTTCTTAGTTCTTAGTTTCATTTGGTAGTTTAAACTTGAATCTACCTATTGAGAAAAAAAGGAGAGAGTACCTCTGGACTGGACCAAAAAAAGATCAGTGTTAAATAGCTGTATTGCAGGATGAAAGGGAGGGGTCAGAAATTAAGGAGATATCCAAGGAAAGCTTTTTCTGAAGAAGATTCTTCAAGTATGTGGAAGCCAAACATCTTTAGAATTGCAGAACACATTGTGCTCAGCACACGCTGTATACAGCATTGGTGATACCATACATCGTGAGTACTGTGTTCAATTTTGGCCCCTTCACTATAAGAAGGACAATGAGAACCTGGAGCATGTCTAGAGAAGGGCAACAAAGCTGGTGAGGGGTTGGAACACAAGTCTTAGGAGGAAGGGCTGAGAAAACTGGGGGTGTTTAGTTTGGAGAAGAGGCTTGGGGTACACCTTATAGCTCCTTACAACTCCCTGGAAGGGGGTTGTGGTGGTGTGGCATTTGGCCGCTTTTTCCAGAGAACTAGTGATGGGACAAGAAGTAATGGTTCTAAGTTATACCAGATGAGGTTCAGGGTGGATATTAGGTAAAAATTTCTTCTTTGAAAAAGTGGTGATGTATCGTAACAAGCTGCCCAGAAAGTTGTTTGAGTAACCATCCAAGAATGGTGTTTTCAGAATAAGGATGTTTCACTGAAGGACATGGTGTAGAACAGTCACAGGCATGGATTGATGGTTGGACTGGATGATCTTAGGGGTCTTTCCAACCTTAATGATTATAAGATTCACTTGTGTGTTCAGTGCCCTGCCAACACATCTGCTTAACAACTTGTTGGGTTTTGCAGGAGTGGCTACTGGATCCAAACTTGTCTAAAGTGTAGTTGCAGGTTCTCAGCATCAGGTTGACTTAAAGCTTGAGCACACCTTTAGGAATGCTTACATTATATTTTTTCAGATCTCACAGATATTTGTACAAACAGTCTGTAAGCTGCTGCCTCTTCCTGTGCAAGTAACTGTGTTGTGTCTGTGGTTATTCCACTCTTCTAAGGAAGTTGTAGTAGTATTGCAGCCAAATGGATTATCTTGACTTTTAAGTTTTATCAGGTGTATTCTTAGTGATGGAGAGCAATAGCCCTGGGAGACACTGCTTAGTACAATAGGTAACATCAAATTCTAGAATTTGTTATTTTCCAAATGATAAGGCATCCTGTGGCATGAAAATTGAAGCATAGTTATTTGATATAAATAAAGTGCTAGTAACATTGGCTTTGATGAAATAATTAGTCAGTTATCAAGTTTCCTTGTCTAGTGTAGTGGCCTTTTTGTAAGTACAGTGAGGGTGATTGATAATATTATAGTGGTCTTCACCACCCACTATTGTTCCAAATGTGTGCTGGCTGGAGAAGTGGATGAGGTGTGGCTATCAACAAAAACTTTGATCACCATACTTATCTTGAACGGGCATGTCTAGTCACATATCAGAGGGACAAGAAAATTTTGAAATTGATCAGTAGTTCATCTCTTCAGGTACTTAAATCTGCTAATAGAATAAAATATTTTCTGAAAATATTTTTTCTGAGTAATGGATTAACATGCATGACTTTTTCTACACATCTTTATTCATTTGTATTACTGATGTTTTTTACACAAATCCTTTTGTGAAATCAGTAGTTTGCACATCCGTTTTAGATAATGAATATGGAAATAATAGACACCTTCTCAAATTCATGGTATTGAGATTCACAACTACGTCTAGGATGCATTTGTTGTTGGTGTGCTCAGACGATGATATTTTAGCAATTTGAGCATCCACCTCTGTCACGGTGTTATCCTTGATAGTGACACGGAAACAGAGAAGGGAGAGAATGAAAAAAAAAACTTCACTGTCAGTGGCCACGCGGCCGCGGAGCTGAGCCGTGCGCTCCGTTGGGGAGGGTGGGCGGTGGTGAATGGAGGAAATAGATGGGTCTGCAAAAAACAACAGCACGATCTCAGAAGGAACGGTAACTTTACCAAATCTAATAAAATTGAACAATTGAGAGAGACAAAGTTTCCAAAACAAAACTGCGACCTTACGATAGAGAGGAACTGCAGAGGAAGCACAGGGGCTGAATCTCCGCGGCAGCCCACAGAGCGTCTGGTGCGGAGCTCCGCCCCTCTGCTGCTCCCCAGCAACATTAACTCCTTATCTGACTGCATGATGTTCTGATGTGGAATACCGGCATCAAAACCACAACAGCTTCTGTTTACATAAAAAAATAATTTGAAGACACTTTCCAACTTTATATTAGATAAAAAACTTCAGGAAAAAAAATCCCATTAATTCTGGCAAGTCGTTAGAGAAACTCCAAATATCTGTTGTACTTGTTGCAGAAAGATTAAACTTGAACTTGAAAATAAAGAATAGCAGCGTACATGAAAATGCATTCAGATAACACTACATGAAGTTTTTAAAATGTTAGTGACTTCAGCAGATCAGCTGAAGGCTTCATATTATATAGCTCTCTTCTACTCTGGCAAATTAAAACTAGTTTTGTTTGTTCTTATCCTGTAGGTGGAGCTCAGATGCTACACATTTCTAGTTACTAGCTTTTAAAAATTCTCATTGTTTCTTCTTTGCAAAACACAAAGCATGCAAATAGAGTAGTTTTAATTGCGTGCCTAATACAGATGTGCTATTGAATTGCAATATGAAGTAACTGTCTAGAATAACTGAAGTGAGGAAGGAATGTAGTTTAATCACTTGAATTTAACTGTTTATCTTGTGTGTTTTACTTCTAATAATCCTATAAAGTGCGGCAAAACCAAGTTAATGTCCTTTTCTTTTGGCTTATAAGCCGCCAACATAAGGAAATGAGTGTCCGCACACATAATAAAGGAGTAGAAATATATTTACTACTACATTTTTTATATTTTCTTCTATATACATTCCACATTCCTAGATAAAGTTAGTGTCATCATAGTTATAATAAAATAATCTCATGAAGCTTCAGATATGTACTGTGTAAGAAATTACTTGCTTCATTGTAGCCTAAAAATGCTGAACATTTTTTAAAGTATAATCATCTGACCTGTTTTGTGTTTTTTTTTCCCCATTTGTTGTAACAGGATAAAATAGCTATTTTTTTCTACAAGTATCTGCACTTGCTTAAATGCCTTGCATCCTCATTGTAATCTTGACACCTAGCACAACAGTAATAAATATGCTAAATAGACATGCTCAGGTTCATACTAATATCATTTCAGACCATGCAGAAAAATTTCTTTGAAAGTGACATAGACTAAATGTATAAAAGTACATACGATTAAGGCATCATAACGTTAAACGGTTAAATAAAGGCTTTTCTTTCTGAATCTGTAGTTGCTCTAAGTGAAGAAGATATTTTTTCTAGACCTTAATAATATATGATAGAATATTTTGTTCTAGTACATTTCCTGTGCCCATGTTACATGGTGTTTATGATGCAGGCATACACATGAAAATAAAAAAATTTGTTTAGGAAACTGCCATTATTTTGGAATTAAGGAAATCTTTATTGTAAATGTAGAAAATCTGTAACCTCTTTGTTGTTGGTAACAGTTGCATAAAAGTTTAACTTTTTTAGCATGTTTGCTTTACTTGCTGTTGAGGAAATCCCATAGGTTGTGTTTCACCATGTTCTTCACTGACAGGTACAAACTTAAATGTTGCTCTAAGTGTTTTATGTATCAGTTAACAACACTTAATTTCTGTCCTACAGTGGTGTCAGCTTTCAGCTCCTATGTTCTGCATAAAAGCAAATGTTATTGGTATACAGACCTTAAAGTAGTTCTGTGTGGGATTTTTTCCCTTAACAAATGTATGATCTGAAGTATAGGAAGCAGTTATTTTGCAGCTCTAAAAGTTGTGTTGGATATGTTGTCTTTTATGATCTTTTCTCTTCTTCAAGTTAAATAAACCCAGTTCCCTCAACCTTTCCTAATAGGAGAGATGCTCCAGCTCTCTGATCATCTTACTGGCCCTCCTCTGGATCTATTTCAAGAGCTCTGTGTCTTTCTTGTGCTGGGGGCCCCAGGCCTGGATGCAACACTCCAGATGGGGTCTCAGAAGAGCTGAGTAAAGGGGGGACAGTCACCTCCCTCTCCCTGCTGGCCACCCCTATTTTAATGCAGCCCAGGATATAGGTGGCCCTCCAGGCTGCAGGTGAACACTGCTGGCTCACATCCAGCTTCTCATCCACCAGGACCCCCAAGTCCTCCTAAATTTTTAATCAAATATGTGTAGAATTATTAGTTTCATTTTTGGATATATAATGGGAAAAATAATTAGTTTTGGCTGCACCCAAATATAATACAAACACATTGCCCTTTTACCTTCAAAAATAGATGTCCTTTCTGTGGTGATTATGCTCTACCTGCATGGATATTCTTTTAAAACAAGAAACAATCAGGATTTGTAAACTAGCATACAAGCTTGTTTTTTTCTAATTTAATGTCTTTGCAAGGAGCCATTTTGTGTTCTACTTTGAAATAAATGTCCAGAGCTATTTTAAACACTTCAACAGATTAAATTGAGAAACTCCAATTTTGTGCAAAAGTAGCTATTTCATCACATACCATCTCAGAAAAAATTACTGTGTCAGTGGTGACATGGAGTAAAACTTTCTCTGCTTTGCTACATAGAGAGGAGTGTGTTTAAAATTCATTGTCTTGACTTGAGAACAGGGTAACGGTGATTATATAATAAATATGACAAATAGATGGTCTGTGTAATATATTGCTACAAAGTAGCAGATGAAGAGTTAGAACAATTTTCATGTGAATTCATTATGTTCAGTGCAGCCTGTAGTTCTGCTAGGATAGTAAACTGAAATGTGTATTCTTTACTTAGTGGGGGAAGAACAGAAAAAAAGTGTTTTATGCCACTACAATGCCAACTTTCCTTCTGAATTCTAGTAATTTGTTTCCTTACGTTAAGATATGTTGCAAAACTGTGGTTAACATAAAGCTTCCAATGGGTGGACTCCAGCACACCTCACTCTGCCCTCTTAATTCTTGTTTTTAGGTATAGTATATAATCAGTAAAACTTTTTTTGTTGTTGTTTTTAAATTGTTCTGGATAATTATGGAAAAGCAGCATCTCCAGCAACTTCTCCAGAGCTCTACGTGTTAGTGAACTGTATATTGTATACAGAAAAACCACCAATAGTCTTTGACCTTGTTCTTAAATGTTAAAACATTTTACTCAGAGGATGGTGTGGCACTGGCACAGGCTGCCCAGAAAAGCTGTGAATGACCCATCCCTGGAAGTGCTCAAGGCCAGGTTGGAGGGAGTCCTGGGCAGCCTGAGCTGGTGGGGGGCAACCATGCCCACAGGAAGTCTGGTTTGAACTGAGTGAACTTTCAGTTCCCTTCCAATCCAAGCCATTCCATGATTCTATGATAAAGTCGCTTTCTCTAATTGAGACCTAAGACACTTCCAGAACCCGGGATGTTTCCTCCAGCACTAAATATTTTTCATGCCAACAAGACTTTAATTTACTTTAATAAAGTAGCACAAAATATGTATATAGAATAATATAAGATTAACAATTCTCCCATGACAGGAGAGTTGGAACTACATTATTTTAAGGTTCCCTACAACTTATGGTATTCTGTGATTAGAGCTCACGTTGTTTTTAAGAGTCCGAAATGGGAGAATCCTTTGTAATTTTTTTATTTTTATTTTTTTGTCATCAGAGATCAAAGAAGTTCTACAATCTCATCTACTTTTTTGAGCCTAGTACTTTATTGTGCTGACAGAAAAGATCTCAGATTGTCATCTGGAGAACAGAACTTTGAAACTTCCCATAGAAATTACTTTGTTCTTCAGAACTACCTCACATCTTTTGTTGAGTAAAATGTAGCAACTATTTTGTAATCCATAAAATTCTAACCAATATTTATGGAAAAGGGCAGAAGTTCATACAGTGCTAAACTTGAAGGTATCATGTAAACATCAGGTCTTTCCTAGTATTCCTATTCAGATGGGAAGTATCAGAATATTTCTGCTATGTGCTTAAGTAAATGCTAAATGCAGATGAAGCTTCCATTTGGAAAACTATGGTGTAAAGTTGTATGTGATTAGGGTTTTTTCTTTATTTATTTTTAATGGTGGTAGTGGTGCTTTTCTGTTTTTATTTCAGATTTATATTGCAGAAGGTCCCACTTTGTGGGAATATGCAATAGTATGGCAGTATTTCAGTTTCCTTGTTCTGAATATTAATTAACCTGTATCTAGGAAGGATTTCATTAGATTAGTCGTTTGCTTTAGATACAATAGATATGCAAACCAGTTAAAACACAGTTGTGTTTGTATGTCGCAGGAATTCTTGAGAATGTACTAATTCAAGCGTGTGATGTTGGCTGTGAAGATTTGACAACTACTTGGAGATTATCATGTAGATTACATTTCTGTGTACATAACACTTCTTTGTAGGTCTCTTTGAAAGTAATACCTCCTACTTTTTTTCCAACTTCAGCAGATACAAAAAGCACAAAAACACTATTTGACAGAGCAAATTGTTAGCTAGGAAATACTCTTTATCAACAGTTGCCATCACTGGCTATGCGTTACATCGCCAGAGATGAACAAGAGCCTGCATGGTGCTCACAGAAATCTGCACCAGTAGAGGTGACTCACTCTTTCATAGCTGCTGCAACAGTGTCATTGCTATGAAAATGTTGTCCACAAAGTCATTTTATTAACCTTAAAAGATCAAAGTCAGAAGGTGCCAAAACTTCACTATATGGTGGTGTGGCCGAACAGTCCATGAAAGACTGGCAGTATGCTCAAAGTTGGTCTTCAAACTGGTATGGTGTTATTGTGTTGCAAGAGAAAGGTCATTTTCTCTGTCCTGACTCTGGAAGCTTAAGCCTTCGGCTATGCAGGATTGTGATGCAGTGGTCAGAGTTGATGGTTTGCTTATATTCCAGGAAATCCAGAAGAATCACCCCTTTCGTATCTTTAAAGACAGTGTGCATCTCTTTACTTGATGAAGGCTGCGTCTTGAACTTTTTCACCACTCGATTGTGTTCTGACTCTGGCTTAGAGTGGTGACACCACATATTATCACCAGTAATGCTGTGATCCAGGCATTGATTCAGTACGTTCTGACAAACTTGCATATGGTGCTCTTTCTTGCTGTATGAGCATTTGTGAGATTCACTTCACACAAACTGTGATATTCCAACATTGTCACTACTGTTTCCAGTTCATTGAAGCCAAAATTCAGCTCTATATACAATTCCCTGGTTGCAGTGTGCTGATTCTCACAGATGAGCTGATTGAGACATTCTGTTATGTGACAGCTGTGCATGGCCATGCTCTGGAGAGCATGGATGAAGTCTTTCATGTTGCTGTCACCACTGCTGAAACACACCACCTACCACCTCACTTTGCTCACATCTACTGTTTGATCTCCATAAATGTTCAGCAAGCATCAGTGAATGTCACTAGGTGCCATTTTTTCTGCATGGAGGAATTCGTGGCACATTTTTGCATCATACACCCTTCCCTGTTAGATGCCTTTTTGTCAGACTGCCCCTCTGCTGCCATCTGTCATGCAGCAACAGCATGTAACAGAACATTGGTGGGAAGGTTCAGCCTCTACTGCCATACACCAACACCCACTTCTGACGGCATGGGCCGGTATAATAAAGTAGGAGGCATTATTCTGGAGCATTCTCTGTGTGCTATGAATGTAATATCTACCTGAATATTTTCAGTATACGTGAGGATGGTTATCTTTTACTAGAGGAACAATTTGCAGGGACAAGGGCAATACTCATTCTGGAAAAAGATGTAGAGTTTGGAGTATCAGCTCTGAGGAAGAAAGTAAGGTATTCCATGTCTTATGAATTGACTTTAAAGCCAAATACAGAAAGTTGTTGCTGCTTTTCAAGATCACTGTATTTTCCTGTTTGTACTGCCTAAGTTGAGGTGATTCTTCTAACCACAGTCGTTGCTACACATACTCAAATCGGTGTGATAGTTGTTACATGCTTTAGGTGGGCCCAATACCTTTGGAGAATTTAGAGTTTATGTCAGACGTACAAAATAACAGCCTGTGAAATATTATGCAGCATAATACCTAGTTCACGCTGAAAGTGCATTATAGTGGTTCTGATTTATGCATGCTTCCTGTGGCTTTGCAGGTGGAAATCTATTGAATCTTAAATTCTTAGAGTCTCTGTTACGTGAGAGAATACATCTGTGGTGCCATATTGCCTCAGCTATGGTAAGCAGATGTGTATGAGCTGGAGCCACTTGCTACAAAAGGGGGAATTTCTTTTTTTATCCGTGTGGCATTGAGAAAAAGAAGCAACACAAGTTGGCAGAAATTCACTGTCTAGGTAACCTAAAGTATTGTGGGTGATGTTGGTAAATTAATGTGACTTTCATGAAAAAATAAATGGAAGTGCATTTTGACATATTCATTAAAGGAGTGCACTTTTCCATTTCCGTGGTTGAATGTGTCTGATTAATGTAGTATCTGATTTAACTTCTGACTCTTGAAAAATATAAAGTCTTATATATGCACTCTTTCACATGACTAATATTTTTAATATATAAACAGAACATTTGGGGCTTGGGGTTGTTGGTTTCTTATTTATAATTTATTTATTTATTTAGCTTTCTGTTTGTTGAGATGTCTTTATACATTAGATTCCCATAAAAAGGAGTTTTGGTACCTTGCTTGATCTTGAATATAACTAATGTTAAACTAGCAAACCATACACACAGAAATTATCTCTAGAATTTAAAAGGGAAGAAGAGGAAATAGGTTTACTCCTATGTATTTCAGGAGTGTCTGAAAGAAGGGAAATGGTTTCAGAGTTATCTGTTCTGAAATGAGTATGCTGATTTCGTATCGATACCATACATAGATTGACCCGCAGGCCATACAGTACCTTACAGTCATAGTTACCTGCACATCAAATCTTTTGATAATGCTTTCACATTAATCTGTGTGTATTTAGTATGCTTTGAGTGACTTACAATGGCAGATAAATTCAAAATGGATTTGAAACCAATGAGCTAATTTATAAATTGCCATCTATCCACAGTCATATGGATATCGCTCAGTTCTGCAGTGAAAGTATTCTCTCAAATGAAAGTTCACTGAAATAACCCTGAGTGACACTGAAATTCCTTTTGACTAGAATTTGACAATCATAACGTAGCATGAAGGATGAAGGAGAGGAAATAATATTTTGATGAAAATGACAGAGCAAGTCCTTACTCTTCAGACCAAATAACATTTTTCTGTCTTACAGAATTATTGCCTTTATGTCGCCTTGGCCACTTACTGTTGTCATTTTGCCCCAATTAGAGCTTTACAATTACTTGAGGAGTTCCTTGTAATATAGGTCTCTGATTCAGTACTGGTAAAACTTCAGAAAGAGGGAACTACAAAGGCAGGGACAGCTGTCAAAGTTGAGAGACTTTGAAGCAATTTTCAGTGCTGTAAAAAGTGTTCATGACTTTATGTCCAAGACATGAATACATAGGTATCAATGTAAGAAAGAAACAGAATGCATCTTGTTTTATATTGCTTTCTTTATATTAATTCTTATCACTTATTTCACTGAAATTTCATGTTTTAAATTGTATCCATTCTCTCTAAAACAATTGATCAGTTTTTCATTTGTAACATCCTTTGCAAAAAATAAAATAAAATAAAATAAATAAATATAATAACCTGAATAAATAATCTTCTTTTCCTATAGTAAAAAACAGTCCTTAAGGTTTCTGTAAGGTTTCTAGTTTGTTCCTTTTCATCTGTATTTTTATACTCGGTTGGAGAAATTGAGTATTTCAGTAGTGTATAAATGGCATACAGGAAAGAAAGATTATTTCAGAATCGGTTTCAGAAATACCATATTTTTGTGAATAAGATCATTTGCTTAGAGCTGAGAATTGTGTGATTCTTTTATTCTTTTCAGAATAACATAGGTTCTTCTTAATATTTACCTTAATATTCATTTTAAAGAGAAAATAACCCCAGACTTGTTCTTTGTAGAGTTAATGATTGGCAGTAACTTAAAAGCAGTCTATACTATATTAAACACAAACACAGATTGTTTGGGCACAAAAACCAGAATCCCAGCACTGAGATTTTTCTTGGCTAAGCATCAAAGTGTGCTAATAGGTATAGTGTTAGCCTGGGACAAAGACTGGATTGTTACTGTGGTATATTTCATCCTGCTGCTACTTGGCAAGAGTCAGTGTATTTTTAGGTGAAGTTTGTGTATGCATTTGTCTAATCACCTGGAAAAAAGGATGCGTAGATGACCCGTGAAAATGCAGTTAGCGTGATGGAAGGTGAGAATGTGTAATACTTATTATAAAGTGAATTGTTAGTGCCATACAGTGGGCAGGATAGCATTTCAAAGTGCTGGAGTGCTCTCAGTTGTTTAGCTGCAAATGTGATTTTTTCATTTTTTTAGTAACATAGCAAGACGGATTTAACAGTGGTATAGCCATGTACTTTTTAATTGCTAAATGTTCATGCTCCATTTCCTTTCTTGGTTTCAGTGGTGTTGAGAAGCATGGGAAGAGACATATTGAGGTTTTTGTTTCTGTTACGGAATACATTTTTTGTAAATATGATCGGTACATCTTAAAGCAGTACTGCAGTGAAGGATGTGTACGGTATTTTGAAACATTTTTCTTAATTCTTCACATCTGCTGTTTGTATCTAGACATACAAGTCATGCTTCAATTTATCATTTTTACTATTTTACATGCCTTACTATGGGGCAAAATGGGTAATAAATATTTTTAAAGTAGAGTAGAACAAATAATCTTGGTTGTCATATTCAAATTTTTGAATCTCTAATAGTGTTGCATGAATAAAAGGAAGTGAAATTCAATTATTTTCTGAAATGTTGTATTAATTTGATAGCAATAGTTAATATTACTTGACAGCAGTAGTTAGTTTGGTAATAGCAAAAGGAAGTAAAATGGTCACCTTTGAGACAAGCAGATTTGTTTGGGAAATCTTTCAGATAGTGAAGATTACTACTACTAATTTCACTGGTCTTCCACCCCGTCATAGCTACTACACTCTTAGTAGGCAGTTGTGTTTGATATTCTTTTGTATTCTGTTTTGTAATATTTAACACACTGATCATTTTCTAATTTCAAGTCTTTACCAAGTTGCATTCATGTCCACTCATCTTTTTTTGTCAAGTGGGATGATAAATCTTAAGAAATCATTGCTTTTTAAGCCCTTTTTATCTTGAATCAAAGCATAAGGAGCATTTAGACCTTACCATATTGATGAAGGCAATACAAATAATAATGAGATTAACAGAGCTATTCAGCTGTCTTCAGCTGTTTCATTTTTTCTATCACTTGGGTCAGCAGGGGAGATTTCTTTCACTTAAAGCAGTACAGTACAGGGTGATCAGCTTTATCTTTCCATCTTTTATCTTTGTTGTCTGTTGCTGGAAGCACTCTTCCCCTTTTCTGCATTCTTCTTTCGTAGAAATATAGAAAGCTTTTCCAAAATAAGCCACCTAGAAAGAAGAATATTTCATTTACTGGTAATCACTAATACCATTTAAAATTTTTTTTTGCTGGTAGCTGAGTTGCAATTAACAAAGTTTTACTCCCATTTGCTGTTTTTTTTAGGCTTTTGCTTGGTTTTCAGTCTAGTGTTGTTTTGTTTTAACATAACTGAATAACACTGAAGTTCTTATTTCCTTTGTAAATTTTGACTTTTTTTTTAACTGTCTCAAGTAATATTACTTAACATAACTGAAATTGTACTGAAACATACCTGAATTGTACTGAAGGGCAAAATATAAAGAATTTTGATAGGATGTGAAGGATGACTGATATTATTCTATAGTTTCATGAAGATATTTCTTTATGAATTACATGCTCATAAATAAAAATCAGTGCCCATCTATGTAGATCTTAAGTACTTATACAAAATTAGTATCAAATATTCTCTTAAAAGAGTATCAACAATGTTAAGTTTTATATTCTTTTTGAGAACACATTTTTTGTTGTTGTTTTGTGATCACATCTTATCAGGGAATGTGGATTTCTCTTTCCCACTGTTTCTTCTCTGTGAGAGTTACTTGCTTGAAATGAGTGGTTAGATGCATAATTTCTTTCAGCTTGGATTGTTTTGGATTTTTGATGATACAGGAGATTATTTGAGAATAACAGTAAAACCTGGCATTTTCAAGCTAGATCCTCCAACCTTTTGCTATGTCACAATTTCTGTAATTAATAGTCTTACTAGGTCACTGAGTAAATTCAGTGAAACTGACTAAACATGGTAATAAGCACTACAGTAAGTTTTAGGAATTATGTTTTGAGGAATGAATTTCTGAGGTTCATAGCTGGGCAGACTTCTAATAGGTCAAGAATATGAAAGACTGAAGTATTCCCTTTTTTAATCAGAATCTCTTGCACATAATTACGGCAAAGCTATGTAAATAAAATGGATTGTTTCTGACAAAAAGCACTGTTGTAACTTTAATGAGTTTCAGTGCTTGTATTCCACAGAGAGTGTATATAAACTGATTCCTCTTCATTGTGATCACTTGACTTTAAAGAAAGCTTAAGCATGGAGAGCATAGTAGTGTCATAATTGTAAGCAAGAAAAGCTATTTTAAATGTCTTGTTATAAATGTATTTAATGGAAATTATCATCAAAGGTACTTGTATTGATTAGTTCTGCAATAAGATCCAAGATGTGTTGAACAATATTCAGAATAGAATCTGTGTCAGCAGGAGTAAAGAAAACACAACTTAAGTCCTTATAAGGGTATATCTACTTCTAATGAGAAGAAGCTGTTTATCTAATGAAAATGGAAAACATCCAAAAAGCCTGGACTTCCAGAGGTTAAGGCAGAAAAATCTGCCATGATATTTAAGCGAGAATTTTACCTAACGGAGCACACAAGACTTTGAGAAATTGTTTTACATTAGTCTTATCTTTTGGATGGAAAAAAAAAGTCCCTTCCTTATGTTCAAATATACAACTAAAATTTATTTAATTGCTGTTCTTACTAAATAAATAAAAATACTGTTTCAATTTTTTTTCTGACTTCTGACTTGCTTCATCTTGTAGGCGTTATCTTCATCATTCACTTGTCTGCTAACTTTCTTTTAGCACATCTATCTTTGCTTGCAAATTGTGAACAAACCACCCTGAACTTTGAGTAGATTGCACATTAACCTTTCCTTTTGTGGCATTTTACTTCTCCCCAGTCTTTATCATGTATAAACTTGGTCAGAAATTATTCTGTTTTGTTCCTTCTCATGAGGTAATTTGACAATCTTTTTTTTCCTTATGTTTGTAAGAAGTAATTAATTTTATTTTTTTTCTGGTTTCTGGTGTTGTTATTTTTGCCTGAGAATAGTTTATTGGAGTCAGGCTTATAATTATCTGAGCTATGTTTTCTGTTTGAAAACATCAATAAGCATTAAGTTTTTCTTGTCCCTCCCTAGCTTCCCTCTTGTTCTGTTACGTTGTTATTCACCACCTGTATTCCCCAAGGTTCAGAAATTTCTTCTAGCTTCTTATTTTATTTATTTATTTATTTTAATGCTTGGATACAAATTGCCTGAGCTTGTTGATTTTTTTTAGTACTTAATTTTAGAAGCTGCTCTTTCCATTGCGTGTGGGGTAACTTAACAAAGGAAAAATATATTATCTTCAGATACCATATATGACTTCTTCAGAGAACAGGAAGAGCTGATGAGTCTCCTCTTCTATACTGTTAAACCTCTTCTGTATTTTTCAGACTTCGATTTCTAACTGAAAAAAAAAAAAAAAAAATTATTTTCTGTGTCCTCAAAGATACACATCTGTATGGCTTTACCTGTTGTCTATATTAATATACAGCAGTTATTCAGTGATAACTCTTCTATTTAAAAAGATTATTGCCCTTACAGTAATCTCTGAGGCCATATTTTCCCACTTTTTGATACTATTTTTTATTCAGGCTTAAATGAGTCACAGTGGTTTGACTCTTGGTAGGCGAAATGATTATAAAAATAGTTAAATTAACTTTTTTTAAAGGTACTGCGTTAAGATTTTCTTTACTCTGCAAAGAACACCAGAACTTCTCCGAGAATACCAACTAATATAATACCAAGTTACTCAGGTGTCACCTCAGGAGTTAACCTTTATCCAATATACTCAATTCTAAGTTAGATTGATAGGTCATTCTGGACCTGAGTTGATAATCATGAAGTTAGCTGTCTCTGCTCCAATTCTGTGTGCCTGGAAAACAAAGGAAGGATGGGAGACCTGGCCTGGGACAGAACAGTCATTGTTAAAGGGTTTTTTTCTGGCTCTATATCTCACTAAAGGCAATCCTTTCCCCCTCCTGACTTACTGTTTCTGGGAAATGACTGTTACAGGTTTCCCTCTTTACTGATCAAATTATGTTATTCTGCTTATGACTGAGTGGCTGAACATTATTTATTGACTGTTATGTGGTCAGTAGTTTACAGAATAACATATATTTTTAGTATATTCTTTTGTACTTAGGATATATCCTCAGTGATTCAGCCCAGGATCCAGTTGGCTTTCTGGGCTATAAGGGCCACTCTGTTGGGTGATGTCCAGCTTGCTGTCCACCAATACCTCCAGGTCTTCTTTGTCAGGTCTGTGATCAGTCTTGTTGTCCAGCAGCTTGTATTGATAGAGTTGCCACCTCTTGAGGTTCTCCTGGGCCCGCTGCTCAAGCTTGTCTGGGTCTCTCCAGATGACATCCCATCCCTTTGTCATGTCAGCTGCACCACACAGCTTGATAATCTCGATCAGCCAATCTGATAGTGACACACATGCTCCAGCAAGCAGACTTTTAATGTTTTCCAGTGTATTCTGTCTCAGATCATTACAGGAAAAATAAAACTAGATTTTCTAATCACTGTAAATTATGTGTTAAGAAGCACTAGGAAATGCATATTGATAGGATTATGGATTTATTTAGTTTTCAGCAGTGCCTCACACCAATTTGGACTGTCACAGAGGAGAACTGATGTTGATCAAACTCTGTTTTCTAAATTGTGATATTAAAATATTTTTTCATATTCATTGCTGGTTACATTTCAACTACTTAATTTCTTGTATCGATTTTTTTATTTATTTAAATTAAATGCATTTCTCCTCACCATTTCCCTGAGTTCTCATTGTGTGCTTGAAAATGTATAATCCACTTGATAAAAGGGTTAATGCACATTGTTTCACAGCTTCCTAATTTGGACAATGGTGAAGCATACCGTAGTCACAGTTGGATAATTTCACAATAAAATCACTCTTTAATGAGAAGTATGTCAGCAGTACAGAGCTTTTGAAGTTCTTAAGTTTGGCTGATGAGCAGCCATACTGAGCTCATTGATGGAAAAGCATCATTTGTTGAACAAGCGTTATGCTTAATGCTGGAAGTCACAGTTACGTCATTGCTTGGTTAATTGGCTGCACCTGTCACTTGTTAACAGCTCTAATCCAGTAGTCTCTGAACCAGGTGTTGAAAGGTCAGCAGGGGAAGGAAAGTGCCTGGTGCACTGGAAACATTGTTAGATGTAATCTTAGTTTGGCAACCTGTTGCGCTTGTTAAATTCAAATTGTCACTTTTCAGTTTATGACGTGAGTTTCTCAAAATGAGAATACTGCAAATAACTTTAAAGTACGTGTTTCTTTTCATTCGAGACAATGCTTAATTAACTTTTTTTAACAATGTTTTAATTTCTAGGTTTCTTTTGTACAGAATGCAAATTACATTTTGATGGAATGTAATTGGAAACGAGTACAAAATTCCTATGTAGAGAGGGAAAACATAGCTATTTTATATGCGAGTGTATGAATGTGTATATGAATATACATGTACATTTATTAGTATTTAGATGTCCATTTCATATCAAAGTGTAAGTCCACAGCTGTCTAACATATCTGCTGCTTTTTATCACATAATCTTCTATGGGGAATCTAATTTTCACTTTAAGTATAATATAGAAGTAATTATGCTAGTATTATCTACTACATAACTATATATAATCTATACTGAAGGTCCCTGGCATGTTTGTCAGCTAGCAAGAGATCTCTGAGCTCTTCAATGCATCTCAAAAATACTTGATTTCTAGTTATGTTTATACCATGTGTGAATCTTGGAAAGACATATGAGTATGTTGGGCTCTAGAACTTGAGGTAATATATGCTTTTCAATTTTCATACATTCTGTAACAAGTTTCCTAATTTATTTAGACAAACTGACTAAGCTCATTGAAGTGCAGAACAATGGTGCATCATAATCTTTTATTTCAAAGGAAGAATTCTTGGACCATTAAATGGAGACAAGACAAAAAAATAAGAAGGTATAACGAGTGATATTTTGTGATACTTGACTGACTTTCTTGTTAAATTCTTTACCAAACAAGAATGTTCTTCCTAAAATTCATTATGTGACCCAAAACAACATAATATATATTATTACACTTGGGTTGTCTAGCTCATACCAGAAAGAAAGTAGGTGACTCCTGCTTACAGTATTGTTCGTTTTTTACCTCTGTTTCTGAATGTGTTGCAAGAATAGCATCAGCTGGAGTGATTCTGAACACAGCACAGCTGTTGTGTATATATAACATCACTCAGGACCTGAGCATCCTTAGCAAGCGATGAGCCGTACCACTACCAATAAAATCAGTGTCTGCTTATGTAGCTTTCAGATACTTTTGCTATCTGAGGTAAAACATGCATAGTGTTTCTATATCTCTGCTTGTGGCGTAGAGTCACAGAATGGTTTGAGTTGGAAGTAACTTTAAAGATCATGTATTTCCAACCCCCTGCCTTGGTCAAGGACAGCTTCTGCTACGTGGAGTTGCCCATCCAATCTGGCCTTGAATGTCTTCTTTATATCTTTGGAAAGAAAATATTTTATGGGTATTTTGAACCATGAAGGTTGGAATTGTCGGGGATTGATATTTCAGTCTTATAGTAATGTATGACTTTAGAAAATTTATATCAAATGCTTAAAGTGTTAATTTCCCCACCATAAAACACACACCACCAGTGTGATGTGGATTGTTTATTATATCTTATATTTGCAAATATTCTTGATTCCTGGACAAATTGCCATCTTCTTGGAACCTTTGACACAATCTTAAAGTATGGACTGAATAACTTTGTTTAATCAAATGCTTTTCGTTCAGGCTTATAAGTAATGGTGCAAGACATACTTTGGTCTTCTGCTTGAAGGCATGGCTAAAGGGGTGAATGTGAAACAGTGTAAATCTATAGGGATCGGTAATTCCTGTGTGGTTACTTTCACTCTAGTACTAAAGTTGTTTCATTTTGTTTTATGGCTTAAGTTCCATGTAACTTTTAAAAACTTTGCTTAAAAAACTTAAAATATATATATTAAAAGTTCATCTGCATGGTGAATATCTATTGTTCTAATAGCAGAGGTCAGTTGTAGACTAAACCACTGCTCTGCGCATTATCCTTTAAATCCCTTTTTCTGGCTGTGCAGAAAGAAGCTCTAATACAGTCTTTCATTGAATTTTAATCTGAAAATATTTTCTGCTGTTCTGTCCTTTATATGATCAAAATGACATCACCTACCCCATCTTTGTGCTCAAAGAGTGAAGGAGGTCTGTTCCGTCTGTAAGGAGCTTCTCTCAAAAACTGTGGTTATGGGAACTCTGAGCTTATTTTCTCAAATCTGCTGATTCTTGCATTGACAAAGGAAAGGACTTTGAGTTATATAAACCTCTGCATACCAGCGGAGATTCTTTTAAAGAAGCATCCTCTGCTAAAGCAGGGTCAATCATCTTTTGCAAACTCAGCATTATTTATTGTCCAAAATAATCTAAATATTTTTGCCCAGCACAAACTCCATTCAACTCTAGGACAAAAGATTCATTATTGTGTTAGTAGATATTTAATTGTTTGTTCTGATGCTAATCAATAAATTTCAAAATATTCTTTCCACGCCCCTTTCTCTCTTTCATAAGTACAGTTGCACTTTATTTTTAGGATTAATTTCAATCTTGATTATATAAGTTTACTGTTTGAAGTGTTAGAATTGAAAATGTGTTTTTAAAATGACTACATAATATAGTTACGGAGGACAAGTGCTGTTGGAAAAGAATTACAGACTCAGAATGTGTTGAAGGAATGAAGTAAAACTTCCAGCTTCTGTGGTTCGTATTTCATAGTATAACAGTATATTTGGTATGCTATGGTCTCTTCCTACAATCTATCATTTTTCTCTGCATAAATTAGCCAAGAAATATATTCTATGCCAGCACTGATAAAAAGAGTACAACAACCTTATTCATAGGGATCTAAAATCAGAAAAAGTAATCTTTCTACTTATATTTATTGTCAAAAATATATTTTCACCATTAAATTCAGTGTTACATACATACAATTAAATGAACTTTACAATAACGTAAATTCATTATGCAAGTATTAATCGTACATACTTCTAAGTTTTGCACTGCATACTAAAGGGTATGTTTACAGAAGCAGAACAAAAAGCAAATCTAGCTAATGCTGTAAATTAGCTGACTGCTGATGAGGATTTCAAGAATGACCAAAAATGTAAACAGTAAAGTGGAAAACCGATTACTTGTTGAATATGAAAATTTATTTATCAGTTTATTGTAAAAAAGTAAGCAGATCTGGGGTTTTACAGATGATTAATTTTCCTGTTTAAGATGATTCTTTATAAATTCAGCTCTTGCTTGCACATTTTTACATTGTCCATGAGCACTTGTTCCAGCCCTTCTAAGAATTCAACTGACTTATTTCACTTTACTGTAAGAAAATTAGCTGAGTAAATGCCAAAGTATGCTTTTGAAAGGAATCTAGAAACTTGAGAGGGGCAAGAAAGGAAATAAGTCTGACTAAACTAGGGCTGACTAACCTAGTTCTGGTGGGTGAAGGTATCCTGCCTGGACACCTACCTGCAACCTGTTCAAAGGATCCTGCTTTGGCAGGGGGTTGGACTAGACGATCTCTAGAGGTCCCTTACAACCCCTACTGTGATTCTGTGAGATAGAACAGCATTACAAGAACTATTTTCAGTGACAGCAGATAATTACAAGATGATCTCTTCTTGAGACCTCCATCAGTGCGTACCATTAAATCTCAAGTAGTTTTTATAGTATCTCATGTTGGTTTTCATCTGTGAAATTACATTAAAGCATAATCAGTATTTTCAAATTTTCTTAACTTTGTCTTTCTGTCTAATCTTGGTTATACTTATAAGTAGATATGTTATGTAACTGCAAGCATTAGTGATGTTACAGGAGAAATCTTTGTGGCTAAAATATGAAATGGTATAATTTTTGTAGAATTTGTTCTGTCTGATCACTTACCTTAGAAAAGCAATGCCAGACAAGATTTTTGATACAAACAACTCATATTTAAGATCATATGTATTGTTTTCTCTCTCTATTGCATCTGCCAGTCCTGCAAGTGTAGAATATTATAGTGTCTCTGGGAAGACAGATGCTATCTTGTAAGCTTAAGGGAGCTTACAAGGAGGGTATCCCAATTTTTACATGGTCTTACAGTGATAGGGCAAGAAGGAAAGGCTTTAGTTAAAAGAGACTTAGGTTGGATGTTAGGAGGAAATTCTTCACACTGTATGTGTTGAGGCACTGGCACAGGCTGCCCAGAGAAGCTGTGAATGCCCCATCCTTGGAGGTGTCTTGGGCCAGGTTGGATGGGGCCCTGGGCAGCTTGATCTTGTGGGTGGCAGCCCTGGCGCCGTGGTAGGGGGTTGGAACTGGGTGATCTTTGAGGTCCCTTCCAACACAATCCATTCTGTGATAAAATGATTGATTCTATCAGTCTCATTAGAAAATTGTGGGACAATTATATCTTTGAATTCTTTTAAACAACTATATCCTTACTGTCATGAGAAAATGAGGGACGTTCTTGTAAGAGCCTAAGAAGCCTTCCATTCTTTCATATAATTTTGTTGACAGCAACTGCTGATGACCATTTTTCTGCTTCATTATATATGAAAGTATATAAATTAATCTTAAATGGTCCGAATTTTGCAGCTGCTATGAGACACTTCAGACCATTCTTCTAATAGTGTGGAGGACAGCCTAATAGAGAACTATATATTTTTTCCCACTGTTCCTTGGCAAACTTATTTTGCTTAATGAATGTGTCATGTAGAATTCAAATACATCATTAGATGCTTTCCCACCTTTGTATGTGTTTTCCAGGATTTCTGTACTACTAATCCTGCTTACTTTCTTAGATACAGCCTAAGAAGCAGAATTTCCCTTTCTCCCTTAAAAATTTTGAACAGAAAGCTAGACTATTTACTGGCTGGTTTTCTGTGGCATACTTACTGATACTGCTGTGACATCTTTTCATACTGTTTTTCTTATCTGCACAATTTATTTCTCTCTCTCAGTTTTTTCTCAATTTTTCAGTCTTCATAACTTTTTAGAACTGACCTAGTATTGAGAACTGTCACAAATTGGTTGGTTGGGTTGGGTTTTTTTGTTGTTTTTTTCCTTCTTCTCCCTTCCTTGCACTTAATTGTATTATTTGGTGCTTGGTCTGATTAAAAATTCCAAGTATATTCTACTACAAATTTGACATGTTTTCACTTCTTTAATTTAGACACAATTTTGCTTATTCATCTAATGGCAGGGCATTTAAAAATCTAATTTGTATCATAATATCTTTATCTTTAAAAATATCTTTAAAAAATGTGCTAAAAAGGAAACTTTACTACACTGAATGCTCTTTTCAGGCTTTATGCAGTTTTAACTAGTAAAACAACAACAACAAAATCATTGATGTGAAATGAACCCTATTATGCCCACTAACTCTTTAGAGTAGTCTGAGGTTACATTAACTTTTTGCTGACTCATCAATAAAACTATATATCTTTTTTCCATGACTGTCATAAGAATTATGGATTTTATAATTTTCATGTTTTTTTAAAAAATAACCATGACATTTGACATTGTGGATTTTTGCATGTGTGTGGGAGGGTGTGATGGTAAACAGTTTGAACCATTTTCAGTGAGAACTTTCTGAGCTGCCAAGTTCAGCTTTGAGCACCATGGGAAGCAAGTGGAGAAAAGTAGCTCAGCAGCAGTTCTCCAGTGACATGCAGGATTAGGCATGTGAACTCTCAGTGAGAACATTTAATTCTTCTAGAGGTAGTTACTCTTCCATCTCATGAGGGTGTTTTTTTACTGTTGGTCGGGTTTTTCAGTTTTTGTTTTCTTTGTTGTTGTTTGTTTGCTTTTAATACTGTTACTTATAAAGTGTTGTGGATACCTATAGCAATTCCTATTTCAGATCAGGATACAATTCTCAAAGCAAGTGCCACTGTGTTTTTTTGCCCTGTTTTTTTTTATTTTCTGTAGCTGAGAACTTGAAATTCTTGGTGTAAGAAACAATGACATGACATTCTGAACTGAATTTCTCTACTGTTCAGCCTCCTAGTCCACTTTATGGTCTTAGCTTTTAAATACTATCAAAGGAACACCTCTTACTCATGGTCACTGATTAGAAATACTTGAACCAATTTCAGTAAATGCTATTATCTATTGTGTTTTGCAAATATTCTAAATTAAAATACTGAAAACACTTTAATAACTGTAAGGGCCTCAGTTAAAATGGCATTGCAGTAATTATTCAGAAATTTAATACATTTTTATCTTAAATCCCTCTGTCTTTCCCCCTTGCCCACATTGTCTATATGTGCCAATGCATCATAAATTATAAACTATCAAGTTTTATGATGGCAGGCTGTCTTTCAAAATTAATGAAAAATAATATTCAACTAAACTTTGTCTTGAAAAGACATGCGTGAAATGTTTACAGTAAACTCTGTTTTGTCATGAAACTGCGACACTTTGTAATCTTTATTTCAAATATTGTATCCTTAGGAGTGAAAAGAGATAAAAACCTCTGTGGTTAAACCAGTTATCATGAGCTATTTTAAACCATTCATGCATTCTCTTAGTAAAAGAATTTGTTGTTTGGTTTGGTTTTCTGTGTGTCTAGATAAACTGAGTTCTGCAGCTGTTCTGCACAAGAGTGAGCTTAGGCCAGACAAGACTCTACTTGATGGTATCAGTACCAATATCAGTGAGTCAGCACATCCACTGAGAGAAGACAGCTGTCTCTGAATTTTAATTACAGAAATCCACCTTTTTCTGTTTACTGAATTCTTTCCATCAGTAAAACACAGATAGACACCATGGGATTGTTCCATGTTAGTGTCAGAAAGATGCATGATGATTCAGATAGTAGTGATTTATTTTTTTTTAATAAAAATGCATGAATTAATTTTGTATTCTTAGTTTCTGAGGATCAGAAAGTATTGCTACATTATGTAATCTTTCATGCCAGTCATTTGCTATCATAGTTACCCATACTGAAAACAATTACTTTATGTATTAGTCATGCTAGTAAGCTGTTATATCCAAAGTCATTATGTGCTACATTTAGAGACAGTAGTGAAAGATATTACCTGCACTTTATCATGCTAGAAAAAAAATAAGATTTGCCAAAGATAGCTTTCAATCTGTAGCAAGAGAGTGAGCGCCCAAAATTTCATGTGTTTTAGACCTGTGGAGAAGCTCCCTTGTGATACACAGACATTTTGAGACTTTTATCTCAGGATTTATCATAGCATCATCTGTGTAGGAAAAGGTTTTCAAGATCATCAGGTCCAACCGTCAACCTGACCTGCTGAGTCTCATCACTAACTCATGTCCCTAAATGCAATGTCCACATGTCCCATACAGTTTAGGGCCTGGACAGCCTGTTCCAATGCTTGAAGAAATTTTTCCTGATATCCATGTAAACCACCCTCGGCACAGTTTGAGACTGTTTCTTTGTGTCCTGACTTGTCACTTGAGAAAAGAGACAGATAACCTCCTTTCAGGTAGTTGTAGTGCATGATGAAGTCTCCCCTCAGCCTCATTTTCCCCAGACTAAATGACTCCAGTTCCCTCAGCCACGCTCCTCACAGGTCTTTTTCTCTATTCCCTTTACCAGCTTTGTGGATCTCCTCTTGCACTTACTCCAGCAACTCAATATAGAAAGTATTTTATTAACTTCTTTATACTACCTGAAATGTAGCCCAAGATATTCTGTGTTCCCATTCTTTTCAGTCACTAATTTTGTAGCTAAAATAACTCCCAACAAATTCTGAGTGTGATAAAAATATTTCTTGTTCTGGTATGTACAGTATCGTGTTTAATTATTATTGCTATCTTAATTCAGAATTATCATGAGCACATTGAAAAGATGCAACTTAGGTTTTTCACGGTGGACTGTAAAGTGTGTGCAGGGAAAGGAGCTCCATTTATTTGTTAATAAGTAATAAAAATAGATCAGAGGCATATCTTAAGAATATAAGATAGCAGAGTTCCTGCTTATTCCTGTATCATGTAAGAAGAAATTTTAATAAATATATGCTTACTGCCAGGAAATACTTGGGTAAACTAAGGCATATTCTGTTTTGCTTGCAGAGGAACGTTTATGAATCTAGGAACATAGGTAAAAAAGGGAACTTCAGATGCTTTCAAAATAGGTCCCTACAAGTGCCAAAGTGTACAATCCCTGTCATGAACTTAAGAAAGACAAGTTGTTCTTTTTGTTCATCTTAACATCTTAAAAAATAACAAAACAGCCATCTTTTCATTTGCTACTAACAAGCTAGAGATTTTTTTTTTGTATTTCTACTATTTTGTAAAGTTTAACAGTTCACTCTGAGAGTTCCAATTATAATATTTCAGCCACCCATTATATGAGATGCTGAGGATAAAAGGAGTTACATCTGCTTATTAAAAAGATTATCTCTTTTTTTTTTTTAAGCTCACCATGCATTCATAAAATCTGTACATCAGTATAAACGTAATTTTTTTCATTTAAAAAAATTACATTTACTATCAATCAGCATTGTAATACCAAATATTTTTCAGAATTAGTTCATAGATTGGAGAAAGTCTTTGGGGAGATTGGAAGAGTGTATTTCCGTGTTGGTTTGCATGGTTCTAGCATTAACTCAAGTAGCCTGGGTACTTTGGAATGTACAGCGTTTCCAAGGGATTTTCACCATATTTTCTTTCTGATTCTTTGAGAGAACTGTCCAAAACTATAATATTAGACTGTGCTGGCTCCATGAATTAATGAATAAATGGTCCATTATTCTACCACCTCCATGCTAATGATTATTCAAAGAGCATAGTATGTGATGGAAACTTGATGGTCAGAAACTTAATGGTCAAAAATCTACCATTTATATTTTTCATCAACTGTCTGTTCTGTTCTGTGAGTCTTAGTTAAGTTTGGTCATTATAGATTTTTGAATGCTTAGCAAGAAAGTATGTTTATTTTGGCTAAGACTGTGGAAACATGCGAAACTTAATTTTTCCCATCATGTAAACTGGGAATAGAAAAAATTAGCATGAGTATTTGGAGCTATTAGATCATCTAGTCTGGCCTTCTGCACACCATGGTTTCTCCAACTTACCCTTATTGTAAGCCCAGTAATTTGTGTTCCATCAAGGCAGAATTTGTATTCAATTGTAGCATATGTTTTGAAGAAGCATCCAGTTCCGATGTGAAAACAAGAAAATACAGAGTGCCTTCCTTCTATCCTTAGGTTGTTTCTTCTCATGATTAGTTCTGTCTCCTGTGAAACATTTGTTAACAATTTGGTAGCACCAGATGCACCTTTTTTCTTTTCTCTGAAAGATTGGATCCTCTTCAGTTCTGAATATTGTAAACTTAGGCCTATGTTCTCTGTTCTCAAGTTTTTTGTTGTTGTTGTTGTTGGTTTTGTTTTGTTTTTTAAGACAGAAAAGTGCAGGCTATCACTCTTTATTCTATTTTTTTTTAATCACTGAGTAGTTTTTTGGCTCATTCCTGTACTTCTTAAGAAATTGTACCAAATGGCTGTCTGCAAGGACTTACTGTTTCCATTGGAATTTCATCGTACTTCAGCATTCACAATGTGTAACAATCTTCCTATAACTTCTTCCTATAATTTTATATCAGCATTGGAAAGCTAGCTCAAATCTCATGCTATTTTCATATGCTTTTAAGCCAGTTTGCTCTTCTTCGTCTTTAGAAAGTTACTTTTAACTTGGCAATCTATAACCAATTAAACACAGTTTGGTAACTGGCTGACCTTCATCTCTCATAGTGGAGTCTAAAATACTTACTTTGTGTCAGATGCATTCTCAGTTATATTAAATGGTCATGTTGCTCTCATTAAACTTTGCTTTCATTGGAGATTTATTGTTTTATTCTCCATATCTAAATAAGAAGTACCTTTTAAGTAAAACTTTTTCTGGTTTTTTTTGGGGGGGGTGGAAGAGGTTGTTTTTTTGGTAGTCTATTGTGAGAAGACGTATAAATTTATTTTCAGGATTAACCTGATTTTTAACTATTTCTAACTATTCTTCATGCTGAAAAATTCCTTCAGGAGCAGAATTATTTTAAACTACAGCCTCCTAATCTTCATTTATTTTGTACCAGTTTACTTAACTAGATTTCAGGTCAGTAACATCTACCAAAAGTTTTCAACTCTCCAGTTAAGCATACTGACTTAGTAGGTTTTAGTAATATCATTATCAGTCAGGCAATTACACCAGTTAGTGTCTTCTCAATAAGTAGTTGGAACGTGGGATCATTCTTACTGCATATAAGGGCATTATAGAAGGTTAATGTAATCTAAAGACAGAAGGATAGCTAGCCTGTCATCTCATCAGTGGAGGATTATACGCTTTTATACTTTTCTAAAATCACATTGTGGAGAAAATGTTTACAGGAATGGTATTTCCATTACTTTTCTTAATTACTCTACCAGCAAATGTATTCTACTGCAACAACAAAGCTTCTTTCTTTCTTTCGTTTGTTTTGTTTTTGTGTGTTTCTTACTAGGTTATTAAGTTAGTAGAAGACTTCTTGGTCAAATGAGAGTCCATCAGCAGTGGCCTGTTTGTGTTTATATGCTGTACTTTTCTTTTAAATTGGTATGCCCTTACATAAAGACTAGTATATATGAATCCTTCCCGATGGGAATCTTTTGTAAAATTCTGTGCTTTTTTTTTCTGAGTTCTTTTATAGGTTTATGAAGAACTCTTCCATTAGTGAACTTAACATGTCTTATTTACTATCTCTTCCATTAGAACAGTAAGCTGCATTTAACTGCATCCCTTACTGCAGTCCTTGATACTTCTAGGTGACGTGATTCTTCACATCAACGTCATTGAAATCCTAAAGAGTAAGAAGAGAGAGGATGGTGTGCCTGTTGGAAATATCATTTAACTAAAAAGTTGAGGTTATAGTGGTCTGTTTTGTTATATTGTTGTGCTTTTTAAATCCCTATGTGAACACAGATAAAAGCTATTTCATATACACATCTTCGAAATGGTTTTTCCTCTCCCTTTTCCCTGTAATCAGATTTGTTTGTGGGTTTTTTTTCCATTTTATCTGTCAATTCAAATTACTTTTAGATATCTGTGATACTTAAAACATTACCATTTTCATTATTAGAAATTTAACTATTATCAGTGCAAATCCTTGGCATCTTACAATGAGCTGTTTTCCTCTTTTGGAGCTAGGCATCAAGTTTGCTTAAAATCGGCAGTTTGTGTGAAATCAGTAGCTTATAGCAGTCAGTTAAAAAAACCTGCAACAGTCCATCTATAAGTTCTAAAAAAAAGTTTAAAATGTCACTCTCAAAAATGTAAATACTTAGTGAGCTTGAATGGAAGTAGGTAATTGTTTTATTTGCATTTTTTATTTTAACAGTTAATTCTGCGTGTAATGTATACAGATTTCCTTTTGGTGGAGACTGAGAATGCTCTGTGCAAACATTTTGCTGGAAGGTAAAAGCTGCTGACTCATAGAATTGAAGAGACTGGGCAGGGTTATGGGGTGAAAAGAGAGGCTTGTTAAGACTGTGGAACAGGAGACAGACAAAACAGTGTCCAAATCTTAGAACTTCTTACGAAATGTATAAACATGTACCACAGAATAGAGGTGAGAGAAGGAGTCTGGAGGTATCTCAAGGAAATGAAGTTATAGGGAAAGGATGAATTTTAATGAAAACTCGCTATGTGTTCTGGAAATATCTTTTATGTGCCCCCCCAAGCAGATGAAAGGGTGCTTTTTTCTTTTCACGAATTGAGACCAAAACATAACATCACTACTCCACTGGAGACTCCTATGGGACAGGTGTGGTCAGAAAAAGACTGCTAACACTGTCTGAAAGGAGTGAAACTGAGTGAGCAATGATTTGAGACAGTTAACATTCACTGTTCTGTACAAGTCTGTGCAAATATTTTATTTTCAGACTATTTTTTATAAAGCTTACTTAAACAGCGAGCACAGTAGACATGTTTCTTTTTACATTTTCACTCTTCATTAAAAAAAAAAAATCAAATGTTTAGGTTTCCTGTACTTCAGGTGATATAAAGCATTTCATATGCAATTCCTGCCTATCTGTACTGAAAGATAGAACTAAAAAGTACATGATACTGAGTTGAAGCAAGACTTTTAAGCAAAGGAGCATAGACAGTATTTTTGTCATTAAGTCAAACTATTTCAGGTCTACAAAATTATTATTTTCTATTGGAGAATAAAGTAATTGCCAAATAGTATATAAAGATGTCAGTAAGTACAACTTGTCACATTTTATTCCTCTTTAAGAAAAAAAGATAGCTGTCAAGAATTATGTGTTTTGGGGTACAGAGGAAGGGATCACCAAGTGACTTAGGAAGGGCCCTCTGAGTCCAGCTGGCCCAACACCTGCTCCAGGCCGGACACTCAGAGCAGTGTGCCAAGGCCCATGTCCAGACGGCTTCTGGAGATCTCCAAGGAGGAGACCCCTCAGCCTCTCTGGGCAGCCTGTGCCAGAGCTCTGCAACCTGCATAGCACAAAAATGCTCTTGTAATTCAGTTTGTGCTCATTCCCTCTTGTCCTGGCTCTGGGCACTGCTGACAGAGCCTACCTCCATCCTCTCTTCACCCTCCTGTCAGGTATTCATACACAAAGGCGTACATTTTTGCAATGCTTTTATTTTTCTTATATGTTATTTAAAAATGGTTTTATGAATTTATGCATGAAACAGGTATAAGGAAAAGATTACCAAAATCTAAACTCACTACAAAATAAATTATCTGAACAGCAGAAGTTTGACAGAAGTTTTACTGAGAAAATAATTTCGAAGATCATTCCTGTAAATACTTGATGCAGAACAGCGTTGATTTTCCTGACAAAATCTATTGTCAGAGACTCAGCAAGCATTTATGTCACTCTTTTTCAGGGTCTAAAATCAGATTGTTCAGTTTTCAACCATTATACTTCCCTTGCCCACTAATAAGAGTGTTAGACATATTGAAACAGCACTAACTTCAATTTCAGTGTGATATCAGACATATGTTTGAGATTTGTTTTTCCATTTGTTTATTGATTGAAAGACTCACTTTTGCATCCAGCAAATAACTTGCTCTTTTTGACCCTAGCACTTCACACATTACTAATCTTTACAGTAGTGATGTAGCTTCACAGCTAACTACTAATTACTTTTTTTTTTTCATATATTCCTAAGGTGTCTTTGGGGGACTTAGAAATACAGTGAGCAACAAAACAGCAAATACTTTATTTGACTGTTCGTGTACTTAAACAAAAAAGTAGGTAAATAATAGCAGTTTAGTTTGTTTTCCTTTCTAGGCTTAGGACACCAGACAGTAAAAAAAACACCTGCATGTTCTGTCATGGATCTTGAATTATTCATCATCACATTTTTAATAACTGCAGTAATGCTGCTACCAAATGTTAAAAAAAAAAAAAGACAAAAAAAGCCAGCCAAACAAAAATACACCTCCACCCAAACAAAGCATTGAAACATGAGTTAAAATGTGTATAAATATATTCTCAAAATATTTTTTTTATCTGATCTCTGCCTTTCTAAAACTCAGACTGTTCTTAATGAATTTCTACACTTTCTTCCTGATTTCCCTCTGTCCATCATTTAATTTGCAACTCTTAACATACAGTAAGCCAGTAAGCAGCATATATACCATCTCCTCCTTATCTTGTCCATTAGCTTGTCTGAATAGACAAGTCTGAAAAGACCTGTTAGTGACTGCTTTTACATTTACTGGTTTCACAAGAAATGGCGTTAAGCTGGTGACTGCATTTCTCAGCACGGCAAGTGGATCTCCACCCCTAACTCGTAGGGGATCAGAGAAATACTCTGAAGGAAATCAGAAAATAGTTTGAGCAAAGTTGTGGCTTTGCGCCATCTCTGTGCCATTATTTCACTTCTGTAGGACATTTCCTCTGCTCAAAAGCCCCATGGGTCTGATCAGATCTGCATGTAAATGGCAGACCAGGAAGGAGAAACTTAAGAAAGAGTACCATCTGTTTGTTTTGGCCAGGCTTAGGCAAAGCATCGTTTACCTGGGATTGATAGTTGGAGTAACCCACCAAGACTGGATAAGAGTTAAAACTTCAGTTTCTTCTCCCCCTTCTACTATTAAATATTGAGATGATATGCATGATAGCAGATATAGTTTCAAACAAAAATCTGTGTTTATAGTTTTTGCTATTTAGTTACTGTTTGTGATTACATACCTGAATTACCATGTTTGAAACCTGGTTGTTGTGGTTCAAGTGCAGAATGACTCAAGAACCTCTTGGTACTGCAGCTGCTCTCAAAAGTGAATTAGCTCCAGTTTTAAAAAACAAACAGTAGAATAATCTGCAGTGCAGATTTTTTCCAAAAGCATGTTGTTTTCTCAACTAGAATTCTTTTATGGAGTCCTAAAACCATTCCTTTCCTGTCTAAACTGGAAAGCATGACTGCCAGTTATCCCAGTGTTAAGTTTCACTGATAGAAGCTTGACTCAGCCCTAATTTTGGTTCCTGTATTATTGCAACTTTTGTGATGTATATTTGAACTACGGGTTTTTTAGTTTTATACTGCTAACTCTGAGAAACGTACCTTTTTATATATATTCATATATAAAAGTATTTGGCAATAAGATACTGAAGAGGGAAGAAACGTACTGTTATACTGTTGTGTATATTTGTGTTTATATTTAGATATAAAAACAATCTGCAGATAATGTTTCATTTCTTGTTGCCACATGATATCACTCAAATTGTACAGTTGTTTCTTGCTAATGATTTGGAAAATGATGTTTATATAGTTCTACTGATCTCAAAGTGTTAATCAGAGTTGCTATAGAAGAATGTAATTTGTTCTCCATGTGTCTGTATTTCAGAGTTAGTACAGAAAATATACAATCTTTGCTACTCTACCTGTAATCTCTTGGCAAACAGAAAAGTGAGAATTATGGAGGACAAATACAACTGACAAATGATAAGATGCTGCATCAGAATGATGCAGAAAATGATAAGAACTGCATCAGAAGAAAACAATGTATTTTCCTCTATTCTTGTTTACTATTCTAATAAGTCCCAGTAGACAAAGACCGTGCGGTAAATCAAGAGGACAGTAGATTGTGATGGGCAGACATCTGATTACCCTTGGTATCAGTCAGAGGTTTTGTAGATGTTTTGGCAGAGGATGAGTAACACAAGAGGACTCTGAGGAAAAAGTGTTAGTTTTTCTGAATTCTATCAGGAAGTTTCCACCTAGACAAAAGAGGCAGTAAAAGAGAAAACAAATTAATATTTAGGGGAGAAGTTGACAAGTATTTATGTTTGTAGCTAGATACAGCTGTCAGAGGAAATCTGTGAGAAAGGGTCTAATTATAATTTTAAAATATACTAAATACATGAAGGGCAGTAACCTGATGTAATTTTACTTCTCTGTAGTAAGCCTAAATTTTTATATTTCTTGTAGGATGTGATAGGTGTCAAAACTGCAGTTATGTAGGGTCAATCTCCCATTGTACAAATGTCGTCAACAGTGAATATGTGTTTTTGCCATATTTAATTAATGTTAACAGAAAAACTTCCAGGGCAGCATTTTGAGCAGTTTTCTTCTCTAACATGGCATCCCAGAAACTTTGGTTAAATGTAGAAATTCGAAGTTGATGTGTTTAGAATGTGTTCCTGGAGAGCTATGAATCAAGACCCTATTTCTGCAGCAGTTTATATGTAAGCAGACTAGTGAACCTGAAGATTGTGTCTTTTATAGTGTGAGAGTTGTGAAATGTAGTTAATTTCATATTTATATTTTTTCCAAATGCATTCTCTGTTGGTTTTTTTGTTTGTTTGATTGTTGTTGTTTGTTTTTATTATTATTTATTTTGTTAGATGTAATAATTTATTTTAGTGAGGTTTAGGCATCTTTTCCTGATTTTTGTCCTCAGTGCCTCCCTTTATTTGCTACAGAAAGTTACTAACTAATTTTTTAAGCCAGCGTTCATTGTTAGCATTGAACTCTATCTAGAAAATAGTGCATTTTCTAAACTGCAGAAAAATGCAGAAGTCACCAGTAGGCAAGCTCCTTTCTCAGATATTATACTTCATGAAATGTAGGTAAGAAATAATATTTAAATGTCCCTCTATAAAAAACATTTATTAATTTTGCCATAGCTTCTAAAGCAGCTTTACTGCTTTCTTTAGAACATTAGAGAAATTACTTTCATTTGTCATGGTGTTCTGGTATATCTGCTTAGTGTCAGGGGTGGGTGGGAAGGGCAGATGTGAAGCCTGGCAAGAGAAATCCATGGCTGTACTTCACTAGAACTCTTTACTGATCCTGCTGTTTTCATTTTTCTGCATACCATAAACTAGATGTGGAAAAAAGTAGTTCTTAATTAATTAACCCTTCTTTTTACTCTTTAATGTATTTAATAAAAATATAAACAATACAGTCTTCAGTTTCAGGTATATCAGTCGTAAATGTTACATGAATGCATTCCCTCTTTTTATTATAAAATACATTATAACACACCATAAATTAAGGAGTAATTTGTAAATACAGGACAGCGCCATTCTGTGCTTAATCTTGTGAGATAAGACAAATATACAGAGAACAGTGTTTGGCAACAGGCTGCTAAAGGGTGAATTATTAAAACGGTAAAGCAGATAGCAGAACACTCTGAAAAGAAAAACAACTGATAAAAAGACAGGAAAAACTGTTGAAAGAACAACTACTGCAAACCCAATGGGCTTCAAAGACAAAGCTGTTGTCAAACACGTTAACGCTTGACTATGATGAAATATCCAGCACTTACTGATACTAAACATAAAGCTGCATGTAGATTGTCTCAGCATTGGATTTTTAAATGTTTTGGGGTGTTGGTTGTTTTTTTGTTGTTGTGTGTTTTTTTTAATGACAGATATGGTCTGGTTGATGTTGTTTTTCCTTTCTGGTCACACAGTGAGACAGAAAAGTTGTTTTTTGTAGACTGACTGTATAAGACCAGACAATCAATGCAACTTGTAAGGAAAACAGGGTACTTAATATTCTGAATTCAGGCCACACAAAGCTGATGTTAAGCACATAGAGAAAGAGTATATGTACATAGCTTGCTAATACCCAGGCTAGGGCAGGCTTATTATCAGGATAAAATAGATTTTTGAGGAAAGAAAGCCTGCAAACTTGTGAATAAACTTCTTTAAGAGCAGATGGAGGCAACCTGTGTAAGAGATGGATTTATGCTGCTGTGGGACATAAACACCATCATTGCTGGAGTTTCCATATAAGAGTTCTTTATTCATTTAATTATTTATTTTTACTTTCTATATACACTTTTTACATAGAGTATTTCAAAAATGCTCTGAGCATTTAATTATTAATTGCATGTTCTCACAGTTTTAGGGATATTTAGGTCGATTTATACATAGCAAAATCCTGTAATCTACTATTGTTTTTTAAGGGCTTGTATTATATACAGTTTTGAAAGAAAAGTACTTGCCAGGTTTAAGTTAGACATTTCCTATTAAAAGTGCTTTCTATTATAGAAAATACTTTATCTCTTGCAAACAGTACTGGTTGTTAATGCAGATCATTTGTTGATGATTATGAAGTAGGGAAGTTATTCTGAAAGTAACAGGTTACAGGAAAGTTTCTGTATATATTACTTGCTTTGAAATTTTGTTTAAGAGTTGGTTTTATTAATTATGAAATTTCCTACAATTTAAATGTCAGCAATATAAATCATTAATCATTTTTCTATGTATTGTTCTTTTAAGACTTAGTTTAAACAATGCATGATATAGTTCGTGGCTACTGAGTCACTTGAGTATTCTTTTGAGATTATTCTTTTATATGTGTCATTTAGAAAATATATACACATTATTTAATTTATATTAGTATTTATTTAGATTTAATATATAATAAAATATATATTTTACTGATGAAACAATTATAGAGCTGTATTCTTTTAATGAATTTTAGTATGTCAGAATACTGCGTCCTCACCTGAGTATATGAATGCCTTCTTTGCTTTGGAAGTCAAGATTTTAAGGAGGTAATGGGAGTAAAAAATGAACTCATTTAAGTGTATGTTTTGGAAGGTATTTATATGAAATATCAATAAAAATAGTCCTCCACTAAAGTTAGAAATACAATTGAATGTAGTTTTAACCAAACCCATTTTGTATGGCTTAAGTAATAACAACAACAACAAAAAGTGAAGTAAATTAACATGGGACAACTACACCTTAATTTCTGCTGGGAAGCTATAATTTATATTTTAAATGAGTTTTTAGCTAATATACTTCGTTTTGTGTTTGTGGTTGCCTGAACATGTATACAGTTCTGATTGGTCAGTGGTGCACAGTTACTTCTAAAACTTTAGTATCTATATTTGAGGGTGCAATTAGCATGTTACTTATAGGAATTGTTAAAGAACAAAAAGAGACAAGATTTTGATAGTAAAAGGAAAAGAAGGACCAGAATATTTGAACTGGATATCAGAAGTATTTTCCAAATTATGAAACATAAGGAAACAGTTGTTGCAGATGCTTAACCGAAGAGAACAAAAAAAAAGCAGAATATATCTTGTAGACATAAGGAAGCAAATACAGACAGTCATTTCTATCTTTTCCCTGATGTATGCTTCTCAAGATAGACTTCATTTCTGCTTGTATTTTAATTTTTTAAGTCTGTTAATGTACTTCTGTTTTCTTACTGGAGATAACTATTTAGTGTCTGCAGATTTTATTAATGTATTTTTTATTGTCTGATTCATAATTTAAACAAGGCAGTTGACCAATCTGTAATAGTTAAGAAACAGAGTGATGAGCAATTCTAACAAATTCAAAACATAGATTATTACTGAAGGGTTTGATTTGTGTTACTAAAAGCCTGGCAGTGTGTAATAAATAAATAAATAAAATAAAATACTTCTGAAGTGATCTGGCCACATGGAACAGGCTTATCTCGTATATGTTGCATGAGTATAACTCCAGCTCAGTCATAATGTGAAATGAAACACTTTTACATGAATAGTATTTAGCCTGAGCATAAATGTAATTCAGTTTGTGGAAGTGCAGTGCATCTGTATTAACAGACACACAATGATTTCTTAAAAAAAGTCTGCTAGCAGATGGTGTCCAACAAAGACCACTATTGTTTCAGCGTGAGATGCTTCAAATGTTCTGGGCATTTAGCCCAGACATAGCCGTTTTCCTATATATGTGACCAAGCAATAACAAAAGAATGAAAATAGAGGTGTCAGTATATAAAAATATTTTTATAACTTTATATATCTAACAAGTCAGTGGCAATGATTAAACCAAGCTAAATTAACAAAACTGATAAGATAATTCTCTTTACATTTTCACGTCTCTCTTAACTGTTATTTGTCATTCTATGTTCTTGAAAAAATGAGTTTGGAAAGTTAAGCTACCTGCTGGTACTGTTTAAATGCCCACAGATAACATAATTCAAGCTGCCTGGTGCCTGAAAGTGAGTGTTAGGGCAATCAACAGGAACAATAAAAATCTGTCCAAACAGAAAATCCACAAATCCCAAGGATTTGGAGCCTCCCCATGGATTTTCCACAAATTTTGCTGTTTTCAGCAGAATCTAAGCTTTTATTTTAAAGGTGAACTGCAAAGCTGAAAAGAAAATTGAGTTAATAAAATATGTGCTGAATCCCCTACTCTCCTTTTGCAGCCTACTAACTGGGGCCCTCTGCCACATATGTTTTAACTTGTTCTTTAAAACAAAAAGGAAAAAAACAAAACAAAACAAAAACCTTTCTTTTCTACTATTATCCAATACTTACTGGCTAACTTCAAGAATAAGCTACCATTCTTCCCAATAGTCTGTTAATTCTGAAGAGAGTATTTCATAAATCCTTTTTTTTCAAGTTCAGCGACTACCTCCAGCTTACTTTGATCTTACCTTTTTCTGCATCTAAGACTGTAGAATGTGAACTCTTAATCATACAGCTTCATCCTTTTACTGACATCATTTTTAAAAAATTAAATTAATTAAGTGTTCTTTGGAAAATCTATGGATATTACAGGTAGAAAATACATTTAGGGTAAAACTTTGGTACAGATACTTCAGTGCCTGTCATTCCTCTTTCTAACAGTTTATGAACAGGAGAACTTTATGCATTGTTTAAAAACAGACAAAGTATTGCATCTGTCTTGTGAGAATTTGACTTACAGTAACTTCAAAGCCATGAGAATAAGCTTTACATAAAATCTGAGTGGGCATCCCTTACTTGAGACTATTTAATTATCATCACTAGAAGATCAGTGGAAATGGAAATATGAGTTTATTGACAAATCATCAGATCAAAATGAGACACAGGAATGCTAATGGTGATAAATGAAAAATAACTAATATTCTTGTTAATAGGTAAGAATTTTTAAGAAAAACAATTCAGCATGTGTATTAATTTTATTTATTTTATTATCCATGCCCTTTATGCTAGAAAGGAGAGATACTATTAAAATACTCTTTTTTGTTTTATATAAAAGAGAAGTACCATTGAAAGCTATGAGTCCCAATCTTTGTGTTCCAGTCTTCTTTGTTTATTTTAGCAGTGAATAACTGGTGCAATGTAAGTAAGTAAATAAATAAATAATAAAAAAAGAAGATACACCCTAGGAAAAAGTGTTGACAAGCCTTTTGTTTTATTTTTTTACAGTAGGACTACTTTTTGCTATGATCTGTTAATCTCTTTCCTTTATAGCATTGTTATTCTTCATTGATGTTGTCTGGCAGTTAATGTTTTCTGACAGTAATTTCAGTAAGAAAATGAAAACTTTTCTTTTTAAAAAGGGTAGCCTTTGCTTTTTAAGTGCAGATCATTTTATTTCAACTGTCTGATATCTGCAGCATTGCTTATTATTTGTTTACTGGTAGACTTAGTATTTTTAGCTAATTGAAACTTAGAGATGATGGCTATTTTAAGTTCTGAATTCTAGGTTTTCAGACCAGATATCTCTGATTTACAGAATTTTCCTCAAACTGTGATAATTATTCTTAAAACAAAATTACCTTTAAAATCTGAAAATGTTGAAAGCACTGAATATAATGCCAGCTGTCTGTTGTATTCCACAGGTGGGGATCCACTCAGTTTCTAACTTTTTTTTCTTACCCTAAATGGGCTGTCTTCAGCAATTTATAGGTATATTTGATTACTATTACAGCTGAACTGGCTTTCTTGCCTATTAAATGGAACTCACCAGTAGAACTCACTAAGAATAATTTCATTACTTTATATATTGTAAAATGTAAATGTGTTAGTTTACTCAGTATATTGGTATATTAGATGCTATTTAAGCTGTAGTAAAGGAACTGCATTATTTTAATTAACTTCTAAATTTATTTGTATTCAATGTTTACACATAAAAATATTAACATTGATAATAAAATTTTAATATTTGACAAATAAGTGCCCTCTGCAGCACTCATCAAATTAATGACATTGCTGACATTGCTACAATAATTGTCCTTATGATATTAAATATAATAGTATTATATTTGCCAGTTTGATTATAAAATTTAGACAACTATTTTATAGAGTATTAGGCTAGTAAAGACAGAAATTTAAGTGACTAGAACCTGAAAAAGAGGAAAATTCTGAGATATTTATTGATTGGTTGTAAAGTTGCATGTGGGATAAAATGGATTATTTTTTGCCTCTCTTTTTAAATGCTTTCAATTAGTTTAACTTTACTGTTCATAAATGTTTGCTTACAAGCGTACTAAGCCTTTCAGCCTAAATGTTTTAAATCTGCTGGAATTTTCAGTACTGTATATCATTTTAAGGTACAGATGTAATAAATGGAGCGTAGTTGGAATAATAGCAAAATTATTTACATGAAAAGCGAAGTACAAAAGTATCTGCAGATTTGTCTTATTAACTATGGCGTAACTGTAGTTCCAGGACTACTCTGTAACACCTTCTATTCTGTTATGTTGGACCACAGCATCAAAGGTGGATGTTGGTGCTATGGCAGTAGAGGTTGAACTTTCCCACCCGTGTTCCGTTACGTTTTGTGCCATGTAACAGTTGTCAACTGTTGATCAGTCTGACAAACTGGTGTCCAACATGGAATTGTGCATAAAACAGAAAACATGGTATCCACTGACATTCATCAACACTTGCTGAACATTTATGGAGACCAAACAGAGGATGTGAGCACGGTGAGGTGGTGGGTGGTACGTCTTAGCAGTGGCAACAGTGACCATGGTAGCCTCCACTTGTGCTGATTTTTTCAAACAAGGCGTGCAGATTCTTGTTCATTGCTGGTCAAAGTGCATAGCAAATGTTGGTGATTGTGCTGAAGAATGATGTTTTCTGGTTTAGAATTTTCTCTGTTGAATGATATTATTGTACTCTTTGCATCTGTTGAAATTTCCTTGGAAATGAATAGGAGGCATTACTTTCAGAGCAATTTACATATGTTAACTGTTTAATATGGATGAGCTTCACACAAGTCCTAAATACTGGGTCAGGTATTGATTATATTGGAAAAGGTTTATTAATTCCTTTCTTATTTAAGCATTTGTACATTACCTAAAAATTAGAAATAGATTTTTCTTTTTATCTTTACGTATCCCACAGCTGTTACTTTCAATGTTTTTCCAGTTATGTAAAGAAGCTGATCTTTTTTAGATCTGTGTAGAATGTTTACTTTCTCTCCATTCAAAAGCAGAAAACAACATGGCACTTTCTCTGAAAATTATTTTTTACCAAAGAGATATTTAATCCAAAATAAAGCAAGAAAACAAATGTAGTTGTGCTCATTTAGACAGAGACTCCTACAAAATGAAAAATGTCACTCCACGCTTACATGTTGCTAATTCAAAGTAATAACTGTCAGTGTTTAGAAGTCACAATTGATTTTAGAATAAGCTGTGCTGGATTAGATCAAAGATCTGTTTAGTCAAATACCCTGTCTCTGACAGTGGCCAGAAACAGAGTAGGTCTAGGATAATACTGGGAAACTTTTCCTGTTCCCAACAATCTAAAGTTTAAGGCTTATATAGTAGAAAATTCATTTGGGCTATTGTGCTTAATGGTCTTTGGTATATTTTTCTTCCATGAATATGTCTTGCAGCTTTGATCCCAGTCATGCTTTTGGCCTGAGATATCATATGACAGTACGTTTCTCAATTTAATTTTAACCAGTGTGGACAAAATTTCCTCTTGCTTGTTTTAAATCTACTGTCTTCCAGTTTCATTTTACACCTTCAAGTTCTTTTCTTATGAGAAATTGTGACTAACTCTAGCAGCTTGTTCTGTTGAAGACATTTCTGTCCCATATTTGGTTGGGTACAGTTTACAGGATCCTTCAAATCTTTGTTTGTGTTATAATTTGCCTTCCATAGGAAATTCTCATATCTAGCATCTCTAATCACTGGACTCTCAATAGTGAAGAAGGTTTGGAGATGGTGAAAAATGAGGAATTTGCTCTTTCACTGGACAGCCAAAGAAGCTTGATTGCCTTTTGTCACTGAAATCCTAATTGGATGTGGTCTTCTGACAGAGTATTTAGAGGAGGGATAATAAAAATAAGGCAAGGACTCATAAAAGATCCTCTTAATCACTATTAATTTCTGAAACAAACAACTGTAGACTGAGCTGCAGTGCTTGACTAGGGAGCGATTTGCAGAATTTTTGGAAAGATAGAGAACCATTACAAAAGGTAACTGTTTTCTACAGTATAACATGACGTGGTATGAATGTGTTGTACTGTATATCTCTGGCAATTAATTCTCTGAAGTGCTACAATTACTGCACATGCCTTCATTTTCAGTCATAAACAAGGGAAACAGATTGCTGCTAACAACGTATTTCATACCTAGTACTCGGCTTCTTAAGGAGCCCCTAATACCTGGACAAGCAACTGTGATGTGGGCCAGATTAATTGTTCAGAATTTTGACTTCATCTGAGAATCCTGCAACCCTCTCCCACCACATAATGTGCATGTGGTCTCTTCATGTGACAAAAGAGGGCTTTGGGAAGGCAGTGCTCCAGCTTCTTTACGTGCTTCTTTACTTGCTGCCAGAAAAATTTTTTCCAGTCTACTCTCCCTTGTCTGGATCAGAGGAGCCCCTAGGAGAAGGGGCAGCCAGGAAGGATCCTGAGGCTGGATGAATCACCCTGTTGGATCCTTTGAGGCTAAAATAGTACTATTGGAAAGAGGCAGTTTTTGTGAGGCTCAGTGATTGCTTCTAGACTTGAAACATGCTACAAATCAGTCTTTAAACTGACATTAAGTTGATGACATTTTTATGTACAGAAAAGCAATTTTATATAATGTTGAGGTTTTAAAAGAATTAAGTTATTTTGTTTCCCTTCAGAGATCTGTTCATTTTAAGTTTTAGTAAAAAACTGAATCTGTATTTACTTCAGGAGGAATATAGGTAGATTCAGAAGAAGGTTTAACTGATCTAATTATTGCCTCTCAATTAGGCGTTAATCCTGTATGTGCCTCAGCACTATTGTATACTCAAATATAGTTCTCAGTATAGTTTGCAGTAGCAGAGTATGTGAATGTGATTTGTTTACTTGAAATTAGGGTTACAGAGAGATTGCAGAGTAGACACTAGGGAATCATGTTGCCATTTCATAATAGGGAAGGATGCTAAAATCTGGAAGTGTCTAAGCCAGCAAACTCTATGAAGCATTTTTGGCAAGATTTTCCTTTTTGAATCTGTCTTTTCCATATAATTTCAAATTAAGTAATGTTTACCATTTGTTTTATTTAAGGCTGCTTCTATGGCAGAATTTACTACTTCGTATAGACAGGTGATGTGGCAGGACAGAAAATGATCCTGTATGGCTGTGGTGGCTATATTTTACAGTGTCTGATAGGTTTTTATGGAACCATTTGGTGATCTCATCAACAACAAGTCTATTGTTTCATTACTATCAGATTCAGCGTGTCTGTGATTAAATCAGCAGAATGGGGAACATGAAGGGAGTGCTGTTCACGTTGCAATCATTTCCATCTGTTATAAATTTTTATCAGATGTTGGGAAACGGCAGGCAAAACTCTGAGCAAGTGTTTTATCTGATTTCCAAGAAACAGTGATATGTAATTGGCATGTATTGTCTGTCTTAGTTCAATCTGTCTACTTAGATACTTTAAATGTCCAGTGGCATACAGGTATTACACAGCTTATAGAAACTTATTTCCATCTTTATGCACATTATTTACCTCTGTACGCTCTAATGGTGATATAAATATTTTGATACTTAGTATGAGCACTGATGGCACTTTCTGTAAAATGGAGGGTCAGATTGAGACTTGGAGAGGAAAATCTCCATTAGGCATATGCTGCTGTCCTAAATAGCTTTGCCTCAATTGATGATGTAGAAATTGGCAAGTGGAATTGGCTGGCCAGTGGCCAGTACTATTTGCCTTAGAGAAGTGGGAGAGGGCTCCATCAAGCAAGAGGCATAAACTCATTTATAATTAGATAATCTCTAGGAATGAAGTTTCTCTTTTTTCTGAAAATTCATTTTGGCATTAATTATTCTAACAAAGTTTTTCTGTTTTCAGTGCAAATGTCTGAGATGCTCGTGTTTAATCACGTTTAGGTTTTCAGTGCAAAGAAAATGTTAGGAATAGAGTTGTGTGGTCTCATCTGAGGAGTTAAAAATTTCCTCAAAAATTTTTAATGATGAGAATAATTTTTGTTATCTTTTCTGGAGCTTCCCATGTGATTTGACCATTTTGATATGGGTTATCCAGTTTTGTGTGTGATATTCTCAATTGAGCAACACTGTTGGTTTTTTTCAAGCCTCTGTAATATTTGTTATATTGTCCTCCTTAAATGTAAATTATAACATATTACATTATATGTTTTTTTTTCATAACTACAGGTTAATGGAGTTACTCACCAAGTTGTTGCTAATAAAACTCAGAGTCTCTTCATAAGCTTATTCTTTGACTTTAGAGCTTTGTAAGGCATACAAGATACATTTCCTTCTGCAGAATCTCCTTCAGTTTTCTAAGAGAATTTCATTCGAATATCTGAGAAGGTATCTGTGTTCCATGTTTTTCATTCTCTACTCCTGACTAAAAATCCTGTGAAATTGCCATTTTGTCTAAGATTAACTAATCTCCTGCTTTTGGATATTCCATAAGCATTACTGTCAAGGATCTTGTTCACTTTTTTAAATTTTTCAGCTTGGAATATTACCTTTTGCCGTAGTGTAAGGATACTAGGTTACTGCTTATTCTTGTTCCAATTAGCTATATTTTTATCACAGTGTACTTTGTTTTCAATTTGTTCAAACCATTTGCCTTCTCTAATGGCACTTCTAAACACTCTTGTTAATAGCATTTTTTAATATCTAAAGCTCTTCATTTTATTGTCCATTCCTATATTTGACCACACTTTCACCAACACAGTGAAATGAAACTAAGTAACTGAAACAGCATAGAGACTCACCATTAGGAGTGGTATTTTTTAGCCATTTGAAACTATTCATGAGAAGTTGCCGTAAAGTTTACTGTGCGTTCTTCGTTATTCCTGTAGTTTGAAATACATGGTATATGTTACTGTCAGAGCATTTGATATAACATAGTTTTTTTGAGGTAAGTTAGTGGAACAGTTGTTTAGTTCCTTCCAGAGGATATTCTCTGAAGCTTTATTATATTTCAGATTGTTGATAACTCTTCTTCTGGCTCTAAGAGTGTATCATCCTGATCTCCAAATCACATCGAGTTCTTATAGAGTTATCTCTCTAACATCTTATTTTGAGAAAGCTGAAACAAATACATCATTTATCTTATCAGCAGTGTTTTTGTTTTGCTTTATTATTCCCTTTAATCCCATGCGACCTAGTGACCTCTTCCTTCTTTTATGTTTTCTTGTTTTACTTAATTCAGTCATTTTAGTATTAATACTTTCAGCTGTTTCCTCTTTAAAGTTTGTCATAGATTGTAACATACAGCCTTCTGCAATCTAATCTGCCAGCCATAGGTTAAAGTTTACAGATAATAAAATTATTTGGTATTTTTATAAGGTAACCCCTTAAACTTCGTTGTCTAGTCACACTAACTCCTTGCCTTTCTGCCCCCTTTTTGGTGAGGTTTTAATTACATCTAAGGCTTCTGTTGTTTTACAAGAAGCAACTAGTTACTTCTAAAGCATTTAGTATTTTCTCTAAGACTTCTCTTATTTATCTGGAGAAACCATCTTTCTAAATTTTCAGAATGACTGTTGAATTACATGTTCCTTCTATGATAGAACACTGTAATAGAATGGCCTCAGTTTGACAGAATAATTAAAGACAAGGATAAATGGCTAATGGAAAAACATGCTGAATTGGTTTACTAAAGGAGAACTTGCCAGACTAACTTGTCTCAAGATCCTTACAGATCAAAAATAATCCTTTTTTGTAGACTAAGTACATGATAAAAGGAAGGTTAAAAGGAGTAAATTGATAAAATGAACGAAATTCAAATTTAGAAGAACTGTAAAATAGATAAGCTAGTTAAAGGAGAACATAAATTATGCTGTAGGAGGTTTTGGTCAAGTTTATTAGTATAGTTCCTATTTTTGAGTTTTCAGTAGCAGTTTAAATTTGGGGATGATAACCAGCAATTTGTATTAAGTGAAACTTCTAGGATAGTATCAAGCTGGAAAGTAATGTTAATGAAATAGAAGTTAAATAGATTGAGATAACCTAGTGAAAAATTAAATCATCACAGAAGTTTGATTGATAGAATTAAGCTTAGTTATAAGTTTATGCAATAGGGGGCTAAAACAAGAATTCTTAATGCAACCTGTCACTTGGAAGTGACAGATGAGGAAGAAAACTTGTTAATCACTATAGTGATAAAATGAAAAATGTGCTGAGCTGAAAGACAAGAAAGAAAAAGGTAAATGTGCTTCTATCACACATGAAGCTACATGTTGCCAGTTGATATAGATACACACCAGTTGTTCTGGATCAGGTATGCTGGCAGTCTCACAAAGGTTTTTTGGTTACTCTTTTTAGGTTATAACAATGTTGCCTATATTACATTAGCCAAATTGAGGTCCTTCTCTTACACTGGAAAAAGTTAGGTTCTCCTACCTGTTCCAGAATCTACTGTGAAAATGGAATACAGATAGTGCATAAAGTCATCTTTAAGATAAAACTATGATATATGCTTCTATACGAGCACTAATGCATACATCTGTCGTTTCTGGCAGTATACCCAGTGGCTGAACAATATAAATGAAGCAGCTCATGTAGAGAAAGCTAATACCTTTTATTAGGCTAACTGTGAAAGAAAAATAAACTAGCTGAAGAAGAGCTCATATGCACTGAAACGTGTGTTATTTTTCCTCTCCAGCTGTCTTCATTGCCCTAGCGAAAGATACTGCTGTTTGCTTAATACCTTTTTTCTTGCACATGTTTATACTTCATGCTTGGTCTGTAGGCCTGGCTGTTCTGCTTAGCTTCTTCCAACAGAATAAAATGGTAACATTCTTCATCAATCTCAGTGTGTGTGAATTCATTGCCCAGTATGTTAGCTGACATAAAATGCAGTTTATATTCCAGCATGCATAATTACATTAAAATAATCAGATTATTGATATTCTAATCATGTGATCTACTTATTTACACTTGGGTTTATGGAAATGGAAAGACAGTAATGGATGCCAGGGTGCTCTCTAATAATTGAATATGCCAGTCATATCAGATTTCAGTATTGAAATCACTCAGTAGTCCTAGATAAAATATATAAATACTGGTAATTCATCCATAAACACTTCCGATGCAGAAGTTCTTTTAAAGTAAAGGTTATAGTACTAATTGCAAACAGTAATATAGCAAATAACCCTTACACACTAAGGGTTGTAGTAGTAAATGCAAAGAGTAACATGGCAAGAAACAGCATTAACTGTTAGCGTGTCCATACTGCACCTAGCAGCTACATCAAAATACATAGCTCAGGTTTCTAACATCAAGACCTGTTGAATGTCTTCTACCATTTCTGTATCACAGAATCACAGAATTGAAGGAGTTGGAAGGTACCTCAAGACATCATCAAATCCAATTCCCCTGCTAAAGCTGGTACCCTACAATAGAGTAGGTGTCTAGATGGGCCCTGAATATCTCCGTAGAAGGAGACTCAACAGCCTCTCTGGGCAGCTTGTTCTAGTGCTCCATCACCCTCACTGTAAAGTAGTTCTTCCATATATTATCTTCTTTTGCAAGATGTAATTGCAATGTACTATCTGCAGAAGATAGACATCTGTCTGACTCCTTCCTACAGCAAAGCCAGGCTGGCAAAAAGACATGATCTATATTCCAAACCTATAATTTTCAATTTGCCTTTGCAATTTTACAGTTGTAAATTTCTTGCAGTGCCAATGATGAATAGTAAAGTAATCCAGATAAAATAAGATTCTTGAACCCTAGAAAAGTCTTAGATCTACATGCCAAATGGAGGAATTTGCTACCCATTCCAAGAATTGTATGTTCTGCAGGTACCCTAAGGGGCAGAAGAGGGAGTATCAGAAAAGCCTCAAAAACTGTGACTTTGTAGAACAGCCATTTCTGTTGATCCTTACTCACATTCTGCATGTGGTTATACAACTATGATAATTTACTTTAATTTATCATTAGTGATCTAATAGAAAATGCTATTTATATTTTAACTTAGAAAATTGAAACTGACAGAAGATGTTAAAGGGTGTTGCTCATGTCACATACTTTTATGTGACGATCTTGTCATTCCTTTATATAATTTTAAAATGAATTTATGAAATTAACACGGTTTTTTTTATTCTCCTGTTATGTTCACATTGAGCAACACTTAGTAAATAGTTTTACCACTTAAGTATAGCCAATTAGTAATACGTCCTCAGCTGCTTCTGAATGAAAAGCCAGAACAAGGGAATGAGAAGAAATGGCCTTAAAAATAGTAATAATAATGTGATAATAATACCATAAGAAGAGGAAAGGAATTAACTTTCTACACCATCAAAAATAATGGCTTAATATTATTACAGAAAACATTACTTCTGCAAATTAATTCTTGCTTCAACTAAAGTACACCTTTTAGAGAAACATCAAGTCCAATTGTGGGAAATATTCTTCAGCTGTTAATCATTGAGTATTTTCTCCATTTTAAATTCACATTTCCCTGAGTGAATCCTCTGGCTACAAGGTTGTTTGTATATATTTTTTTTCTTTTGCACCAGGTAAGTACTTGAGTTGTGAAAGAAAATCACCTTGTTTGATGTTGCTTATGCCAGGATCAGTGAATGACTGTATTTAGACTAATCTCAAAAAATTTGGGCCTTCCTCAGTGCTCAGGTGGAATTTAGAGAGAGAACACTAACTACTCTGTGTCGCAGCGGAGTTTACACTGGAGTTTGGTAAATTTGAGCTTGTTTGAAAGGCTAAATTCTAAGGTATTTTTGTGATTGATATATATATCAGATGAATTTTAATCTGCTTGGCTTTGTCATTAGCAAATGAGTGTTGATTATGCACACCCTAAATCACGTTCTGGTAAAGGTCTGTGCCACTTTATGTCTTATTTCTGTCTTCGTGGTGGTTTCACATTGGTTGGCAGCTTAACATCGCCAGGTTGCTCCCATACTACATCTTCTCAAGAGAACAGGGAGAAAATCGGATGAAAAAAAAGTTTCATGAACTAAGGACAGGGAGATTGCTCATAACTTAATGTCACAGGCAAAACAAATTCAGTGTAAGGGAGATTAATGTAATTTATAGCCTACTGCTAAGAGACTAGAAGACTGAGAACTAAAAGCACAATGAAACGGGGACTGAGGCTGCAGTCAGTACCTTGCACTTCCTTTCTGCACACTCATAGAAGTGTGCATGAGCATACAAGTGCGAATAGATGTATATGAAGAGGGATGGGTTTGTGCTTGTGCATAAGAAGTATAATCCTATGGTTGCTTACACCAGTGTCAAAATTACTGTTCTGTAATCGTTTATCTTTCCTTCTGCCAAAGTAAAGTCAAATATATAACTTAGCCTTTTCCATTTAGGAAGTTAATCAGTGAATTCAGAAGACACCTTACTATTTGCTCTAAGATATCTTCAGCATATGGCACCTGGGAACAAATTCATTAGTTTAACTTAGAGTAGTTGACTAAATTTTGGTTTTATTATATTCCTTGTCAGCTAAGTATTAATTCCTTATTAGAAATATGAAAGAGAAAAAAAATATTAGAAAGCTGAAGCATTGATTGCATAATATTTTAAACATAACTGTATAAAAACCTTTGTTAAAATAGAAGCTTATTGAAATTTAAACTCTAATACTAATGTGGCTTTAATTTATTTGAATGCTGAGATATGGAATATCTGTAGTAAACAAGCATCACAATTGAGTTTTGCAGACATTTTTATCAAGCCAGAAACCAGCTATCTGAGCTTGAAACAGTGAAAGAGCTAACATAACGAAACTCCATACCTAATATATAGTCATGAGTTTTTGGAGCTTTTCCTGCTCACAGCTCTTAAGCCAAGTACACGGTATAGTGTGTGTTTATCCACTAGTAGGCAGATCTTTTGTTGCAGAAGGTAAGATTTATATTATTAACTTTTAGTCTGGTTTTCAGTCTTCTTCCCATTTCATTTTTTATGAGGATGGGATCTTGATCTGCCAAAATCTGCTTTCTTTCAAATTCAGTGGAAGGATTAGAAGAGATCAAGCAGTCACCATCAGATTGTGCATAGAGCCTGTCCAGCCATATGGATGACTTCAAACTGCTAGGCTTTTTCTTGCTTTATATGATTTGTGACATGAATTTCTGAAACAGTTTTAGATTAGGAGGCAAGAAAATCATGCACCTTATATATTGAAACAGTCAATGGAAGGTATCTTTTCACTTTGGGATTGTAGAAAATACGGGAAAATCTCTGAAAGATTTTCCTGACCGATACTTCTGCATGCATGTGGCCTGCTTTGCTTTGCAGTACATAAAACCTCTGAAGGTACTTCTCAATCATTACATATAAGCTGAATTGTTCAAGATATGCTGATTTACTTTGCTGGTGACTTAGAGTTTAGCAGTCAAATATCGTTGAGAATTTAATTTCATTTAGCTTATATAACTAAGTTGGAAAATTAAAGACAGAATGAAGTGTTATCAAAATATAAGCATTGTTCAGGGATGCTCAATTTGAGTGTGAAACAAAGTCACATTGGGAAGCAAATATTCTGGTTTAAAAAAAAATATGAAATTGATCAAAAAGAAAAAGGATATAGCAAAGAATGTTTCAAATTCAAACACCAATACCAACTAGAAACAAGAGTCAGTGAAATATTGATGAAATGAGGTTTGAAGCAAGTGAAAAGGCATCTTTTCAACAGTTTAAATTAAAAATAAAGGGAAAAAAAACCTTTAGACATAGTATATATTGAGTCATCTGCTATACAGAATCATAGAATCATTGAGGTAGGAAAAGATCTTCAGGCTCATCAAATCTAACCAACCACCTGACCCATCAGTCTGAATCCCATCATTAAATCATGTTCCTAAGTGCCACATCCGCGTGTTTTGTAAATACCTCCAGGGTTGAGGACTCCACTGCTTCTGTGGGCAGCCGGTTCCTATTCTTGACCATTGTCTCCATGGAGAAGTTCTTCCTGATATCCAATCTAAACCACCTCTGGTGTAGTTTGAGGCTGTTTCCTTGTATCCTATGACTTGTCATCTGAGAAAAGAGACTGACACCCGCCTTGCTACAGGCTCCTTTCAAGTAGTGAAGAGAGTTTTCCCTCAGCTTTCTTCTGGGAGAATAAACTACTACATCTCTGTCAGCTGCCCCTTCTGTCTTGTGTCCTTGTCACTTCACCAGTTTTTCTGCTCTTCTTGCAACTCATCTAGCAACTTCATATCCTTCTTGTAGTGAGGGGCCCAATACTGTCCACAGTAGTCAGATTGCTTTCTGTCTTACCAGGCTGAGTACAGAGGACTGATTACTTCCCTAGACCTGCTTGCCACTTGATTTCTTATGCAATCCAGGGGGCGAGTGGCTTTCTTGACCACCTGGGCACATTACTGCCTTGTCTTCAGCCAACCAAAATTTATTCATAAATATTTATTTTCTATATATGGAGTGTGCAGTATGCATAATGTGAGGAAGGTAAAAAGTTCATGTCCACTCACAAGGGAGTACATCTTTTAGCTTAAGGACTTGCAGAAAACAGGCCTAGTTAACTATGCTTTCTGCTTTACTAATGTTAATTTATAATAAAAAACAGGAAATTACAAAGAACTGTAGGACTGCCATCACAGTCTAAACATGGGAAAAGGTACAGTACCAAGAAATGAACATAATTTATCCTCTCTTCTTTTCTAACTAGGTATAACTGAATGCTTTCTTCATTATACTCAAAAGCAAAAAAGATGGCCAGGAAAGTTGTAATCAGTGTTGGCAATTAGTAGATAACTGTGTTGCTTCTTAGAGAAACTGGAGTGATAGAATGATGCACTTTTAAAGAGATGACCTTTTTGAATAAAAATAAAAGTTTATAAACATTGCTTATAGTACAAATAGATTTGTACCAAGCATTTGTTTATAAGCCCACTATCATTCTTGCTTTCATTTAAAAAGTCTTTATATGAGAGCAATAGGGTGCCTGAGGACAAACCATTAAGAATAGTTTGAATTAAATAGCACTTAGCCACAATGCTACAAGAAAACCTTACAATACTACTGCAAAATGGATTGTACAATTGGAAATCAGGAGCGTATGTTTTAACTGCAGGTTAGTACAATGGCTGAAGAACATTTTGGAAAGAAGTGGTAAGAAATGGGTTTACAGTCATCACAAGAAATTATTTGAGTACTCAGTGGAGTGATGACCTTGTATTCTTTGTGAATCAAAACAAAGGCAACATGTATACATTCAGCCATCCCTCACTGGAGTGTTCGAACCCATCATGTCTGATTCTGGGGCCAGTGTTCAGAAGGATTGTAGACATATTGCAGGGAGTTATATTGTAAACAGGAGTTACTAAAGTGATGAGAACATCCTTTCCTTTAAAAAGGACAGAAAGAAATATAAATTACTTTGTTTGATGAAGAGAAACCCAAGTAATGACCAAGATAGCAGTGCAGTTGATCATGCATTCAAATAGTTTACCACGAAAACTGATAGGTCTGCATGCGTATTATCTTTAAAATGCAGTAAAAGATGAACCTGAAGACAGCCAGTGTCTTGTAGCTTCTACATCATGGAGTTCCCATGAGTCAAACTGATGCATCTAAAAACCCTGGAGTTAAAACATTTTCTTCTAAAACTGATCAGCTAGGTTTTTCTTCTTTAGAATAAAAACATTCTGAATTTGATTAATTTTGGTATAAAAAAAAATGAACAATTCTTTTGATGTTGTTGTTCCGTTTTAGTTTTTGACTTAAGCAAGTACATTTTTGGTCTTGTTTTCTCATACTGCTTCCTGGAGCTAACTTGCCTAGATTTTGGCAGAAAAAGAAACTGCCTGTAATTCTTTTCAGAAGCATTCAGTATGCTGTTTATTAAATGAGTTCAGGCATATATAGAGACAAATAAATATATATGCAGTTATTTTTGCTTGATCTTCAATGTGGAACAGATAGTTGAGCTAGCTGATGATAATTATGCTTGGCCCTGGAATAGTATAAGCCTATGGGTAAAATGTTTCAATGGTTAGTATCTTTTAGGATGTTCCAACTTCAATTAGAAAAGGTTACTGAGGGTTATACAGTCAAGAGATGGTAGTAATTGTAGATAAATAAAAAGACTGACAGTTCCAGATAAAAGGTTAAAATCTCTTGTTTACAAATAAGCTAATGTTAGTCTTTATCTGGAAAATTGTGGCATTCATTTACTCTACAGTGTACTTTACATTCAAAAGCTATAAAACTTGCTGCCTATAGGAAATTTGGTCCATGTATATTTTTAGAATGAGTTCTTCAAGCTAGAATCCTGCTTGATACTTAAACAATTTCACCAGAGTGTTCTTCACAAATGTGGAGATGAAAGATTTTAAGAATGAGCTATGCTTCTGGTTTCAAAAAACAAAATTTAGAAAGGAAATGATTTGTGGTTTTGTACACAGCACTGGTAATACCACTTCAGAAAGAGAAAATGCAGTTGTGTGTTACTTGTTCGGTTTCCGTTTGTGTGTTTGGGACCTTCAAAATGGGAATAAGTAAGCTGAGGAGGATATTGCGCCTTTGGAAGTTGGTGTTGAGGGAGAGTGGAAAGCTTCCAAACTACAGAAAGGGGAAAGGAAGAATAAAAGCAAGAGGAGATTCCATTGCATAACACCATGAAAGCAGTGTAGTGACATAGGATTTCCACAGAAAAGAAGCAAGAGTGCAACTACATGCAAACAAAAGCTAAATTATGACAAGAGTGCAAATTTACTGCATGCAAAGACCTGTTAAGATATGCAGGGATCAGGTACAGACTGATTTGTGGTCCCTCGTTCCATTGCCTTTCTTCTTCAATTTCATGTTCTTCTGAGTATAGCTTGGCTTTCCAGTTAATCAGTTCTTTTGACTTCCTCATTTCCACAAAGGGTTTTTGAGTTGCTTTTCTCACCTGCCTACCTCTGTAAGCTGAGCCTAGGAAGGTACATAGTTTAGAGTTTAGGAATTTAGAGTTTAGGAGCCAAGTATCATAGTCTTTTATCAATGTACCATCTGTCTACTATTGATAATAGAAGGATCATGTAAAATTATTTTATAATTGGACTCCACAGGAATTAGGCATGTCTATGTTCTGTACAGAAACCTATTTGCAATGGAAAAATAAAAGGGAAATGTGAAGGATAAATAGCTGTCAAAGAATAGTTCGTTCTTCCACATTACATCAGAATAACTTAGAATTTCTAAGTGTGTCCCTCTTCCAAAAAACCTTTTGTTGTGTTGGACTGTGTTACTCTGAGTGCCATTTGTAACCACCACTTGCTGAGTTGCAAAGAATTCAATTTTTTTGAGGAGGAGGAGGGGAAGATGAAAGTTTTAATTGTACCTACCAATGTACTTAAGGAACTTAAAGAAGAAAATAACATAATTCCCAGGCACATGGAAAATAAATAGGAACTTAAATTTTGGAAAAAGTAGAAAATACTGATTCTAACACACAAAAAAAAATGGAAGCAGTTACCAGTTCTTTCATGCTAGTGTTATATGTGAATGTTGAATGAAATTTAAGAAATCAAATCTAAACATATGGAAAAGCTTTCTCATACCAAGGATGGTTCATCAGTGCAGCAGGTTGCCCAGAGACATTCTAGAGTCTCCATCTTCGGACACTGGACTAACTGGACTGTGCCCTGAACAACCTGCTCTGATTGGCCATGCTTGCACAGTGGAGTTGAAATGGATGATTTTCAGCAGTCCCTCCTTATCTATTTTGTGATTCACTGAAGAATCATAGAATCATAGAATTGCTTGGCTTCAAAAAGACGTTCAAGATTATCAAGTCCAACCACAACCAAACCATACTGCCCTATCTCTAATAACCCACCGCTAAATCATATCCCTGAGCACTCCATCCAAATAGATTTTAAACACATACAGAGAGATGGCTCAACCACCACTCCTTCCAGTGCTTAGCAACTCTTTATGTATAGAAGTTTTTCCTCATATCCGACCTGAACCTCCCTTAGTGCAACTTGAGGCCATTTCCCCTTGTCCTATCACCTCTCACCACTGAAAAGAGACCAGACCAACCCCATTCTCAGTGCAGTCACCTTTCAGGTATTTGAAGAGAGCATTAGGGTCTTTTGTCAGCCTCCTCTTCCCCAGACTAAACAGTCCCAGCTCCTTCAGTCACTCCTCATAGGACATATTCTCCAGGCCATTCACAAACCTTGTTGCCCTTCTTCAGACCTGCCGCAGCACCTCAATGTTCTTTCTATATTGAGGTGCCTAGAACTGAACACAGTACTTGAGGTAGGGACTCACCAGTGCCGAGTACAATTACTTCCCTTGCTCACTACACCATTCCTGATAAAAGCCAGTATGCCAGAGAAACACATTTCACTTTATATTGTCACAGTGACTTGTAATATTATTTTTTCTAGTGTTATTTCCTGTTTTCTTGTTCTAACATTTTAAAATTAAGTTAATTTTCATATGTAATAATTTCTCCTTACATACATGTAATCTTAATCACATCACAACTACATTATCTGTCCATCTAAGAAATCAAGAATGCTGGCACTCATTACTTCCATAAACTGATTTTTATAATACATGTAAAATTTATTTGGCATAATCTCTGTTTCAAATTCTCTTTTTGTGGCTCTTATAGTTAAATAGTACAGTGTTAAATTAAAAATACAAATCGGAGTTCTTTGTTTTGTTATTCATGTCCTTGACATATTTCTAAAGGACTCTTAAAATAAGTCATCTGTTATGTCCTTTTGTTGTCTTTTATAATGAAAATACAAGCTTTCTTAGTTTCTAATTGATTCTTAAGCCATGTTCCTAGCATGAGTGAGTCAGTACATCCCCTTCGTTTATATCAGAGATTTACTGCCCATTAACTTTGGTTCTGTTTCTCCTGAGTGGCTTTACATTCCCAGAAGATTAAATTCTTGTAAATATTTTTCCCCTTCCAGTGAGGAGCTGCGGAAAGAAGCACGACAGCTGAAACGTGAACTGCTAGAAGCAAAGCAGAAAAAAGAAAAGCAAACTGTAAAACCCCAAGAAAAGGAAGGTAAGAAAAGGAAGGTACAGCAGGTGCTGTTTAGATCTTCAGTTAACATCACAGTTTTAAACTTGTTTAGGTTCCACTTGCATAAATGTGGACAATATTTGTCAAAATAGATGGTGTCTGGGTGTTTTTTTTTCCAGAAAGTTAGTTTTCTGTAAGAATGGGAATGCTAGTAATGAAAGGATACCAGTATATAAATACACTGTACAGGTAGCGTTCATGCTTCAAATGTTCTGAATTTGAAATACAGTTTTGAATTCTTTGAAGGGTATCTACCTGTTCTGACCTCTTGCAATGTAGAAAGTTTTCTTGTCTATTCAAATTGGAAAAGCACTTAAGTACACATGCTTAATACTGAACTCAAATCAATTGACTTTAAGCTTCTGCGCTTCTCCTGAATGGTACCAATTGAACTTAAATCTAGAGGACAGATTATAAATAATTTAGAAAATAGGTAAAAAGTGTAACAGTTGTTAGATATTGTCATGAATTCTCTTGAATAACAAGTGAGATTAATTGACAACCAGTCTGGCAAATGAAAAAAATGCAGTATATGAAACTTGCATATGAAATCTGTCATATTATACAAAGTAGTGGCCCTAAAAAGGTTCTAGAAATCATATTCAGTCATTAAATGAATGCAAGCTCTCCTTGGCAAAACAGCTGATGCAGTCACTGGATACATGAATAAGAAGTGGAAGTGTGGAAAAGAGAAAGAATAATTCTTGTTTTGATAAATGAAAAAGAAACATGCCTTGTATGGCAGTTGTAATGCCATTGCTTAAACATATCCCTGTTTGGGTGCCAGTTACGTCAGAGGACTTACTGGGCAGTAATTAGAGGAAATTTCATAGTGGCAAACCAAGTTAATACTAGGACATGAATGATAGATAAAGCTACAGTACAGTTTGAAAATATACCTTTTATTTTAGGGGTGCTGCGGAGAAGGAAAGGAAGCTTTATGTATCAGTTTGTTTTCTTTTAAATTTCTTTGAAGTAAATAGCAGGTAGGATATAAACCTGCTGAAAATCAGTAGGTAGCAGCTAGTAGTGAAAATAATCCTGGTTTCCCTTTTTGAGCCCAAGTGGTCTATTCCATTGTTAAGAGACATATATGGCAGGAAAGAAACTATTCAACAAGTTCCTGGAGTAACTAAAAATTCTGAAAATAAACATATTCCAAAATCGAAGACAAAATTAAAAAGATGTTAAATTAGATGCAGACATTGATGGGCAAGATGATTAATGAAAATACAGTAATAGGAGAAGAATAAGCAAGAAGACGTTGTCTTTTGCTAGACAATAGTGAAATTTGCTTCATCTTTAGCATACAATTTTGTTTATATGGTAACAAGGGATCAGTGACATAAAGGAAGTACTGTAATTAAACTGGAAAGCAGGTATACCAATAATCTGGTTATCAGTGATTTGGAAAATAGGACAGATCACTTTTATTTGTGGACTAAAAAAATCATCTGTGGGGTAGGGAAGGGAAATGTAACAGGAAATAATTAAAAACAATGTATATTTAAATGCTAAGGTTTTATTTTTACATGCAGATGTTAAAAGGATGAGTTAGGTGAGGGATTTGCACTATCCCTGGCTTGTGTTAGTGCTTCTACTGATCTGATTGTTTGTTAACTTGGTAGAAAACTGTTGTTCGTTTGCAACACTTCCATGCTGAGTTGGTAGATTGAATCAGTTTGTAGAAGTTTAAAGTCAAATCATGATAAGCAGAATATGTAACTCAGAAGGGGAAGAGGTCTGGGGAATAAAAGGTAATAATAAGTGGCTTGTATCTCTTTTAAAAATAACCAATTGTATAAAAGCATGCTGTTCAGTGTGCAGTGCCATTTAGCTTAAAATCTAGGAAATATGGGGACTGAAAATGATTAAAATATTCTGTAACATACATATAAAGTGGTGTGTTTATATGCAAGACGATTGTCGCACTTGAGTGGGTCTTCAGCCTGAGTGTGAGCAAATTCATGAAAAAAAAAAAGTGAGAGACATCTTAAAAGATCACAGAGAAGAGCAGCAACAGTGACTGATGTTCTGGCAACATCACTTGACATTTGAAGATTTTATGAACAGACATCCCAAAGGAACCTATATCAAGGAACTTAGTGTTGAACGGCACCATGGAGCTAAGGTTTTGAGGGTGAAGAGAAACTAAGTGTCCTGCTACCAGTGATGATAGCTGTGTGGATGCATTACAGAAAGTATTGTATTTACCATCTCTGAGACTTTAAATTATACAGTTAAAATTAAAGTTTGTACGTCTGCCAGAATTGCTCAGAAAGGTATCAATGTCTTTGTTTTTTGCTTTCTCTCCACTTAACTTACTCTTGTACTCTAGTGAGTCATTTTATCTTTGTCAGAGAATGGTTGCTATCCTAATGATGTTTCCTCTTTTGAGGAAGACTTAAACAGAGAAAAGTAATTGACCATATGATCGAAAGAGTGACATTTCTTTCTATTAATAGAGAATCCGCCACTGAAAAATGCACACTGAAAAAATAAACGCAAAGGACTCATTAAACATGCTTTATTTGGTCTTCAAGAAGAGGTGTTTAAAATGCTTTATTTTCTGTACTGTATTCTACCAACTGCCTTTTAAAAATTATTCTTCACTTGTCATTCACAAACATATCAATTTGTTGTCTGCATGGAAAGCATAAGTACAGTTGACAGGTAAGGTTCTGGCAAAGGATGAAATCGCTTGCAGAAAGAGAAATTTTAATTCTCTAGAGAGGTGAAATTTTAATAGGAATCTAACTGGAACATACATCTTCATTAGTGTCTTTGCTGCAAACCAGATGTGTCTTTTTGGATGATGCCACACAAAAAGATGTGTTCCAAGAGAACACCTGCTGAGTTCCAACAAGTAGTCCATAATAAAACAGCCCCCAAATCGCACAGTGAGTGGATCAGGGCATTAGCAAATAATTTGCTACCATTTCATAGTATTTTTGGCCAATACTGCAGTAGCCAAAGTTTTCCTGTCTTTCGTGAGTTTCCGCATTACACCTAAAGGTAGCCTAAGACAAAAAAGGCAAGTCTGTCCACATTTAAAAAAACTGTTATTTTCTTTTTTTTTTTTTCTAAAATATTGTTTGTACAAAATATGATTTGTAGGGAACTAAAAGCACTTTTCTGAAATTTGCCTTTCTCACTCTAACAAAATGTTGAGATTTTTTCTCTTAACATCTGTTAAAACATTTGAGTTCTGAATTACCAGTTTTAAAGAAGGTGCAGATTAAAATGACTAAATAGCATTCTTTGACTCTTAACCTACTGTCTTGCTATGATGTTGGGATAGTAATTTAAGAACTGCAAGCAAAGACCTCTAAACTTGCTAGATGACATTGTGAAGGCAGAGTCATAGACACTTGTAAATCTTACAATACTGATGTAGTGTTATATCTCAGATTTAACTTTGGTCTGTGTAACATCATCGTATTTATTGCACATCATGTTACAAAAATTGCAACAGGACTGAGTATTCACACTGGATCTTAGGCTGTTGGAAAAGCATGAGAAAATGAATTTGTTGATTATGAAGAAGAAGAAGTAAATGTCACTATGTTCTAGATTCTCGTACAGGAAGTACCAGATTTAGACAGGGAGAAACATGTGGAAAATGTCACTGGAAATAAATTGAAAGTCATGTTGGAGTGTTAATATTTCCTTAATACTAAAGGAAAAATAATTGCAGAAGCCAAATGAGAAAATGAGAAAGCCATACTGATCTGATGTAAGATATTTCAAGTTTGTACAAGAACACAGTCTGAACATGTGTGATCCAGGTATGATCATGTGATTGTTAATACAAAAATAGTTAACTGTAAAAGCACAGTTATATTATTGCACTTTTTTCTGATGGTTGTACCACCAAGAGATACAGAGCAGTTGGATGCAAATGGGGAAAAAAAATAACAAAGAAATGTATGAATTTATTATTTGGAGATAGTTGAGAGCATTTATAATTTAAATAGGAAGTAGTGGGACCTTAAGTATTTAAGATGGCAAATGTAAAGGGCTAAGAAAGATACCTTTACTGTGTTTATATATAATAAAATCTAACAGCAGTAAAATGCTATGTTTTACCTGAGCAAGTGATTTTGCCCAAAAGTTAAAAGCATTTAATTTTATATTAAGCTTGCTTAATAATTTAACATCTGACAAATGTTAACAGTTTACCTTTTCTGCATTAGTTTGCATACAAGAAATTGTGTCATTGAATTCCTCCATGGAGAAAAAATGGCACCCACTGACATTCATCAATGCTTGCTGAACATTTATGGAGGCCAAACAATGGATGAGAACACAGTGAGGCAGTGGGTTGTGCATTTCAGCAGCAGAGACAGTGACGGTGGTGGCTTGATCTGGTGCTGATTTTTTTGAACACGGCTTAGAGGCTCTTGTTTATTACAGGCAAAAATGAATAGCTAATGGTGGTGACTGCATTGAAGAATAGTATTTTGTAGTTGAGAATTTGTTCAGTTGAATAGTATTATTGTACTTTGTATCTGTTGTAGTTTCCATGGAAATAAATAGGAGGCATTACTTTTAGAGTGACCTATGTCACATAGCACAGAACATTTGAGAAACTAAGGAGGATTAGGGTTGAAAATTTAAGTGTTTACATTGTTTCAAGAGGACAGAGATTAAAAAAAATAATTCCCTCCTTACAAGTTTGATTATAACCAGCTTTCCAATCTGTGAATACAATTGTTAACTATGCCAGACTGCTGTCAAGACCTTACTTTAAATAAGATGTTTTTCTTTTATGTGACATTCACTGCAGTGATGCCAGAAATTACATCAAACGTTATAATTTGAGTGCTGAATTACTTCAGCATTTTGAAGTACTTAATCAAGTGTTTGAAAAAGATATACTTCAAAGTCTTATTGCGCAAATCTGTGAATATACTTCAAATTTACTCTAGAGAAATATCATGTTTCCTTAAATACATGTTGGTTTTAAATAGTTTTCAAGTGCTATTTTCATTTTTCTCATTAAAATATTTTTTGAAACTATCTGATAATCTTTGAGTGAAGAAATTTAATTACCACACATGAAAAAAAAAGCCACAACATAATAACTACTAATGTAAAAATCAGCATAAAGTGTAAGGCTCCTGCAGGGGCACAGATTGTCATCTAGCTTGCTTGTAGCAAAATAATTGAGTGATAGAAGTGTTCAGAAAATTCAACAAAGGTAGCAAGAATGCAAGTTTAAGATTATGCTTTATTTCTGTTTTTATTTTTACGTCTGTGTAATGTCACTGGCATGTAAAGATTTGCCTAAGTCCTGTCAGGAAGTTTTCTTGATGTCTGATACCATAAGAGAATTGTGCATGTTTCAGAAAACTGAAAACTCCAAAATCCAAATTTTGGTTTTTGAAATTACATAGCATAAAGAATGTTAAGTATGAAGATCTGTGGGATATGGAGTAGATAGCATAACTCCATGGTATTGAAGTGTGTGCATCATTAATGTTTCATTTTTGTAAACTTTTGTTTTCTTCTACTACTTCAATTTTTATTTTTTTCTCCTATAAACTCTCCTGAAGTAATACCAAGAATCCATATTCAGCCTCTTTCCTGCTAAAGTGAATGCATTTCTCTCTTCTTTCTCTGCTTGCTAAAGAAAAGACAACAAAAGCTTTGCTGCAAGCCAGCTGTGATTTTAGTAGTAAACTTAAGCATGTTCTCGAAGTCAACTGGCATTAGAAAATTAACTACATTTTAGACTGGGACTTCTATAATGTCTGCCTAAAAGTTGCCAAATTTCAGAGAAGATTCACTAGGAATTTCCATTGTCACATAATGAAGTCCATCATTAGTGGGCTTTGCTTTTTCAAACAAATGCTTGAAGCTCTGAGAATTACTTGTAAGATTATGCTGTTTAAGTTGGCTAAATTAACCAGTAAGTTTGTTCTCTAACTATTATTTTTAACTGTAGCAAACTATATAATCCAGTAATAAGCTCAACACTGGAAAATAATGCTGTAAAAAAGTGTATTTGGTTGCTCACTAGAAATATATATTTCTTGACTATTGTCTTGTTTATTAAACAGTGGCTTTTCAAGAACGTAGAAGTTCCAGAGTTATAGTAATTAATAGTTTAAGATGTGAAGAAAATGACAAGTTAGGTAGTCCTAATAAAAAATATACTGGAGTAGGTTATAAATTCTTCAAATAGTAACAGTATTATTTCATATTCTATTTGACTGTATTTACACTTCAAGTTATTTTACAGTAAGTTAAAGTCTTATTGGCATGAACAGTATTTAGTGCTGGAAGAAACATCTCAGGTTCTGGAAGAAGTATCTTAGGGTCTTAATTACAGAAATTGACTTAATCATAGAATCACAGAATGTCTTGGGTTGGAAAGGAACTGAAAAGTTCACCTAGTTCAAACCAGCCTTCCTGTGGGCAGAGCTGCCGGCCACCAGCTGAGGCTGCCCAGGGCCCCATGCAACCTGGCCCTGAACACCTCTAGGGATCAGGCATCTACAGCTTTTCTGGGCAGGCTGTGCCTGTGCCTCAGCACATCAGTATGAAGAATTTCCTCCTAACATTTAACTAAGTATACCCTCTTTTAGTTTAAATCCATTCCTCCTTGTCCTATCTCTGTCAGACCATACTAAAAATTCAGACACCATCCCTTGTATCAACATCCTTCAAGTTGGCTTCAGTAAGGTTGCGAGTTTAAACAAGGATTGTACTTTTCTGATCTAAAACAGTCAGAAAGTCTAGAAGTTATTGGATTTAATTAAGTGGAAGGCAAAATTCAGTTACAGTTTGTGAAATGGAAGGAGTCTGATGCAACACTGGTTGAGTGTTTGTTTATTTAGTTCTACTTGTAGGAATGAAGCTTAGAACTTCTATAGCAAGCTTTATCTTCTGTTTAAGAAGTGATCTGAAATATTGTTGAAGAATGGCATTCAGTTCAATACCCTCAGTTCATATTCTCATTTCTTTGTTGTAATTCTTCTATTTTGTATTTCACATCATTTAAACTGTTCCTAATTTAACTGTGAAAAAAGTAAACCCTTCTGTATTTTTTAAAATCAGTCTCTTCCTTTCTGGTTTACAGACTTGAATCTCCTCTGTTATTTCAGGATATCATTGGAAACCGTGTCTCAAAATCAAAGTTTTAGATTAGATTACACCATCATGTTGGCATCTGTTACTCCTTAAAAGAATATTTTAAGATAGAAGAATCTATCTGAAAGAAAATAAATTACACAAATGCTGAAGTTTATGTCACAGTAGGTTGGAGGTTCTCTTGGCAGTAACTCAAGCTAGCTGAGAGTAAGTAGCGGTATGCTTTAGAAATTCTCTTAAAGTGAGATTGAAGTTTATTTCCAGTAAGGAAGATTATTTATTGTTTTGTTTTGTTTTGATTCAGTTTTTCTTCATCTTTCCTAATTATATAATGTGTATGCAACCTTAGAATTTTTTAAAAAATCTTCCTTTGCTTGACACAATTTATACTTCATGATTTGATGGCTCTAGAATATGTGTACAAGTTCTGCGTTACTTAAAGTAGTATTTTCTGCATCCTATGCTACTTGAGGAAGGCATTTCATTGTTAGTGCAGTGTATCCATTGCATTGTTTCACTCACTTTTATCTGAAAAAATCGTCTTAGATTTAAGAACTTGGAAGCTTGAATATATAAATAATAATGTAATGGTCTTAATACTTCTGATCAACAAGCCGGACCCAAGTTTGTCAGGCTTGATTTGAAGTTCAAGTCCATCAGATATTGATGTGGCCCTATTTTGCCAGCCCTGTTAGAAAAGATTTGGAGGAGCTGTGGAATACTGACTAGGAAGTAGGAAATAGCAATTAAATCTCTTCTTGTATTTTAAAAAGGCATTTTACATTTTAAATGGGATTCTTCCCACCTACAACTCTCTTTTCCAGACACTTTCTTTTCCTTGCTAGTTAGCTGTTAGGTTAGGCAAACACAAAATATTTTTTTATCAAAGAATTGCTACTTTCCAAAGCTGACTATTTTGTTTATATTAAAAACCAGGCAGCTGTTGTTATTTTGAAGTCATTGTAAAATGTGTTTGCAATCCATTGTCTTAAGGGCTATTGAAAATCCTTCCTATTGTATTATTTGGTATTAATGTGGAGTAATAGGTTGGAAGACCTCATGGAAAGATGCAAGTATGTCTTAAGTCTTTTTATTAAAAGACGCAGAAGTAGTATGCATACAAGTACATAACTGTTGTGGTTGACTTGCTCTGAAGTTAGTTCACATGGACCTGATTGTCATTTGTCTCACGAAGAGGCTTTTGTAGGAGGCAGAGAAAATGACATGGAGGATTAGAAGAACTCTGACAAAGACCTAAGAAACAATAATCACAAGAGAGAGCTTAAACTGAAATTTCATTTATTCATGTTTACAGTGTGACAACCAAATGAGTGTGATAAAAATACAAAAACATACAATTTATCCCATTTATATGAAGATTATATTTGAGCTACATTAGATTTAATCTTAGTCAAAAGGCATGTATGACTAAGGATCACATCTTTAGTTGCAATATATGTGAATTTAAGCTTGGATCACAGCATTATAATGTTTATGGTGTGTTAGAAACTGGCATTCACAACAAATTTTAGTAATGATTGTCTCAGGTCTGCTGCTTGTCGTATCTGAACAATTATACTTACCATTGAGTAGTTGGTATCTTTTCAGAGGTCCTTTTAGGTAAACGTTACCTGAAAAGTTGTCTTCTGTAAGAGATCTGGTGATTTGATAGCTCAAGTTATTTATCTAGAGACTAAATATTAGTGAAATAAGACACTGTGTTCTTTCTACAGAGGGTTGATTGGATACCTTCACACAAGCAAAATTTCATTTTTTTTAATTAGTAGAAAAGACTGAGGTAATGGGGGGAAAGACAAATCTGAGCTGAATCTGAGCCATTATGATTTTTAGTTCAATGCTGTACTTTGTTATTCTCTTCAATTCAGTATTTTATTGCTTGAGTTTTTATAGCAGATTGTTTCATTCATTTCTTTTTTTTTTTTCATTCGAGTCTTCATTATTCTCAGTGTAGCAAATGGAAAACAGGAAAAAAGCAATTCTGTATGATACTGTATATATTTGATGAAGATACTTTGCCATTTACTATTTAAACATGTGCATGCAACAAATAAATTATAATAACAAGGAAAGGAGGAAGCGATTTTATTTGTAGGTTTATATAAACAAATATACTTGATATGGATTATTGCATACTATAAATTTATTTCCTTTTTTATGATATTACATTGATAAAGTTAATGGAAAACATCAAATCAAGTAATAGAGTGTTTTATTTTAAAAAGTCAGTATTTGTCCCTGTGTAGCTGTCAGCAGTCATCCAAATGTCACAGATTTGAACTGTAGCTTCTTCAGCCTACAAAACAGAAAAACTGACAATTTCTCCATAGCTACAAAACATTAACATGGTATATCTGTTCAGCTGCTCCAGGGAAGGTGTTCAGAAATGAAGGTAAACTTTTTAAAGAAATTTCAGCTTTTTTTTTTTTTTCTGGTCTTAACACCAGAGTTTTCCTCTGCTTTCCCTGGCTGTGTCATAAAATATAATTGACATACAACATTTTGGGCTCATTGTCTGCTCATACAATGTTTTGTATTTCACTTTATCAAGCAGCAAATCATCTTAGTTACTCAGGAAGCAACTCAGCTGAAACATTTTATGAAAGTCTTTTGTTTGGTGTTTCAGAAGTAGCAAACATTCTTCAAAGTTGTAGTAAATCAAAAAGCCAAATGTAATTTAACCAAATGTATTTCCTTACTCAGAAGAGGAACCTGCACCAAATAGCATTGTTGAAGAATATCTTCAGGAGAAGAGAAAATATGAAGACAAACGGAAGCAGCAGCCAAAGAAAGGAGTTTCCCGTGAAGATCAGGTAATCACAGGGAATAAAGATTCCATCAAGAGCTCTGAAAACTTTCGTTTGTTTAAAAAAAAAAGTTTACAAATCTTCTACAGTCATCTTTTGATAAAAAGTAAATTGTTATTTCTAAACACTAATAAACGTGTTTGTGCGTTTGATAAGGTTTCTGTATGTACATGAATGTGCTCTGAGTTAAGCCACTAAAATCTTGTAAAATGAAAAGTTACCTTGATTATATTTACAAGAGTTTGCATTTCTCTGCAGTTCTGTTCTTGGCTTTGCAACTTGCCATGAAATAGCACTGAGACAGAAGTTTGTGAATTTGGTATCTGTCCAAAATGAGAGGCTTTTTTCACATTTTAAATGATGTTTTATAGAGATCAAATTCATACATATCTTTGAGTGATATGAAACAAACAAAAACAATTTTTAACCAAACTTTAAAAACCCAGTTTAAGTACAATTAAAATTTTTTTGTGTAGTCAAATTATACATAGGCTTTGGTAGACAAATGTGAGCAAAGTTAAATTTAATGTATTTACTTTTTTCTAAAAATCTGAACCTGCTAAATATATGAAACTGCTGTGAAGTGCAAAATATCATTCATCTAAAATTTGTGCTGGACATCAGACATACGGGTTTTAAGTGATGTGAGTATGTATTTTAGTAGATTATAATTTTTATTTATGGAGCCCTGTTAGAAACTATTCAACAGTAGTAACATCAGCTATTCAGCAAAGACTCAGCAACTGTTCAGTGATTAATAGTGAATTTCTTTAGAATCCATTTGTCAAGGGCCTCTTCTAGTCTTACGTTCTTACTACATACAATACAGTATTGTTTTCCAGCCTCTGTTTAGGAGTTGGAGAGCACAGTGTGTATGTACTTCTTGAATACCAGACACTGGAATTCCTTACCTTGAAATTCTACAATGGTCAGTTTATAAAGATACATAGTCCACATTATTTCATCTAATCATTAATGACATGAAGACTAAGACAGGTCCATTTAGAATAATGCTGGCACCACAGAAAGTCAGATAATACACGAGAAATATGGCTTGAGTTGGTCACAAATTCATGTGAAAAGGGTTAATTTGTTTTTATCTAATGTCCTGGGAAGAGATTTGTTGTCCTAGGTATTGAAAGCATGAAGTTTGCTTGCAATTGCATGGGAAGCTGTAGAACTTGAATGGTTCATAGGTTCAGGTGTATTTGAAAATTTCCTCCCCCAGCTTAAACAAGATTAACCGGAAAAATAAAGAAAATAAATGGAAAAAAAAAAAGAAAACCCTAAAACCCACCTTTGGCAGTGCTAAAATGTGTTTTTGAAAGAATTCAAAAGCCAGGAAACTCCTAAAGTTAAGATTGCTCCCAGAAGGAAATTTGATTCCAGTGAACACTTCTGGTATTTCCAAATTCTGTTTTCTATTCTTGTTTAGTTTTTATTCTTTTAAATTTGAAAAACTTGACTAAACAAAACTAAACAGCCGTACAGAGGTGTTTTACAGCATAGGTGGCCAACCTATCACCTACAGATCAAATGTAGTCTGACACATAAATTCAGTTAAGTACTTATTCCCTGGTGCTTTCCTTTCCAATAACATCTCAAATATCAGCCAGAATTAGGCTATGGACTGTGCAAATTATTCTTATGGTCTGCCCTTTTTATGGAGAGGCCTGTGGCCTTTGTACCATCACTATGCTTAGGCATACAATTCTTGTGTAGTTGATATCTCCTCTCAAGTGATCAGAAGGAAGACCTGCAGTGTGATCTTCCAATATTACCATAGATTAAACGAGTTTGTTGTAGCTGAAAGATAGGACAATGTCAGCTGTTAAATAAAATACCAAATATAAATCAGTATGTTTATGTTGTGTGAGCGTAAGGACCTGTACCTACCAAATTACTTAAGAGGGTTCTTTGTATTCAAGTAAAAAGCTTTGAGTTTTTTAATGTCAGCAAAAGAAATAAACAGCATTGTAAAATATAGGAGTATCAACTAAACTGCAACTTCAGTAGTTGAACTGTCTACAATTAATGCAATGGACTTGAGAATCTTGAATGCCTTTTCCTAACCTGAGCAATTCTATGATTCTATGATTTTATGATTCAATGGATTGCCTCACTGGAAAAAAACTAACATTCAAACAGTAACATTTATTGTCAGTGTCTGTAAATATAGCAGAAGTATCTGTTCCCTAAATACATGTTTTTATTTTACTAAGATGGCTAGATGAGTGCTCTCTTGCATATGTACTCCTGGCACTGCACACCCTCTCACTTGCTCAACATGCTGTTACTCTTGGCACGTCTCACTCTCTTTTGTTTGTCTCTGCAGTGTTCTTTGAAGTCATAGGAAAGTTCTCTCCCATCTCATCACACAGTTTCCCAAAATAATAGTTTGAAGATGTTGTATGATACTTGTTTAAAATATATGTAACTTCCTTAAACTTTGTATTTCATTTCAGACCCTGGCACTGCTGGACCGATTTAAATCAAAGTTAACGCAAGCAATTGAAGAAACTCCTGAAAATGAGATTTCTGAATCTGATGTAGACACTGATGAAGGATGGTAAGTTTTATGGATTTTGTTTTTTCTTTTTACTACTAGTCAGTATTGGCAGAGGAGAAGTAACAGACTTCATTTTTCATTTGTTTTGCAAACGAGTCTCTTCTTTCAGATTAGTGAACCCTCATCCTGTAAGACTCCTTTTACTAATATTTTACTTTTTAGTAGTCAATTAGTTGCTTGTTTCTTTGCCTTATTTCTTTTTATGGATATCATTATGAGGAAAGAAGGTAGCATGTTTTCTGTGTCATTTATCTCCAGCACGAAATAAGTTCTGAGAAGAGTTAGCTGCATCTCCTGCCTTAAAATTTACTAATTTCATCACCTTATAAACTTTATGTTATGTGTTTCTGAAACCCTATACTTCTAAGCTTAAATTTAAGAAACAGCTGAAACACCAAATTAAAGAAGAGTTGATGCAGCAGAGGTCACCTAAAGCATAATGTTTTAGCGCATTTGAAAATAAAGCAGGACAGTGGGAGTTGCTTTGTTACCCATACTGGGGGTTGTATTTTAAAGATTAATAGATGAGATAAGGAAAGATTCAACTGAAGGGGAGGGTGACCGCAATGAAGTAATTGATGAAGCACTGCAGAAGTTTTGACCTCAACACATTCCAGCCACAAAAGCAGCTTGCACCGTGTTTATTTATATCAGTCAAAGAATTCACCTTTAGATAGAGAAGGAGAAAAATCAGTGTGATTTTAATTGTGATTCTGCAATCTTAGACTGCGAGCTGCTAGACAATAATAAAAATATATGCATAAAATAGCTAGAAAAAGGTTCAAAGATAAGAAAAAAGATGTTTCATGAGAACTGGTCATATTTTTTATAAGACAAGTTATAGCACGAGTCTAATAAAATATCTCTGCCTGCAATGTTTCCCTTAGTTATACACACAAGCTGTTACAGCTACAACACAACTAGCTCAGAAGAAGAAAATTTAACAAAGACCTTGGCACTTGTGTGTTACTATCTCATATAATTTAAAATGAGTGAATAAAAATACGTATCATATATAGCCTTAAGATCTTCTTAAAGGCTTCTGTTTTAGAAGAAGAAAAATAATCTGATACCTACCTTCCTCATATCCCCAGAACAGTACCAATAACTAGCTGTGGAAAATGTTGAACTACAAAAAAGAGAAAAGTGAAAAATGTTCTGTTTTTAAATTGAAAATGAATGACTTAGCCAAGTATGATTAAAGCACCCTGTACCTTTTTGAGAAAACCTAAGTAAAACAGTAAGATAACAATAACTTCAATTAAGGTTTTCTCTCAGATGAGAAGACATTTAATGTTGTGAAGAAATGCAGACTGTTACATATTTTTAATGTAATTCTGCAGGTGAAGAAAGATGTGTTCCTAATAAGGCTTGCGCTCCATACCCCTCACCAGCTTCATTGCCCTTCTGTGGACACACTCCAGGGCCTCAATAGGTTCATAGGTTCATTAGGTTGGAAAGGACCTACAAGATCGATGTCTTTCTTGCATTGAGGGTCCCAGAAGTGAGCACAGTACTTAAGGTGTGGCCTCACCACTGATGAGTAGAGAGGGATAATCACTTCCCTGCTCCTGCTGACAACACTGTTTCTGATACACGCTACCACACAATTGGCCTTCTTGGCCACCTGTGCACACCGTTGGCTCATAGAATAATAGAATGGCCTGGATTTAAGAGGACCTCACAGATCATCAAGTTTCAACCCCTCTACCATACACAGAATCCCCAGCTACAAGAACAGGCTGCCCAGAGCCACATCCAGCCTTGCCTTGAATGCCTCCAGGGATGGGGCATCCACAGCCTCTCTGGGCAAACTATTCCAGTGCATCACCACCCTCTGGGTGAAAAACTTCCTCCTAACATCTAATCTAAATCTCCCCTGTCTTAGTTTAAAACCACTCCTCCTTGTCCTATCACTATCAACCCATGTAAACAGTTGTACCCCCTCCTGTTTATATGCTCTCTTCAAGTACTGGAAAACCACAATGAGGTCTCCATGGAGCCTTCTCCTCTTCAAGTTAAATAAGCCCAGTTCCCTCAACCTTTCCTCATAGGAGATATGCTCCAGCCCCCTGATCATCTTACTGGCCCTCCTCTGGACCTATTCCAAGAGCTCTGTGTCTTTCTTGTGCTTTCTTTCATGTTCAGCTGAGCATCAAACAATATTGCCAGGACGATTTCCTCTACACAGTCTTCCACCCACTCTGCCCCAAGCCTGTAGCGTTGCCTGCGGTTGTTGTGGCCAAAGTGCAGGAAGCGGAACTTGGTCTTGTTGAATCTCATCCCATTGGCTTCAGCCCAACTATACAGCCTGTCCAGATCCCTCTGTAGCCTCACTACCCCCAGGCAGATTGACACTTAGGGCCAACTTGGTATCATCTGCAAACTTACTGAGCATGCACTCAAGTGCCCTCATCCAAGTCATCAATAAAGATACTGAAGAGGTCAAGACCCTGTACCAACCACTAGGAAACACACCACTGGTGACTGGTCACCAGATGGATTTAACTCCATTCACCACCACTCTCTGGGTCCAGCCCTCCAGCTAGTTTCTTACCCAGCTAAGAGAGTGCCTGTCCAAGGCACAGGCTGCCTGCCTCTCCAGGAGAATACTGTGGGAGACAGTGTCAGTGACTCCGCATAGTCCATGTCAGCAGCCTTTCCCTCATCCACCAGTTGGCGAATGAGACCAGCTTTATTTTTTTAGTTCTTCCATATGCATAATTAATCATTGCTAGTTTTTAAATTATTAAGGTAAAGCAGCACAGATTCTGCATCTTTACCTTCACACTTTCTCTCTTTTCACTGTGAATCTGTGAAGACCTCACAGAGGAAATGCTAGGAAATTTTTTTTGCATAAAGCTTTGGACGCTTATACTAGCAGAAATGCTAACACTAGTAGTACAGCAGTTAACATACAATTCTTGCAGTCATAAAACAACATTTTTTCTTACGTAGAGCATAATGAGTGCATTTATATTTTCAGTGATTTTTGTGGGCATTAGTGCAGTCTGCTTTCATTTTCACAGATAACATTGATGAAATTTCATTTGAGTTACTGTATAAGCTATTAAAAATCCTGTAATAATTTTAAAACAATAACAATTCAAACATGTCACAACCTATCTTTTTACTTCTTATTTTTCTGATTATATACTTTGTTTAGAATATATATTTTTAATTTTACATAAGGAATGAGAATTTACTTTAGTTTTAGAGTCTAACCAAACTAATGAACGTGGTATTTTATAAGTTCAGATCAAATTTCTGACGTTTACTTTTTAGTTTTAATGGTAACTCTGTTATCTGAAGTGAAAAGAGGTAGTAACTATGTTTTCTTTGTTTATACTCCAGAAATTTTAAGAGATAAATCAGAGTGGAAAGATTTTTGCTTCAGATTCTTGTTTTTGAAAGTAGAGACATTTCTTTCCTAAATCAGGGCAAGTTTCTTTACATGCTGCTTGCTACTATTTAAATTTCTCTTGTTACCATCTATTGTGTAAATTTCTAAAGCACATAGTCTTTTTTCACTATCTTTTTCTGTCTCAGAAAAATCTTAGGATTTAATCTTAGGATTTCAGGATTTCAGTAGGACTTGGAGATTCTTCTGGGGTACCAATGTGCTTTTAAGCTCACCAGGAAGAATGCAGCCTTTCCTTTATCTATTACCACAGTAACATTGCCAGACTTTTATGGACTCATAGAGTCTAATAATAATCTTTCTTGTTCCTTCTTGCATAATTACTGTTATCTAATTGGTAATAATTCTTCACCCTGTAGATAATCTGTACTGTATGAAACAGATTGTTTCAATCTGAGATTATGAAATTGCTTGTATTTTTGCTCCAAAAAATAATATTGTTTAGGAAACAACATAGCACTGAATTAAAGACTTAGAACAGTACAAAGCTAGGTAATAGATTAATAATCAACATTATTATTATGTTAATTTTGTAGTTCAATAAATGTGCTTGTTAACTTTACAGAGAAACAAGTCTTACTCCAATTTCAAAAAATTTACTTTGAAGCTAAATAAATAATAAAATATTCATATTACATAAATTGGCTATAACCATACACAACATTAGCAAAGTAATGAAGTCTTCTAAAAGTTATTCAACTTTAGACTGTTTAAATGGCTTGGAGAGTTGAATTTCACATTTTGGGATAAAGGCTTGTGTTTTCATTGTCTTCGCTGGACTGGATTATTTGAGATAGCTATAGTGACTTCATATTAAAAAATACTTTCTTAATTCCAGTCTGCTCTTACAATGACAGTCATTCTACTCAAAAAACAAACATTCCACTTTGTATTATTTATGATAAATATAATCAGTGCATGGCATTTGCATATATGATATGCTCAAATTATGTGATTCTTCCAGCTCATTTTGTAGGTCATGGCTGCTGCTTTTATGGGCAGTGAAAGCTAGCCAGTATGTGCTGCTCTACTGTCAGGTTGTGTTATCTGAGGTAGAACGATTGCCTCTATGACATTTTTATGTGTCCACATGAGTGGCCACACATTGAGGTATAATTTTCATTTTCTGTCAAGATAGAAACCATTACGAATTTGTTATGTTTTCTTTTATTTGGCAAACTTTTCTCTGCATATTTGGCTGAGCTGCTGTATTGGCATGAAGTATAGCAGACATTTGGGTACTTTTCAGCAGCATTCTACTTTTTATGCAAGAGAAAAAGAAGAAAGAAATATGACTCTATTGTAAACAGTGTGTATGGTGTTTAATAATTATTACCAGATTTTACTGTCTAAGAAGTCATCTGAGGAAGTGCTGTGAAGAGATCTAAAATGTGTAATATACATGAAATAGAAAGATCTCTGCTGAGGCATTCAACTTCAATCTCTGCTGCTAAGTGAAAACGATTATATGTATCTGTCTGCAGCAATCAAAATCTAATTTCCTCCAGAAATCAGAGCTGTCAGAATAAACATGGTATGTACTACCAGAAAAAGGACTCATAACAGTAAAAATGTCTGGAAACAAGTAGACAGATGCATTTTTGTGGAATATAGGTACCTCAGGAAAATATACTTGTTCATCCTGGTGTAAACATTATTGTCCTTATGGCTCTATATTAAAAACTATTGTTTATGCTTTTTTTATGATTTGCCAGATTCTTTAGTACTTCTTGATCATTACTTGCTATTTAGTTTCATTCTGTCTAAGAAGGCATCGGGTATAGGACTTCCTTCTTCACTTCCATATAGTTTGTGTGGAGTGCCAGTATTTGTTCTAGGCTTACCTGGAACTTTAAATGTTCTAGGCTTACCTGGTACTTTAAATGACACTTTTCCCCAAAATGTGTGAGATTCATCACAGAGGAGGTAAGGTGTCAACTGCTTGGAGACTAAAAGTATGGAAACTTAATATATGACTGTAGAAGACCCAGCTGGAATAATTCACCTACATGTTACTTCACTGCTGAACTAGTGAATATGCCTGAATTTTAAATTGAAGATACTGCACAGACTATGTTTTATACAGAAGACTGCTACCAGTTTTCAAGATTTGTACTGCTTTTTATAAATCTTTTCATGCAAGTGATACCTAGACCAGTTGTAGTGCTACTTCAGGCCTATGATTTTTATATCAAATAGTTACACCTATAGTTAAAAGCAAGCTTCAGTCAAAATAATATTATGACAACTGCGTATAATGAAACTGATAATGCAGGTCCTGAGAACATAACATAAAAGATCTTCCATGGAGAGAATCCATCATGGGAGAAAAAAATCAGATGCAATCAAGTATTGTGATTTGATATGCAATTCAGTGATTGACTGCTATAGTTAAATATGGAGGATGGTTGGACTAGATGATCTTATAGGTCCTTTCCAACCTTATGAACTTATGAACTTATGAACTTATGTGCAAAATCTTCATCAAATATGATAAGAATGATACTTAGAAAGCTGAAACATTTTCCCATATAGTAATTCTTTGATTAAAAATAGTAAATAGTCAATGATGTCCCAACTACGTACTCAAAAAATGTTAGCAAGTTTGTAAAATCTGTCTATTTTTGTAGTTGATACTAATTTACAGATACTATACTGAGACATTGATACTTAATCCCTGACAGAGAGGTGGTTCACTTGTTGTTAATAGGCTCTCAATTTGGTGTCTGTTTCCAAGAAGGATAAGATCTTTTGCTAAGAAGTGAAACATTTTCCAATATGACATATCCTCTAACAAATGCCTGTTTATTCTTGTTAGCAAATAATGTTGCTGCTCAGTTGATAAAGAGTTTTCATTTCTGAATTCACTATGAATGCTGATTTCAGAATTGCAGCTAAAAAGGGACAGAGCAGGACCCCAGATTGTAACATAATTAAACAATCTCCATAGCCTCAAAAGAATGCAGGATATAAAGTTTTCTTACTGTTTGTCAAATTTGTTCTTGAAGTCCAATGATAGAGATTACCTAGGCAACCTCTTCATGTGTTTAACTATTTCTACTACTATAAAATATTTAGATGTAATCTTGTCTTCCTTTTGATAGTCTTCCTTTACATCATGGAGTCCTGAGGAAACTGGCTGATGTTGTCACCAAGCTGTTCTCAATGCTATTTTGAAAAGTCATGGTGGTCAGATGAATCATAGAATCCTCACTGTTGGAAGGGATCTCTAAAGGTCATCTAGTCCAACTCCCCTGCAATGAACAGGGGAAAAACAGCTAAATCTGATTGCCCAGGGTCTGATCCAGCCTAACCTTGGAAGTCTCCAGGAACAGAACATCAACCACATCACTAGGCAACCTGTTCCAGTGCCTCTCCATCCTCACTGTAAAGGATTTCTTTGCATCCGATCTGAGTCTCCCCTCTCTTTATTTGAAACTGTTTTCCCTTCTTCTTTCACCACAGACCCTGATAAAGATTCTGTCCACTTCTTTCCTATATCTCCCTTTTAGATATTGAAAGGCTACTTTCAGGTTACCTTGCAGCCTTCTCTTCTCCAGTCTGAACAGCACCTGCTCTCTCAGCCTGTCCTTGTAGGAGTGGTGTTCCATTCCTTGGATCATTTCTGTGGCCCTCCTCTGAATATGCTCCTGTACCAAGGACTCCCCATCTAGTTGTACTACTACAAGTGAGGCCTCACTGTTGCAAAGAACTGTTGTCCTGCTGCCCATACTTCTTTGATACAACCTAAGATCCAGTTGGTTTTCTTGGCTGCAAGAGCACATTGTTGACTACTGTGAGCTTCCCTTGCACCAGTACCCCCAAATCTTTTCCAGCAGGCTGTGCTCAATCCTTTCTGCCTCCAGCTTGTATTGGTAGTGCCGGTTTCCTTGAACCCAGCTACAAGATCTTGCATTTGGCTCTGTTAAACCCCACAAGGTTCACCTGGGCCTGCTACTCGAGCCTGTCTAGGTCCCTCTGGATGGCATCCCGTCCCTTTGGTGTGTAGACCACACCGCATAGCTTGGTGTCATCAGTAAACTTGCTGAGAGTGCACTTGACCCTACTGTAAGTGTTACTGATGAAGTGTCAAAGATTATTAGTCCCAGCAGTGACCCCTAGGACTCACCACTCACCACCGATCTCCATCCAGACATTGAGCCATTGACCACCACTCTCAAGACTTGATCCTGCAGCCAATTCTCCATTCATCAAACAGTTCACCCATCAAATCCCTATTGTTCCAATTTGGAAAAAAAGGTCTTGTGGGGTACCATGTTAAAGGCCTTACTGAAGTCCAGATAGATTACATCAGTGGCTCTTCCATTGTCCATTGATGCAGTGATACCACCCTAAAAGGCCACTAGTTTGGTCAAGCAGCATTTGCCCTTGGTGAAGCCTTGCTGGTTTTCCCATATCACCTCCCTGTCTTCCATGTGCTTTATCATAGATTCCAGGAGGATCTTCAACTTGATCTCAACCAGCACAGGAATTAGACTGACAAGTGGGTAGTTCTTGGAGTCATCATAGAATCAAAAAATCATAGAATGGCCTGGGTTGAAAAGGACCTCAAATATCATCTAGTTTCAATCCTCTTCAATCTTTCTTGTGCTGGGGGTACTCTTGATACAGTACTCCAGATGAGGCCTCAAATGAGCTGACAAAAGAAGACTGGGACAGTCACCTTCTTTTTCTTTCTGGCCACCCCTCTTTTAATGCAGCCCAGGGTATAGTTGGCCCTGCAGGCTACAGGTGCACACTGCTGGCTAGTGTCCAGCTTCTTGTCTACCAGGACCACCAGGTCCTTCCCTGCAGGGCTGCTCTCCAGGAGTTCCCCAGTCTATATAAATCCCTGGGGTTGCCGTTGAACCTCATTAGGTTCGCTTGGGCCCACTTCTCCAGCATGTCCACTACCATTGAGTCCACTACCTTGGACTTCCAGAGGGCAGACTTTGACCTGTTTGGGACACTTGTTGCAAGGGTCCCTTGGGACTCACTCCTGAGTGGTAAAGGGGTCCAGGAAGCCTGGATGCTCCTCAAGATGGAAATCTTAAAGACACAGGAGCGGGCTGTCCCGGAGTCCCGCAAGTTGAGCCGGAAGGGAAGAAGACCAGAGTGGATGAACCGGGAACTTTTGTTGAGACTCTGGGAGAAAAAGAGAGTCTGTGTCCTCGGAAGATGGAACAGGCTACTTGGGGAGACTACAGAGAACTTGCCATGATTTGAGGCAGGAAGTTAGAAATGCAAAGCCCAGCTCGAACTTAGACTGGCTACTGCAGTAAAGAAGAACAAAAAATCCTTTTACAAATATATTAACAGCAAGAGAAGAGCTAAGGAGAATTTCTCCTTTACTTGATGTGGCAGGGAATGTAACCACAAAGGATAAGGAAAAGGCTGAGGTTCTCAATGCCTTCTTCACATCTGTCTTTAATAGACAGAGCAGTTATCCTCAGTGTACTTTTCGCCCTGACCTGGAAGTCCGGGACAGAGCGCATAATGCACCCCCTGTGATTCAAGCAGAGATAGTCAGAGACCTGCTCCTCCATCTGAACTGCCACAAGTCCATGGGACCAGATGGGATCCACCCAAGGGTGCTGAGGGAGCTGGGAGAGGTGATTGACAAGCCGCTTTCTACCATCTATCAGAATTCCTGGTTATCTGGAGAGGTCCCACAATTTAGATTAGACCTGAGGAAACATTTTTTCTCCAAAAGAGTGGTCAGGCACTGGAATGGCCTGCCTAGGGAGGTGGTTGAGGCACCATCCCTAGCGCTGTTCAAGAAGCGTTTAGATGAGGTGCTAAGGGATTTGATTTAGTAGCTTAGTGGGTAGGGATGGTGATAGGAGGATGGTTGGACTAGATGATCTTGTAGGTCCTTTCCAACCTAATGTATCTATGAATCTATGTCCAGGTCCCTCTGGATGGCTTCCCTTCCCTCCAGTGTGTTGACTGCACCACTGATCTTAGTGTTGTCTGCAAATTTGCTGAGGGTGCACTTGATTCCTTCATATGTATCATTGATAAAGATGTTGAAAATGACCCAGGACAAACCCTTGAGGGACTACCACCTGTGACCAGCCTCCACCCAGACATAGAACCATTGATCACAATACTTTGGCTGCAACCAATTCATTGAGCAGATCCATAGATGTCATCCTTTTTTACGCTTTCTTAAAAACAGGTGTGAGTTTGTCACCACAGGCTTCACTTTATTGACACAACTTTTCAAATATCATTGAGAGTGGCTTGGTGACTGCTTCAGCGAATTCCTTCAGGACTCTGGAATTCATCTCATTGAGACCCATAAACTTGTGAATGTTGAGGTTCTTCAGGTGGTCATGAACTTTATCTTCACTTACAGTAGGACGGATGTTGCTTCCCCGATCTCCTCCTACCAAACTACACATTTGAGGGATATGTGGTGAGCAGTTACCAGAGAAGCCCAAGGCAAAAAAGTTATTGAGTACTTCAGCCTTCTTCTTGTCTGTTGTTAGTGGCTTGCCTGTTTCACTCACTAGGGAAAGTACACTCTCCTGGACTTTCCTTTCTTGTTGAGTTATCTGTAGAAGCCTTTCTGGTTTTTCTTGGCATCCCTTGCCAAGTTCAGTTCAAGCTGACAGTTGGCTTACCTGGCCCATCCCTACACAGACTAGCAGCTTCGTTAGAGTCCTTATAGTACCTTTCCCTGTTTCTGCTGCCTGTGAATTTTCTTCTTGCTCTTCAGTTTGACCAGCCAGTCCCAGTTCAACTGTGCCTGTCTCTTGCCTTCCTTTCCTGACTTACTGCACCTGAAGATGAAGAGCTCTTGCACCCTGAGGAAAGCTTCCTCAGTGTTCTGATCTGCCAGCTCTGCCCTGCACTCTTGCATGTGAGGACATTTTGCCAGGGTGTTTTGTTGAATAATTCCCTGAAGAGCTGGAATTTAGCTTTCACAAAATCTAAGGTCCTAATTTTACTCTTTGCCTATCTAATGTGCCTCTGGAGCATGAACTCAACCATGGTCACTACAGCCCAGGCAGCCTCCAGTCCTGATGTTATCAGTTAATTTGCAGTGGTGGGCAACAAATCTATGATATTGTATCCCTCCATTGTGGGACCTTCAATTACTTGACTTAGGAGGTTATCCTCATTGTCTTCTAGGAGCCCCTTGGATTGCCTACAGCTCAGCATGCTAGACTTCCAGCAGATGTCTGGGTGAATGAAGTCCCGAGTGACTGGGAAAAAGACATTTTGGCATCCATTTTTAAGAATGGATGACCCAGGGGACTACCCACCTATCAGCCTCACTTATTTGCCAGGGAAGGTGATGAAGCAGATCATCCTGGAAGCTATGCTTTAGCACATGAAATGGAGGGAGGTGATATGGGAAAACAAGCATGGCTTCACCAAGGGCAAGTCCTGCCTGGCTAATTGTGTCACTTTTTATGGTGGCATAACTGCATCATTAGACCAGGCAAGAGCCAATAAAATCATCTATCTGGACTTCAGTAAGTCCTTTGACACGGTCTTCCATAACATCCTTGTCTCCAAATTGGTGGATTGTTCAATATACAAGGAACTGGTTGTGAGACTGCATCCAGAGAGCAGTGGTCATTGGCTCCATGTCTAGCTGGAGGTTGGTGAGTGGTGTCCCTCGGGGGTCAGTACTAGTACTAGTGCTTTTTAACATCTTCATGAGTGACATTGACAGTGGAATTGATCACAACATTTGTCAACCCATGAAAGCAGGACAGAGTGAACCCTTAGTAAGTTTGCAGATGACATCAAGCTGTGTGGTGCAGTCGAGAAGCCCAAGAGACAGAATGCCATTCAGAGAGACCAGGACAGGCTCCAGTCCGTGTGAACCTCATGAGGTTCAACAAATCAAAATGCAAGGTATTGCACCTGAGTTGAAGCAACCCCTGCCATCAGTACAAGATGGGGGATGAAAGGAGGAAATACATCCCTGCCAAAGAAAACTTCTTGCTACTGGTGAATGGGTGTGCCTTCACAGCCCAGAACACCAACTGGGTCTGGGCAGCATCAAAAAAGTGTGGTCTGCAGGAGGTGATTCTGTCCCACTACTCTATGCTGGTGAGACCTCAGCTTGAGTACTGTTGCAGATTTGGAGTCCTCAGTACATGAGAGACATGGACCATTTAGCATGTGCCTGGAGGAAGTCCACAAAAAGGGGCCAAGGGTTGGAACATCTTCCCTATGAAGACAAGCTGAGAGAGCTTGGGCTGCTCAGTTTGGAGAAGAGAAGGCTCTTGGGAGACCTGGGAGAGATAAGGGAACAGACTCTTAAGCAGAGTGTGTGTGACAGGACAAGGGGAAATGGTTTCAAACCAGAAGAGTGGAGATTTAGATAGGATATAAGGAAGAAGATTTTTGCAATAAGGGTGCTGATGCACTGGAACAGGTTGTGGTTGCCCAGAGAAGTTGTAGCAGCCTCATCTTTGGAGACATTCAAGGTGAGGCTGGATGGGCCACTGAGCAACCCGTTGTAGCTGTAGCTGTCCTTGTTCATTGCAGGGAAGTTGAACTGGAAGTCCTTTGAAGGTCCCTTCCAACTCAAAAGAGTCTGTGATTCTGTATGATACCAAATATTTTATATTCAGTCCACAAAGGACTTTGCAAAACAGTTCACTTTCTCTTTTTGAAGCTTTTAACACATATGAAAATAATCATAAATGCATTTCTTTCATCTGGACAAAAAGATCTTTAGCTTTTCCACAGAGATTATTCTTTCTCAATTTGTGGTCGTTCTTCCTGAGATTTCTGAGTGATTCATGACTAGATACAGCATTAAGTCTTTGTTAGTGTTGAATGGAAGGATTACTTTATTTGTCATTGTTTCTTTCATGCCTGGTTTCCAGTCCATTCTAAGCCACAAATTGTTTTCTACTGAATGGTTGCCTAACCTGTATCTGTTCTGTACCCATGTTGCTTATTGTCCTTATTGAAATTCAGCCATCAAACTTCTTATTTCTGAATTGTGCTCTACTTTTCATATTATTAACAGCATGTTAAAATTATGAAAATTCTAAATACTCTAAGAAATTTTCAAAACCCTTCTTCACAAAATTCATAATCCATGTGCATTGTGTACACATATTCTTCTATCTAAACAAACCCAACAAATTTGTTTTTTCTTACTCTTGACAGTAACCTATAGCTGTATATTCATAAACATTAGGCTTTCTAGCTGAATTTTCACCAGCTTTATATCATTATGAAACTTTTTTTTTAACCTACACTTTTCCAGAAGGAATACTGTTGTTGTTTTTTTTTCAAAGGTACAAATTCTTTGCTACAAAAATGCATTTGTCATACTGAAAACCAGGATTCTGGAGTATTTTTCACTGTTCTCACTCCGATCTTTGGAAACACATGTAGACTTCATGAGGCTGATAGATTTATTGGCATACTTAGGTACTTACGTTCACATGAGAGTTTTACAAATCTGACAATTCTTGACTTGATGGAATTTTCTGTAGAAAACAGCAAACCATTTTCGTTTTTTGAAGTTCACCTGATCGCCACATGGGCTTACCATGTTGACTATAAAGTTCCTCCTCGTTTTTGAATTCTCAGGCAAAATGCACAAGAAGTTTTACAATCCAGCTCCAGAAGCATACTTGAATATAAAGCTTAGCTGTCAGGATCATGTAACTTAAAACTCACAAGGAGCAGCATTCCATTCAACTGAAAAAGAAATACATCACACACTAAATCAATCAAGACTACAATACCTTGTGAGGCCTGAAACCAACATAGATTAGCAAATAGTGTGTTGTGGGTTTTTTTTAACAGAATGGTTGAATATATATGCCCATCCTTTCAATTCTAAACAAATGAAGCTCATAGTTAAAATGCATATTAGCTAATGGGCAACAAATGCTGGAAGAACACCAGAAGGTATTAGTATATGCTTAACATTGCACTGGGGCACTATTCTGTTCTTGCTTGAAGATCGTTTCGACAGTGGTAATCTGAGCCTTGTAAGTATGGTTTTACGTTATTGCTGCAACTTCAGTTTGGATTTATTAGAAGATACTAAATTCATCCAGCTGGACCTTCAATATTCAGAATAGAAACTAAAAAATGAACATATTAAGGTTTGAAGTGTATTTAAACTATTGCTGTCACCAGGGAGGCAAGCAAAGTTTCTATCGCCCTCTGTAGAGCGCTTTCAACTGTAATCCAGCCAATTCACAAGTCAGGGCTACAGGTTGATTTTAGATTTGGTTTTGCAGGGAAGACCAGTAATTTTTCCTTCATTCTGCATGCAGCTACAAATTGGTAATTTCTTCTGAGTTTAGCAGTAGCCTCTATCTGCTCTCAGCAACGCGCTCCCCAGCCATTTAGAATTTGTCTGTGACTTTCATCACGCTACACAGTTCACTGTTCATTACAACAGCATAAGGTGCCACTGCTCCATAAGCAAAGCACTACAGTATTTCCTGGGTGAAATCTGAGGTGTTCAATGTGAACTACAATGCTTCTTGATCTTTCAGTGAGTTTGGCTTTTTCCTTCCCCTTGGAATACTTTTATAGCTGTAACTAGAAGTAATAAATGTAAATGAGGCAGTAAACTTAAGTATTTCTGGGAGGATGTCTAGACTCTGAAACTTACTGTCGTCCTTTGATATGAAATAACAAATCTGTTCAGCTTTCAGATATACTGTGGGACAAGAAAGAATGTGGAAGGAGCATATTTGAAATGAGATTATGGTTTTCACATGATTTTTCAGTTTAAAATTCTTTTATGGTTAGTTACCTTTGTTGAGTCTGAGCTTTGCTTGGTCTAAATATATACAGATCATTATTCTAAATGTTTCTTAATTTGAGGGATAGGAAAAATAGGAGTATTTGTAAATCAAAGTGATTAAGTTAATGCCTGAAAATACCGTTTCAAATTACATTGAAAAGGATATTGTGAAAATTAAGTGAGGAAAAGTCTTCCATCTCAAACAGAAATGCATTACTGATTTAAAAAAAATGCATTACTGATTAAAAAAATTACTGATGCTGACATGACTATTACCAGTCATTTGTGACAAACTTTGTAAGAATTTAATGGAATTGTGCCCTTTAATGGGCTGTTTAAAACCTTATGGCTGTTAGGAATCCTTTAATATAGTGCAAATCAAATGCTACACATAGGTCTGATCGCCTGATTATAGCTAAGAATAAAGAGCATTGGTGTATTTTAGTAATTCAACTTGTTCCATGGACAAAAGCTCAGAGAAGTTCAATACTGATCACTTAAGGCACAGGCTGGTTTCTGTATGTCATATCCTGTAATATGTTCCCAGTTCTGAATTTCAAAGAACTACCACTGAGGCCAGTTAAATTTCGGTAGCATTGTGTGGTAATGCTAAGCTCTTTCTGCTAGGACATTCATTGAAATTTAATTGTATAATGTTTTACCCAGTTTGTAGACACTGATACATTTTAATCCAACACGAAAAAAAAAAAAAAAGTAAAACTGTACATTCAATAAGGGTATCCTCTATCCACTATCAGTAGTTATGCCATTTACTGTCTTTAAAAATATTTTTTTGTGTATAATACAAGGAAAAGTTTCATTCAGACTGTTTAACGTTGATGTCAAAGAGAAATCTGGTGCAATCAGGATTGAGAATACAGTATTTTATTTATTTCGTACTCTTCCAGTAAAATATTTTGTGTCTGAGAGAGAGATGGTTCTTAAAAAAAAGCATCAAGGCACAACCACTCTGGTGTCTGCTGCAGGGAGTAGACTAGAATTGATCTTGTTGCTTATTTTTTCCATTGAAATAGTAAGTTTGGAATCAGGAAAATGTTGAACTCAGCCAATCAGTTTTTATATTACAGGATTTCATTTATATTAACAACTAAATCAATGATGCACACTGTTAATATTTACTGCACATAATTCTGTTAATGTCTTCCATGTTTTATTTCCAAGATTTCTTACTTTATACAACATCTGCTCTTAAACTTTGCACTGTGAAATCCTTCTGGATAAACACCTAAAAAAGGTTATATTTCTTTCATAAACCTATCCTTTTTGTATATATTTTCTAGAATGTCGTCTCTTTCTTTGCCATAATACCTTAGATCGATGATTATGAAATATGGCTTCCTCAAGAATAGCAGCAGTCTCTGCAGAGTCAGCTGTAGAAGCTTAGCTGTGACAAACACAGTAAGCTCTTGAAAACTAAGCAGCAGTCAATTTCACATGCCAATGCTAGCTTAGGGAATGAAAGAAAAAGTGCTGCTGTAATTTATGCCAGTGAGGCACAAAGATGGATTAAAGCCATGTTTGCTCCCCTCCTCCCACCCAGATTTGAGCCAGCGTTCTTCCACTAGTCTGGAAAACCTGGCTCTATATTAGGGCTCTCCTGCTAAGGCCATTGATTTACTCAACTACATTTAGTTAAAAAAAAAATACTTACTTGGTTGTTACAAAGAATAAAGGCATGCCAGAGGTCTGTATTAGAAACACATTGGACAGAGTGGTTTCTTTTCTGTTTGGCAAAATATAAGTGTTTGTTTGGGTTTCAGCATTTTAAAGGAAGAGTGGAAAAAAATCCTTTTGCTATAAATCTTTCCCATTTTGTCTCCACCTTCACCCTTTTACCACTAGAATGTGGTCAGACCTTGATATGTAAATGTTAGCTCCTAGCCCACTGCTGAACAGTCAGTAATATTGTATTAACAAATTTTTCTTCTGATGAAGTTATATATTTGTTGCTTCTAGCTGTTTGGCGTGGCTGAAAAACTCAGGGCATTTGGGGTGGGTTCTTTATTTGTTTATTTTTTTTGGTAATTCCTCCATGTCTAAGTTTATTTGGACTAGGCATCCAGGCCTGGAATCAACTACTGTTTGACTTAAATTCAGAGATGATCCATGCTTTACTCAAGGGATATCTAGTATTACAGTTACTATCTGGAAACGTTACATGTTATTTATTGCCAATAAGTCTAGTGAAGAATGAAGAAATAATCTTCTAAGTCTCGAATAGCTTAGCTTAAGCTTCCTGAGTATTTACACACCTTTTTAAGCACCCCAACTTCATCTGTTTCAATGACATGATTAAATCTTAGGGATTTTGATGTATTCAGAATGGGAAGAGGGAATGACAAAAGAGAAGGGAGCACATCCAGAAAATGTTGAATGCTAAGGTATGAAAATCCAGTATTCTTATGTTAGAAGCCCCCCTCCTTCCCCTCCCTCCTACTCTGTGCTCTGGTGATACAATATTCCCTGACTGTTTGTGTTAACCTGAGGAGACAATTTGCTGACTTCTAGACCGTCAGATATTGTAGATGTCCATGCCAGAGACAGGATACTAGGCTGGATGATCATTGGTCTGTTCTGGTACTGTGGTTCTTATGTACTTATAGTAAATGCTGTGTAAAGTTTTTCTATGCTGGTACACTGTCTGGAACAACATCTGGAATTTGCATTACAGTCTTCCATACCAGCCTACTCTACCAGGAGCAGCTGTCTATTTAAAGCACCCAGCTTCTTTCATCAGGCTACTTTACATTTTTGTGAAGGGGATAAAGATACACTGTAAATATACTCTACAGTTGTTACTGAACAGATAGACCATAACAATAGGATAATTGCAGTGATGTGTTGTTGTGTGGTTTTGTTTTGTTTTGTTTTGTTTTGTTTGTAAAAAATTGTTTAAAATCATAATCATCATTGTTTAAATATCTGTATTTATGGTTATGGTACTTAGAGAAAGCCCAAATTTTCACCCAGTGATTTCATTATCTCTAGAACTGGAGAACTTTTTCATTGTTAAGTTGATCTTACTTAAAATTAAATCATAATTGAAAGAAAAAAATGTGTAGCAGCATCTTGAGCAATGCAAAAGTACATTATATTAATCTTTATTAAAACGGTTAGAAGCTTTGAAAATGCTGAAGGTTTTTTGTTACACTAAGTAAAAATATTGCTTTTTTATTATTTTCACAGTGAGTGTTTTTGGGACAAAAGTCATTAAATAGCATTTAAACGGAGTATTTCAAGAAAACAGCAGGTTAGAAATATCTGCAAACGTTCACTGCTGATCATTTTATGTAGTCAACCTAACAGAAGAGTACAGTCTGACTCAGAAGGATTATTTTATTTGTCTATAATCAGTTTTCCTTGGTGAGAACTGAGGAGATTCTTGCTCTGTGCAATAGCAGCAATAGCATGTCACCTCCATTGTTAGTGTCTGAATGAATGCAGACTAATCTCCATTGATCCAAAAGTTAGAAAATACTCCTTTCAAGTTATTCTCATAAGAGTGCTTGGAGGGTAGAGATTACGGATAACATGTACAGTCTCAGTGAAAAAGGTGTATTGTATTTATTCTTAAATTTCAGTCAAAAACTGTACTCCATACCATATTCATAAACTAAAACAAATTGACTGAAACATTCTTACCTTGATATAGAATTAAATACTCACAAACTCGAGTATGGCAAATATTTGTCTTTCAGCAACAATTTTCTCAATATTTTCCTAAGTATTTTTTGTATTAGTAGCTTCAACATCTAATGATTTGGATTTTATTAGATCCAAGAAGCAAATCTTATTTCTCTTTCAAACAGCAAGTTGGATTTTTTTGTTGTTTTCTTGTTTTTTTTAATTTCAGAAAAAAAGATTTTTCTAAAGCACAAAAAGCTTAAGGGACAAGAGATCCAATTATTCAGGAAGGAAATGGTCAGAGAGGAACAGAGCAATGAAAAAAGGAGTGAGATCTTGCAGCAGTAACAATCAGAACAGAATCCTGATGACCAGAAAATACTATTAGGAGGCATAATAAGCTTTTTTGATGTGGTATCAAACAGTTTTGTTAAACTAGGCCCGAACCGGAACAATGTGCAATACTGGGGAAGATTTAAATGTCAAGTACTACAGAATGGTAGGGATTTTCGTAGATAATTTAGCCTAGCTCAGATGCTATGAACTAACGAGACAGAACATTCTCATGGAAACTTGTTGCCTGTGCACATCTCTTTTCCTGGTAGGAGTAAATGTGTGAAACATTGAGAATGAAAGAGATGGATCTTTTGTAGCTGCGTCTATAGCAGTACTTAATGCTGTTAACACTCATTTCTTTAAGAATCAGAACCTACATCAGATACTTGGGAAAAATTTTCTTCTCATGATAACTAAAAGAGAGCCGTTTGCGTTACAGGATTCCTTTGAAAGAAGAGTGATGATGGCTTATCCCATGTAGTAAAATAACAAAGGTTGATGGTGAGATAGGGCAGACAGAAACAAGAACTTCTCTGCAGGAGTTGTGTTGCATAATGAAAATGGTGGTTGCAGGTTTCATCAGACATAGACATATTTTCTCTGTCCTGATGAATTGAATTTACAAAATTATCTGTAAAGTTCTTGGACACTGTTATGCAAGAAGTGATGACAGCAAGCTAGCCACGAAGCTTGTTTTGATTGTAGTATCTCAGTTCTGAAAAAAAATGGAAACAAGTTTAGATTTTATCATTATTTCCTCTTTTAAACTTGTCATTGTTTTATGGTTTTGACATTTTTTGCCTTGTTCCTGCTCTTGTTATTTTGCTTTGATTTACATTTTTTGCTTGTTTTCAGTTGTAAACTTTTTTTTTTCATTTCATTTACATTTTGATCAGCCTCTTTTTCTCTGTTTCTCATTCCTATCCTTTTGTTGTCCTTTACCTTCCTAAATTTATTTTTCTTTTTGTCTCTGTTTCTGAACTGTTTCTCATCTTCCTGTGCCACCCGCTTCTCTGCTGGAAATGAAGAGTGCTAGTGAGCTCATTCTTCCAGAACAGCTAACGTGCTTTTTCCTTGGGAACAAGGTCTCATTTGCTTTGATCTGTGGATTCACTAATCTGTTTTGTCATCTGTTCACATGAACTACACATCTATCCACTGCCTATCTATCATGAGAGTGACAAAGGGAAAGTGTTGTAACATCTCTAGATTCATGTTTATGGTTTAACAAAACACATTTATAGTTGAAGTTAAAATCCGAGTTGTAAATAGAATATAATGTAAGGGAAGCAGTAGTACTTGATTACTGCTACGTATTTGATTACTGCTACTGTATATGGAGTATTTATTGTACTTGGGAAAAGTAGTTAGCATGTACTTTGCAAGTGATGTTGAACACAAAAATAGGTTGTGTGAATGGTTGTTACAGTCTATAGTGATAAAATTACTTATATTAAAGGTTTGAGACATCTGGCTAAGAAGTTTATCCTAACAGAACATTCCTTTCAACTAAAAGCTAACCATCTGTGATTGTTTCCAGCTCCCCCACTTGGGAGCTAAGATGACACTGGGTGTGCCACTCTTGCAGGCTCCACAAGGAGCCAGACACCTCCACACTGTCTCTTCTTAGAACTGCAGCACTCATCAAGTTACTTAAGGAGCCCAGCTCACCCAGGGACAGTACCTGGTTTTGTTAACTCTGGAATAACTGCTTTTCCTCTTCTTTCCTTTTCTTCCCCTGAAACAGCATATAGCTTAGTTGCCTTCAGATGAACAGATGCCACCCAGTGTTCTGTCTCTGTGATCATATTTAAAAAAGCTTCTGTCTGACCTGTCCCAAATTGCACTTGTATCATTACCCATTTGGAGTCAGTCGGTCTCTGACAGGTCCGTATTGATCTCTACATTCTCTCTTACTACAGGCAGCCTGTAAAGTGCTGTGAAGTGCAAAGATATTTATTATTGCTTCCTCCATTTCAAGCATCCCGATGAAATTCACCAATATTAAAATGGGAATAACTTTCAGAATTCTGATATTGTAAATTGTATAGAAACGTAATTAGTTGTTTGATACATTTTATCTGTATTTAGAAGAAGTATAATTTTTGCCTATGTTCAGTGTTCCAGTTTAGACATACTTTAAGTAGTGGCTTTCAAGCAGCATATTGTTCTGTGTCTGGAGAGTGAAGAGTGTGCGTTTCTTATTCCTCAGTGCCTGTTGATTGCAGAAACAAAAGGTCTGTCACCAGCTGACATGCTTTTTGCAGGCACCTCCAATGAGCCCTGACTATAACTGCTTGAGATGTTAGTGCCTCTCTGCCAAAAGCTGCTGCCCTCATAGCAGAGTTGGCAGAAATTGTCCACGCCTGTTGATGATTTACTGCAAAATTTATCTGTTTGAAACTGTCATAGGTTAGTGTAAGCTTATGTTCCAAGCACTCTATGGAAGTTACTGAGGTGCCAGAGCATCGCTTATGTTGTAACTTGGACAGGGAAGGTTGAATGAGCAACAGGTGGGCTGGGAACAGCCAGCAGCTGTGTCATATTGATAAACAAGTGTGAAATTAGACAATGCAGTTTTTCGCTTCCATTCAGGTAGTATAAAAATGAGTGATACCTGCATTGAGTTGTACATGGAGTTTAGAGCTTCATCACTAGAGCAAAAACATTTTCAGTGCTTCCTTGTTATTACTGATACTGAAAATAATTAAATTCACTGGTTGCCACTGTCCCAAAGGACAGTGCAAGAAAGACTAGAGATGTTGTGGTACCTGATTTCTGCTTATGATACATTTAAAATATTTGCCATCTGTCAGCAGCTGGCACATGCTTTGGATCCAGTGAATGGCTCACGTGTCCCAGTATCACAGGAACTACGGTGTATCCTGTCTTTTCTTAAATTCAAGTACCATTGCACTGCAGTAGGTTCAATAGAACACAGTCCGTCTTCTGAATAAACTAGTTGAGTCTGCCTGGAGAGCACCATGTAGGCAGGGTCTGGCCTTTGCTGCCCAGCTGGCAAATGCAGCTTTGGCTATGGTAGACTATTGGACACACAGCTTAATCGTAATTCAGCAGTTCTTGAAGTCTGCTGTAGTGACTTTTTTAGTGTTAGTTGCAGCAAAAATTCTCCCACTTATTACCTACTAGAAGGCAATCAAACTGATCACTGTGGTATTGTTCTGGTTACTGCAGTTTAAGGACATTGAGGAGATTCTCTGCTATTGACTGTGGAGTCTTATTTGCCAGCTGTTGCACGAATCATCTGCGAATGCCATTGTACCAGGGATGTATCTGCTTACTTTTGGAAATTCTGTGGTGTCTCTGACACAAGTTAAAATGTGCTCAGGTATTTCAGTCTAATGTATCAAGACATTTCATTTCTGGAATGCGTAAGAGGTGAGCACCGAAAGTCATCTTTTAACACTGAAGGAAAGAGGCGCAGGAAAAGGCATAGATGCTGCCCCAGTACATGAAATAGAACAATACCCAAATTATCCTGCAATTAATCCATGGTAAGATAATTACTGCCTCTGAGGTACTCAAACCTGAATCATCAGTTTTGGCAAGCTATTTAATTCAAGGTAGTTTTGAGGAGAAAAAAAAAGCATACCGTGTTGCAAAAGGTTGGGTTTTGAGTTCAATGTAGAAGAACTGACACCTTTTATCCTTTGAATTTTGGAAGAAAAAGAAGTATTTTAAATTTGTGTTATCTTATGTAGTGTAAGATGAACTGTCAGCACGTGGTGATAAGCACAAATGGAGTGATAGATTGTAGAAGTCATAGATGAAAAGATGCAGCAACAGCTTTCATCACAGTGAACGCAGAAGCATGAGGGGGCAGACAGCTCTCTGCTGAACTCAGGAGCATGAGGAAGGGGAAAGAGCTATAAACTGAAGAAGGAAAACTCTTAGACCACATGTGTTTGTGGAACCGTATCCCAAACTCAGCATTTGGAAAGTCGTGGAAATGCAGGCTTTAGCTGGAGTTTCTTGAGTAAGATTATTCTAAATTAATTAATTTCAAAATAATTACTAGATTCTTCCCATGTTCTTGCAAAAAAAAAAAAAAGAAGAAGAAAAAGAAGAAGAACCAAAATATTATTCTTTCAATGGTATGAAGTCTGATTTAGTATCTATATCAATGCAGAACAGACATAACTGTGAAGATGTGTGTCTTGTAAAAATAAGCTGAAGTTCACACCAGGGAAATGTTTTTGAAAATCTTCACTACAGTCTTCTGTTTATTTTGCATTACGTATGAGATGCTGCATCTCAAATTCATTCAGTGAGTGAGTTTCAAAGTAGTTGTTAATATTAGCGTATTTTTAATCACAACTGGGAGTAATTGTTAATATTAGGTTATTTTTAACTACAACCAGGAACGCCACAGTAGAAAGTTGTGAATGGAAGTCAGAGAGTGACTTCTTTCATGTCTTGGAAATGAATCAAATATTATGTGGTCAAATATTGTATGATCTGCTGCATCTTATTTCTATGGTCAGACCCTAGAATTAGAGAGACAGAGATATTTAATTCCTATTAGCTGTGTCCTACAAGTACACTGTGTCATAGTTTGAAACTCAAGCTGATTAAATGGTTAAGTGAGAGTACAAAGGGTTTAAGTGAGAGTACACTTCTGTATGCATTCATTTAATGTCCTCTAAAACCGTTTATTGTGGAATGGCTCAACATTCTTGGGACTGTATTTTATAAATTTAGTCTAGGATAGTGTGATATGGTATATATTTTTAAACATATATATATTCTGATGCTCATCTTTAATATGTTGAAAAGAACATGACAAATGTAAAAGGCATATCAAGTAAAACAAATTATTTCAGTCTTTCCACAGTGAGACAATGTTTTTATAATTATAAACTACAAAAACACAATTGTGAGTCACTGTGATGGTACATTATGTTACTCCAAATGGTAGATATGACTGAGAAAAAAAAATGTAATTAGTTTATGAGGGTTATAAACTACTGAGTACTGTACACTGGAAGTGACTCTCAAGAAGTATTTTCAGAGGACATGGCAATAGGTATTCCTACTTTCAGTACTGTTCAGTGAAAAATGTAAGAAACCGACATGTCAGTAATAGATTGTGTTGAAAAATCTCAGTTACTGTTACTAAGATTTTTCCATTCCAGCCCATATAGTCCATTGCGTTGAATTTTGTCTAATTTCTTTAATAGTGAAATATTGTAATCCACATTTACTGTGCTGCTTCTCCTCTTCACATGTGGAGATCTGCAGTAGAGCTCTTTGAAAAACCTGCATTAATCAGGATCTCTTACATGTTGTGAGGGACTGATAAAGCAATATTTAATCAGCAAAAGAGCTTTAATTCTGAATCTGACTTGTTTTTCATGCACTTCCTATTTCACAAAGACTTTACCAATATGTAATGCTGTAAAGACAGATAGGCTTAAATTCAGTTCAATATCATTGCTATTATTTTGAGTTGTCCCATCAAAGTTAAAAAAAAATTTACAGTTGATTAAAACAGAGTCCAGACTTAAGTGAGCTGGATCCCATCTGAAAAAAGTTTTTGGTGTTTGTTCCTAATTCTGCTGACTTTGTTCTTAAGTATCAGTGTTACTATGACTTTATATTCAATAGTCTTGTTAAATAATCATGTGGGTTTTTCATTTAAAATATTACAGCTGTGGTGAAAAGTGTTAATCCTATATGCAAGTTTTGATACATAAAACTATATTCTGTGATTCAGAAAAGTAACAGGGTTGTCAGTAAAAACCAGTAGATTTTCAATTACTTAAGCTGTATGAATCTGTAGTATTTTTCTTCTCTTTTCCCCAGTCCTTTTTTTTAAGGTAGAGCAAATAATTTATCTCGTTGTTTTTAGTCCAAGCTAAAACTTGTAGTTTTCTGCTACTAATAAGGCTATGGTTGATCAGCTTAAGGCTTTCCTGGCACTGGATATACCTAACAAGAAATTTTTTACTCCAAATTGTGGCAATATGGTCAGTCAGACGGGAATGGGAATTTGCTGAGAAGGGAAAATACCTAATGGGGAAGGTTTCTGATCAACCATAGAAAAAGATTTGGGTTGAAAAAGACATTAGTTTAGTATTGAAATAATTATCAGATTATGTTATTAGATTAATTATAATAATTATTATAATTATTATATTATTATACTATTATAAAGTATGATAAGAACCAGTTTAAGGTGGAAGAGTGGTAGTTCAAGCATTCACATATTGATCTGTACACCTACTTTGTTTTTCATGCAAGCTTTTCTCTCCTTTTGCTTAACTGTAACTGTGAGAGGAAGTCCAAAGTGACTAATAGGAAAAGTTTCTCAAGAAACACTCCCTGTTCCTGGGAAAACTATTCAGTACATTTGAGAAGATACATTAAATAGAAAAAGACAAGACAAGAGAGCTCAATTCTCAAAATAAAATCCAGAAGAGCAAACTGTATTTGTTATTTTTGAATATGTGTTTTCATAAAAGTGGTTATCCTGTTATACCAGGGTTTACTAAGAAAAGAAAAAAAAATAGTGAAACTTAGGTCTTCTTTTCTCTACAGTGCATGGTGTTACAATTTTGTCATGCTTATCATAATTAGAAATCATAATTTTCTGTTCTGTCACTTGTATTTTAGACGTTTTATTTGTTTTGTAGGATGTCACATGTACTTCAATTCGAAGATCGGAGCAGAAAGGTGAAAGATGCAAGCATGCAGGATGAAGACACTTTTGAGATCTATGATCCACGGAATCCTGTAACTAAGAGGAGAAGAGAAGAAAGCAAGAAGATAATGAGGGAAAAAAAGGAAAGGAGATAAAATGAATGTTACACTAGCCAGAGCTGCCTTGAAAAGTGACTGCAATAAAGCACTGGCTCTTTTGTAAGCTGTAGATCCTAAAAATATCACTGGAAAAGTGTGAACAGGAATCTCTCAGGACCCTGTTGTATGGTTTTGAATCTGAACTACCATTTCTTTCTTAAGTTGGGCAGTAAACTGTTCTCCATGCATTCACTATCCAGGTCCTATAAAGGTTTGTGTGTATTTAATAAAACAACTGACTTTACTTCGGTCTGTATTTTAATTGCAGTAGTCACCATCATAATAAAAAAGTTTTCAATGTAAAGAATAAGATTTTTTTCTCAGTAAGGATAGAATTAGAAAATAGAAACGCCATTCCAGAGGTATAATTATTATTACTGGAGTTTGAGAAGGTGCATAAACATTACAGCAGAAACCACCGACTTCCTGAGCCACTCTGTCATTGAATTAATGTTATTTAGAATGGCCCCAACTTTCTTGAAACAAACTACATTTAATTTGAGTTTTTGGTTATTTTTTCCTCCTTTTGAAATACATATTCCCATACATATATTCCGATACATACCCCAGCTTGCGATAAGAAATCTGGGGAGTGTTATTTCACTGTCAGTGCCATATTAATAAAAAGAGAATTTGAATGTATTACAATGATCGCTTAAACTGCTGCAATACTAGAAACCTCCCATTGCTAGAATTTTCATTTTAAAGTAGCTGGTAATTCAGGTTGATTTGTTAATTAGTCCAGTACAGAAATGAAAAATGTGATCAGTCTTACAAGAAATGCAACCCTTTTTAGATCAACTATTTTACCATCTTAAAATAAAAGTTTCTAAGGTTTCCAGGAAGTTGTAGTCTTTCCATAGATTTCCCCCTCCTTCCTCCTCTGAGTGCTGACATTTTTGCAGAAACCTAAGAATTTTCCCTGCCGCTTCTTTACAGCACTTTCTGGTGACACAGAAGCTTGGGGAACCCACACAGGTAATAGTTAAAGAAGGGGTGCACAAGTGAGGAAGGTCATTAAAAAGTGTGTCCCAGAGAGGTGTTTTGCAGATGTTGTTTTTAGAACTCGTTCAGTAAGGTATGGCATCCTTATCAAGCTGCCACTGCCAAATTTCTTGATAGGGTCTGAAGTGTGAGGTACATAAACCTGCACTGGTGAGTTAGTATGGCCCAAATGCCAGAGGGCAGATTAATGCACCCTATTGCTTTAATGTGCAGTGTAATCTTTGAGATAAAAAGAAAACTTGGAGGTGTGACATGAGATCCTGTATAAAGTTGTCATTATCCTCCTCTTAAGCTAAGTGAACTGTACTGTACCGTGGTGTAAAGAAGTTAAGAGGGGTTACATACTTAAACATAGCCATTCACAGCCCAGTAAGTCAAAATTATTTATCATTAGCCTCTCCTCTATCAGGCTTTGAACATCTTACATGAACATCTTATGTTGCATGCTATTCATTGCTTTGCTTGTAGAAAAGAATGCAAGTTTTAAGATGGTTATTATAGGAAATGGGCATATGAAATCCTGATTCTGATGGGATGGGTGAAAGTCAGGGAGAGTGTGGGTGAAAGCATGCATGCTGGGATAAGAGGACATGGCAGGGAAAGTGGGGACTAGATCTAGAAAGAAATTTCAGCATCAATTCCAGGCGACAGCTACTGGCCCTGTAATATAAAAGTGTTCTTATTATGTAATTTTCCCGTAAGCAGAAATAGGATGAATGAGGGAATGAATGAACAAGTTGACTAAAATCCCTTTTAGCTGATTTTTTTTTCCAACTCCTGCAGCAGGTCTGCTTGTGCTGCACTTAATGATTCACATTCTTAAGCACTAGGAAAGCACAAGGATAAAAGCTTAACTCAGAGTTTAGAGCTCCACTCAAGCAGGCAGTGGTCTGGAACTGTGATCTGTGATAACATCACAAGAACGAGAAAGTAACTCTATGCTGGTATCTTCCTGTTGGGTGAAGACTACATTGAAAATTAGTATACATTATTTCCATAGATAATTTATCTTTGTAATTAATGCTACAGCTGAAGCCACGTTTTAAAGCTGTTTTTAAACATTACTCAGTTACACTTTGTTCTGGGAGAGCACAAAGGCCTTCCTGAGTGAGGAGTAATTGTCTGGGGCCACATATAAAATTTATAAAATATATAAAATAGTTAATGTATGTAAGTAACAAGATGTTTTTTAATTAATACTTTTTAGTAAAACATAAGAAAAAGCAACAAAAATGTAGAACTAATGGGTTAGACACATAGGTATTTTGATGCAGAAGACAAAAACCTTTTGGAATGCCAGTGCCTTTGTTTTTGGTAAATGGGACAAATTTTCCTGGCTGTTGACATTTTGCTCTGTATCACACTCATGTACAAGGGTAGAGATTAAAATCCTTGCGTTTTCATCTGTTTATGAATGGCAAGGTACATTAAAAAAAAAAAAAAGTTGAATGTCATTCTGTTCAACAAAGGAGACAGGATTCGTGGTTGTTCTTCATTGTACTTCTGTGAATTGGACCAGTATCCTTTGAAACTAATATGACAACCCTACACGCAAAACTGTTCTAGCTCATCATGATACTGTACTACATGTAATAGCCAATGTAGATGCTACAGAATATTTGTTACAAAACAGAAAAAGCAGGTATGTGACATACTTAAGGCAGTCCTCAGTAACCTTGCCAATGGAAAGCAGAATTGTTTCAAAGTCACTTAGGCTAGTTTCTTGCATCATTTTTAGCAGACTGATACGTAATGCATTCCATCACACTAGATGACAGTAAAGTTTTATCATATTAAATTTTACCATATTTTGAATCTCTGAAATCTCAAAGGATCTTGTGTCATCTATTTTGAACATCTTTTCAGTCACAGCTGTTACAGAGGCAGCGTCATCAGTATCTATCCTTCTCCACTTGCAAACCTGCTGGACACCATCCTTATATACCCCAAGAGTAGGAGTAAATTAAATGCAGACAGAAGAACTGACAACTACTTGCTTGCTTTTTATCACCATCCAGAAAGTAACTTTGCAAGTAACACCATAGACCCTAAGTATTTCAGTTACCCTAAATTCATTTAGTTAGATTAACTAGTTTCAAAAGTGACAGAAGTCCTAAAATGGAATCTCTAATCACAAGAAGAGAGGACAGGACATGAGAGATGCTGTCATGGTCTGCAGCATCTTGTTACATAGCTTTTCCTGAGCAATGCTGGCTTGCAGCATGAGCAGCTTTGAGAAGAGGTTCCCTTATTGTTCACTTTCTGCAGTAAATGGGTGACTGAACTATACGTGTTAAAATAACTACACATCGGTGTTGTCTGCTCTTGTCTAGAGGAACTCAAGCTTGCAGGAGGCAGAGTTATGCTATGGCAACATAAAAAGCTACCTCAGACAGACCAGATGGCTCCAGCCTGCCTCATCCTGGCAGATCAGCATCTATCATTATTTAAATCATAAATTTAAATGACAATAGACAACTGGGACTGAGAGATGTATTCTCAGTAAAAGATGCAGATACTTGCTTACATCTTGCACTGTAACAAACCATGAGCTGATGAGGTTGTGGCTACACCTAAAATTTAATACTGGTGTCTATATAGAACAGAGGATGTAAATGGAAAATTGACACTATGTCTCTTGGCAGCTAATTGATTCCCATCTCAGCTGGTGTCTTAGGCCTCAAGTCCCTTGATGAGGGCTGCTTGTCCCCATCACTTCTTATTGCACTGCTGTCTCAGTACAAAAACTTCTCAGGATATACATCACCATAGAATGATTTCCCTCCTCTGTTTTTCTGGTCAGATGTTAGTCCTGGTCACTTTACAGTGAAATTAATATTTGTTTTTCACAGCAGGGCTTCTCTTCTGTCACTTTGTATTTATCAATCACAGATGGGGGTTTCCATGTGATCTTACATATATTCAGACCTTCCCTCATGACACCAGCTTTGTAAGATGCAGGTTAGAAGTTACTTTTTAAAAGGCAGTTGCAAATGTTGGACACTTTTGAAGATTTTTCTTATGCATCTCTCAGAGATGATGTTGAAGGTTTGATTGCTTTTTTCTTCCCCTAGACCTCATCACCACATTGTCTTTTCACCATTTCTTCCCTGTCAGCCACACATACTGATGGGCCAGAGGAAGGATGTTCTCCTCCCCCTTCCAGAATGGACTGCTACCACATTTATAGCTAGGCACACCATCTTGAATGACATCTCTGTATGCTTGTCTTCCTGATACACAACTGGACAACCTGTACAACCCTCACAAATACCACACTTAAACCAAGGCCCAATTTTATTTTATTATGTGCTTAATAAACGTTGAAACCTGGAAGCTGCTAGACATTTCTACTACATCAGACTGTTGCACTGAACTGATATCACTTGGCATAAAGTACGGTTCTAATATACAAGAAGTCTGATATCAGAATAAGAATCTTCTAACTTAAACTGCAACTGGTATCTGGTACCCCTTAAAGCTGTAAAAAATTCAGAGAACTAATTTTTGGGGAAAAAGAACTCAAACCTATTTTTTCAACATTTTAAATATGAATAGGTTGATAGTAAGCTTCTGCTTACAAAGTACTATTAAAAAAGATCAAATAGCTAATCTTAATTCTGAATTTGCAGACATTTGTAAAGTGGGAAAAACACAAAAGAGAACTTCTGCAAAAAATTATGTTCTTAGATCTCAGTACACTAGAAAAAAGTTGTGTACTCTGAAGATGTAATAAAGAATTCTGAGGTATGTGCAAGTTAGAGGAAAAATCTACCATTCTTGACCTAGAAGACCACATGGAAAACAACTTATAATGCAAAGAACTTCTACAACATTCTCTATTTTTAGTTTATTCAATTCGTTGAACACAGAACATTGCAAGGAACAACATTCAGATTCCCCAGTAAATAGGAGTCACAAATTTGAAAATTCTGTCCAATATTCACAAGGTAATTGGAGTTTTAACTTGCTCCACTTTATTATTTGTTCGTAAGAGTAAAAGGGCACAGTTAGAGAGCAGCCCTTTAATTTTGGCAGCTACATTTTGGCAGTAATGAAGCATTCAAAGCTGAAGTTTTTTAATATCAAGTACAGTCTGGAAGATCATGTTTTTGCAGCAGTTATTTGCAGCAGAAAAAACTGGCTCTGAAATATCATACACTGTTCTTCAGAAGTAACTTTTGAGTCAAGCAGATTTTACCAGAACATCGCACTCAAATTTCTTTCACCTGCTTGTACTGTCTGCACATTCTTGGCAAGCAGTGGGAGATACTCATTTACAAGCAAACTTGTATTTTTCCCATTTTTTCTTTTTTGCATTTTTTCACTGCTTGAGTGGTCTCTAAGACCTGTACTATTAGATACTGCAACCTACTGCCTCTAAAGTTATGGCTATGGAATGGCATATAGAGTTTGTATAGTACTGCCATATTTTTGAAAAGATTGCCATTACAGATATGCAGTACTTGCCCTTACATTTACAGGATATACAAAGCAAAATGTGTACGGAAAATTATCTTCAGCTACTTTTGTATTTTGAGAGATTTTGTATAAAATTATTATATTATACTTTTGTATAATGAGAATTACTTCGACTAGTGGAGTGTGCTATTGTCCTAATGGTAATGATTGTCACAGAAAAGTCATTTTAGAGAGTTCATAGAATCACAGAATCATTAAGGTTGGAAAGACCACAGAAAAATATTCTAACCTATGCCTGTGACTGAGACAAAGAAAAATAGTATTCTGACCCAACCACGCCAGACTTAGTTATGTTTATAATGCAATCAGAAGAGTCTCTTTCCAGTGTTTTATATTATTTTATTTTGTGAAGACAAAAATCATCCAGACAGAAAAACCACAGTAAGCAATGTTCCGCTTTGCCAAACAAGGAATTTACATAAACATCTATAACTGAAAAAATAAATTTAAAAATTTATTTTAACCTCTAACTCTGATGCCCACTGCTATTTTTTGTCTAATTTCAGCTGGTTTCAGATGAGACCTCATATTCCAGAGGGAACAGAATATAGTGCCTCACTGTCATATAATTAAGGCTCAGTCATACCTCAGACAATATTTTTACAAGGTCACTTTGCAAAAGTATGTCTAGCCTATCCAAATGACAATATTATTTATGCCAAAAGTTTCTCTTTAGGGATGGAAGAATTCCAACTACTGTTTAATAGGCTATATGGAGAAGCTAAAAAAAACATCTTTTGTAGCACACACAGCATATGTATTTAACACAGAACTAAGGAGCACAGCCTGATCATTGGAAATATGGTCTAAAACAGGCCTCAGGAAAAAAAAATAAAAACCACAAAAGCAGTGAGCTTTTGAGTTTTCCTCCCTGATATTATTTTTGGAATTCCTGAATGTAACCAGAAATAAGACTGTGAAATGCAGGAATATGTCTGAATTGAGTAGCTACCTAAGGTAGAATTTATTCTCAGACTTCTGAGTAGTGCACTGTAGAACACAAAAAAAAAAAATAAATAAATAAAAAACAGAGAATATTAAGAAAGGAGAAGATAGACAAAAACCCTAACAATAGAAAAAGGATGATATAGTGCAAAGGTCAAACTTGACTGAACAAAATTTCAGCAGAATGAGGCTCTGTAAGGCACACACTCCTGAAACTTCTCTTACCATATTTCCTCATGCTGTGCTTAGTTTACTGCATTTACATACAGCTGCCCCATTTCACGGGGCTTTCCAAACAATATTTATATAACTAGTAAACATGATTTCAGGACAGAACAGATGGGATATCAGCAAGTATACCTATAGAACTTCGATTAGAGTTTTGTCCAACGTCTCTCACTGAATTATTTACAAGATGAATTTAGTCTCATTCTCCAGTATGTTTGCAGGTTCTTCTTCACTTGCTAGATTTCTCGGCAGAACATCATACAAGACGGGTCAAACAATTCAGCCTGCATTACTCCTCAGCTGCCTGCAAAACCCTGTTACCACATGCTAGGAGGAAATTTTGTAGTCGAAGTTAATTCATGCTATCAAAGCTAAATGCAATTTCATCATGTTAGGAAAGATAATACGAAATGAAAAAAAAATTAACTGTTGGAAGATATTTGCTGAAATGCAATTTATCCTTAAAGTGATATAGTCAGTGTAAGACAAAAATGTCTTTCATAGTTCACTAAATCCAGCAGCATGAGCCAAGCTAACACACAGCTGAGGCTTAGAGCCTGATTAAGTCAGTCAGTCACAGACATTTCTTTTCCCCAAATGTGTCACTAGCAATAGCAATATAAACTCTAGCTGCAAATCGTGCGGCTGCGCATTTTCCAAGCTTCAAGTTTTTTAAAGTGTCAAGATGAATGTGTGAAACAATTAAAAGTCAGCCCTGGATTTGAACAGATGATACGATGGAGGTAAACACTACCAAACTTTCTCAGTCATTTTATGTCATCGGGGAGGCAGAGCTCCTTCTAAGAACAGGAAGTCTTTTATAGGTTCTTCCTTGAGGATTCTTCTTTATGTCAGCATGGAAAATACATAATCTGAATACACTAACAAAAACAATTTCACTTTGTAAGTGTCCTCAGTGGAAAAGTTCTAATTCCTCTTATCAAGGAAAAAGGTGGATGAATTAAAGTGTCAGGAGCTACTACTCCCATCTGTCATTTGATAACTGATTTGCCATGTCTGCCCTAAGGAAGTGGAACTCCTCTGTAGATTGTTTTTAGACTGATTTCTGTGTGCTTCTTTACACTTCAGTCAAGTGCACTGCTACTGTCAGGAAGCCCACCTGCTACAGAGAAGGAAGATAAGGGAGGTGCTTAAGTGTGTGAAATACTTACTGGTGACTGTGAATATAAAACAGTGTTCTACATTTGCAAAAGCTGTTTGGACTCAGGGAAAGATAATAGAGTATTCTCTAAGACCTCAACACTGTTTGAGAAAACAACCAGTTAGTGATGAGGATGAGGGTTAGTCTCTTGTCTCTCTTGTAAAATACTGCACATGTGATCAGGATGCATTTTCTGTTCCAACTGTCATGAATAAGAAGGCACTACTACTCTGGTTTTGTACATTGCAGTTTTTGCTAGCACCTAACCCTTAAATCTTGTGTCTTGGCTTGCTCTCCTCATCACTTCAGGTGGTTTGATTGGCTTTCTTCTCAAGATCAAAGAGCATTTTTGTGATTGGGAAATGGTAGTTCATTAAGCAGAATTCAAGGAGAAATATATTTTTTATTAAAAAGTCTGTGTATCTGAGAAGAAATTGCCTTTTCTTTAACTGATACCACTAACACTGATAACGGCAGTACAGTTCATTTCTGTAGTGCTTCCATGCAGTGACTGAATTCTGGGAATTTTGAAGGCAGTCAATTAGAATGTACAAGGGTAAAAATGAGTGACAGGTTTTTCTTAGAATCTATTGATACTAGAACATGGCTACTTCTTGGTATCTATGCACTTCTTAATGATCTGCTATTAATGTTTTCTGTAGGTCTATTCCGTCACATGCCCAAAATTTTGTCCATTCTTAATTCAGACACCTCTTCAACAGAGCCTCTGCTTTCCTCAGACACAAGCAAGGTAACATCTGATTAAATGAATAATTCTGGATTTCTTCGACAGCTCTTTCAGTGGGCATTAAGTAATCAAAACAGACATACCTATTGTAACTGTAGTTAGTGCCTTAGTCCTCCAAATTTTTTTCCTGGGATGATAAGAAACAGCTGGGCAAACAACAGTCAAGGATCCATCCACATTAGGCTCATTTTTCTGAAGTGAGATCTTAACATGACAAGCAGGGCTGAAACCCTCTGGAGTATGATCCACAGCACAGTACTTCTTTTCATGTCTAAGGACTAGGGTTAAAAGTTCCTCGTTTTCATAACTGAAAGTAGTTCTGCACCACCAAATTCTCTCTTCCCAAGCGTAGTCTAGAATCTGCATGTCAAAACAGGGCCACATTCAAGAGCTGCAAAGGAAGCAGAGCTTCTGAGAAACATGTTGCAGAGTCTCCGTCTAATTTAGCTGCAAACACCTATGCTAACTTATTTCCTCTGTCTCCTTGTACCTCGTTAGAGTCAGAAAGGTATAAGACCACTAGCATTATACACTTTTCCAAAGTTGTTGTTTCTATTTTACCTAACCTGACATTATTTTCACTTAATTAATCCCAGAGTGAAACTGCGACTTGTTTGGGTGTGGGAAAATGGTCAACCAAAAACTCTCAGAGGAAGACCAAACAGAAAAGCATATTTTAACCATTCAATCTTACTTCATGGATTTCGTAGATGGGATTTTTTTCACTTTACAAGAAAAAGACATTCATGCCAAACTTAGTTAGCAGGGAGACAAAACTCAAATGAGGCAATGTTATCTCAAAGCAGTTCAACTCACCTCCAAAATAACACAGCTGTAGTCTCTTGCTACATTTACCTATTGCCCACAAACAAAAAATAGGTGTATTGCTTACAGACAGCACTTCATTCCCCTAGAATCCAAAAAGGACATATCCCTGCCCAGTGAATGGACCCTGGTTGTTTTCACATCCAGGTAGAAGTATGTGGAAGTCTCAGGTATGGGAGTACTGACCAAGAATTTCCAGGAGACTAGGTATCAAGTCTGGGGCTCTGGTTTTAGAACAGTTAGAGGCTGTAACATACGTATGAATGCAATTCTGATAGACTTTAATGCTGAAAATGTTGTAATTGTGTATTCCCTTGTTGCTTTGTGATTTTTTTCCAAATTCTTTTTCAACACAGTTCTAGGAAGCTTTTAATGGAGGAAAATCCACTATGTGCCTAAAATGTATCGAATGCAGATACCACAGGAAGAGGATAAGATGAATTTGCTTCATTCTTGAACTGTCTGAAAAGGTATCAAACAGAAAGTGTGAATATTGCTGAATAAACAGTCTCTGGGCAAATTTACAGGAAGTTTTTTCTCCTCTCCACAATTGGCACACTATGACAAGATCACAGAGTCAGAAGTTAGCATTGCACAAAGATTAATTTTGAACCATATGGCGTGCAAACGTTTTATCTCTCAAGTAAAATAAATGCATGCCTAATAGAATAATAATATGCTAAAATATCTAATAACAGAGAAAATCTCATGAGGGAATCCCAAAATGTGTCTGCTTGTGAATCAATATGCCAGTTATATTCATGCTAAAAGAAAATGTATATATTTGTACTGTAGGAAGGAGTTGTTTTCTCTCTTCAACATTAGAAAATGTTGAATGGAAAGTTAGCTCCTCTCCAAGGAGCCACTGAGGCAAAAACTTAATTCCGTGGTTTAAACATAGAATTACTGCATGAAGTAAAAATTTTACCATATGAAATAAGTCTTAATCATTCTTTAAAAAATATTTTTCAGCATACTTGTCATTCTGCAGTCATCACCATATTTATTTACAGTGTAAAAGACTAAATTTTGAGATACATACAGCACTAAGAAACAAGAAAAAAAGAACAATTATAAGGAGAAAATGAATATATTACAGTTTCTTTTTCTTCTTCTTCTCTTCAGAAAGAGAAAACTCCAGAAACTTTCACCTTCTCTTCCTAGGTAGATCACCCTGCCTTAGGAGGACCAGTTGAGGTTAGATACACCCAGTCACTGAGAGAAAGACCCATTTTTATGGGACCACTTATGTTAACACCACATGTAAACCAAAGTCAGGGTTTTTTTTTAAGTAAGGATCTCAAGTTTTTGGTGTGTCCTGCCTTTGAAGAAAAAAAAAAAATGGAAGAAGTCTGCCTTGCAGATTTTTGTATTGTTCCTCTGTATTCAAAAGTTCTTCCTGCACACAAACAGAATTGATGGGAAAACATTTCTGTAGCATGCAAGTAATCAGTAATGCCCATGGTGTTGGCCCTATTTTTTCCCTACCCTAGTGCCCAGCACATTCTGAAGGTCACTAGGAATTTCAGACCCAGGCCCAAAAATGCATCTCCTCTCTCTGGGCTCAAGGATGGTCCTTGAACTCCCTAGTGAAACTCTCCAGACACCCTATGGCAGGTGCCTGGAAATTCCAGACAGAGTCTGAGTGCTCACAAAGAGTAATATCTGCTGCCATACAGACTTAAAGGATGCTTCTCTCTAGTACCAGAAGGGCAAAGCCAGATCAAATGGACCTAAACAGAAACTGGGCTATCCTACTGCCATTACAAAGTAATCTGAAGATAGTCAGATCACCACCCTAACTAAGAGCCAACAACAATTATCAACTAGTCATGTTCTCTAGAGGCAGCATGTGGATGGAGGCAAAGATGTTATCTTTGAAGCACTTCTCCTCCACTCTCCAGTGGCTGATGAGGGAACACACCGGAGTGCTGTTTCTTGCAGTTGTAGGGGGAGCACTGACTCTTCCTCCAGTCCTCTTGATGCCGTGTCAAATTCAGGAGGACAGTAAGATACTGTTCTCTATCAACATTTCATTTTAGGCCTTTTTAGAGCAAAGTCTCTAATCTCAGCTGGGCCTTTCAGGACAGTCTACGTGCCGGTGTGACTTCTGAGACCTTCCTCAAACTACTTCACACAGCATGATCACATGGCATGTGCAGGACAGCACAGGGATCAGGCTCAGTCAGCATGGGTTTTTGAAGGGCAAGTCCTCTTTGAGGAACCTGATCTCCTTCTATGATCACCTGATGGATGAGGGAAAGGCTGTTGACATAGTCTACTAGACTAGAATCTGTGCTGCTTTATCTTACTAAATTAAACACTAGCAATGATTCATTATGGATATGGAAGAACTAAAAAAATAAAAGCTGGTGGATGTGGGAAAGGCAGCTGATATGGACTATGTAGACTTCAACAAAGCCTTTGACACCATCTCCCACAGAATTCTCCTGGAGTGGCTGGCAGCCTGTGACTTGGACAAGGTACAATTTTTGCTGGGTAAGGAATTGGCTAGAGGGCTGAGCCCAGAGAGTGGTGGTGAATGGAGTTAAATCCAGCTGGTGACCAGTCACCAGTGGGGACCTGTCCTCTTCAGTATCTTTATTGATGACCTGGATGAGGGCATTGAGTGCACGCTCAGTAGGTTTGCAGATGACGCCAGATGGATCAAAGGGGCTACAGAGGGATCTGGAAAGACTGGATAGCTGAGCTGAAGCCAATGGGATGCGATTCAACAAGACCAAGTGCCACAACAACCCCAGGCAACGCTACAGGCTTGGGGCAGAGTGGGTGGAAGACTGTGTAGAGGAAATGGTCCTGGCAATATTATTTGATGCTCAGCTGAACATGAAAGAAGGCACAAGATGCAGAGCTCTTGGAACAGGTCCAGAGGAGGGCCAGTAATATGTTCAGAGGGCTGGAGCATCTGTCCTATGAGGAAAGATTGAGGGAGCTGGGCTTATTTAACTTGGAGAAGAGAAGGCTCCGGGGAGACCTCACTGTAGCTTTTACTTGAAGAGAGCATATAAACAGGAGGGGGAGCAATTGATTACATGGGTTGATAGTGACAGGATGAGGGGGAATGGTTTTAAACTAAGACAGGGGAGATTTAGATTAGATGTTAGGAGGAAGTTTTTCACTCAGATGGTGATGACACAGGTTGTGTCATGGATGGATGGAACAGGTTGCCCAGAGAGGTTGTGGATGCCCCATCCCTGAAGGCATTCAAGGCAAGGCTGGATGTGGCTCTGGTCAGCCAGCTCTAGTGGCTGGGGAATCCACAGGGTTGAAGCTCAATGATCTTTGAGGGTCTAGAGCACTGGCATTATGAGGAGCAACTGAGGGAGCTGGAATTGATCAGTCTGGAAGACACTCAGGGGTGACCATATTGCTCTCTATAACTACCTGAAAAGAAGTTGTGGTGAGGTGGTGTTCATTTCTTTCTTCAAGTAACTGCTGATAAAACTAGAGGGAATGGCTTCAAGTTGCACCAGGGGAGATTCGGTTTGGATATAATGAAATACTTCTCATAAAGAGTGGTCAGGCCATGGAACTGGCTACCTAGGGAGGTGGTGGAATCACTGACCCTGGAGGTGTTCTAGAAATGTTTAGATGTTGTACTAAGGGACATGGTTTAGTGGAAAATATTGGTGGCATTTATACTGGGTGATCTTGGAGGTCTTTTCCAACCTCGATGATTCTATGATTCTGAGCTCGGTTATGCTGTGCCTATTCCTTCTCCTCACCACTTCATCCTTCCTCACTCAAGCATATAGGTCATTGTTGTTCTCACAGTGCCCTAGGGATCAGAACAAATGGACAGAAAGGTTAAATCTCTGGGATGCCATGCCAGTGGTGTTAAAAGAACAGCTCTCACTTGGACATACTTAGGCCTCACTTGGATAGGAGCATAAGGGTTTTTCAGATACTAGTCCAAATCTGTAGGAAAAGCAAATCTTGAAAGGGTGCAGAATACATGTAGATGCTAAGCATTCATGAAAGGAAATATGTTACTGGAAGTGTCTGGAAATCAAATCATTTTTTTTCATCTGCAAGTGACAGATTACTGTTCACCATTTGATAGATCTCAGTGGGAAAGGACCAGTGTAACTAGAGCTTTTACAGTTCAGCTTTTGCACATGCTTTTTACCAACAGTTAATTTTCATAAAATCGTAAATCTGATATGATCAGTTAGATTGATTTTGCACTTTCCAGTCTCCTCTGGAATTCATTTTTAATCAAACAGTTTTCTTTCCATTCACTCTTCCAAACTGAAAATGCCACACACAAAAACAGAACAGTTTATGTATATATATTTTTTTAATTTTATGGCATTGTAAAATTTTAAAATCCACAAAATAAATACAAAAACAAACAGAATTCCCCTTATGTTAACCTTGCAGAAAGTAGTGAAGATCTTTTAAAATTGCAAGCAGAAACTTTTGGCTAAGCAATTAGTTTTACAGCTCTTAGCAATTAGTATCTTTACAGCTCTAAGCAATTAGTAAAAAGAGATTTTAGAATATTCACTTGGCAATTGAATGCATATTTAGAAATGCTGACTTTCTACAGGTGAAATTTTATGGATACCTACAAAGCACCTTGAGGAAAAGTTGCCTACATGTGCTTGCTTTAAAAAATACAAAAATGTGGTATTGAAATATTTAACATTTTGAATAAAAGCAGAACCTTGCAGTATGAGCAACAGAACAGTTTACCAGGTTGACAGAAAATTTTTGTATCCTAGAGAAGGAAATTAATATAAAGAGGAACAAATGCAACAAAACTGAAAAATTTCAACATCTAAATGCAGTGCTTAAAAGGAAAATTGATAACTGACAGTAAAAACATAAAAAACAAAAAAAACAAAAAAAACATCGAAACCAAATGAAAAGATACTGAAGGAATTCCGAAGGATCAAATCAAAAATCTAGTGATAGATGGTTAATATTATGCAGGTCTGAATGATTTTCTTCACGTAAGTACACAAGAAAAGGGAAGAGGATAACATCCTAGGGACCGAGGCATGTTTTCCTAGGCTTGAGGGAGTGCATTGTTGAAAGGATTTACCCGCATCACAAAACAGATAAGAAGGCAATTAGAACTACTGAAAGCCAACAAAGCACTAGGCCCAGATGACTTAAATCCTCAACTTATGAAAGCGGAAGAAAGGGAAACTGGAAACCTTATAGAAAAGATTTACGATAGCTTGCTGAGAACAGGGTATTACTACAGGATTGGAGAAAGAATTGATGTAGTTACCACATTTAATAGAGGAAAGAAGGATCCAGGGGACAGACTGATTCGACTGAGATACTGGAATTAATCATTGAGGCAGAGATACTGGAATTAATCATTGAGAAAGATAAAACATTTGTTTGAGACTGAGGTAACTTGTGTAAATAATGAGGAGAAACAGGACAGGAAACAGACATTTACAAAATGCATTATATTTAGTTTCCTTGTAAATCTGTCCGCCTTCAGTGTTGATCACCTAAGAAAGGTGATATATGGTAATTGGTTATTTACTGGCTTTGAGGCAGGAGTGTAATGAGTAGCCATAGAATATCCACCTGGATCTGCACTCATGTTTGTCAGCTCAGGAGAACAGTCCTTCCTGATAAGGAATCCAGCCCAGGCAGTTGCATCAGTCAGTGGAGCATGAATGTCTTCATTCCAGTGTGGGCTCTTGTTCACAGAAGCAGATGTTAACTGAGTAACCTGGCAGACACATCTGACCACTTAAGAGCAATTTCAAAACTGCCACAAGGCACAGAGACATGTAAGTAATCCTTAGTACTAGGGAAGCACCAGAACTCCACTGGAAGACACATGAGTCACAGCTCAACACTAAAAGGGACATTTTCAGAAGTGCCCTTAATAAATGAGCTCTTTTATAAGTGCAGACACAGCAGTTTGAACTTTTGTGAGTGGTTAGGCAGAACATGAGGGGAAAGCTTTAAAGAGATGAATTTGATTTGAGGTCAAAACACAAAAAGCAATACATGCAATGCAATAAGTGCAATGTTCCCTTCCCTTTCTCCACCAAAACACTTAATCTGGAAGTTATGCTACTAATTTAGCTTGGACATTAATTTCAACTTGTAATTTTTACTTTTAATTTGTACTTTCTATTCATAAAAAGTTACCAACTTCAGAAGAAGCAAAGCTTCTAGAATCAGAAGGTCAAAAATATCTACTTCTCCTTTTTCTATTTCTATTTTTGAGGGTAATATTTGAGACATCAAATTTATAAGTACTCCAAACACAGATTTCTATATCATAAGTTGAACTGGCACAGAACCATGTACTCATTTAGCCCACTAACTCCTTTAGAGATCTCACATACCACTTCACGTTGCAAGCTGAGCTGAGTACCATAAAATCAGTACGCTGAGGATATTTTTCGAGAAGAGAATTGTGAACATATGGAATAAACAGAAGCTTATAAAAGCTTAACAGCAGTTATAGGAAGAGACAGAGCCACAAGACAGCCTTTGCATTTAAACAAACGTGCAATCTTCAAAGGCTTCACCTTTCTTATCAGCAAGCCTGTGTGCACTTTTGTCAGAACATTTATCTTTCCTAAGCAGGAGAAGGACTTTCTGTGGGAAGTACTGTTAAAAGATTCACGGGCTTCATTGGTGTGAAATGATTTAAAGAAATACTACTATTTTCAGTTTTGGTAACAAGTTTAGTTCATTAATAGCACTTCTCCCAACTGTTTTAATCACCACATCAGATTTTTCTTATTGCTGACATTTCCAGTCATTAGAATCCTAAAATTATCTTGTCACATTTACACCCATTCTCAAAGTAAAAATAGGAAAAAGAAAGGTCTGGAGTCTGGGAGAAAAAACTCAAGGAAGATTTACCATGGAGCTCAAAATGCTTATATGAGCAAAACATATTAGAACCTGTTATCACTCTAAGGTCAGACACCATGTTTAATTTGGCTTCTGGAAATCACTTAAAGTGTGTACTAAATTCATGTACTGAGTTAGTGACAAGAGATTTCAAGAGATTTCAGTAATGTCATTCAATAATCAGTATACCAAATCAGCAGAATTCTTGAAATACGGGATAGCAAAAGCAGCAGTGAAAAGATAGTTAAAAACCATAAAATATGAAAATGAGGACATATGGGTATTAGTAATGTGGAGTTTCAGAACAACTACTTGTCAAATGAAAAGGCTGTAAGAACAGAAATAGAAGAGTCATGTTAACATCTCCAATAATTTTACTGGAATGGCTCTTTGTAGCTTCATTTTTCCAGATCATCTGGGATTTTATATTAATCTGTTCACAATACAGTTACCTTACTCAATAGAAGCAATTAATCTAAGGACTTCATTCTCAACTCTTCATACTTTTCTCGTGCTTTTCAAAACTTCAGTTGGAGGAAGAGCCCAACACAGACAGTGATAAAAAAGTACTTCACAGCAACAATCAGAAGCATATTTGCTAGTAATATGCAGTAAGATCTAATAGAAGTAAGAGCTGTGATGTTTTCATAAGTTCATAAGGTTGGAAAGGACCTATAAGATCATCTAGTCCAACCATCCTCCTATCACTATCTCTACCCAACTACTAAATTAAGTCCTTTAGCACCTCATCTAAACGCTTCTTGAACAGCGCTAGGGATGGTGCCTCAACCACCTCCCTAGGCAGGCCATTCCAGTGCCTGACCACTCTTTCAGAAAAGAAATGCTTCCTGAGGTCTAATCTAAATCTTCCCTGGCGCAACTTGTGGCCATTCCCTCTCGTCCTGTCATTACTTATCAGGGAGAAGAGGCCCACCCCCTCCTCACCACAACCCCCCTTCAGGAAGTGGTAGAGTGCAATAAGGTCTCCTCTGAGCCTCCTCTTCTCCAGACTAAACAATCCCAGCTCCCTCAGCCGCTCCTCATAAGACTTGTGCTCCAGGCCCCTCCCCAGTTTTGTTGCCCTTCTCTGAACACGCTCCAGGGCCTCAATGTCCTTCTTGTAGTGAGGGGCCCAAAACTGAACACAGTACTCGAGGTGCGGCCGTACCAGAGCTGAGTACAGGGGGATGATCACCTCCCTGCTCCTGCTGGCTACACTATTTCTAATACAGGCCAGGATGCTGTTGGCCTTCTTAGCCACCTGGGCACACTGCCGGCTCATGTTGAGCCGAGCATCAACCAACACCCCCAGGTCCTTTTCCTCTCTACATTCTTCAAGCCATTCTGCCCCAAGCCTATAGCATTGCATGGGGTTATTGTGGCCAAAGTGCAGGACCCGGCACTTGGTCTTATTGAACCTCATCCCATTTTTCTCAGCCCAGCTGTTCAGCCTATCCAAATCCCTCTGAAGGGCCTCCCTACCCTCAGGCAGTTTGACACATCCTCCCAGCTTTGTGTCATCTGCAAACTTACTGAGGGTACACTCAATTCCCTCGTCTAGGTCATCAATAAAGATATTAAACAAGATGGGCCCCAAAACTGACCCTTGGGGGACACCACTCGTTACAGGACGCCAGCTGGACTTAACTCCATTAACCACTACCCTCTGGGCACGGCCCTCCAGCCAGTTCTCCACCCAGAGAAGAGTGAACCTGTCCACACCACGGGCTGCCAGTTTCCTCAGGAGAATACTGTGGGAGACCGTGTCAAAGGCCTTGCTGAAGTCCAGGTAGACTACATCAACAGCCTTTCCCTCATCTACCTGTCTGGTCACCCAGTCATAGAAGGAGATGAGGTTGGACAAGCACGACCTGCCCCTGGTGAACCCGTGCTGGCTGGGTCTGATCCCTTTATTGCCATGCACGTGTCGTGTGATTTCCCTCAATAACATCTGTTCCATAACCTTCCCTGATACCGAGGTCAGGCTGACAGGCCTGTAGTTCCCCGGGTCTTCCTTACGGCCTTTCTTGAAGATGGGAGTCACATCGGCAAGCCTCCAATCTTGTGGGACCTCTCCAGATAACCAGGAATTCTGATAGATGGCAGAAAGTGGCTCGGCAATCACCTCTGCTAGCTCCCTCAGCACCCTTGGGTGGATCCCATCTGGCCCCATGGACTTGTGGGAGTTCAGATGGAGGAGAAGATCTCTGACCGTCTCTGCTTGAATCACAGGGGGTGCATTATGCACCCCGTCCCAGACTTCCAGGTCAGGGCAAGTACCATTTGGATAACTGTCCTGTCTATTAAAGTCTGTATTGTGACTCAACACAGGTCAGATTGCTGCTAATTCGCCTTCAGACAATATTGATGGTTGTTTTTTGTTTTGCTCTTTTTTCACCTGATGTTTTGACTTTTCATTTTACTAGCTCAGACCATGTCATCTTGAACTGCCTTGAGGGCCTCTGAGCAATCAATTGCACAGGAGTACAAAAGTTGAAAAAGCAACTGTAGGTGCAAAGTCTGCTATATGTGGTCCTACTTGGTGCACTGCAATCAACCATTGCTTAAGGCCTCAGAAACTCCAAAGCTGACCCTGGGCTTTATAAATCATGCTACTTTTACACAGCTTTTCCCTCTAGCTATTAAATGAATTGTTTTTGTATAAATATGCATCACATCTTATTGTTCCTTTCCAAGCTTCCAAAGCGCACACAGCTTATTTCAGAGAGGAGAAAAGCTCGGAGAGACTTGGAAGATCGTAATTTCAAAAAAAATGAAATGAAAGAAAAATGCTCTGCTACTATATTCTGACTTATAAAAAGCTGTGCAAAACAATGCCTATCGTCAAGATTTTTTTTTCCCTGTCTAAACAGTTTCTGGCATTATTTGAATGTAGCATGTTTTCATAATATTCATCTCTCCAATACAGTGAAATAGAAGATTTTTTTTCATTCATAATCACATTTAATTAGCATAATCCCAGGAAGATACAATAAGCATGACTTTAAGGCAAACAAACAGAAGTGTTTTATGGCTACTGTCAGTACAGGGGAAGTCAATGCTAACAGCTCAGAAGGAAGCTCAAGGTTTGCATCAATTCCCATGCCTGTCAAATCCTAATCTCTGATAATTCCCACCTCCACATGTAACCAACTCAGCAAAGTTATTGAGAAACTAGATTCAGGTTTAGATATGTACCTATATGCATTCCACATCAGATGCATTAGGCAAAGGCTGGGTCAAAGTTGTTTCTTATTCTCAGAACAGAGATGTTAAATCTTTCTCATTTGTAGGTATATGTGTTTAGGCCATGTGTGAATCCAAACAAGGCAAAAAGGAAATGTCATCATTAAAACATTCAACCAGGACGTGGTACACAAGGGTTCAGTACCACTGTCTGCCTTTGGGATTAGGATCTGTACCTCACCTATGATTTTTTATATTTATTTCTTTTCCCAAACACAGAGTTATGGAATACCTTAAGTAGATGGTGAAGCCTTAGACCACTAAAGGAAGATATCCCATTACACCGACACAACATCCCCTTGTGTATCTGGCCATTACATACTCTTGGAAATTCTCCCTGTAGCATTTGTTTACATGGCATTTTGCAGGCAGGCACACGAAAATTCCACCCTAAGGCTGAGCCAGCAGGACATGGGCCAGCTCTGAATGAAAAACCATACTGTTGCATTTAGCACATCATCGAGCCTCAAATGATAAACTTTGCTCAGCAGAAGGATATGAGAATTCAGTCTCAGTACCAGAAGCAACTTTAAATCCTGGCATTTCTTAACTTTTCACTTTTAACTATTTTAAAACCAAAAGAATCTTCTCACAATGTATTAAGAACCAAGACCGGGAATTTTCCTCTCTGGAACTTCCCTGGGACTTGAGTTAGTGGTATTAATTAAAGACTGTTTCACATTTAGTGGCTCTATCTGTTGGGGAAAAAGACATCCACACCTTGCCAATTTGTTTTACAGCTTTTTGCAAGACAGTAATGCAATCTGAGATCTGGGAGGAGCACATCTGCGAGCAAACAGGCCATGGGTATTGTGCCAGTAAAAATGATCTAGCTGCTTCTCAGAAAAAGGTTAGAGAAAAACCACAAGGCTTAAAAAATCATGGTCTTAAAGAAAATATTTATCATCTTTGACTTCTCTGTTCCCTTGCTAACAATAAGAACTATGCAAACCACTGCTAAAATGTCCAAGATTCACACAGAGGACAGCAGCCTATTGCTGTCAATAACCTGATTACTCTCAAGGATAACTTCTGTATGATGGACCACAGTTTTCAGCGAATTTAGAACCAAGGAAGCATCTTGAAGTATTTCAGTTTTTAAAATCAAGCACTGCAGTGTAATAACAACCTCGCAACATTGGTTCAACATATGGCCAGGTCAAATCTAACAGGGAAGGGAGCTGAAAGGACTCCAGTCTTTTACAAAGACGCCCTTCAAAGCCAGGGCTAATAATACACTAAAATGATCGTCATCCAGGAAGCTACCCAGCCACCATCCTGTCTGGTTAAGAAGTAGCAATGCTTTGTGCCTGTTTCTGCATAAACACGAATTTTTCAGTTCATTGTTAAGAAATAATTTTTCAGTGCATAAAGCAGATACATATGCACTTGAACCCTGATCCTGTATCACCAGTCTGACATGTTTGGTTTGTGTACACTTCAGGAGCAGAACAGCCATTAAACATTTCCAGTCGCTGTTAGAATCCTAAGCCGTGCCCAAGGGTACTTCTAACTCCTAATTAAAGGGGTAGGAGTTGGGAACGATCAAGCAGCAGAAGTGTGATGTCTAAACCTAAATTCTGAGTGCTTGTTTTAGTAAGGAGATAGCTGAGCAAAAGTTTGTTATTACATACATAGTCCAAGATTTATCTTGCAAGACAATTAAACCTTACTCTTGATGTGAAGTAAGACACTCTTGACCTCCTCTTCATGTTATTGAAGAGAAAAAATCCTTTGGTGTTCAGCTAAGCATGATTTTCGGTGTAGCCTTGTAACTGTGGAGTTAACATTGAGGTTCAGTAAATAGCTATTTACTTACATGTCTAACATTTTTCTGTGCAAATGTTGATTCCAGTCTGAGTGACCAAATACCACTGCATTCCTTTCCTGTGAATGTGGCAGTTCCTAAAACTGTGGGAAATACAGCATTTCAGCAGGGAGAGCCTAAATCGCCGGACACTCCCTATTCATCTGCAACACTCCCTCCCTCCTCTCATCTGACCATGATGTCATGTTGCATACTTTAATGATCACAAAACAATTTTTCTTGAACGACCTCTGCCCTATTCTGTATATTCCAGACTCAGAGGGTGAATCAGGCTACACATGAAGTATGAAAGGTTGTCTTCTGCAGCTCTTGGTTTTGCCAAAGAGCTGGGAGAATGAAGCCAAAACTGCGGATAGTCTGGTCTCACAGTAAAGGCTGGTGAGTGATAACCTAGAGCATTTTTTTTCTCCAGACCTATCCTTGTTGTAAGATTATTTTATAATTATTATTATTTTTTCAACTGTTGAATCTTTTCAACTGTGAAATATCACGCCTTTCAGCAAGCTGAAGGAGTTCTGAAAATATTAGTCATGCCTGATAAATGTTTGTGAACATTCATGTACTATTGTGACAACTTCCACATAAGAAACCATCAAAAATATTACAAATCTGTTTATCTAGCATGGTTTTAAGAAAGCACATTAAATATGGTCTAATTTAGTCACAGTAGGGTGTCATTCATCCACAGAATGGAACACTTCTCTTAGAAGGACAGGCTGAGAGAGCTAGAGCTGTTGAGTCTGAAGAAGAGGTTGCGAGGTGATCAGAGAGTGCCCTGCCAGTATCTAAGGGGGAGCTACAGGAAAGAAGAGGATGGATTCTTTAGCAGGGCCTGTGGTGATAGAACAAGGGAAAATGGTTTCAAGATAAAGGGGATAGATTTAGGTTACATATAAGGAAAATATCTTTTACTGTGAGGGTGGTGAGGCACTGGAAGAGGTTGCCCAGTCATGTGGTTGATGTTCTGTCCCTTGAGACCTTCAAGGAGGGACTGGATCAGGCTCTGAATGACCTGATGTAGCTGTGGTATCCCTGATCATTGTAGGGGAGTTGGACAAGATGGCCTTCAGAGGTCTCTTCCCCTCCAACACTAAGGATTCTATGATTCTACTATTAAATATGGTCACTTTATTATGGAGAGGCAGCTCAGCAAATACAGGTAACATAATATGTTGGTCCCTATACACAGAAGTATTGCACATTGCATTAAAAACCCATTTTAAAAATGTCTTGTTAGTAAAAAATCAGAATTCTGACTGATTTGACTTCTGCCACAAATTGAGTTCCATGTGATTAAATTTCTAGAATAGAAAAGAAGCTACAGGTTTGAGGAAGGAGGTGATATTTTTTATCTTCATTGATTAAAAAAGTGTTAGGGGAAGATGAGAAAGTCAGTGTTTAATTAATCTGTTCAAGGCTTCTGAAGTTCTGGAGCACCTAGGAAAACCAATATTTTAAACACACAAAACTCTTCCTACTTATATTTTATGTCTTGTTCTAGAACTTCGTTGACAAGAAGGTCACACTAAGGAAATGTTATTTAGAGGATGTTTTCTTTTCCAAGATTGAAATAAAAAGTCTTCAAAACTTGCTAAAATATTAAACTTTGTAGCAAAATATCAAATCAAAGGAAATCATCAGTTTGCTATAAAGTCTTTTCCTTAGGAGGGAAAGTACATTCCTCTGTGGCCTGTAAAATATATACAAAAATTGATAGGAACTTAGAAAGTAAGAAGTACGTATTTTTCTTCCTTTTTCTTTATTATAAACTCCCTTTAGTTGATACTGATTTGATCATGGGACTTTGAGATGGCAAGAGCCTAGCATGGCTGAGCCAGGACCTGCTGGTCAAACTGGAGAGCAAGAAGGAAATGCACAGGCAGTGGAAGCCGGGACGGGTAATCTGGGAGTAGTGCAGGGATGCTGTTAGGCTTTGCACAAACAGGATCAAGAAGGTCGAGGCCCAAATGGAACTGGACTTGGTGATTTGTGCAAAGAACATGGAAGATTTGTATAGGTACCTCAAACAGAGGAGAATATGTACTACTCTTATGGAGCTATACAGGCAGGCTGTAACAACAGACAAGGAAAAGGCTGAATTACTCAACAACTTATTTGCTTCAGTCTTCACTGTCAGCTACTCTTCGTATAGCCTCTGAGCAAATGGTTCAGAAGATTGGAACTGGGGGAGCAGTGCCCTTCTTGCAAAGATTAGGTTTGTGATTGCCTGAAGAACCTGAACATCTATAAGTCTATGAGTTGCAATCAGATGCATCTGAGTCCTGAGGGAACTGTCTGATGTAGTCACTCGATAGTTTTGAAAAGTCATAGCAGTCAGGTGAAGCCCCTGGCTACTGGGAAAGAAGGCAACATCGCACTCATTTTTAAGAAGGGTAGAAAAGATGACCCAGGGAACCTTACTTCTGTGCCAGGGAAGATGAGGGAGCTGATCCACCTCGCAGCTATGCTCCAGCACATGAAAGAGAGAGAGGTGATATGGGAAAACCAGCATGGCTTCACCAAGGGAAGTCCTACTTGACCAACCTTGTCACTTTCTATGGCAGCATAGGGAAGATGGTGTTATCGGGACTTCAAGTAATACGTTTGACAGAGTCTCACGTAACATCCTTCTCTCCAAGTTGGAAGGATATGGTTTCTGTGGGTGGAATGTTCAGTGAATGAGGAACTGGTTGTGAGATGATACCCAGAGTGGTGGTCAGTGGCTTACTGCCCAGCTGGAAATCAGTCACAGGTGGTAGCCCTCAGGGGTCAATACTGGGACCAGTGCTCTTTAATATCTTCATCAGTGACATTAACAGTGGGATTGAGTGCACCTTCAGCAAGTTCACAGATGACTCCAAGGTGTGTGGTGCAATCAATATGTCTGAGGGACAGGATGCCATCCAGTGAGACCTGAACAAGCTTGGGCAGCGGACCCAGGTGAACTTTGTGAGGTTCAACAAATCCAAATGCAAGGTCTTGCGCCTGGGTTGAGGCAATCCCTGCTATCAGCACAAGATGGGGCATGAAAGGAGGAAATACATCCCTACAAAAAATGTCTAGGCAGTACTAGTTTGAAGGGAGGCTGGACATGAGCCAGTAATACCAACCATATCCTGGGCTGCATGAAAAGCCATGTGGACAGCAAGTCAAGGGAGGTGATACCGTCCCTCTATTCTGTGCAGGTGAGGCCCGATCTGGAGTACTTCATCCAGGTGTGGAGTCCTCAGTACATTAGTGACATGGACATGCCCAAGGAAGAGCCAGAAACATGATCCAAGGAATGGAACACCTCTCCTATGAGGACAGGCTGAAAGAGATGGGGCTGCACAGCCTGGAGAAGAGAAGGCTCCAGGGAGCCCTGAAAGTAGTCTTTCAGTATTTAAAGAGGGTCTGTAAGAAAGAGGGGACAGACTCTTTAGCAGGGTGTGTTGCAAGAGAACAAAGGGAAATGGTTTCAAACTAAATGAGGGGAGATTTAGATTGGATACAAGGAAGAAAATTTTTACAATAAGGGTGGTGAGGCACTGGAACTGGTTGCCCAGAGAGGCTCTAGAAGCCCCATCCTTGGAGACACTCAAGATCATGCTGGATGGGTCTGATGTAGCTCCTGTTCATTACAGGAGAGTTGGACTAGACTACCTTTTATCATCCTTCCCAACTCAAACAGTTCTATGATCCTATTATTCTAGGATATTACAAATTAACTAATCCTCTTTCGCAGATGAACTGTGTTTTTTCTACATGGATACATTTTAAAATTAGTTTGTTTCTTCTCCTGCAACGATTTAAATACTTGACACTTCATACCGTCCTTGTTTTCTTTTTCATTTTTTGCAGGCTCCTGGATGAAGTGAGTTTACCCTCCAAAACCCTTCTTTGCTCAGAATTTATTTCATACTTGAGCATATAGTATGTAGTATTGAACTGTCATTTTCTCATAATTGAAAGTATTTTATTTGTCATTTATATTTGAAGATAAAAGGTTAGATTTGACTCTTTAAACAAATGATGACGCTTAGCAGATTTTCTTTGCAGAAACACCCTAACAAATTTTGTATTACATATAAATTTGTTTTGGAAAATCACATTAATTTTCTTCATATGCATAAGATATGGCAAGGAATTTAAAATTGTTTTGTGCCACCAAAAAGAGAAATATTAATCATACCATGGAAACCACATTGCAGGTGCTGAAAATTAAGTGTGATGGAATAATTAAACTGCTGAAGTATGAAAGTTACCCTTAAAAAAATGAAGTAAATTAACATTAACAAAAACAACATTCTGTCATAAATATTTAGGATCTTTGTACAATCAGTACTAGTTTTTATCCAAATGTGTTGTCAGGAGAGATTCCTTTCTTACCATTACATAGAAAGATACTCTCAGCTTCTTCAAGTCTCTTTTCATATCTGTGTAATGAGTATAGTCAGGAATTCAAGAATGTAACCTGTGTGGCCCAGTTTGTTGAACATACCCTGAAGCTGCAATACCACAAGTGATTAATACAGAGGAAACAAATGCCTCCTTGTTCTCTATTGGCTGAAGTAATTGCTATCATGGCTATCAAAGAAAACAGCAGAAGTTACTGAAAGGAAGAAATGAGCATCCCTCTGGGCATCAAGTTAACACTACTAAGCTATTTCACTTCAATAGAGAGAATTTCCAGTTCAGATATTTCTCACAGCATGACTGACCATGAAGAATAATCTTGCATATTAAAAATACACTAAAAATGTCCATATAATTATTATTTAATCCCTTATTTTTTTCTAAAATAAAATAAAGGAAACTACTGATAAGAGTAACATTAATTAGCAGTGAATCACACATGTTCTTTTCAGATTTGAAAACTGAAAGTAAATTACATTTTAAAGGTTTACCTCAAAACATTGTCCTAATTAGTGGTACCGACCTCTTTAAAATATACTGAAAAATCAAATGAACCATTATAAGAAAAATGACTCGAAAGGAGCTCAGCTGGTGAGGGAATATTGGAAAAGCCATAGATGTCTGAAGTAGCAAAGCAAAATCTTCAATAGAGATAGAAATCCTGTAAATAGCTTGTAATAATTTGTAATACAGAATTTTATTCGTTCAATCAATCTAGACCATGAGAACCCACTTTTTTTATCCCCTTTTTACATAGATTTTTATTCAGGAATTAACATTTGCTGTTTGAGCATGGGAACAAGTGTAAAATGTGTGTCCTGGCTGTTTGTCAGGCATACATGCTGGTCTAGCCCCACTGCTCAGATAATATGAAGAGTTTACAGGTCTTTAAAGTATCTTAGGAGGATTTTTTCCACATGATGCAGCACAGTGAGATTTCTAAACTGAATACAGCATGAATATTTTCACAACTTCCTGTTCTCGAGACCACTTACCAAAAATCAACACAAACCACAAGGAGAACTGAGGGGAACAGACAGGCCCATCAGTTCAAATAAGAGTTGCAGGAAATCATCTGTTACTATTGTGCATCTATTTCCAGTCTCACTCCTTCTTTTCCTTCTTCACTTTCTCAATTTATATAAAAAAATTAATAAGAAATATGTATCATACATTTAATAAGAAATATGTATCAGTGGCTTAAACAGGACACCATTTAGCCAATAAAAATTTAAATATTTTCCCTACCTTTAAAATCTCTAAAGATAATCATTTAAAAATGTTTTTTTATTGTTGTTAAAGTTTTATTTCATTTTTAGTACGATCTAAATGTTCCTGCTATAGATATATGAATATCTAATAATCTCAATAACAGTAAGAGTCATAGAATCATAGAACCATAGAATAGTTTGTATTGGAAGGGACCTCTAAGACCATCTAATTTCATCCCCCCTACTGCAGGCAGGGATGTCTCCCACTAGACCAGGTTGCTCAAAGCTTCCAGAGATAGAGCATTCACAGCCTTGCTGGGCAACCTGTTCCAGTCTCTTACCATTTGTTCCTCATATTTAGTCTAAATCTACCCTCTTCCTGTTTAAAACCATTTCCCTTTGTCCTGTTGCTACATGCCCTTATAAAAAGTCTCTCCCCAGCTTTTCTGTGGGCAGCCTCCCTAAGGCACTAGAGGACAACTATAAGGTTATCTCATAGCCTTCACTTCTCCAGGCTAAAGAGCCCCAACTTTCTCAGCCTGTCCTCATAGGGGGGATGCTCCAGCTCTCTGATCATCTTTGTGTACCTCCTCTGGACCACCCCAGCAGCTCCATGTCCTTCTGTTGATGGGAACTCCAGTACTCCAGGTGGGGTCTCACAAGAGCAGAGTAGAGGGGCAGAATCACCTCCCTCATCTTGCTTCTCTTAGTGCAGTCCAGGATACGGCTGGCCTTGTGGGATGTAGGTGCACACTGCCTGCTCACTGAACCTTTCATTAACTGATATCAGTTAAGCTGATATATTAAAAAAAATAATCAGAAGATAGCTTTTTTTTTTTTTTTTTTTGAAATAGCAAACTCATTGACTATTGAGATTAGACCTGAAATTCAGGTTTTATTTAAACAAAACCTATAATACATTACATAATTTCTTAATAATCTGCAAGTTTGGCCACATGACTGCAGCATTCTGTGCTAATATAAGAACAGGAGAGTAGAGCTATTCCAAAAGCAAAAACTGCCAACTCTCAAAACATGAAAAATGGTCTGAAACAGGACATCAGTCAAAAATTATCAGAGCAAGTGAGAATTTCTTTCTTTCTTAGGCTCTTCATAGTTTGAATTGATTACAGACACTGAAAGAGCAGCTAGTTCCAAAAATACTATATAGGGGGTTTTGAAAGGAGTTTAATTACAAGAAATATAACTTGCTGTCAGTTACAGAGTACTTTCTCTATTAGTCAAAGCCTAATATTGCTAGAATGTTTATATATGATCAAAATACATATTTAACTTGTGTGAGGCTAGGATGGAGGATTAACCACACACAGCTTGCAGTCTAGACTGTAGTCCTTCTACAGGGTGCATATTATTTTGGATAACAGTTTAATTTAGCTGTTATTTTAGAGTTATTTTCTATCCACTAGTTTGGTTTGGGATAATGTAGCCAGAGGAAGGAGAGACAAGGAATGTGTTAAAGGTGTTTGAAGAAGAGAGACATCTCTATGATTTCACTTATTCAGATAATGTGGAACATGTAAGGACATTTATAGCAAAGGCAATTCTTGGCTGTTTTAGGTTCTGGCTTTGCTTTTCCAGTAATGAGCTATGTAAAAGTAATGCAAATTGATTACATCTCAAAAACTAAAACTCATTCATCCATTATTGGCATATTTTAAACTTCATCTTTACATCAAACAAAACAGACAAAAAAAAAACTAGTATATTTTACTTGGGTGCCTTAGGCCCATGGTTTATGGGGTTAGTTTTCCAGTTTTGAAGCTACAAGAAACTTGTACACAGCATCCCTGAGGTAAAAAGGTAAAAATGACAACTCAGGAACTATCAACCTGTCAGTCTCATCTCTGTGCCAGGGAAGATCATGAAGCAGATCCTCCTGGAAGCTATGCTAAGGCACATGGAAGACAGGAAACTGATATGGGAGAATCAGCAAGGCTTCAAGTGCAAATCCTGCTTGGCCAACCTAGTGCCATTGTACCCTGCTCTGATGGTGTCATAGCATCAATGGAGGAGGGAAGAGCCACTGATATCATCTATCTGGACTTCAGTAAGGCTTTTGACACAGTACCCCACAACATCCTTCCCTCCAAATTAGAAAGATAAGGATTTGATGAGTGAACTGTTCAATAGATGAAGAACTGGCTGCAAGATTGAATCCAGAAAGTGGTGGTCAGTGACAGTGTCTGGAGGGAAATCAGTGACAATTGGTATCACCCATAGGTCACTGCTGGGACCTATATTCTTTAATATCTTCATCAGTGACATCAGCAGTGGGGTCAGTTGCACCCTCAGCAAGTTTGCTGATGGTACCAAGATGTGGAATGTGGTCAACACACCAAAGGGACAGGATGCCATCCAGAGGAACCTAGACAGGCTTGAGTAGTGGGCCCAGGTGAACCTCATGAGGTTCAACAGAGCCAAATGCAAGATCTTGCACCTGGGTCATGGCAACCATCACTACCAGTACAAGCTGGAGAAAGAAAGGACTGAGCACAGCCCTATTGGAAAAGATCTGGTGGATGGGAAGCTGGAGATGAGTCAGCAATGTGCCCCGCCAGTTAGATCCTGGGTTGTATCAAAGGAAGTGTGGCCAGCAGGGTGAGGGAGGTGATCCTGCCCCAGTACTGGTGAGGCCTTGTAGGAGACTAGTATTTTATACCATTGCCTCAAAGTTTGCTGAACATGTCCAAGCTAGTCCTGGGCAAGGGTTGTGAAATCCTTTGTCTAAGGGACAAGCAGATGGGCATGTCCTGGGGCAACGAAAGAGAGATAAGCTGCAGCTCAATGGCCGCTGAACACTCTTTTGTGTGGTACTCATCTCCGTGGGGAGATAGCCATCTCAGAAGACGCTTGCCTGGCACTCTCTAGCATGGGATTTGCCACATTGGGCAAGAGAAATGGAGGAAAAAAGAGGGATCGACCACCATGAGGTTGTTATTGGTTGGTGTTCTTCCATCAGAAACCTCATGAGCTGAATCCCTGCTGCTGAGCTCCCTCCCGGGCCTGCTGCCTGAGACATGCTGCTTTCTCCTGGACCTTACTGCTCCTTTGAGGTGTTCTACCATCTGAACCCTCACGAGCTGATCACTGCTCGCTGTTTCTCTGGTGCTGACTGACGCTGTTCCTGGACTTTCCCCACGCTGCTTCTCCTGTGCTGACCCGGTGCCGCTTCTCCAGGACAGCTGCTTGCTGCTCAGGGCTGCCCGTCGCTGCTGCTGTTCTCCCCGCTTCTGCCGCCCCTGCTCTTCTGCCTCGGACCGTCGGAGCCGCTTGCAACCGGACTGCCCCTGGGATCCTGGCTGCTGACTTTCCCTGCGTTGTACAAACCCTTGCTTCTTTCCTATCTTTCCTATCGCTTGCCTTCCCTTCCCCATCACCCTTATTGGTAACAATGTCCACCTTCCCCTTCCCCATCTCCCTGGTCAATATTGGTAATAAACTGGTTGGACCAACATTTGAACTGTTGCTTCTTAATCTCATGCTGGGTATATACATAATCTAAGAACCTTGTCTCCCTCCTTTATATTGCAGCGTGACAGGCCTCACCTGGAGTATTATGTCCAAATGTGGAGTCCTTGTTACAGGAGAAACATGGACCTGTTGGAATGCATCCAGAGGAAGACCACAAAAATGATCCAAGAAATGGAACAACTATCCTATGAGGACAGGCTGAGAGAGTTGGGGCTGTTCAACTTGAGAAAGAGAAGGCTGCAAGGTGACCTAATAGCAGCCATTGAGTATCTAAGGGGGAGCTACAGGAAAAAAAAAGAAAAAAAAAGGAAAAAAACCAGACTCTTCAGTAGGGTCTGTGGTGATAGAACAAGGGAAAATGGTTTCAAGATCAAAGAGGGTAGATTTAGGTTATGTATAAAGAAAAATTCTTTTATAGTGAGGATGTTGAGGTTGCCTAGTGATGTGGTTGAATTTCTGTTCCTGGTGACTTTCAAGGTTAGGCTGGATCAGGCCCTGGTCTACTGTATTTAGCTGTACATGTCCCTGACCATTGCAGGGGAGTTGGACTAGATGGCCTTCAGAAGTCTCTTACCTTCCAACTTTAAGGATTCTATGATTCAATTATTCTAAAATTTGTAACAAAATTTGTAACAAAAGATGTTAAAGAAGTATTCGTCTTGGTTCAAGATAAACAAGGAAAAGAGGGATACAATAATTAAGATTATATTTGCACACAAAAATTACATAGTAAAGAAAAATAGGATCAAAATCATTTTGATCAAAGTTTGGTCTCTCATTCACACATAAAATAATTCATTGCTCCATCATCATCCTTATATTGGGCATATTGGCACACTTTATTTCTGTCTAAACTAAAAGCCACTGATCAAATGAAAACGCTAGATTTTCACAGAAGTGAAATCCCACACAAATTACTGTGATATGTTTCTTCCTGATTACATGACTAGTGCCAATTGTTCAAAGGCTGCACAAGCACTAGACAATGCATTTAGGTGGAACACTCAGGTATTCAGTGCAGGTGAGATTAATCCAGGCACAAGAACTGTATTCTAACTGATCAATTCATGCAAGGGAGGCACCTTTTTACTTGACAGTTGCTGGAGATACACATTTGTTTTATCTTCACTGTTCTGGAAAAAAAAAAATGTCCCCCTACGGTTTAAGCTAATATTACAGAGTTCCACTTTTATAAATCATCTTAGCCATAAATAATCCAGAAAAGTTTTCTTTTCTGTCTGCCATGTCTGAACAAGGAAAGTTTTATCAAGCCAAACCACACTGTGTGACTACTCCTTACATAGCTTTGGTCCTCACCCTGACATTTCATTTTTTCCATTTATTGAGAAGGGAGTGGACGAGGTGCTCATTCCTTGGGTGTCCTCTGTTTGGGCTCCTGCCTGTTGTCATGTGTTCGTGAGCTCCTCTGGGCTTGTGCAGATGGATCTTTGATGGCTGCTGGCTCCTGTGATGGGTCTGGCAGCATTCCCTCTTCTGCCATTGTCTTTCTAAGCAAATGTTTTATCACATAATCTAAAACTTCGATTTAAAAATGAAAAAAATAAAAAGTTTGGAAAGTAATTAGGATGCAATTCAGAGTGATAACATATTTAGAGAATAGATACCTATAACCTAAGCATTTATTTTCCCTTCCAGTCTCAGGCCATAGTGAGTGTCAGCTATGAAAATGCTGTTAGAACAAAAGAAAGTGGAGATGAAGAAGCAGGGAAAAAATTGCATCTTTTTTTTTCTTTGTCCCAACATAGAGACAAAGTGGACTTTCTGTTGTTTCTCATCTATGCTTAGCTTCTTCTTTCCATGTAACTTCTGCTTGATTCAATATCACGTATGAGATGACAGATAAATGCTTAAAACTACTGGCATTAAATGGTTATAAGAACACACTCTGACTGTGGCTAGTACTGGCATTGTGAAACCACACTTGGACACGGACATTCTGATTAAAGCCAGGAGTTAATTTTATTTTTTTTATATTCTGGCAAAAATGGCAGGCACCTCAGTTGCTTCTATGACTTTCAAAATAAGACAAATGTCATTAACACAACATAAATTCAGCAACTATAACACCAAAGTGTTTTGGCTTCATATGAACAGTAAGGACAGTGAGCAGATTATTAACATACAGATGGGCATCTCACTTTACTGACTTTGGCCCAAGATTCCCTGAGACTGAGAGAAGATAAACTATTATTTTTTTCTATCACAATTCTGTGATTTCTAACTAACACAGAGCAACCTTCAGTGGTACCAATGTTTGCTATTGAAGTTACTAAACTTTCTTTTATAATGCCCTGCTCTGCAGGTCTTCAGCTACTCAGCAAAACAGCAGCTTCAAATACTCCTCAGTTTCTTTTTACTACCTAGGCTTGCAAATGATCCTGCAGCATCTGTAATTCCTTGACCACCAGGAATCTGTTAGCTGAGATTAAATCCAACAACAATAAATCTACCACTGTTTAAATCAGCAAATTGAGAATGTATGTGAAAACAGATTAGTAATAGAATTTCTCTATTCTTGCTAACTTGACTCAAAATAGCTAATCACAGAAACACAAGTTTCTGAAGTATAATAACGTTCACTTACGGCCATCTGTATTGCCTTTTTTGTGTTCATATGTCTGAACACTGCTTGATTTTAAAGCAAAATCTGCAGTCAGATTGATGCTTCTGAAACAAGCATGCATCATCAGACCTAGTTTCAAGAGAGAAAATCTTTACTTATTCGTATTTCATAATGTCTGAATGAGCCTCTGAAAGGTTTCACCACTTTCACCTAACATCTAAATATAAGACACTTACCCTGGACAGCAGTGAAGCGGCCGACCTCCCCTGCCACTATGCCAGGCAGCAAAAGTAAAACTGTACTACCTATCTGAAATCCAGGAGTTTCTCAGTACCAGCAGCACCATAGGAGATGTTGGCTCTGAGTGCTTTGGCACTGTCAGCACTGAAAGTTGTTTGACTTCTGGTAGGCTTGTAACAAGTTGCCAGTACAATGGGATTATCATACCAGCCTTGTTTTACTACCTCTTTGTTCTGAACAGGAATCTAAAACCATAAAACTTGCTGGGGTGAAAGTGTTATTCTCATTTATTAATAAAGAAATTATTCTTCTAAACTTTGAGAAGGATTACAAGCAGAAATCTTCTATTATGTCTTAAAACCTTATTGGTTACCCCACAGGGTAAGAGTTTAATTGTTAGCCTACTAACCTATGTGTACATAGCACAGATTACTAAAACTGGGATTTGCTTCTGTGCCTCCTGTTATATATCATTCAACTTTATTGAGTAATACAGGATGCCTAGATCTGACTAAACATGATCATTTGCTCCATACCAAATATGTAGGAACTCTGTGGGTCTTCACAGATCCAGATATCCCAGGCATCCCCTGGGAAATCCAAGCATACCTATGGAACACTTTATCACTTCAAAAAATCAACTCATAAAAACAGCACCTCAGACTTCCTGAAAAAGATTTAGCATCAATATTCAGTTTACTCAAATTTTATCTTCCAGGCTCATGCAATGGGAACACCAAGAGGCTCAGCTTTCCTTTAGACAGAATTACTTCAGCTGCAACTTCATCCATATCCTTTCAAACCACAGAGGAACCATTGCAGCACCTATCAGCAACCTTCCTTAATCTCCTCTTCAAAAGCTTCCAGCCAGCACAGCAGTTTGAAGGCAGTTCTGAGGGGAACTGTTAAGAACCACAGGTATAAGAGTCGCTCTGTATTCTGACAGCTAGTTCATTTTAGAACTTGCCTGGTGTTGCCAAGGACTGACTGTTTCTTGAAACTCTCAGTAAAAGCATGATAGGCAATTTCCAAGCTCTCTCTAACTTTGTGCTTCCAACCCTCAACTGGAGGCTTTGGAACAACAAGAAGTCATTTCCCTAATAGACCCAAGGCAGAAGAGGAAGCACCTACAGAACCTTAAGGGGAAGAAATGCTAACTCTACTTCTATTGCACAGGCATTTTGGAGTCTCTCATTTCCAAATATTTGTTCTTCCATTTGTTTGTATGCAGTCCAAAATCTATCTGTATATGGTGTTTCTCACAGCTGTGATGACAGCACCAAACCAGGCAGAGTAATACACCAGAGAGCCTGCTTCAGTGCATTTGTAAATTAAACAGACACACTGCTGCACTTCACATGTATTATCAATTTATTTTCAATATTCATTTTGAGTTAGTCATACAGAAATATTGTCTCAGAGCTTCATGCAACAGGAAAGCAGCTTTGTACTCAAAGCCCTCATCTGCAGGCTATTCCAGCAAGTGCATTCCTTCCTTTCTGTGGCACTGGACTGGATGATCTTGGAGGTCTTTTCCAACCTTAATGATTCTGTGATTCTATAGCTACCGTCTCTATGTCTGCATCTGCTGGCTTTTATAAATAGAGAACACAGTGCAAGTGCAAAAGCTACTTTATACCTACAGCAGTTTTTTCATTACAGTAACAATAGGGTTGCTGTGAATTACACGCTCAAGAAACAGGAAGGTAAGCTCAGTTTTGCTAGAGACCATTCAAAGCAGTATAAATAGTGAGATTCATTTCTTTTTACGAATAAGGGAAAATCCCGAGTTGAACTCAAAATCAGAAAGAAAGAAAGAAACCTATACAGACATAAGAACAGGCAGTGATGAAGCATGTGACCCTATCTGAACTGATGGATTTGAGTACTTCATGTCACATAGACTATAGTAAGTCAAGTACTGTTTTAAAACAGAATCATTCTGTGATGAAGCTGTTCAAAGTGTATTTATCAAAATAAAGTACATGATCTTAAACAGAACACTGTGTAAACATATCTGATGAGATTGTATTGGCTCTTGCTACTTGTTGGGAAAATAGAAACTAGTCTAAATATGGGATGTTAAAGTCATGCAGCTTACAGAATGTGGCACTTGCTTCCATATACCTATAGATCTGAAGTGACTGCTAGTGGCCAGTTTTTGAAAAGTGAGTGACAATCAACTTCAGGCACAAAATCATCCCAAATTACTCTACCAAAGCTGTCTTTTTAGAATAAACAATATCTGTCCAAAGTATAAGATACAGATGGAAATTTGCAGAAGTTGTGTATAACTTGGATGCAGTGCACACCTGAACATCAGTAAACAAATACCTTGATGCCTGGGTGTGCTTATTTTACATGTGATCTTGAGAATGCTGGTAACTTTCTGAAGAATTATCAGATTTCTGTAAAATGCATCAAGATCCACTCTAGAAAATGGTGAGCTGTAAGTAAAAACAATTATGAGAGGAGAAGAGCGGACTGAAGAGAGACACAATGTGTGTTTGCTTTCTTTTGGTGTCAATAAACAGCACTTGTGAATTAGTTATGCAATAGGTGACAAATAAAAAAAAACATTTCCATTTTTTTTCTCAAAAATATTTAGTGTATTATTTAAAGGAGACTGCTAACAGGTTTTTCTTTTTCAAAGAAACTTTAAATTATACTTCTGGAGCAGAATTGCTGTTTGTACTTATTTTTCAACTCCTAACTTATAAAGAAACTCATCTAACACATTAACATATAGGATAGCATTTATTGTATATGTATGTTTTATTTTTAATTAAGTTTTCAGAAAACAACATAAACTTCTCAGCTCTTTGTTAAACCTTTTGGGTGAATCACATGAGCAACCAGTTCCACCATATCAGTGTAATCATTCAAAGAATACTTATGCATGAAAAGTGGGTCAGAATATTCACTTGGAGAAATGATACTCTTCTTTGTATGTTTGTTTCAACGTAGTTATGTACTTATATGGAATTGTTAAACTAATCATATTTTTGCCAAACTGCCTATAAGATAATCCACCTACTACTCACCAACTTCAAAAGAAAAATTAAACATTTTTCTGTCATTAAACTTTTTTTCTATGGGTTTGAGCTTCTGAAGCCAGAAGGTCACTTGGATTATGTATACAATGCTAGTAGTTGCATTCCTTAACTCTACAAAATGCCATGAAGCTTGCTATTTTCCAAAATAGCTTTGCAAACAATGACAATTACTGCCCAGACATTTTCAAACACAGCAGGTTATTGGCTTAGGCAGTGATGGAAACCCTAAAAAAAAAAAAAAAGATAAATATTTTGAAATGGACTGTAAATCAAATTTGTGCACTGGACTAGGAATGGATTATCTGCCTCTAAACAGTAAAAGATGTTTTCATTTGAGGAGATTTTTCCATACTTATTTACTAGAAATGATTTTAAATAGTGTATTTGTAAGTTTTTCTAGCCTCTCAAGGTTTTTAGCAGTATCACTTTAATAAATATTCTGATTAGTTATATATATTCTACCCATTTTACTTACTGCTGTCAAAGAATTCACTTTTTCTCAATCTTTTAATAAAAAGTGTTTTGTTTTGTTAATTAAAAAATTGATGAGAACAATGCTATGTCAGATTCAAGCTGCTCTGCAAATATTTATAGCAGATGTATCAGCAGTCTCAGTTGAGCGAATTTCTAGGATGTTATTAACTGTGTTCCTGACTGAGAATGAGCCTGTTACAAAGTGATGTACAATATTCTGACACACCAAGAAAAAGAAGGCCACTTTGTATCTTTCATTTCAACAGGAAAGGAACAGCAAGTACAAAAAGCCCAGCAGAGAATTCATACAATCGACTGATCAAGCTTTGGCTAGATTCAATACTGAGGCAACAACAGTACTTCAAAGGCAGTGGTATCGTATATGTTGATCGCTCTGAAAGTAATGTCACCTATTTTTATTTCCATGGAAACTGCAACAGATGCAAAAAGCAGAAAAACACTGATTGACAGAGGAAATTATTAGCTACAACACATTATTTTTCAAAATAGTCACCACCATTAATTACACATTTTCATCTCCTATGAACAAGATCCTGGATGCCATTCTTGCAAAGATCTGCAATGACAGAAGTGATACAGTTTCACAGTTGCTAAGACAGTGTTGTTTCTAGGAATATGTTACCCATGGAGTCCACCTTTCATTGGTCCAAATAGATCAGTGTCAGAAAGTACCAAATTCAGACCATATGCTGTGTGTGGTAGGACAGTCCAGTCATGATTGGAAATATGCTCCAGCATCTTCAAGCAGGCATAAGGCCTAGTGTTACTGTGTTGCAAGAGAAAGGTTGTCTTCTTCTCTGGCCTGAAGTTTGAGCCTTCAGCTCTGTTGGTTGAGGTGCCATGGTCAGAGCTGATGGTTTGTGCGGGTCCTTAAGAATCAAGAAAGATCACTCCTATCCCAAAAGACAGTGTACAGCACTTTACTCACTGAGGTCTGTGAACGTTTTCTTTTGAAGGAGAAATCATGTGTCACCCCTCCATAGACTGCCCTTTTTTACTCAAGCTTGTAGTTGTGACACGTCTCATCACCAGTAATGATGTGATCAAGGAAACTGCCACCTTAAGCCTCTTTTGTGGTTTTATGATTTTTGTTATGTTTTGTTAGTGCTACGCATCATAACATCATGTAGTGCACTGGGAGTTATAGAGTTAATGCTCCAGTTCCATGGATTGTTGATAGTTTAGGGTATACCTCACTTTCTCTGAAGAGAAGAACAACATATCTCAGAAGACTTCCTCTGTTCCTTTTCTATTTTCTATTTAGAGGGAAAGATAAAACTGTTCGGGAGTCCCAAGGTGGTTCCCCTCTTTCACTGATATCTCTGCAAAACATGCTTCCTAGCTGTCTTGCCTTCAGCACTAGAGTAAGGCCTTTCATTTTGGACACTGCCTGTCATTTTATTTGATTTGTTAGCTTCAATTCCAATTTTATTATCTTATATTGTGTTATCTTGCATTCCATTGTCATATTTAGTCAATTAGTTTTCTACAATTATCTTCTTGTTGCTGTTTTGTTTTTTGACTCATTTTCGAGCATGGATCTGTGGGTCCACCCACCCCATTTAGTCATGGAACCAGGCTGAGCTGGGTCTTACTGGCTCATTAGATCCTGAAAAATTTCCATACGGTGTTCTTCCTATTCTTGTGTGAGCTTCTATGGGACCCATCTGGACAAGTCTGGGGACATTCCAACATTGTCATCATCATTCGCAACACACTGAAGCTGATATTCAGCTCCACATACAGTTCCCTGGTAGTAATTGGTCAATTTGCATGGATGAGCTGATCAAATCACTCTACAGCTGTGCATGGCTGTCTGGAACACAGCTTATCTTCCACACTGCTTATCGCCACTGCTGAAACACACCATCCATTACCCCACTGTGGTTACACCCACTGTCTGGTCTCCATAAACATTCAAAGTATCAATGAATGTCAGTGAGTGCCATTTTTTTTCCCACATGAATAGAATGAAGGAATTCAATGACACACTTTTGCTCCATATGCACTTCCATGTCAGATGCCACTGTCAGAGAGCCCCTCTGCTGCCACGTGTCACATGTAATGGGATATTGGAGGGAAGGTTCAACCTCTGCTGCCATACCACCAGCATCTGCTTCTGATGCCACGTGTCAACATAATAAAATAGGAAGCATCACTTTCAGAACAGACCTCATATGTGCACCAAGAGCTGATTATGAATTGTCAGGTTTCCGACTCTGTGCCTGATTCATATTTTCTGGGAAAGCAAGAGAGGATGACAGCAACATTACCTTTAGTAATACCATAAGTTCAGGGTCACTGGCACACTCATGAAAGAAGGAGTATGTGAGAAAGGATGTTGCTGCATAGCTGTTGAGACTTTAAATATAATATAGAAGTGGCACTGCATCTCTTTTCTACCTGATCAGAGATGTTACAGATGAGAGTGCAGGCAGAATATCTGTGGGCTCTTGCAGTTTTCAGCTTGAGGACAGTCCCTTGAATTGACTGAGTAGGACATAGTACTTCAGGTCATTATTTTTATGAAATGGGGAAAAGCTTAGAATTTGATAAACAGTTGCACTCACAGAGGAAAACAATTGGCACTTCTTAAAAAGTGTATATTCCCACCCATAATGGAACATTACAATTCTATGATTTATCATGCCAGCCCTTGTAATTTTTTAACGTCTGATGATACTTGTTTTCTACTGAAAGACTTCTGTAATTACTTGAATCCAGCTGTTGAGTTTTCTACTTCTCATCTCACCCTTAAAAAAGTATTTTTCCTTCTAATCTTAACACTAGAGGAGAAAAAATTTGATGCAAGTAAAACTTGAGGTTTCAAAAATGACTAATAAGAGAACAGCAACCCAGGCTTTTGATTTTGCTTTGGTGTCTGTTATTTTTTTTTTCCCAAAGACACTTGCATAATTTTATTTTATTTTATTTTTTGAGCATTAAGGCTCATTATTCTTTTTTTGAACTGCATGTTTTTCTGAACTTCCACATGTGAAGCCCACGCATGCATGAGCCTTTAAAAGCAAACTCCAAGAGGAGCATAAATTTTATGAAAATAAGCATAAGCTAGTGAATACACAAAGTGTGTAATATTGAAAAGAAAGGAAAAAGACAAGATGGCTTTTTACACTTAGCCACAGCATCCTATTTGCACAAATTCAGGCTCCTTGTGCAAGGTGACTGCTTTCACAGTTATTTTGCTCAAGCCAGAGAGATAATCAAAATGTCAGTCCAAACTTTATCAAAACTTGTTCCCAGTCTTACTCCTTTTTTGGACTTTGGTTTTACTTTTTAAAGACCTTAAGTGTAAAATTATTAACAAGGAACATACCTCCTGGAAGATCTTTGGGATCCTGATGACCAGCTGAGAGTCAATATACACTCTAAGTGTTCATCAGCTCAGCAGAACTACATGGGACTCCCTGAGTACCTGGCACTGGAGAACACTGCTGTCTTCATGGCAGGCATGTTTATGGACATCATTTTTGCAGCTGCTACTTTTTGTACTCATGTGCAGTTTGCTTATCTTCTAAATGCAACATAACCAATTATAACAGGATGTTAATGTCTTACCAAATGAGATCTTTATTAGGCTGATTAGGACAAAAAAGTTTTTGAAAATGCATGGTAAGGGAAATCAGGCTGTGGCCATTTTGTGTTATAAAGAGTTTTACTGATAACTGCAAGTAGTAATAGACTGAGCTAATCTCTTAAGCCTGACTAGAAATCCCAAAACAGACTACTATCTTGTCCTTGTATTTTGCCTTCGCAGCAAACTTGAAGTCTTTTTGCTTTTTATTTAAATAAGCTGTCTCATTCTCTATTTCACAGTGATTCTGAGCAAGCTGTGGTTAATTGATGTGTAATTATTTATAGCTGTCATACTTCCCCTCCTCCACAGAAACTCAGTTACCAGCAGGACCTTTGATAAAATGTTTGTGAAGGATAATACATTTGAAGTCAAGTGTTATCTACTAATTGACAGGATGGTTTCAACAGTGTAACCTTATCTTAGGTAAATAAACTTCTAAGAAAGCTTTGAGCCACAAAGGGCAAATGAGATGTTTGAGATTCCTTTTCGCTGCAGGTCTTGTTTTGATAGTGCATTTCAATAGCAAAGGCTAAGTGTGAATGGGAAAGAGACAAAAGAGAGACACATATCCCTCTGTTCATATCTGTTCTGAACTTAGAATCTTGAGGGGGTCTTCAGTTATTGTGGTTGAAAAATTAAAAACAAAAAAAATTCTCATTTGAAAGCAAGTAATAGCATTTTACTGGCTGTAATATTTTTCTTTAGATTTTTGTTTAAGTTTCTGAGTTAATTTTACTCTTTAACACAAATTCACAAGCCAGACAAAAATTAGGGTTTTTCACATGCAATGAAGTGTCAAAATAAAATACCAGATCAAAGGTAACAATACTACACATCAACTGCGAGATTCCACAGTCATGAGAGAAAACGGCAAAAAAGATGTGGTATGGTCCCAAAGGAAGAAGAGAATGGAGGGAAGAGAAGTTCAGGCCCAGTGTGCAAAGGCTGAGCAATGAATGAGCCAGCCCTGAGATAGACTGCAAACTTGTCAAATACACATAGCTGTTACTCATATCAGGCCCTGACTCTCTCTGATCACAATTCAAGGATAATAGATTGCATTGACCATATTAAGTGCTTTGCACTTCTGTACAATGATTTGCTTTGTAAGAATACTTGGCCTCTAAGCAATTGTGGTAATAAGAATTTAAGATGAACTCCCAATTTAACCTTGTTTCCTGAGATTCCTGCTAAAACTGGAGTCTATGTACTTCCACAGAGATGTAACTGGTAGACACTCCCACACATGCAGAACTGTTACCTCAACTTACTTTAACATGAAGTATTACTCAATACCATTCTGTCTTAAGGGGAAAAGAGATTTCAGTCCTACACACGACTGATTCTCATTACAAAAGATAAATAATATTACGATGGAATTTCAAACAATATGAAAAATGATTTTGTTATGTTATAAACATCGTAAAAACGTGTTCAGCTCTAAAGGGTCTGATGTCAAAAGGTGGATGAGGAGGGAGGAGAGAGTTAAAAAGCTGTACTGACTGTGAAGTGTTTAGCTTTGAAGAAATTCAGTTTCTAAGAGCCATGTCTTAGCCCTTACCAGCCAGGCCAAATCTGATCCCTCTGGGTGGTCATGGCAACCAAAGCCTGGAGCTTTCTCTGGCTGAGCATTCACTTCTAGCTTCCAAAACACTTCCTTTGCTATCTGAAGCTGTGATCAGATGGGTCCATTCCAAACAGGATTACTAGAGAAGTGAGGTTATTTATTAAAACAATCATCACAGGTCTTCTCTGAAAAGGTCTTACATCTTATAAAGATGGCATCTTCTCACTATTACTGCAGACATGCATCCTACCCCTTTCAAGGTCATATTTCAGTTATTTTCTGACTGGCAGCTATACAACTTCTGATGAGCATTAACCATGGCCTATCAAACTCAACAAAAATGGGACACAGAATCTTTAAATGCATGCGGAGCTGCATTCTGAGTGGCTCTGTTTCCTAAACTGGACATGAACTCCTCTTTTAACTGAGCTAGATATACTTGGGAAGCTACCAAGTCCATAGAGCTGTAGTGAACCTTGTTATGTGGCCGACTCAGCCCTTATAAATCCATTTGGGATTCCATTCTGATTACTGCATGCAAATGCTCTTACACCATTCTGTCTAGGACAAAGATCTGAGGGACCACACAGAAGCAATGATCCATCCTTTCCACCTCGTTGTTTGTGGTGAAGGGAAAACAGCCAAATAGGGCGTCACTTCTCACAGAATGACTGCCTCAGCTTAGTAATGGCCTTCTCTTAAGATTCTCATACTGATGAATGACTGACTGACTTCAGATGAAGCTTGCAGGACTCACCCAAAGACTTCTGTATTGCAAGTCTAAAAAGTCCTGGATTTTAGTTCCTAGTAATACAAATAAATAAAATAAAATAAAATAAAATAAAATAAAATAAAATAAAATAAAATAAAATAAAATAAAATAAAATAAATTTTAAAAGTCAGCAAAACAATCAAGGGCTATTCGGCATTCTAGAGAGTGTGTTTGACAGTCTTTCTAAGAGATCAAATACAATTAGGGATTTTATTAATGAAGGAACAATTGTGGGAGATAGAAGGGAAATCAGAAGAAGAATAAGCAAAACCTCAGGTAAAAATGGTAATCAATGAAAGATAGCCTCTACAAGAAATGGATAAAATAAAAGAGCTTAACACAGAAGTGTAACAGCAGAACTGGCTCTAGAAATAAGTTTGGGATGTAGGAAGAGTGCATTTAAGGAAGGGATTTATGTGTGCTAGGGACCATGTCAGCTTAGGTAGTGTTAGGTATAAGGTAGCAGAAGAGGAAAAGAGAAGACCATATATTTCAGTATATGCAGCTTGTTGTTGCAGTCCAAAACACAATTGCTCCAGGGTGAAAGAATACTGAAAACTGGACAACAGTGGTAAGACTATCAGGTAATAACTTGTAGTGTGAATGGACATAAGAGTTTTGGAATTACAGAGGAAACTGTTATTACATGAAGTAATTTACTAAGACTATTCCATCTTCAATTTATGGACTGAAAGGCAGTAATGCTACTTAATAAAAGATAGATAGAAATATCAGTATCTTTGAAATATGCAGTTGTTTTTTGAATAATCCTCATTAGTAAACAGAATAAAAATAAAAAAAACCCCAAGAGTATAAAATGCCTTGTAAAAATATTTATGTTTCTGTAACTTCTTTTGCCTCTGATTCTCATTAAGAATGACTGTTTTAATGAAAACAGGAGGTAGATTTTAACTTATTCTAGAGAAACAAAAATATTCTACAGGACTCCATCACAGATTTCAATACAGGATATTTTAACTGCATCACATAAGAAAAAGAAGCATCTCTCAACAACAATGACCTAAGCACCAAGTCTTCTGAAATGACTTTGTGCCCTGTATTTATAGTTTCCGATAAACTTCAGATAAAACCTTAAAAGCTCAATGCAAGAAGGACATTTTATTGTTATTGTTGACTGACTGGTAATGAAATCATTCCAAGAAGTACAGGATATTTTGCTGCCATTAATCTCATTCTTGATCTACATTTATTGCTTAGGCTAAAATATTATTTAATAAAGTACATGATCATATTCTTGACTTTTCCTTCTCCTTACTCTTTTGCTTATGTATGACAAACTGCTGAACGACAGAATTCTGACATAATGTATAGATGTTACTTGAAAGATAACATCTCACACATATATTTTGATGCTCCTGATGAAGCAAACATTAAGCATATAGAATTCCAGCAACTGCAAGTCAGACAACTGTACCATGGGTATCATTCTTAAAAGCTGCAGTTTTATTTTACTAAATTGTCTATGTTAAAAACAAATTTGTGCCTGGTGTGGAATTTCACTGCATCAAGTGTTACAATATTTTTGTTTTCATTAAAAGCAGAAGATTGCATGTACAACAAGTGTTAAGAAACATGACAATAAATTAGGATATAATTTACAAAAAGCAAAAAATAATAATAATAAAGTAACAGTGTACCACATTAATACTGAGTATAAAATAATAAGCAACTAATCACAATAATACAAAGGTAATTTCAGTCTGTATTATTAAGGATATCTATGTAACATTCACTCCATTACAAAGTTCCTAACAAAATGGCCTATTTTGGGGTGTACACACCTTAAGGGGTTAATCTGTAGATTTTCCTTTGTTTTGATCTTCAGCTGATAGCATTGCTCAGTGAAAGTACTGGCAGCAGACTGATTTCTGTATTAAATATTCTACTATTTGATTCCAGGCCTGTCATATTTATAGCCTGCACAAATAGTCATATTGTCACTATTAAGGAATATAACACTATTTAGCTTAGATTACATAGTTGGCTACAGCGTAGCAGCAGCAATGAACTGTGCTGTGGAAACAAATTATTTTTCTTTGATTTAGTCTGAAGTGTTGCTTAGTCTGTAAATCCACATACATTCTGTTTTGTTCCCTTTAACAATAAAATTCAATGTTGCTCCAGGGAGTTCTTTAAATTCCAGCCTCAGAGCTGTTACATTGAGTAAACACGGGACTCCCTAGTGTTCTAGCACCAGTAAGAGAGCAAAATGTGTCTTAGGAAACACGCCTTCCCATTTCCATGTCCTAGGTGAGGTAAAAAACCAAAACATATAGAAAACCCTTTTCTTGTTAACTGAAAAGACACATTATCTGATAAACACAATCATGCCCTGGAGAAAACCGGACCCTGATACAGAGAGGCCTCTTGCTTAGAGAATGCCATAGCAACGCCTTTCCCTTTAATTGTATTTTTGACTTAACCAGGGCATGCTAGCACCAAGGTGTTTTGTCAAAAGAACACAGAAAATTTATTCACTTAACTATGAAGGACTACAAACTGCCTCTGATCCACATGCGCAACTCCCAAAGGCTGTTTACTGGTGTCAGTTTTAACAGGAGTTGTTTACATAGTGATGAGAGCAGCAGATAAGCATACATGAATAAAGGCAAGCCAACTGAAAATGAGTTCCACTGGTCACAGGCATAACGAAATGAAAACACTGGCAAGAGGTAGCAGATGACAAAAATTTGATGGTAATGAACATGTGGATTACGCAAAACCCCACTGAGAGATTGTCAGTAAATTAGGGGGATTTCATAGTACGAGTCCTCTTAATAGTATCTACTTCTCCATGATAATTCACATTAGTAAATACTGTGCAACACATTTGACTTGTTATTGATAAAATATGCTGATATACTTCAATCTCATCATATTTTGAAATCATTTTTCACTGAAAAGTGTACTTTTTTAAAAAGTGCTATTTGAGTTAGAATTTGTAACATGTTACTGTTCACATAATTTTAATTGCACTACAACAAAGGAGGCATAGATGGACACAAAAGCACATTCATCAAGTACCTGCTGCAAATTGCAAGTGTTCAAGTACAATATATTAAAATAAACAAGTACCCACTTTTCTTATCTCCTTGTTGAGTCTGTAACTGAGAAGTGAAGGGGAAAAGGAGTATGACATTATGCTTTTTTAATGGTAGAATCTTGAATATGAATTGCCTAAGTAGTTTGGCTTCACATTTAAAAATGCAAGGTAATTGGTGAGTATTAAAATTATGCTAATATGAAGTAAGTGAAGTATGGCAGCAGAATATTTGGAATAGTTAGAATCTTATGGAATCTAGTTACTAATCCAGAGACAGGATTTTCTTCCAGTCTCATACTGAAAGCTGCCTCAAGCTTTAAATACGATCCAGCTTGAAATGTGTACTTGGCCATTCAGGTCAAGGTGGCCAGACTTATTTCTAGCCACCCCTTTTCCAGTGTGCCTTACCCCTAATTGCCTGGCATGTACCCCGGCTCAAGCACATTCCTGACTTCTCATTTAAACAGAATCTATATATCCCCACAAGTCTTTGGTTGTAACCTTGTCTACTATGATATGGTCTCCTGAACTGCAGAGTCTCACATATATGTCTCACATATTCTTCCTCATAAACAAATATCCTTCCATTACAGTATCAAAGAAGGGAACATCTGGAATCTATTTAACTCCCAGCAAAGGATTGTTATTACACAGTAGGCTTATCTTTTGCACTGATACTTCTTGGTCTTGGAGAATCAAAAGCAACATATATAACAGATCTGGATGCCCACTAAATTGTTCCTTCTTTGTGGATAGTGATGTAAACAAAAGTGCGCTGGAGTCAAAGTCTTACATTCTAAGCAAGCTGTACAGTAGTAGTGAAAGAGCTGGCAATACAGCCTTCACTACCATTGGAGTCTGCCTCCCCCATGGAATTGAAATATGTTCCCTTTTAGTGGACACCTCAGTTTTGCTTGTACAATGGTAAGATGGCTATAAAACTGCAACACAGATTTCATTTCATTTCATAGCACACTTGTTCTTCATGCACCACTGCAATAACTGTTGCACCTTTTAAAATAAAGTCCCTCATGGTTGTTCTATTGAGTATAGCTTTATATGTGGCTCACAGCAGTGTTCAGGAAATATGGATTACTCCAAAGGGAATTAGGTGGAATGAAGGAAAAATACATATTCTTTTATTTATTTTTTGCTCCTTAAATAACATTTCCGAACTCTTTCTATAATTTAAATTGTGGTGCTATGTCATGAGATAAAATAATTTCCATTTTTAAGCTACGACTTAACTTTTTTTTTATTCTTCTTTACTTCCATAGTAGACCAAGTCATAACAGCTACATTTTAAACAGTTTTAAATACAAATGGATTCAGTGTCATCGCTAAGTCCATAATAAAAATTATTTTAATGGTCCAAGGAGGTAAACAGACTATTGGATCGAGTCAAAAGAACACAAATGTTCCACAGTAAGCTATTCTATATGTGTTATGTGGATCTTTCCAATTTGGCATGCCCTCCTTATACTGTGTCCAGCACTTTGGATGAATAAATCCCACTTCACAGAAGTTAAAATAATATTGAAATCCTGTCAGCTGGGGCTGACCAGTGGTTACGTTTTCCACAGGGTAATGCATTTCCAAGGACGTCAATCTTATTCCGCTGTGTGGCTCTCTTCAATAGACACTCTTCCACAATGATAATAACAAGGCACATTCTCATGCTTTCTGTGGGTCAGTGTCCTTGGCAGGTCTTGCAGCACATCTGTCTGAAGTATGCACGACTGCAGAACTTGAACTTCAGCACCAGTGGGCAATATGCCACTTTGTTCACATCTTTGCACTCTAATAATTAAGGGTATTAAAGATAAAAAATAATAATAATAATTAGAAATATAGAAAATTTGAGATTTAACACATTCCTGCTTTTTCCATCCACCGTGCTACACTTTTCCTTATCCATCATAGTGCACAAAACACGTATTTTATAAAGCCATAAAAAAGTCTGCAGGGCTTATCACCCAGGCATTTAGAAGTGTGCCCACTCTGTCTTGAAAGAATTACCATTTATTGGTATAAATGACAATTTTAGACAGGTAGGAAATATGAGCCATTTTTCTTGAAATATTTTTACTTCTTCTTTCTCAGGAGTTAATTTATTCATCAGTCAGAGGTTATCCAAACTCTAACATGACTTGCAATATTTGGTATCATGCCTGTGCATTTGTAAGAAGCCTTGAAATAGTATATGCATAGCAGTGAACAGGAATGGGGAAAACAAAGAGTGTTATGAATAATGGCACAAACAGCATAAGTTCAGTGACTTGATTGAATTTTGGATTACATTCTAGGCTTGGTTCCATTAAGTCCACACTTTCTTTTACGCATGAGAAAAAGTCATTTTAATGCCTACAATAGACATGTAAGAGCTTTTTTCCATACTTGGGCTTACTGACTCAGCAGCTACACTGGCAGGTATCTTTCTCTGGAAGAGAAGTACAATTCTGTCTGCCACGTGAAGGAAGGATTCCTGCATTTCCATCTTATGCAAGTTGTATGTAATGCAACTTGTCAGTGTACATTACATGAGCAACGCTGGAATATACCATGCTTCTTCTTCAGCCCAATTTCCTTTCTGTAGAAAGAATGTGGTAATAGGGGACAGAATGGTTTGAGCTATGTCCAGTTCTTACTCTGATATAGCTGGAGATATGGCTTAATCTGAGAGGTTTGTGGTACACTCAGGTTATACAGCTGAGATGTTGCTACTGCAATCTACTGCAGATTTGCATTACACTGGACTAAATGTTGTGGTAGAATTCTGCTACAAGATTTACATCTCTGGTTAAAAGCATTTGCACACTTTGTCTTCCAGGATGACTTCGGCAAAGAGTTTTGCTTCACAGATAGGAAGATGGAAGAGATGCATAATCAGAAAAAGCAAAACCCACATTTGCAAAAATGATGTGGGAATAATTAAGTTAGATGAATTTATCAGAAAATATTTTGTCTAGAAAAATGCTAAAATGTTGCACTTGACACAGTTCTCCCTTTCCAACATTTCTCAAATTACAACAGCTATGAATACACGAATAATAAGGAGAGGAACTAGCAGTATTTTAACTATTATATTATTTTGTACTGATTTGTTATCTAGAAGAGAAGACTGAGGGCCAGGATTCTGTTGTTACAAGGTACAATAAACTAAAAGTCCTCGATTCTCAGGTGGTCTGCAGGCAAAGTGTGAAAAAGACAACATACAGACAAAATATGCAGGTAGGAAAAGCAAAAAGTAGTAGTGAAATAAACCCAATCAGGAAGTACAATCCTTCAGTTATTCCTATTTTTTTTTCCTTATATATATGTATCTTACATCCCAAAAAGACAGTGTGAATATGAGAATTTCTAGTATTTGAACCTAGGAAAGCCTTAGTGAGTCTGAACTTAATGGACTGTACTGAACAGTATTTCTTATCATGGCATAATGTGTGCTTTTAGCTAGACAAGTAGAGGCATGAAATGATTTAAATTTTCATTTCAGATACAGCACTTTCACTGTACCTGCTTCACTTCTGCTTCACTTCTATTCAATATTTTAAGTGCAACTTTTCTAATTTTTTAAATTTCTCAGTGTCAGAAGAAAAAACACTGCAGGTAGCTGAGTGAAGCACAGAAGTATCTCTCTATCAGCAACTGCACCCAGTCACTATTTTATTTTGAAGCCTCTTCCCAAAAGAGGACAAATATATTCCAGAAATATTTCAGTCCCCATGTTGATGAAGACAGAATATGGGAGAGACAGACAATGAATTGTAAACAAAGTGAGGAATAAAAAGGTTTGCTCGATCTTAATGTAAAAGTTCACAAGATCTTAAAAACAAACTCATTCACATTGCATGTAGTTAAACACAGGTAAAGCTGCTAATTCCATTTTTGCTATTTGGAATTATCCTACTTCATATTTCTTTACATTTTTCTTCCTCTTGACTAATCTGGACACTGTTCAGCCACTGCCATTTGGACAGAAGAAAGACAATATCCTGGAAGGTGTCCACACCTTGTGTTCCAAAAATAGTTCTGAAATAGATAAGGTAGGTGACAAAGTAGCCTATTTTTCACTGTGGTTGAATCGAAGAGGGTGAATCTTTTTTTGTTACTAGTAACTACTGCTAGTAAATTGCAATGAACTGCATATATTACTGCATTGTTTCCTGAATTTTGTGGTCAGATCAGACAACATTATAATACCACTTATTGCATTAAATTAATAAAAACCACAGAATGCCATTGCACCTTCTAAACTTAGAGAGATTGTTAAGGCAAACTACGCAAAATACAAGGGAACTGAAATAACATAAAACTAGATTATATTGTCCATCAGGTAAAGTTTCAGTTGGCATTCAGCAGTCTAGATTAAGCAGACTTAGAAAATAAAATATTCTGAATAAATTTCAGATCGTATTACATGCTGACTGTAGAGCAAGTGGAATGCTACAGCGTTTGCTTCAAAATCTTGTCAACAATATTCTAAATCTCCAACAAAGAGTTTGGTGGGGAAAAAAGATCTAAAGGAGATATTTAATTTCACAAAATATATCTTAGTTTTATTTTACTAATAGTATATCCCTTATATTTTTTTCTATTATTTTATGTAAATGACCTACACTTTTCTGGGGAAAGTGCTTCCAAATTGGACCAAAACTATCAGTATACAGTGGAGCAACTCAAGCTTCCTGAAAAATACATACATTCTTATCTTGGATCAGCACAACCATGAAAGCACAGAGTAACCCTCTCAGCTGCAAACCACTGATCAAGGCTGAAGGTATTTCTTTCTTACAGTGGGACCCAAAGCACAAGGTAGTACCAGTAGGCTGCATGAGGACATAGGCCTTGTAAGCAAACAGATATGCTCTGCTACATACATGCACTCCCAAAGGATAAAATCTTTCCTTCATGAAGCTCAAATTACAGGCACAAAGTATACAATCCACTGTACCTGAAGAGAAACAGAAGCATACATAAAGGCATAGAATGCCCTTTTCACAAATATCACTGGCAAGGAAATACCAGAACTCACTTGCTTAGATCATGATCAACTCATCATATTAAAGGGAAAACAAAACAAAACAACACAAACACTGCTAAAACTGGTACATGAAAATGGAAGATACACTAGATATATTAGAACTCCTCATCTTTCTAAAAGACCAGATTTTGTTTTAAAAAGATCTGAGATCCATTGTGCTCTTTAGGATTAGTCTGTTCTTGAAATCTTAAATGCTTTCTATTATCTACAGTATGCCAAAAAAAGATGCGTTTTGCTGCCTAAAGGGTAAAACCTCACCAACACAAGAGATGTCAGCTTCTCTTCAGTCTAAGGATTTTTAAGACCAAATGTATAAGCAGAAAATGTGCAATACATGCATACTATTTTGCAAATTCAGTTTGTGCTTCTTATATTTTGTATTTAATAGCAGCTCAAAATTGTTAATAAATTGGGATATATACTAAAATGCTTGCAAAACCGTTAAAAAAAATGAAAACACTTTTTTTTGGTCATATTTGGGATCAAGCACTGTAGTAGTTCATAGATTGCAGCTGTGTTTTTTTGGTTTTTTTTTTGAAAGGATACAGATATTTTAAATTCTTAAGTGAACTTTGAGATTGCATTTACCTGTGGCACTTGAGCCTCTTAACCACTTACAAATAATTAGAGGCTTCCACTAAATACCATCAGTGTGAAAGAAAAATAAGGTGCCAAGTGGCAGTGAACTGTCGAGAACATATCTATTGGACAAGACTGTGCTGTATCTTCTTCCTCTTAATTCCTCCTAGATTTTATTAGCTCAAATACAGTACTGTGCTAATGAGGCCATATGGCTGTCAGTACACAGTTCACCAACTTAGGACTGCAGGCCAAAGCACAGAAGTCCATCTGGAATACCACAAATCCCCTAATTTTTCCAGTAAAGGAATGGGTCCTTGAAAAACACTATTGCCAACAATCTTGCTTTTTATGGTTACCCTGCAAAGCTCCCCTTTGAAGTCTATGAACACCCAGAGTCCATATTTCATAGACAGTAACTGCCTGATGGTATCCATCTACAGGAGATCAGTGTATTTTTATAATTTTAAGAAATTACTGATGTAATGACAATAAATAATGATATGAACTCGTCATCTTGAAATTAAGAGGAGACTTCGACTTAATCATGCCCACATAAAAGTACTTTCCCTCCACTGGAAAAGAGATACTATCTATGGTTAAAATAAACTAATAGGCTTTAAGTTTTAAAGGACAGAAAGTCTCCTAGACTGATAATTAATAGCCTAAAGATTACTTAAGAGCACATCATAAAAATGGAAATTAAAGTAGTAAAGGACAAGTCTATTATGAAGACGTATTTCAAACAATAACATGGGATTATAAGCCCCTATTTAAAATTAAAACTTTAGAACTATAAGTTAACATTCTCATAGACAATTGTCAATGCATTTCTAGTAAGATTTTTGTATGCTTTGTTTCATCAAAATATCTCCATTTGACAGACAGTTTTACAAACACAGGAAATTTGGTGTTAATTAGAATAAGCTGAAAAGTATACAAACAGAATTGTAGCACCATGCAGCACTGAATCTACAGTCCCAGTTTGTCAGTGAATGTGCAGTTAACTACTTTTCTCTTCATATGGTAATCACTGATGGGGTAGGTACAAACTTGGTGGATTAAGAAGTATATTACATTCTCCCTGTTGTCATGAACATTTCCATTGAACCAATAAAGAAACTGGAAAATAAATTACATAAAATTGCAGTATTTTGTCTGCAAGTATATATAGCTTGCTTGTTTTTAAATGAAGAACCTGTATTTAGCTTCTCATTAACTTCACCTTGGAACTACAATGACTGATTAGTAAATAACTGCAAAAAAAAGCACAGGCTGGGCAATTATTTAAGTAGAGTTTTATTAATAAAAGAATACAGTAGCATTGACCAACTTATTTCATTCTTCGCAGATTAAATTATATTGAGATAGTAAACTTACCTTCTGTGTTGGAAATGGGAGTACTGTCACATTTACTTTCACACTGTTGCATTGATGGAGGTCTATGTGTTTCTGAACACTCACTGGATGCTTGTCCGGTATATGAGAGGCACTGTACAGTTCGCATCTGTTGCCCAAGACCACACTGTGCAGAACACTGAAGATAAAATATACACAAAAGTGAAATAAACTTCGATCCAGATTTTAAATATAAAACGAGATAAAGGAAAGTAATTAGGAAAAGTACACATAGATGCCTTTAAGAAGGCATCTAGAGAGATTTGGTCAATACAGAAAATAATTTTCATAAAATATTTAGCATTTTTCTACTTGACACTCTAAACATGTATTTCACTTTTGAAGAAAAAAAAGCATAATCCGATCTTAGCTCACAAAAGAGATCAGAGTTGAGGTATGAAAACATACTTCACTTTATTTCACATACCACATTCGAGCTTAAGTGTATATTTTCAAGAGAGAAATCATTTACTTTAGAACAAAGAGAAATAAAATGAAATACAACAAGAACTCAAATCTGCTAAAGAACTTTAAGGACAAAGACAAGTATCTTTCAAATAGAAATACTTCATACTTCAATGCTGTTTAAAATTTCTGTAATCAAACAGTCTGGCTTTAAGACTTACATAAATTTATGAAAAATAAGTGTCTGGACATCCAGCAGGAAAGAAAATATGGACTACAAATTAATTAGACTGTTACAAGACAAATGACTGTCCCCTGGTTAGCTAGGCTAAATTATTTTCATTACTGGCTTTTATTCATTTATTTTCTTTACTAAGAAAAAACTTAGCAAAAAATAGCAACTTGTTATTTCATAGCAGGCTATTAATCATAATTAGGATGCAAAAACATGATGAAAGAAGGAAACTCAGTATAAACTGTTTAGAAACACCACATAACTGGCAGCACAATTCAGCTGGAGCTGTAGCATCTTAGATCCTCAATAATTAAGCATATTGTACATAAGATCATAGAGCTAAGTTTTTTTCCTTGCTATGTATCTTTCTGTACAGTACAATATACAAATATTACAGATGGCTTTGTATTTCCATCAAATTTATCAAAACTAAATTCTATGTGTTTACAAAATACAAAAGTTTGAAACACTGCTGTATCATAAATTTCCTTCTCATAAAGCTGTAGTAAGGACTAGTTTATTTATAAAAAACACATACAGAAACTTACTCAGTAGAAATTAAACTGTTGTCCAGAATCAAGTTCAGCAAATACCTGGCACCATATTTAAATCTGAGACAAACAGGAAAACCTCTTACTTCAGACACGAGAACTACTTCTTATTTATTTCCAGCAACATCTTTACCCTCAGCAGGTGCTAGACGAATGGATAGCATGTAGCAGATTAATGGCAATAAATATCTGTATGGACTATCTTACCTGTCCCCAGTCTCCAGTAACCCAGCGAGGAGGAGGACATCGACCTAAACTACAGCGGATTCGGACTGGAGGTTTGCTCTCCTCTTGGCACTGAGCAGCTGGAAAAGTTTTTAAAAGATCGCTGCTCTTGCACAGAACAATTCGGTGTTTGAATCCGGGGCCACATTTTGGCGTGCACTGAAAAAAATATTGATATAAACATATAATGAAAATTCCTGTAAAATGTCAGTACATGTGTCAGAAATATCACTATGGAAAAATAGTAGAATATATTTATGTTATTACAAGTGAACCATAATTACAATTTTCCCAAGACTGTTGATTTTAAAATGCTTACAACACAAACAAGCTGGCTGATGACTGCAGTATTAAGCTAAGGCTTTTGTCTGTTTTAACTTGGTAAAAGTAGATTCCTTTTTTATTTATGCAACCACGTTACTATTTGATACATATATGAAGACTTCTAGGTTAGCTTTAAGACAAGCTTTGCTGCTAAGTAAAAAGGTTTGCCACATCTATCAGTATGAGACAAACTTGAGTAAAGCTCCCTGTTTTGCTTTTATTTTTTTTACACAAATTTTGTGCACCCTAAATACATCTCTACTATAAAATTAACAGAAGGCAGAGAAGGAGAACTGTACCTCTGGCTGAAATGCAGAAAGAATTAAATACTAAGTAGATAGTAAAAGAGAATGACAATGAATATGTCAGATCTTTTGCATCATAATCATGATTCCACAGTTCTGGTCCAAATTCCATGGAATAGCGCATGTATTTTTTTCCACAAATATTTCACATAAAATATAAAAACAGAACTAGAAGAAAGTGCCCTTTCCTAGCTGAGGTGGACTTTAACCTTAACTAGAGTGAAGTGCTTAAAAATCACTCAATCTCATTTCTTGGTTACAATGAATTTTATGAAATGTCAACAGGAGAGAGAAGGTTGAAACAACCTGCTTGGCAGCGCAAGGGCACTATACAGATCAGTTATTAATTGACTTTGTAAAAACAGCAGGAGACAGATAGATGTGAAACTTTAATATTAGAGTTGCACAGATCTGTGTTCTGCACTCTGAGCATCACATTCTAAAACCCAAAATACTATAAAAACGCAAACAATCATCTAGCACAGCCAACTCTTAAAGCAGGCTGATAGCTACTGCTGTAACTCACGTAGAACTCAGTTCATTGGACATGCTTAAAGAATGCCTTCTAAATTGAGGCCTCTGGAGGGGCTACGTAGAAAGGTGTCCAGCATGTGTGGCTTTTGGAAGAGTTTGGCATACAGCTTCTCTCGTGTATCAAGACAGGCAAAAAGCAGAACTTCTGATAATCGGTAAAATAAATGTCAAAATCCAAAGTTTCATAAAGTAAATGTCAAAATCCAAAGTTTCATAATCTCAAGAAAATGGTAGCAAACAAGACTTTGAAGATCAGCACTCAAATTTAGGTGCATCCATTTCCCAGTCTAGTTTGAAGCACCTAAAAAATTCTAGTAAGCAAGACAGACTGCACCCTATACCCAGAAATGAAAGTGAATAAGAAAACAGGTTCCCTACAATAATACTGAATGACCAATAAATAAAAAAATCAGTAAAATTAAACACAGCAATATGTCTCCAAAGCAAATGAAAGACAAAATATCCATACATACAAAACCAGAAAATATTGTTCCCCAAAATGGCAAGGTTGCAGAATCTCTGAATTGTGGAAGTCCTGACTAACTGTAATATGGATGCAAAGAAAATGTTCTTGTCTCTGATACAACTCTTCCAAATAAATCATTATTTCTGCAGTGTTATTAACTGGGAAAAGAAAAAAAAAACAGAAGTAATTTTCAGAGTGCAGATGACCTCCATCAAAGCTCAACTACTGAAAACTGTAACTTCTTAAATGGGAAAACTGATGTTACTCGAGAATCACAGAATATCCTCAGTTGGAAAGGACTCACAAGGATCATCAAGCTCAACTCCTGTGTCCACACAGGATCACCCAAAATTCAAACTGTGTGCCTGACAGTGTTGTCCAAACATTTATTGAACCCCAGCAGCTTGGAGATTTGCCTGTCTGTTCCAGGGTGTAACTGCCCTGTGGTGCAGACCCTGTCCCCAACCCCCAGCTGCCCTCCCCTGGCACAGCTCCATGCCGTTCCCTCGGGCCCTGTCGCTGTCATACAGAGCAGAGCTCAGCGCTGCCCTCCGCTCCCTGGGAGAGCTGCAGCCGCCATCAGGCCTCCCCTCAGCTGCTCTGCTCCGTGCTCAGCACACCCAGGGGCTTCAGATGCTCCTCCTCCATCTTCCCCTGTACAATCTTCACCACCTTCACAGCGCTCCATGGACACTTGCTGCACAATGCAGAGAAGAGGGGACAGCTTCTCCCCTTGCCCGCTGGCAGTGCTGGGCCTGGTACACCTAAGGGCTGGTGCTTTTGGCGGCCAGGCACATGCCAGCTTGCCAACAGCTAGAGCACCAGATCACTCCCTGTCAGGCTGCCCTCCAGCCTTTCATTCCCTAGTCTGAACATATAACCAGGGTTGCTCTTTTCCCAGTGTAGAATCCAGAACTTGCTTTTAATGAACTCAATGTAATTAGAGATTGGCCAGGCCTCTAATTTATCAAGATCTTTCTTGATAAAAGTTCTATCCACCCTCAAGGGAGTCAACAGATTCTCCTAATTTAGCATAATCTACAAGTTTATTTAGTATGCATTTGAATCTTGTTCTAGATCATTTTTGGAAACATTAAAGAGTACCATCCCTGGTCCTGAGTCCTGCAGAACTGCTCTAGTGTCTGGCTGTCAGCCTGATACATAACTTCATTTACTAGAACCATTTAAGACTGAACCATCAGTCAACTGCTCACCCATGTTTTAGTCTAACTGTGCTACACGTTTTGTCCAGTAGAATACTGTGAAAAACTGTGCTGAAAGCATTGCTGAAGTCCAAAAAGATTAACTGGCTTCAGAGATTACATACTGCTGAGCAAGGCACTGTTAGCTTTAATTACTACATATATACTTCTGTATTCTCCTAAGGACATTACTGAATATTTACAAAAAATTTGTTTCACAGTTCTAAAAAATACATAATTTGTTCTTAATTAGCATTTTAAAATTATACATATACAGTGATGTTCAGCAAATGTCACTGTCTACAGAAGAGTTCTAAAATTTATTAATTTTTATCAAGTATTCCTTATTTTTTGTATTAAAGCCTAACATTAAAACTTGTACTCCAGAGAGATACAACAAGATTTGCCACTGGACTCAGTGGAAGATCTGTTTACAACTTCAATTTTCAACTTCACTCTTATTTTCTAAACAAAAAAATCAGACATAGCATTTCCATTGTTCTGACAAAAAATCAAAGAAATATGCATGTATCAAACACATGTGCATATATATTAATATAATTATACAAGGGTTTAAATACATTGTATTTCTGGGATCAATGAACAGAAAAAATTCTTATTATGGCATCATCTGTCAAGACACATTGAAAAGCTATATCAGGCAAATTTTATATGAGAAAGAAGTCGGTCCATATTTGTGATAGAATATCATCACAACCAACTGCTTATCAGAGCAAGATGTTTTGGCTAACTGTTTGTTCTTTTTTTTTTTTTTTATAGAATTGTAATACATTTCTACTGTGTAAAAGGATGGAGGTGGATGAGAGTTCAAAGTTCCAAGGACATTATCATAATACAGGCAGCTACAGGGGAATGCTTATACTTTAGAGTATTTAAAATAATCAGGTCTCCATAATTAAACAAATGGATACTATGTCATGATTGCATTGAGATGATGGTTAGAAATTCCAATCAGAAATGAAGTACTATGGTAATGGTCACAAACAGCTTAAAAACTATTTATGCCACAGACATGATCTAAGAGTCTCCACCTCAACATCCTTTACCAGTCATCCACTCTGTCCTTCTCACTCCTTCCTGTTCAGCTCTTTCCAAGTCTTATTCCTGATGTACACTGTGTCTTACTAGACTGGGACAAAGGCCATTTAAAGTCTTTTCTTCCTTTCTTTTGATGCTCTACTTCTTGTGTGAAATGCCAGCAAAAAATGGAGTAAAAATATAAACTCTTCATGTAGAATAAGACACACATTAAAATTCACTGTGTCATTTCTAAGTTTCTCAAGGTCCTACCCTAAAGGTGTTGAGAGGAACTGCTTTTCCATAGGCTTCAGGATACAAAGATGATTTTTTTTAATAGAATTAATTTAAGGAAAAACTATCTTAAAACTGCATAAAACTAGAAATAGAATTATGACTATTCTGTGAATAACTAAAACTACTTTACACTATCTAATTAATCTATAAAACCTGGTACAAGTAACAGAAGATTCAGGGTATAAACAAAAACATCTGAATGTAAAATTAGTGAGAACAAAACAAACAGCAAAACAATTGGAAGTTCACAATGTGCTTTAAAATAACTTTCTTTACATAAAAATTCACTAAAATGGCACTTTGTTCATAATTTCTTATGGAATAAAACCAGATAGTTCAACAGTACAGATGACATTTTTCGGTTGTTCAAAGAAAAATAAAGTACCTAATAGGAAAAAATGTCTACACAAGTAGTTTCTTCAGCTAAGAAGAAAAGATGTAGATTATATTATATAGGAATGAAATTCAGATAGCAAGGAGATGCACTACTTTTCACAACAGCTCACAACACTGTATTATAACAGGAACGTATTACTACTTTCAAATATTGCTGTAATATTTAAGCCACTATTAACTAATAATAGATGGAGTCTCTATCCTTGCAGATATTCAAAAGCTATCTGGACATGGTCCTGGGCAAGGTCTAGGTGATCCTCCTTGAGCAGGAGGGCTGGATCAGAGACCTCTAAAGGCCTCTGCCAACCGTAACCATTCTGTGGCTCAGTTAACTGCATTACTTGCATTAAATAAAATATATGGTAAGAGCTCCTCTGCATTACTAGTATGGGCATTAGTACAAAGAGGTAGCCTAGTAGCCTTCCACTTCGTGCTTTGGATTTCCAAAAGTTGTAACAATTTCTGGAGATAAAAGGACATGCACATAGAAGAAATCTGTGCAACCACAAGCACATTAACTTTCTTTACATTCTGTGATTTATAATTTATTTTGAATGACTGACAGTTTAAAGGCAAGCACATATATGGAGAATGGTATACAATCAATCATGACTATATCAACGGAAGATCATTCCAGCTTATTCTTAATAATCTTTCATTTTTTCAGACAAAGAAGGGGCAATAGTTCTAACCTACCTGGGCCTCTGAAAAGTGGGAGTATAACTGGTTATCCTGAATAGAGCTTGAGAGATGCTACCTGTAAAGATCTTCCTGGATCAGTCATGGGACTGACCTGATTCACATTTCTCCTCATTCTACTTAATGATGATCATACAAAAGTAGTTTTAGCTATATAGTGTTACGCATATTACTGAAATTAGCAGTGAGCACTAGTAACTAACAGACCTGGTGCTACAAAAATATGCCTAAAGAAGGAACTGTAAACTTTGAAGATAAAGATAACTGAAGTGCAATTTGGCAGTATGAAGTGTAAGAGAGCACATTTCCAAAAGAAACAAGAAGCACTATTCTAACTGGGAGATCAGTAGCTGAAGTGAAAAAAAGGAAGATAAAGATGTGGATATGACAACAGAATATAAGATGGCTTTAAGTAAATAGTATGTTATGGCTGTGGAACACAAAAAGGTTTTTAGAGTATACCGATACACAGCAGATTCAAATAGTTGTTTTGTTTTGTTGGTTTTTTTTTTCAGTAGAAGCAGGAAACAAAAGAATAAGGCACATGTGAAATTTCCTTTGGGGTAATATATACAAATGTATAGATACACAGACTTCAAACTGAAATAGGAAATTAGAATGTGATGATGAGCAGGAAGAAGAGTTTACTGCCGATAACAAAAGCAAATAGGTATAAACTAGCATGAAATGGAATTAGAGCATTTCTTGCAACTCAAAGAGTAAAATTCAGGAATAAAAGAGTTTCAAGGAAGAAGTGTGAAAACTCCAAATAAAAGACACAAATAATACACAATTTAATCAATTTATGAAAGTAATTATATATATGGCTGCATATGACAGTGGGGACATAGATAGGACATAACCTGTAAGTGCTTGTAAGCACACAGACATAACTTGTAAGTACTCTAAAGGCTACTTCAAGATAAAAAGAGGTGTGGCCTAAAGAGTCCAGAAGAATGTGGATCTGAAAAAGTATAAAGGCACTTCTGCACAGTGATTTGCATGTGTTACAGTCCATTCAATTGTATCACAGATCAGTCTGCCTTCTTAAAGCTGCACTGGTTAGCACACTTCATATTTTATATTTGAAGCAATGGTGTGTCTTGGTTTATGCTGTAGTAAGTATCACCATATTTAACAAAAGATGCTCTTTCTACAATTGAGTGATTAACAATTTTCATATCTGCTTCTTACAGGAAGTTGCTAAGAAAGGTGATTCCTTACATCACCATGGTTACTTCACAGAAAGCTAGCATTTTACTTCGGCTTTTGATATTGTAAATTCATCATCTCCTCTCTTCAGCTATTCACCTGTTCAAGAACCAATGGAAATGCAATATTTTTCTTTAACACAATCACCTGATAACAAATGTTTTTCTATTTTATTCTGTTTTGTTTCTTTCTTGTATTATACTATTTTTCTATTATGATTAATAACAACTAGTCATTATTATCTGACAAAATAACAGAACTGGCAACACAGAAAAAAAGAAGAAAAATATGAATGACAAAAACTGGTTCAGTAATCCAAAGGAATCAAGTTTTGAATTTCTCATTAATACTTCACATGTTGAGCAGCAGTAGGAAATGTACCAATATTCATTGGTCAGAGCTCTTGTCTTATTGAGCTAACACAGCAAAATTTCCTTACTTCTGACCAGTCCAAAGCGACCCACTGTGGGGGACAGGACTGATTGTTACAGGGCTCTTTCTCAATAGGCCGGTGTGTTAAACAGTTGGTATTGTCCAGTGTCTCTTCCTCAGAAGGTCCAATCTTTCTGATACAGAGAACTGTTCGTGAACGCACTCCTCCATCACAGGTCTTACTGCATTCTGACCAATCTCCTATAAACCATCTGAACAGAAAAAGTTAGGAAAGTCTATTACTGCATGTCAGAAATTGAGTAGATTATTGCACAAACCCAGAATACAAATAGTTTCATCTACTATCACTGTTAACAGTACACCTGCTCAGAGTGACATTAAGTGGAAACTTACGTGTCATTTTAATTCATGCCTCACTGAAATCATATCTTCCAGTAAACACTATTTATTTTCTGCAGCTGCTATTTTCAGCCTAGATTACAGTAGTTAGAAAGGAGTATTGAGTCTGATAAAACTTCAGGTATTTAATTAGATTTCCACTGGACTTGCATGAAATTATCCATTTGAAGATGGTCTGCAATTGGAAATGTTTGTGAACCACTGCTGCAGGTTAAAGAATATGTTATAAGCCAAGATACTTGCCTTTTTCATATAATTGCAACAATTGATCTCAGAATTGGTCCTTCAGGGGATTATTTTTCATATGATTATGAATGTTACCATGTGCTGCCATCATGCAAAAAATGTCAGGCAAGTCTGTTACTACTGATGCTCACAGAAATGTCCTTGGAGCAGCATCGTAAAGTATCATTGTCTGAGGCCCCAGTCAAAAATATGTGCTTGCAATCCTATTTTGTTTTACACAAATTACTCTATTATGAACCTGGATCAATGCAACTTTTTTTTCCTTTTTTTCTAATTTTGAGGCGAGTCAGAGATGCACAGATGTGTCATATTCCGCTACTATCACAATGAAAGAGAATCCATTTGTGACTCTGCCAACAAACTAATGCTTTTACCATGGCAGGGGAAGCAAGAAGCTTTTTAGAGCTCTGGAGAAGCTACACTGTTAATTCTTAGGTGGCACTATGATTTGCTCGCATGCATTTTTAGGTACTTCTATGTTTATATTCTATCACAACATAATATTATCCTTTTTTTCTTAGGAAAAAAGCCTATGAAACAATCTGTTAGATCCAGAGATAGTCACGTATTTTTTTTCTTAAAATCTGAAACTTTATGCATTTCTTACTGCAATGCAATCAAATACAGTCTTTGCTGCTGTTAGGAGCCTCAAATATAATGTCACTGGCATTCACTCAGGAGGAGTTACATAAGCCTTTTCATTTAATTGTTTTTAGTAATCACCAGAAGGAAATGGGAATTGTGTTAATTTAAGAAAAGTATTTAACTACTCTGTTTAAAGAATAAGCCTTACTGGACTGATAAATCTTTCAGCCAAAATGGTCAGGCTTCTTTCCATGCTATCTCAAAGACGGTATTTGAACAGCCTTCACCTAGACAACTTGGAAGGTTAAGGAAGCAAGAAGCTTTTCTCAGCAGTTGGTACACTGTATTCACCCTGTGCAGACCACCACACTGCAGGGAAATGGGGGATTAAGTGCTCTGTAATATGTAAGCATAATGCTTATTAATGCATAATTAACACAAAATGCATTAATACATACAATAGCCTTCTGAATGTTGATGATTTGGTTTTTACTATGTTCATGCATTTGCCTGCAGTACTGGATGGATAATAAAAAATCGTCCTGCTTTTGGTTCATTTTTTTTTCTTTAAAGTCAGTGGGAAAAAAAAAAAACAACTATGTTAGAAAAACTTCCAGAATTACTTTTAGAAGTGACAATTTGTTAACTGATAAGGGATGGGATAGGGATGCATTTGGTAAAAAGGAACTGACTAAGCCATTACTACTTGTCAAGTTCTGCTCCCACATACATGGTATGAGAGTTCAGTTAGTGCATTTACTTACTAAACAGTGTTATCTAAGCAGAGCCCATCTACAAATCCTTGCAGGATCAGCATGGAGATAAGCATCAGATTTACTCACAGACTGTGGTGACAGTAACTTAGACATGTTGTAGACTTTTTTGTAAGGTAGCACATCCACAGTCATACTCAAGGTGAGAAGAATCTAACAACTTTATTTCTGAACATGACATAGGGGAATAAGTCTAGAAGACTGCCATCTTGCAACCCAAGCATCAGTTAATACTCTAGGAAGAAAATGGATTCATGAACACCTGCTGGATTTTAATGCATTATAGTCTTGTCTCCTTCTTCCTTGTGCCTTACATACTATAGTCAAACCATTTTTTAAAAGAGACCAAAGTATTTCTTTGCTGTGTGCTATCTATATTAGTCAGCATTAATTACTTTTATGTCCAATTTGAATGTAGGTACAGAATATCACTAGAATATCAAACAAACCAGAGCTTGTAAATCAACAGACTCCCATTTTTTCCATGTTTTATAATTTCAAAAAGTGAGAAGGAAATGTTGCACACATGCTGAAACTATTTTCCAGTGCAAATCATCACAATCATTCCTAGACAGTTTTTGTAGTAAGATTAAGCTATGTAATAGATAGGTTCTTGTCAAATTTCCTTTTTGAACAAATTAGCAGCTTTGTTTTCAATTATAATTTCAATATGTGTTAGGTAGTCATTTCCACACCAGATATAAAATAAACTTAATGAAGTATGTACCTAATCCTAAAAGCACACATTACTGTACAACACTAAGACTCACAATAATAAAGTTGCTTGGCAAAACTATTACAGGTAAATTGTTTGGTATACTAAGCTGTTTCCATGTTTACTACTCCCCTTTTGAAGAAGTCAAACCAAATTATAACATAATACACCTAGCAATCTGGCAACATTTAGTGCATCCTCCTAACTGTGGGAAAGTTATCCTCCTCTCACATCAAAATTCTTCTGTCATTAGTGCTATAAGAACAAACTCCAGTTCTGTTCTCAGCACTATTCTCCACACCTGACGTCTTAATAAACTAGTCTACTAGTTTTTTTTACATTTTGCTCAGTGTTGTCAGTGCTGCTTGTTGAACAGCTGTTCAAACACCACTGTTTCTCAATCAAATAAAGCCTCTACTAGGTCAAAAAAAAAAAAAAAAGATTTCAGAGGAACAAGAGACCATAGCCAAAATCCAAAATAAAATATCCTGTCTAGTAAGACTGAATCCTTACACTAGATCAGAATTTTATACTACATTTGATCATCAGGATTTATTATATATTATAAAAGCTTTTCTGTAAATGCAAAACAGATACATCTTAGTGATCATTAACTTACTCAGGTGGGCAAGGCTCAGTGTTGCAGGCTCTTTGGTTTTCTGGAGGCTTACTGTCAGGGTCACAATAATTGTTTTGTACAACAGAGTTGTCATCCAGCCTTTTACACACCACCTCTTGTTTCTGCACACCTTAGGATGAAATTAAACACCATTAATTAATCATTCTTACTGTTCTTGTTGAGTAGAAGTATGTTTCACCTATTAATTATTATTCCCACTATCCCACTTGAGCAGGCTGAATGCTTCAGGGATGTGAATTCCAACTGACTCAATGCCCCCTGACCAAAAAGAATTTTTCATTTTCTTTTAATTTTAGGCCACCTCATTGAGAGAAGATTTTAAATTGCTGTTGTTTTCTAAAACAAAAAAAATATATATTTATAGATTTACTAACAGATTGTTTATATTTTTGTACTGCAAAAAAAATCAATTTTCCATCTACTCTTTCCTCTTAGTAAAAGACACTCTCATTTCCAAAGAAAATATCACCAAATAGAATGTAGACACTATTCAATGTGGAATTGTTGTGTATGGACTCTGTTTTAAAATAAAACAGCAATATTGGGATACAGTGTTACATTCTTATACATGTCATCATACAAACATTTTCTTCATTAAAATACTGAATTATTATTCATTCTGAAAAACAGTTTGTCTTTGTGAATACTCATTTTGTCTGGCACTCCCAGCTCCTCTCTCACCATGTTAACTATCAACAGGCACTTCAGATTTCATTACTATTTCCAAATCAGAGTGATCTATCACCGCCAAGGCAGCATTCATTGTAAGGTAACACTTCAAGCAGATTTTCCAATTTTCAGAAAACAGAATATAAGGTAAGATGTTTAAGAACCACTGACATATGACAGCTTCAAGTATTGTAAACAGTGGTACACAGGGCCTCTCTATTGTTTCTAGAATAAATTGTGGACAACTATGGATCTGCAGTTCATATGCATTTCATAACATAAGTAGTCAAAGTACCAAGATAACAGGATTGTAGTATGATACACAAATTGAAAAAAGCCCTAAATCTTAAAACAAAAGCAATTACTTAACTTTTTCCAAAACCTGAAACGCATGCAAACAAACATTAAAAAAATCCTGGCTTAAAATATCTACCAGCTTGCTTTACAGCCCTCTCTTCATTTAAAGACAAATGTTTCATAGGCAGATATGCAGTAAAAAAAAATAATTATATAAACATATTTTTCAGACAGTAAACAGCCAACTAAAAGCATGGGATTTAGTTTTTTTTCAGTTCCTTTTCTGATTTCAAACTAGCTAAGCAACTTACCTTTCAATTGTTTATTTTGTTATCCATTATAAACAAAAACCAAGTCTTTGGTTCCAAAAATTAGACCTACATGGAACTTTGTATTTACTTCCAACAGTGAGTCAAGCATAGCCTTAAGATGCTTGAAGTTCAGCCCCTTAGGCATCTTGCTTGGCTATGAACAGAAATCTTCCAGTTTAAGCACACAGACATTTTCTCTATGATGTTAGGAGACATGGGATGTGAGACATATATATCTTTGACATAATGCACAAAATGGAAACATAAATTTTCACAACATTCCTGAGAATGTTGTCCGTTCCCTCATGAAGCTGCAGATCCAGTAGTATTTAGTTTGAGCATGCAATATTTTGTTGACAGTGGTTAATTCAGTCAGGCCAACTAAACACTCTAACTGTTCTGTGGCACACAGCTGGAGTACTTTTCTGGAGATGTATTCCCAGCTGAAATATCTTCACTCTGAAATAGGGAATTGCTATTTAATATAAAACTGTCACTGCATCCTGAAAAATTTACATGCAACTACCTTATGTAACTACAAAGCCTTGTATATTCAAATACTCTCAAGAGTCTGCAGTCTGGATCTTAAAACACGTAAAAATGGTCCTAAAGAAAAATGTGTATATTCCAAGCAATCAGAAGATGAGTTAGATTTAATCACTCAGTATGGCACTTCCTATAAGTATCAGCCCGCGAAATCACGTGCCAACTCACCTCACCTCAAAATCACTGACCATACGGAGACCAAAAGAGACCTAATGCTGGACTCTTGACTCTACCGTGATCCTTAAATCCCTACTGCCTGGAAAAGTTACCTCCTTTTTGTTTACATTTAAACATAACCTTCCCAAAGAAGGCACTTCTAAATCATGCTGTGGATGTCTGACATCTCAAATTATCCATGAACATCATGATCATTTACACAGTTTTCTTTACAAAAATATATTAGAGAGATTCCATTTAAACCAGGTAAAACAAATTAGTTGCTTCTGTTTTTTCTTCTTTCTACACATATCCAGATGCCACACCATAATATAGCTGCAGGCACAATAAAACAGTGCATAAAGCTGCCACTGTTTTCAAATTGCATCTTACCTATACAAAGCTACACCAGTAAGCTAAAATGAAAATACATTTTCTGAGAGACTTCTACCTCCATTTTTCCACTACTTTTCAATGTATGTGTTGTACTAAAAAGTCCAGTTGGAGTTGGAGAATCATTACTATGGGGGGTCCTCTAGGCCCTCCCCACATCTGCTGATACTCAGATATTCAATGATAAAATATCAAAGACTTCAAAGAACCACTCTGAGATGTTTCATCATAGCATTCTCAGTTGCAAACATTTTAATTAGAAGGAAGGCTTAAATTCAGTGAGATATTACACATTAAATAAACTTGGAACAAAGGAATATAAAAGTAGAAGCCATACCCTGGGAACCATTCATTCATAAACCGATCTCTACTTTAAACTCAGGTACAGTTTCTTCTCTGAAATTCATACTTTTGACTACCAGATTCATTAATTGCCAATTCATACTATTTTTAAAGTAAAAACAGTATTTTTGTTTAAGTAACTATTCTGTTAATAGAGTAAACTCTTGTAGTCCCTGAACTGTTGGATATACTATTCCTTTGGTGAAACTCTCACTCCTTCTGTTCAGACATTCACCCTTCAGTTTATTATACTCATAATACAAACTATGCCCAGTATTCCATAGAAATTTTACTACTGCCTTATTCAATGATCATGAATACTATATGTGATATTAATCTCTGTCTTCCCCATATGTCTCCTAGTACTCCTATCACACAAATTTCCTCAGAGCTTTTAATATTTTTATGCTACCATCAGAACAAGAGAAACTGAAGTGTGATTAATCATGACAGGCTCTTTAATATGTGTAGAAAGCTTAATGCCTTTTGACCTAGCAGTTTACATTTTAAGAGCACTTCCTGTCTACTAACCTTTTCTAATTTTTTATTAGTTGTGACAATCCAAAGCTTCCAAATTCTAGATGAATTAATCTATTACCCTTACTTAGTCTAAAAAATGTTATATATTACAATAAATCAAGCTAGTCAAGCATGACCTATCACATCACACTTAACCCATCTTCCCAAGGATTTCTAGATCTTTAGTTATATTTTGTTTCAAAATTTCAAATCTGCTAGAACTTCAGTGTTGTCAGTTTTCTCCATACATATACACACATAAAAACAGTGTGGAGATTATTTTCTTTACTCCTTTACTACTTTTTTTTGTGAAAACATATCAAATGTAGTAGGAAATAGAGAAAAAAAAATATTTATTAAAGGAGGCATTCCCCTATAATTTCTTTGTTAGGTCACTGTCATATTTAAATATTTGAGAAGCTGTGAGAAGTTGACTCACTTTAAATTCTACTATGTGAATATTGAAGTTTTAAGATATAGATAGAAGATATAGATAGATGAGAATAATTAAAGTTAGATTGGAAAACCTGAGTAGAAGGATTAATTTTGAAATTTTCTACTCAAAACATTACCATGAGGAGGAATAGGATTTAAAAGGTCTAAGACAGGTATTGCTAATAAGCTGGTACTGCTAGTTGGCAAAGAATTTATGCTCAGCTTTGATGGAGCTTATCCTTTATTTAACAAGCTGCTTTAACTCTCTTGGTGGTTAATTCAATAGTATGCTGAAGAAAATAACAGCCTTTTCTTCAAATATAATTGCTTAAAAATCTGAATTACATATTTTAGAATTAGGCATTTTAATGAAGCATACAATTCTATCAAGTATATTTATTAGATAGCACAGATAACATAAATGCTTTTTCTTCACTAGATTTCCTGCAGGCAGATTTCCTTCCAGGTCTGGCTAAAAACTGGCAGCCTCAGTAAACTTATTTCTGATGTCTGTGGAACAAGAAGATATTCTGAAACACTATGAAGACAAAGTTTCATCATGCTTAGTTTAAAAAAAAAATAAATGCAACCAGACAAGTTATTGAAAGCTAGTCTGGTAGCTCATTACCCATAAGCATTTATCACTGCTCACTCACTCACTCACTCAAATATTAACCAAGGCCAGGCATTAATTCAGTTTTAAAATGTTCTGCATCATCTTACCACATAGTATGTGATTTGTGATACAAGAAACATAGGTATGGATTAAGCAAACATTACATTACACCTGTCTAATTAGTATTATTTCAAATAATAGATCAGAAACACATTTCAGATTCTAAATTCAAAACAAAAAGAAGCGGGAAAGATGGAAATGCAATTTTAGCAAGACAACAGCTACAATGTAGTTAAGCCCTGTAGGCCTTGAAAAAATGTTTTTAAATTATTTGCTCTATGACTATATGTTCTCTCTTCAAATAATCTAAAAAGCATAGCTAAACAAGTTCATTTAAACTCCTGCAGGAATAATTACAAGGAGTTAGACAGAAACCTCTACTTTCAAATACAGGTTTTTAATTAGAGTAATAAAGTATTCTCATGACTGGTCATTGCAATTCTAATAGAAAACAAAACTTCAGTGGTTTATTGGCCACACTCTCCAGAGAACTGAGATGCTCGGCAGATTTCAATTCATAAATAGTCTGTATGACTTTCAGCAGCCAAATTTCAAATTACGTGGAACATGCTTTACACTTAAATTAAAACTGCAAGCACATAAATGCTGTATCTACACTAAAAAGCAATCCACCGAAACGATGATTTGCAATTCTAAATGTTAATTAAGGTGCCAGCACTGATACGTATTGAATCTTGCATCACAAAAACTACTGCATGCTGGTTAACCCAGACATACTTTCTAAGCTCACTCATCGGATCACAAGATGCTCATCACAGAGCCAAACTCACATTTTCCCTGATGAGGATAAGTATGTTCTATTTGTCCAAAGGTAGTTTCATAATTCATCTGAGAGCATGAAAGAAAAATGCAGTAGGCACTGTACTATAAAAGTCAACATCAGCAAAGGATCTGGACAGCAACCAGTTTACTTACAATAATTCATTGAAAGAAGCTTTATTTGCTTGTTTGTTTTTTTAAATAAGTATGTAAGACATCTTACTCCTCTGGAGATGAACTCTAATAGAATAAACAAAATCAAAACCAATACTTTGGGTACTTGGTAAATTCCAGATAATAAATCCTGCCATTTATGGTTAGATTTTTAATAAGTATGGAATAAAATAGTAAGGTAAAGTAAAGTAAAGCAAAACAAAGTGAAGCAAAGCAAAGCAAAGCAAAGTAAAGTAAAGTAAAGTAAAGTAAAATAAAATAGATGCATGCATTTAATGTGATTCATTCTTAACATAAACAAAAGAGAAAATACAGAGGTTTTTTTTTCGTCATTTGTTGAATACTTTTAAACAATACCATCAGCCATACAGTTCTTTGTTAACAGTATTTACAGATCAGGTCGAAGTCATAGACTTGTACTTGGAAAGCTACAAGGTATCATGTAAGGGAAGACACCTTCAAGAGTAAACCACAATCCTGTGATTTGTAAGTTATAAATTTTGCCCTTTTGCTATTACAGCTCTTTTTTCTTCCCCTTCCAGCCCTCATTTTATTTGCTATTTCTGTGTGTTTTAGTTTTCCCTTTCTTGGATTTTCTTGTTTAGTTAATAGCTTTTCTTGTTTATAGTTCAGTAACTAGGTCATTTAAAGACAGTCATTTGTTACTGTCATCAGACGTTTCTGAATTCCACTGACCATTTTATTCAGCAAGTCAGCCCTTCTAAATTCCATGTGGTCTCCCCTATTTCCACTCTTTTCTGACTAGATCTATGTGCACTCTATATCCTGATATTCTTTGGCATAGTTTTGTTGAAGTCCTGTCTAAGTACAACTCCAGCTTACAGAGTACTATATCAAATAGATGAGTGAAGCAGAAAAAAATATACAAGCAATTCTAAAAGATACAGCAGATAGCAGTGTGATCCAGCAATGTTTGTTCTCTCATTCACGAGGTCTACAATCTAAGTAGGCATGAATTTTGAGCAACTTAAAATATTCTAAACAATGTGGGTTTTTTCTTTATAAGACGAAACTATGCTAAAGCTTAAAGGGAAGATTAAATTTGTATCAGCTAACTGAAGACTTGTACAAGCTAACAAAAAAACTTCCTTAAAAAGCTCCCAACTCAGAGCAGAACAGTTATCAATGCATTTTCAAGGATAATAATAATAATAATAATAATAACAACAACAACAACAACTATAAAGGAATTAATACAGAGAATTAATGAAGTTCAGTTCTATGTAATGTTCCTGGAGAGGAAGAACTGGATCAGAAAGGATTTTCAATACTGAAAATAATACTTCCACTGTACAAAAAAAAAAAAAAGCTGCAATCTGGGATCCCCAAGCCTAAAAACATACTAAGAGACAGATAACAAAAATAAACAAAAATATATATTCTCATCCTACATCTGAGTACATGTATCTAGCAAAAGATAAGGGCTTTTTTAGGTACCTGATAAATCTGAAGAACCTGTTTTTAGAAAATCCCAAGAAATATTGAAGTAAAACTCAGATTTTGGAGACCACTGATTTCATGGGAGTTTTCATAATACTGTGCTTTACACACACTTTATGCAACAATTTTCATAGCATGCTTCAGAGCTCAGACATTCCAGAGAGGTATCCAAATAATGATGAACTGATAATTAATGAGCATGTAACGTATGCTGCGAGCTGCTCAGCATCACATGAGAAGCACACATGTGAGGCAGCCACGGAATACAGAGCTCCAGCACATTTATCCATTGTAAGCACAAAAACCTCTTTCTTCGTCCTATAATTCCTTTTATAGCATGCTCCTTCTACAGCATGCTCTTCCTATTCTGCAAAACGGTTACAGGTCCAAGAACAGAGCTATCCTATATTAAAAAAAGAAGTGCTTTTACTGTTGAGAATCACAGCAAAAATGAACTTTAAGATAGTCCACTGGAACAGATAGCATGCTACCATGACTGTAGGTTCATACGCAAATATAAAACTGTATTTAAGCCAGTAAATAAAAAAGCACCAATTTCTTCTCTGCCTGCATCATGGCTCCTGACTGCTCCAGCAATCCTTCTCCAAACAAGTCCTACAAGTAGCCCCTGAATGCAGCAGATCAGTTTCAAAATACTATAAAAAGAGACACAATAAAGACTGGTCATATACAAAACTAGCGATATACCAAACTTCAAAACTATCTAGACTTCAGTACACCAAAATCCTGCTCTTCTTGTCTTTGTGCCAGATAGTTTCAACCCAAAAATATATACCAAGTAATAACTATATCTTAAGTAGATATAATAGCATATAATCTATTTATAGTAGATTTAAATAGACCTCGCAAATGCTATGGAATCCAGATACAGTCAGTCTGATTTAGAGAGAACTAGACTTAAGTGTGGAGTGAACACGAAAAGAATCTTAGAGGAGCAAGACCAGGCTGTCCCCCTGCGCTTAAGATGAGCCAGAAGGGAAGAAGATCAGCCTGCCTGAAGAGGAAGCATTTCCCAAGACTCCAGGAAGACAAGACAAAGACTCTTCTTTGGAAGAAGAGTCAGGTAACTCAAGAAAAGTATAAGGATGTTACCAGGATATGCAAATAGAAAATCTGAAAGGCAAAAGACCAGCTTGAACTTAATCTGCCCACCACTGTTAAATATAGTAAAAAATGTTTTTATAAAAATATTAACCTCAGAAGGAGAAATCTCCAGCCTTTACTGGACAAGGCAGAGAGTGTTATCACTGAGGACAAGGAAACGCTTGAGGTTCTTAACGCTTTCAGGCCTATCCTATAATGGGTTCATGAAAGACAGGTCCTGCTTGTTCAACCTCAACTTTTGCTAAGACCAGGTGATCTGCTTGGTGGATGAGGGAAAAGTTTTGGATGTAGTCTGCCAAGACTTTAGTAAAGGCTTTGCTTCTGTTTCCACAGTATTCTCCTGGATAAGCTGGTAGTCAAGGGCTCAGACAGGTGTACTCTTTGCTGGGTAAAAATCTGGCTAGGTATTAGGCCCAGAGAGTGATGGTGAATGCAGTTAAATCTACTTGCTGACCAGCCACTAGTGTTCCTCAGAGATCAGTATTTGGATTGGCCATGTTTATTATCTTTACTGATTAACTGGACAAGGGGATTGAGTGCATCTCATCTGTACATGTGCAGATGAGACCAAGTTCGGAGGAAGAGATGATCTGCCTAAGATTAGGAATGCCCTACAGAGAGATCTGGGTAGTTCAGTTGGCTGAAGCCAATTGCTTTAACAAGACCAAGTGCCAGACCATACACTTCAATCACAACAACACCATGCACTGCTACAGGCTTGGGGCAGAATGCCTGTAAAATCGTGTGAAGAGAAAGGATCTGGGTTGTTAGTCAGCAGCTGGCTGAACATGAGCCAGCAGTACATCCAGATGGCCAAGAAGACCATCCTGGCTTGTATCAGAAGTAATGTAGTTAGCAGAACTAGTGATGTGATTGTCCCTCTGTACTGAGCTCTGTTGAGACCACAATTCAAGTACAGTGTTCAGTTTTGGGCCTCACACTACAAGAAAGATATTGAGGCCCTGGCATGTACAAAGAAGGGCAATGAAGCTGGTGAAGAGTCTGGAACCCATGACAAGAGATAATGGCCTTAAGTTGTGATAGGGGAGGTTCAGGTTGGATATTACTCAGAAAGAATGGTCAGGGAGTGGATGGGCTACCCAGGGAGGTGATGCAGTCACTGTCCCTGGAGGCTTTCAAGGAAAGGATAGATCACAGAGTCACAGCATCACAGAACTGTAGGAGTTGGAAAGGACCTTTAGAGATCAACTAGTCCAACTCCCCAACAAAGCAGGCTCCCTACAGCAGGCTGCATAGTTAGGCATCCAGCAGGGTACTGAAAATCTCCAGAGAAGAAGACTCCACAACCCCCCTGGGCAGCCTGTGCCAGTGCTCCACCACCCTCACTGTGAAGAAGTTCCTTTGCATATTGGTGCAGAACTTCCTATGCTAAGTTTATGTCTGTTTCCCCTTGTCCTATCCCCACAGACTGCTGAAAAGAAGTTAGCCATGTCCCTTTGACTCCCACACTTTATAAATAAACATTAATAACATCACCTCTGAGTCTTCTTTTCTCAAGGCTGAACACACCCATGTCTCTCTGCTTTTCCTCACAAGAGAGGTGCTCCAGTCCCTTTATTATCTTTGTGGCCCTCACCGTACTTTTTTTCAGGAGATCCCTGCCTTTTTTCTACCAGGAAGCCCAGAACTGGATATGGTATTCCAGATGAGGCCTGACCACAGCAGAGTAGAAGGGGAGTATCACCTTCCTTGACCTGCTGGCCGCAATCCTTTTAATGCACTCCAGAATCCTATTGGCTTTGGTCACCAGGGGACACTGCTGGCTCATGGCCAACCTGTCATCCACCAGGACATCCAAATGTGGCACTAAGGGACATGATGGTTTAATGTTATGTAGGTGATGGTTTGATGGTTAGACTAGATGACCTTTGTGGTCTTTTCCAACCACAACAATTCAATGATAATATGAGCTAATATGCGACTGGATCAGAAAATGGTCAGAGAGGAACCACTCCCTCCTTCATAGAATAGACACATAAAACAATCTAAAGTTTCTCTGTCATCCTTAATTTTGTCATTTCTTGTCTTATAAATACTTCCAAATTTGACAGTCTCTTAAGATTGTTTTTTCTTGTAACATACACCTAGAAGAAAGAAAATATTAGAATACATACACATTCTGAGATTGATGGAATTTAAATTAATTCTTATCAAGAATTCAGATTCTTTACATCACACTGTATCTGGCTCTACTTCATAAGAAGTTTTCCTGGATCAAGATGGAATATGGTATGATCAAACTTCTAACACCTATGCACTACAATTCAGATACACCCACTCTAACCAGAGGCAGAAGCAGAGGCAGAAAAATATTGATGCCTTTAACCAATTCACAGTCTGTCCCAAAGGCAGCATATGATTTTCTTTATAAAACAAAAACTGACTTCCATACTAGTATTCCGCACACACAAGCACAGTCCTTCTTCTTTCCTTTTAGTAATACATTCTTCAACTGTTAACTATTTTGTTATCCTTTCATGTAAAGAAATCTTCTAAAGACAGAATTCAATTAAATTGCAGTAATAGACTTCATAATGAATCCTGCTGAAATAAACAAAGCCATTCAGTGGTTTCATTTGTAAGATTTCCCACATTTCATATTTATACTAGTCAACTTCTCCCATTCTGCTGTTTCTACAAGCTTCTATCCTCTTTTTCCCCCACTCATCGCCTTTTTAAAACGTTGTCTTCTTTTGGTATATGGCAGAAGGTGTTTCATAAACTGAGAGAAACAGAAGATACTCAAATGAAGAAAGCAGGTATAGGTTTTCAGCAAGAAATTGTGATACAGCTACAATAGAATACAGATTCCTCTAGTGGAGACTTCATTGAAAATAAGTGATTATAGTATATTCTCCATACTAAGCAGAATGAAAGCAGAAAACACAAGGAATCTGATTTAGCTACTGAAGAACATCTTTCAAAAAAAGTTTCAAGTGACCAATAAATGCATATAGTTATCAGAGATTCACATGCATTTCATAGGTAATGATAAAGATAAAAAGAAAACCAGTTATGTCAAACTAGTTTTACAAATGCTTACTCCTTCCAAGCCAATTGTTCTTTCTACTGTACACTTTCAGTCTCTGAAATCACTATGACCTGCTTGACGGAAGATTCACATGTAAAACATTGTCTCTGCATTTAACCTGCACGCAACCAGTAACAGTCACAGCAAGATCCACCAGAAAGATGAGTCAAGATGTTTCTAAACATGAATATCTCCAGTACCCAGAAAGAAATGGACAAATATTTGCTCCAGAGTATCTTCAAAAAACACAACTATTTCCTAGTCTTGCTATGGTCAGTGCACTGTGCAGTAGAAAGCTGAAATTCTGAGGTCAATTTAATGTTTTCTCCTATGTCTTCTGAAATGAACATATGTTGGCGATGATGTATTCAGTCTCCAGAGAGAAGAAAGATACTGTTCACACAGCACTTCTACTCACCAGTCCATGCAGCAGCAATGGTGTTGGCTTTGAAGAAAGCCAACTGTTCTGCTCTCCCAGCCAGAGGTAAAGAATTGCATTGGTGGCCACTAGAGGGAGGATTAGGAATATAGTAAATTGTGGGCAAAAGGCACCCATGATGAATCACATGGGACAACCTACAAATCCCCCATTGCTGCCAAAAGGCAACAATTCATAGATACTGCTATGGGCTGGGAAGTATAATCCAGTTCTTATAATCTCCTACATAGAAGTTGCCAGTATGTGTCCTAAACTTTAGTGGCTGGAGGATGAGAGGACTGAACAGGAAGTGTGAAGAATATGTACAGACATACACAGACATATCCCTTTATTTACGGTTGCTTTATTTGCCTTCTGTTTTTAATCTCCTTACTAAAAACTTCTGATGTCCTTTACCAAGGAAGCTCCTGTGAAAAGCAAACTTCCCAACTTCAACAGAACTTCAGAAGAACTGTCAACAGAGACACACTGTGCCAACATATACTGAGTTTAACAAAAAACATCTGAACATGTTAAATGTACTTGAAAACAACAAAATCCGATGAGATAAATGTTCGTTCTCTAAAATAAGGTTTGAGTTATATCTGAAAGAAACATTTTTAATTAGTTATCTACATAATTTTGTAAGAAAGTATATCTTTTATTCAATTTACTCTGTATCTTAGCTGCCTGCTGTCTTACCTCCAGCACAAGTGGAAGAACATTCTGTCCAAGGCAGGTGGTTCCATGCAAAGCCAACTTCATTGTCTCCACTGCCAGTGCGAGAGATGGGAACATTGAATTTATACCTTATACCCAAATTTTGTTCCTGTAGCAGAATCTGAAGTTGAAAACAACTGGTTATACCATTAAAACAGGCAAGCAGAGGTTAACTATAGCAACATTAATCTAGGTAATTGTTATGTTTTGTGAAAGGGAAAAAAGAAATAGAGGAAGCCACAGTACTTCTTTAAGATACTTCCAAAACAATCTGAATTATTAAACTTATACAAAAAGTATTAATGTATAAGCTTAACTTTATCTTCTTTTCCCTTTGACATCATAACTTCATAACTCCTGTCAGTTCTTTTTTTTTTACATAATAACTCTAAAAGGGAAGTCTTCATAAATGAATGTTTTTGTGGAAATGAATCTGGTAGCTGAATCATTACTTGAAGTTAATTACATCACCATACAAATATGCAGCAATTATCAATGAAATCAAGCAACTATGTTGAGCCTATGTTATGAATCTAGCCCTGCCTTTGCTTACATTTCTATTGATTTATAACAGTAAAAACAGTAACAGCAATAAGACTGCTGCCTACTTCCCACCTGATATACATTAGTTTTTGATTGTCTATTTTCTTTCCTTTTTTGTTTTGTTTTGTTTGCTAATAACATATTCAGAACAACTTATGTCAAAGCAACATATTTCAGTACAGGTCAAATTACTCAGACCATGCTTAAAACCACTGACAGCTACAGATCTGTCAGGAAAGAAAAATGCTACTGTATACATGTTACCCATCAAACAGTTCCATCTATCAAAGTACACAGAAATGCAATACACATCCAATTTACAATTTCTTGTGTCACAGCTCAGAAGCACATTTAACACAGATGGGGCATTTTCTGTGATATTTCCCAGGGCTCCTATAACTATCAATTTTCATCACAGTAATCTGCATATCAGTTTTGAAAGGTAAGGAAACTTAATTAAAATACAAATTCAGCATCCCAGCATGGTCTGGGACCTACTTTGGTTTTATTCATGGTTTTATCTTTGCTCATAACATAAAATCATATTTCAAATTTCAGGTGTATGTTAAATATAACTTTACCATGACTATGAGATTTTCCGAAGTTGGGCCTAGTGCTTCCAGAGATTCTGGTTCATCTGTTGGTCTCTTGTAATGGAAAGCCGTTCCAGCAACATCAAACTTTCTTGGCCAGTCAATAGTCCAGGCACCATTAATATAGTAGTCATTCTCTTCAGATTTTAGAGCTTAAAAAAAAATACAAGCCACCTAAAAATTGGAAGTAGCATTTATAATGGAGAAGCCATTGCAAATTAAACTACTAATCTAGTAGAAATATGTGAGTTTCAGCTCTGCATCGCTGTATTTTCTACATAAACCTTTTTCTTCAGCCTGGATTAAGATAACCCTCGAGCAAATTGGCTAGACGTTCTACCATAATCTTCAAAGTGCAGGTAAACTCTGTAGATACTGTATGAACAAAACAAAACATCTCACGGTGCTCTACATAACTGCAAGTTATTGCACCTGAGTTGCAACAATCCCTGACAGGTGTAGACTGGGAAAAAAACTTATTGTGAGCAGCCCTACTGGGAAGGACTTGGGAGTTCTGGTAGATGATAAGACGGACTGAGCCAGCAGTGAGCAGCTGCAGCCCAAAAGGCCAAAGCCATCCTGGGCTGCATGAAAAGACGGGTAGCCAGCAGTGCAAGGAAGGCAATTGCCCTGCTCTGCTCTACTCTTACAAGGACTCATCTGGAGTACAGTGTCCAGACCTGGGTCCCCCAGCAAAAACAGATCAATCTAACCTTTTGATTAAGATTTGGTATGTTGTAGCATGAAACTGGTAACTCACATAATGTCCTGAGAAGAAAAAAAAAAGAAGGAAGACTGAATTATGTTACCTATCAGATCATACTTCGTTGTCTTTGTACATATTTTTTTCCTTCTAAGAGCATAAATATAAGGCATTTCTACTACAAAATCAAATACTAGTTATTTCATCTGCCAATATATTTTATTACTATTGATTTAAGCCTTTCACCATAAAATACTGTAGATAACAAGTTTCTTAACTAACTGCCTAAGTAGGATATATAAGCAGATTTGAATCAAGGAGAAAACATAATAATATGTGTAAACATTTTCAGCTGAATCAGTTCTCTAATTGGGCTCATGGTGTGACCACAAAACAGCTGTTCTGAAACAAGAGGAAACTCTATAAAGATGAGGAAGGAGTTGTGATATACACACTGCTACTAAAGAAGCACCTATAAAACAATACCTTGAAGTATGTATTTTAACACAATAAGCTCATTTTCAACTGCCCATCATGTTCCTATCGATCTCTTTAGGGAACAGACAAATTACTAGCATTCCTTTCCCCAGAAACTGGTGATTCTAAAACAGTGATCTTGGTCACATTCACAGTACATACAGAACATTCAAACAGAATTTAAACAGTCCTTGCAACATGGTATTATCTTACATTAGCTTGTAACGGCTCTCTTCGAAGTTGTAAACACAGCAAAATAGTGAAGGAGGTGAATGCCCTGGAATCAGTAAGGGCATCTGAAGCATGACGCTAAATAGCGAGGAGGGGATAGAAAATTGGGAACATCCTTTAAATCGTGAGAAGCACATTGGAGACTAACTTATGCTGTATCTTTTTAGACCTGTGGTCAGATTAAAAACCACAAATGTTGCCTACATTGTCCATTTGAGCTAAAAAATTGACATTTTTCAATAATTTTGGTGCTGAGGTTTCTGACATAAGTGTAGTTCCAGATCATTCTTTGCTGTTAATAAGTCAGAGGAGCGACAAACATAACTGTAGTAATTAAAAGTATCTTCTTTATTCTCTTTTACCACCTCTATTTTCAGTTATCCATGGAATCTTAATGTAATCTGTATATTTAATAGGACATTAATATTGGTGTAAAAGTCAGTATTACAAAACACTCTTTTTTGAAATTAACTGTGATACAATGCACTGTATGCCTCTCTCCCATCAGCCCAGTGTCAAATGTCAGTATAGGACACACAAGCAATCCCACTAACGTATTTTGACTTAGGAGAGTGTGATGCTGAAAGAATGGTAAGTGCTTTTATTACTGGAGTAGTGACTGTTACTACTCCCACAGAACAGAGGGAGACTGAAAATTACATGACTGAGGGAGCAGATGAAAAAAAAAAAAAGGCAACCAACAGTAAAAGGTACCATTATTATAATAGAATAAATTAGGAACTAACGCGCCTTGAAGAGTAATTACCCTTAAAACTCACACTTACATGCATTTATGCATTATAGTAATTTCCAACACATCAGTATCATACACACAAATTTACATTAGTACAGACTGGCAGAGTAGCAAAGACAGTTGCCACTAGGCCTATAAAGGATAACACTTTCTGGTTGTGTTAATCGGTTTCCTGTATAACTGACCAGCTCTCTACATTACTTTTGACTAAGAAATGCATGTTACTCCACTATTGTCAACTGAATACTATGCAAATCAATGTATATAAACTCTGAGAAATGCATGTTCTTTTGAGTTTGAGGAAACCAGATTTGTACATGTTAAAATTTAAAAAATGGAAATGAAATTTAACACAATCTTAAAGAAAATGAATGATAATCTGGATTAAACTTGAATTTAGTACTGTGCTTTGTCATAGGTTTTCTGAGTGATCACAATAAAGACAAACATCATCCTGCATGCAATTTTCCTATCCATAAAACCTGCACAGCAATAAGTCCCTATAACACAGCAGTATAAAAACACTGCAGAATTAATATGTTACATTGCCTTAAAATAAGGAGACAGTGTCATAATCAGAGTGGCTTGGGTTGGAAAGAACCTGAAAAGATCATACTGTTCCAACCTCCTGCCATGGGCTGCCCAGGGCCCCAACCAACCTGGCCCTTAACATGTACAGGGATGGGGTATCAACACTTTTCTGGTGAACCTGTTTTCAGTATCTATTTCATTAGTATTTAAGTAATTATTGCTGTTGTTGAACAAACATTCCAAGAATAAGGTTATGTTTTAAAACAGTGCAATCCCCTAAGATCAGAAACTTCCTCAGGAGCAAAACACTACCTCAGAGTGGAGCAGTAGATCTCTTGAGTGATCTTCATTTACTCTAGTAGATGCCCTAAGTCTGAGCAGCCTGATTTTGCACTTTAGTCGAGCAGGAATTATGCACTCCATTAGCTCCACTTGGGAGAATGCATACTAACCAACTGTTCCAACTGTCTGTCACAGCCTAAAAACTGTAATTCACTTTCCTCCTTTTACTATGTGTATGGTTTGGTCAAACCAGAAAACCACGCCTTCAAGTCACTTCAACACTAAATTATTTACAGTCTCTAGTAAAAGCATGCTCTTACCAATGTAGTTCTTGGATACTGCCACTTCTCTTACTTCAATGTGCACTGAACCTCTTGGAATTTGAATCACTTCCATGTAGCCTATGAGAAAAAAAGGTATAATTTTTCACACTATACTATATTAGTAATGAAATTAACCATTAATAAATTGTTTACAACTAAAAACTACTAGGAGGCATGGGATTCAAATGTACTTGAACATTTCATTCCATGTGATATAAATGATTTCAGAGATCTAATGATTTCATACATGAATTCAAGTGGTAGCAAAAATGCAATACGAATTTACGAAATTCTTTTTTTTAAAACGCTAACAAAGTACTTTCATCAGGGTATCACAAGTAACTAATGCATAAAATGTTCACAGCATCATAGGATAATTCAGGTTGGAAAGGACCTCAGACAGTCATTTAGTCCAACTTGCTGCAAGTACGATTCACTAGGAGATAAGACAACATTAGTCAGTGCCTTATGTACAGCGTCAAGAAAAACACAAAAAACCAAAAAATAGAAATCATATAACTCTTTTGGATGGCTGAACCACTGCTGGACAATTGGGGAAAATGTTTTTCCTTCCATTCAGGTAATGTCTTTGTTTGCTTGTTTGTTTGTTTAACAGCCACTCTCTCTGTTTCTTTCATCATGTCTCTACTACTATGAACAGCCTCTTTCTGTCTCCACATTGATTTCCTCATAGGTTTTGGAAGGCTGATACCAGGTCCCCATGAACTTCTTCAGGCAAAACAAGTCAAATTCCTTCAACCTCTTATCAAAAAGTGGTTGTTTCAGCATATAGTCATCTTAGTAGCCCTTCACTGACTTGAATTTACTCCAATGCAACAATCCTTTTACTACATTTCAGAATCCAAAACTGCCTAGAGATGCAGGATTAATAAAACTGACACTGCTAACACTAGTATTGCTTTTTTTAAGCTATATTTTCAGCTAATTGTCCATACACATTCACTAAGTTCTTAATAACATTAACTTAAGCAACTCCTTTGGATCCTTTCCATTCTAAAATTTCAAGTATAGTCATATACATGATTATAAATATCACATTCCACTATGCACATTAAAATCATTTAAATAATTTTTTACCAAAGCACTATAACAAAAATAAATAAATAAATAAATCATTTCTTATTAAGTGCTTTTAAGATCATAAAAGCTAAGTATTCAGTAATGAAGGACATTGTTGAATTTGACATAAATCCAAATGAATACATTAAAATGAAACAATTAGGCAAAAGGAGTCAGAGTGAGTGACCGGCAGCAATGTCATGGTGGAAATTAGTGAAGCATTGTTTTTCATTCAACAGCTATCATAATGCAATAACAACATAGATATAAATATGCATACCTCCTCTGGGCAACGAATCATTGAAGAAACCTTCAATAGCCTCACATGTACTCCCATCTCCTCCACAGACACGACATCTATCTTCCTTAGCATCAGACCCCAAAATATTATCACAGCCTACATGCTAAGAAAAAATATTTAACAAGATGATGGTTTTTTGCACCTTTATCTTCACTGTTTACTAAAACACCTCACTCAAGTTTAACATACTTAGTTCTTTTTATCTACTCTATTTCTGATACCTTGCATTCTCCATTGATACAGATATCCAGTGAGTCAGCATTGCACTGAGTCCCATCTATTACTGCAGGAGCACGTTCAGTGTAAAAATTATAACCTTCTGCCAAGCAGTTTAATGCACATGGTTTAACCCCACCTGAACAACAAAAGTGAAGAAAAGAAATAACAGAGTTCCTGAAGAAATAGTATATTTGCATAAGTAGATCCAAAATTGATATTATATATATTACAATATTTTTCACATGCAGCATAGACAATTTATTTTATTTTGCATTATTGATTTATTTATTTGACTCTTCCTTTTTGCAAAAAGGATTATTTCTTTCAGTAAGATATAGCAAGGTTGCATGTCTACAAAAGTATCCTGTTATGTTAACCTAACATTAACGATTACTGAACAATTTAAAAAGATAACATTTCAGCAGCATTTGACAAACAGGAACAAGAAAAGAATGTTGTTCTAGAAATAAATCAGGGTGAATTTCAAGAACAACATCAGACTATATCAAATACAACTTTTGTCTACAAGAAATATACTACAACTCAGATCAAAAGATCACTGTGGTCACTTCTAGGCTTTTCAACTATAACAAAAATACAAATAAAACCATTCAATATAAAAACAAAAGGGAAAAATTTACTTGTTCAGAGTTTAGAATAGAAAAAAAATAATCAAAGGATGACTTACTAACTTAGAACAATGACTAAAATGCATCTACACTTGATTAAACTGTTCTAAAGAGAAAAAGAAATTATAATTCTCTGTCCTACCTCAAAAACACACTTTTTATTTTACAGTACAATAATACAAAAGTCCTATTTTTAAAGTAACCTTCAGAGACTCTGTGATGCTTTTTCCCCTTTCTCCATTTCCCTGTACTCTCAACATAATTAAGGAAAATTTTATTGAGAAGTTTAGACTAAACTTGTCACAGTAGCATCAAATTAACTTACAGATAAGCTATGTAATCTCTAGCTCTATCACATCTGCAAGTGAAAAACAGCTTTTTTTTTAACATAGAGAATAATGTTCTCAAGCTTTTCTCACATTAAAAAGAAAAAAAAACACACCTTTGCTAGATGAGTCAGGGCTCTTCAATAAGATTTTTAGCAGCTGACAAAAGGTTTGGAAACTTAACTTAGGTTACCATATCTTCATCAAAAAATTCTATTTAGATACACTACTTCCTGTATAAAATTTAAACATTTTTGGATACTTCACATATTATAATGTTTTTGCAAAGCATTACCTCCAGTGTAGGGTTTCCAGTTATAATATTTTCCACGAAAAGGCATATTGTCAAAGTCTGCACATTGTTTTTCTCGAAAGTCACGGGCCCCTGCAGGACATGGCTAAAAGAATACAAACGAAAATACAAGTTTATTCCTTCTGAATTACCAAAACAAAACAAATAAAACAAAAAGTCTGTATTACAAATAAAGTCATCCAGAAGACTAGGAGGTGGTTCTTTGCTTTGTCTTGTGGCTCTGATTTTGACACTTCCTTTATTTCTTTCTAATTCAAGTGTCTATTTTGAAAACTTCAGCTGGCATGAAGTAATTGAATTAATTTAAACAAAGGTATGTGTTGTAACAGTTTCCATAAAACCAGACAAAAAAAATCATGTCAAACTATGCTTCATAATCTATCAGCTACCTCCTTATAAACACACACACAAAAAACAACTGTAAAATTTACAGTCATTCTGGTAAGAGCTTTTGCCTCAACTATGCTATATGAAGCATGTGTACTGACATTTGTTCTTAAGATATTAAGAAATTATAACACTTTCTACAGATCTGCAGACTGTTATCACCTTTGCTTACTTGCAGCTTTGAAAAAAACACTGCATTAAAGCCAAGAATGAGACTAGATACCACATTTGGTCCTGACTGTAAGCAATAATTAAGACATAAAAACTGCTTATATTTAAGTTTTCCCTACTACAGATTTCCAATTACAAAACTTCTTATTTCAGGAGAAACTGAATTGTGATTTCTTGGCTAATTTTTCATGATCAAGTTAAAGATAAAAATGATGACTGTGAACACATCAAGAATTCACGGAGCATGTTAAATATTGGTATCAAAGTTTAAGTAGCAGGCTACAATTTCAAGCACCATCAGACAAAGTATTTGAAATATAGATTGAAATCATTTTTAGACTGAAAAATTGTTTGACCGAAATCAGAGTTGTGAATAAACATTTTATGAGCAACTGAAAAGTTCATTTTATGGGAATTTTACTAGTTTTCCTACATATATCTAAGTCAGCTAGCACTATTTAGGAATTTCAAATGCATTCAAATGAAATGGTCTATACAAACATGCATGCTAAAAAATCTACTGCACAATACAAATATTAAAAATAATAATTTTTATATTAATCAAGCTCCTAACGTAGCCAGCTCATTGCACTACAATTAACAAACCACAAAAGTTTTCTCCAATTTTGAACATAAATGAAAACATTGGATACTAGAGTATTACAATTTTAAACTGTCTATAAATCTCTTCTATCTCCATGTAATTAAAAATATATTTTTTGCTTAAATGCACTTACTCATTAAAAATTTATTGTTAGTTCTTTAATTCAAGTGCTTCATATCATAATAATGAGAACAAAAATATTTGTAAAAATACTTGAAGTAAAAATAAAAATAAAAATAATATATTGATGACAATCATATTTGCTTCTTCATCTCTTATTCTTCAAACAGAAGAAGGAACCCTCCTGATCAACTGCAGAGTCTGGAGTCAAATTTAATCTATACTTGTCAATACCCACTACTCTTCAGTCCCACATGCTTAGATACTAATTTGCATGGCTATTATTCTGCCCGCAAAGTTAACTTTCCAAGTTGATTAAATTCCACTGGATGAATTGGACACCATGAAAGCCTTTTCATGAATAACGGTATTGAAATATTTTAAGATGTTGTCTTATTTCTCCTTTAATAGTGATACTGGATGTATTTTGAGGCAACATTACAAATTTCAATAATAATCTAATGATGGATAACAGCATATACTCAGCAACTCTGTGGATAATAGACGAGATGAGTGGCTGATAACAAGTGTCATGCTAGTACACAGATACATTTGAAGAGGCTTGAAAATGTGTTCACAGCAACCTCAGCAAGTTCAGTCAAAGAGAAACCCAGTCATACATCCAGTGAGCAATATCCCCGTGAACCAGTTACATCCTTGTGGCCTTGCCGACAAAAACGAGCTCTACAAAAAGGATCTGGAAGTCACAGTCAAGGAGAATAAAATGAAACAATGTACTCTTACCACAATAAAGGCTAACAGTACCCTAGGCTGCATTAGGACAAGTACTGCCGGGGTGACGACCTTTCTCACTTTTCTGCACTGGTAAGGCAAAGATATGCCAAAAGTCAGGTGACTTTTGAATATCTCCCATTCGTGGAGATATTCAAAAGTCACCTGAGTCATGATGGTAGTAGTCCTGAGCAATCTTCTCAAGGTCTGTGCCAGAAAAAGGTTTGGGCCAGACAAGCACCCTCCAGAGGCCCCTTTCAATCTCAGTCATTCCATGACTGTAAAAGCAAAGGCTTTTATTTTGATTATTCAGTTTCTACCACAATTTAAACTGCTAATATCACTGCTTTCTCTTTCTTAAAGATAGCTTTGGCAGTCTGACAGAAAAACAGCTACGCACACTTAAATGCTTAGCCTGGAATCTCACTCCTCCCCTGAACAACAGACAAGGTTGGCAATACCTGGGAACAGTTAAAAGAACCAGGGGAGCAAAGCTACTCATCCTGAGACAAAACCATGGCCACTAAATAAATGCTCTATTCTGAGAATGTTATGTACAGTGAGACTGTCTAGGAAATCAGATTTCTAGTGGCTTTTCCATTGACAAATAGGGTTGAAGACTTCCTGAAAGAAACAGACACATAAGGAGCATCTCTTTACTTTCCACAGTGATAAGACCTAACAATTACTACAGCACAACAGCTGACTCTTTCCAATAAAATTTTACTTTTTAAGCAGAATCTCTGATGATGATGAAGGGGATCACAGCCACAACTTTACTCAAGACACGCTGTGGAAGGACTACAGTTGTCATAGTTATGTCTTTTCATCATACTTCATTAAGTCATATTAATCTATCCAAATAAGTATTTTTTGTATCCATGACACACTGTGTCCTTTCAGAACTGATTCCACAACATAGGAAGAATTTCAACCACAGTATTAGAAAGTCTGGAAAAGCTTTAAATCACTGTGGTAACTCAAGATATAGAAGAATGAAAGTGATCAATCGGAATGTTATTCCTTCTAGGTGGAGCAGATAATGAACCAGTAACAGAATGGGAGAAAATGCTACCAGAGACATCTTATCAATTATGTTTGATAAAAAAGAAAACTTAAAATGCCTTGAAAGCAGACATTCTAACCTTCTTTGGAAAACCTGATGGACTCCAGATTTTACTTAAAAAATAAGATCATCCCTGAAGAGAGTCATTCAGTATCAAAAAGATGTATGATGTCAAAGGCTTCAATATCAAACATTTTAATCATTATTATACCAGATGCTTTTTGTTTGTAGGGAAACTAGCTTTGGCTACACTTGACTACTAAAATGTGCCCACTTTTAAAACCAGAGGTCTTTCAGCTATGACCTGCAATAGCAGATAATGGAAAAACAATGGCTTTCCAATTTCCAGTGCTAGCTACTTAATAATCTGAAGTAACTGGAGAAAATTTAGTTAACACACACTGGTACTACTCAGAGCTGTTGAGTTTTAATGGTTAAGAATACAGCTGAAGATTCTCATTATCAGAGGAAGTATCATAGACAGTACCATGATAATGTTTTTAGTTTCTTGACATTCTGTCCTGTTTTTGGTAATCCTGCAGATTAAATTGTGATTTCCTATACTGCAACTAATTTGAAGTAATTTCAAATGTAATATACTGATGATATCAAAGCTTGTCTGTAACCTAGTGTCTTTGGGTCCAAAAACATGCATTCATCAATCCATGATTTGATGACCTATCCATGATTTGGTGCAGTAAAATAAATTTCCATTTCAGTGGCTAAGTATTTAATGCCAAATATTGAAAAATGATAGCTCATATCTTCAGGATCTCGCTCTTCATCCTAACAATCAATTTTAACATTCTCAAGAATGAACTGAATCTAGCTTTGAAGCACATTCAGTAAAGTTTTTAGGCAAAAAAGTAAAAGTTCTTTACTGCTAAAGATTGTAGCCACCAAACTAAAAAGAACAGAATTCTGTACTCTGAATAAAGAAAAATAGAATTGATAGTTAGATAGAATAGTTTAACAACTGACAACAAATCATTGAACCAATGCTGACCCAACAGCAAACATCTTATCTTAAGAAATCTGTTTATCTTGGAGCTTCACGTCAGACAGACTTCTGAAATTGACTAGGTTTCCTATTAGCAAAGGATTACATCAGAAGATGAGAAAAAAAGCCAGGAGGTGACACTTGAAAGTTTGTCCTAAGATATAGCACCTCACATGCAAGCATCTTAGGAAAAAAAAAAAAAAGGCTTGAAAATATTATTAAAGCAATGAACTGTATCTATGAATGAACGCATGTATAAAAAAAAAGCAAACAAAAACTGTTTGCCTACATTCTTCTGTGAGAAAAGACTAAAGAAGAAGAATCCTTGAAAGGTACACATATAACTTTACTTTTATGAAAATAAAGCATTTACATAACCTGTAAGCAAAACATTGTATTGCATTTAAAAGATAAGGAGTCTTTTAAAGTCTTACATGTTTATCAGCTTAAGTTTCAAATCCTTTATATATTTCAAATCACCTACAATTAGTTTAACTGGTGTACTGCTTCTTGCAAGTAAGTGGTTGGTGGTAGAAAATACAATACTGATGACAGTGTTCTTTCTATCACCTTTTGTTTCTAAATTCATTAACTAATGTTCTCTTCTGCTGAACTCAATGTTTCCATTAGCAGATGCCTTTTGAGTTAAGAAGTCATATATGGCTTTGGAAGTCTTTGATGAAAAATATGCCTAGTAGGAGTGTGTGTGCTGTTTCCAAAGAATGAAAATGGTCAAAAGAAAGGGCAACAGAACTAACTCATCTTTAGAAGAAAAATGAAGTCAAAGTGAGTTTTTTTTGTTAATGAACGGTAGGAGCTTTAGGGAGTGTTACATTTAAAATTACATATGGGCAATGAGTGTTGACACTGCAAAAAACTTCAAGAGAAAAGATGTACTAACAAAGCATTTTTCATAAAAATAATGACAGATTTGCATGCTTTTAATGCTTACATTAATCAAACATACCATTCCATTAAAAATGTCAAGCACTAAGGACTGTAATAAATCTTGAAACAAAATCTACTAGTCTCAGCAATTCTTAGTTATTTAGAACCCTAAAGTTTACTATAAAAGAAATGGACTACAGTTGTCAAAACCATTAAGATACTAAATTTAAATTTCTGTAAGTTACAATATGTTTATGCAATGAAAAAGCATGCCCTTCCCTCCCCCTCCTCCCCCCCTTCTCCCCTCCCCCGCATTCAAGGTTTGTTTTTAAAGCTTAGACAGTGACACTTATGGTTTCTTTTCCAACTTCTTGTTTAAATTATTGAAATTTGACCATAGGTAGGAAATAAACACTCTGGACTACAGGATTATAACTTTAAAAGATTTAGATAACTTGGAGCAGTGTTTTGAAATAAAGAAATGGATGCAAATTATAACATTTGGATTTCGACTAAACAAGCGTACAAACTCAACCTGAGGAGTGATCTCCTAAATGTTAACTCCTCAGAAAGAGATCTGGGTGCTGTGAATCAATACGGGCTGGATAAATGCTGTCACTGTTTTAAGAAAAATGAACACAATACTGAAAGTTATAAATGGAATCTCATCACTAAGATAGTACACATAGTTCTAAGCGGTACTTAGTTTTGAAAGGAACTGTCAAAAAACCTGTGCAGAGTTTGACTACCACACTACAAGGAAACACACACTACTGGAATGTCATACCTAATTAGCAGAGAGACTATCTAGTATAAAAAGATAAGAGGAGAAATTACAGTAGTCTACAAACAGAGGAAAGGCTGTCACAGAGGAAACGTTCTTCTAAATCACACCTGGAACAAAGACTCTTAAAGGATAGAAAAATGTGCTATATTTTAGGAAAATGTTTCTGAGAAGTACAGATTCTAATGCAGATTCTAAAAAGCATATGGAGAACTAGCCTGAAAAGTTCTGAAAGAGTTAAAGAATGCAGTATAGTTTTTTTAATAATCTTAAGACTATGCAAACAAATTGAAATGGTGCTAAAGTAAAAATGAATAGTATTTGAAACTGGGCAAATAAAATACAGCTTGTCTGGTATCAAACCAAAATAAGCAGAGAAATTGATACTGACTTGACTGATACAGGATTAAAAGAAAGATATATAATACAGACCAGTGTTTTGTACAAGAATATTGTAACGTGTTAGCAGCTACAACTTTCTACATTTCCTGGTGCAATAAAAGAACAAAACAATACTCCTGGTTTTAATAAGCCATGTAGCAGTAGAGCACTGCATCCCAATTAAAAACCAAACCAAATATTTACCAGTTCAGTAAAGTATGTTACACTTGTTAGTTACTGATTTGCAACAGACAAAGAATTTCAATAAGGAATCATTACTTAGCCAGTGAATTCGATTCACTGTTGAATTTCCTATCAAAACAGAAACATGTTCAGCCTCATTGAACACTTTTGTTTTTGAACTGGATCTATAAAAAACAGGATATTTTCCAATTTCACAAGAGCCAGCTATATGAAAAATAAAATGATGGTAAATTAATTACAGAGCACCATCAGGCAAGATAAGATTAATTCAAATGAAAATTGCACCAAGACACCAAACACAGCTGATCTTTTGAAATCTACTGAAAATGTAAGACAGTCACGCTTTTATATTAGTGTAGTTTTGAGGGTAGTAGGACATGAAACAACTCATACTGGACAAGAAGCTGTGTTTCAGACTGTCTTACAACACTATGGTAAAAAGGCCTAGCATAGTTCTTGGATGTGTGAACAAAGCAGCTGTGATGCGGAGTATGGAACTGGTTTTGAATCTGAAAATTCGTAATACAGTTCAACAATGAGAATAAAGTTCATGTGAAAAACTCATGTATGCAGAGATAATGCATGAAAATTAACAATGTTCACAACAACAAGGTATTTTAAAGGAAACAATATTAATTATTGTATTTTTAATTAAGTATTGTATTTTTTCCTGAACTGTATCCAAATATAAACAGGTGAGATAACAACATTAGATACACAAATTTCTTGTTTTGAGAAGAAAACTAAGTTGAATTTGAAGCTGAAAAATGATGGAAGTCAGCTTTTTGTTTGTGTTGCTACTACATTAGAAATTTTTTAGTGAATTGCTTTACTGTTATGTACTTTTCTCATTCCATTTTGTTCAATTTTTTACTTATTTGAATTCGTAATTTTTATTCCTAATTTGATTTTAAATATTTGCACACTGCCTCACTTCCTTCCTCAGTGTTAGTTCATTACTTGGTGGGTTGAACCAAAAATGAATGATCACTCTGGTAACACAAGAACCAACATGTTCGTGATGGTAAAGCAATGTGGTTATGTTGGAAGAAATACGTTTTCACAGAATGTCAAAGAGGACTGTAAGCATTGAAAGTTGTATAGATATAAAAAGCAGGTCTAGAAGTAGGGGGATAGTTGAGGATAGTTCAATTTGTTAAGTTTAAACAATATACAGATAAAATGTGAGCTTCAAGAAATCTTTCAACACCCAGCTTCTGGAAACTTCTCAGGAAGGAAATGTCATGCTTGGCTCCTATAATTCTGTAGTTTTTCCTTAAACACTTGTTATTAACTACTGTTGAGAGACACTAGGCTAGACAGAACTTCAGTTCAATGTATAATGGGACTCCCTACACTCCTCGTTCACCTTAAACCTGAATGCTCAGCTTGAACTTGAACTGGGTGTTAATAGTGGAAGGCAGCAGTTGGGCACTCAACTGAGATGGGGATCTCAACATTTACAAAGCTCATGGGGTGTCCACTCTAAAGAGGAGCCCAACGGGACTACTTGCCAATGAAGTGTTGAATTCACAGCCTTTGTGAAGTGGAAAAAAATGCATAAATGCATCTGTTGCTGATAAAATTATAAACAGAGCTTTACAAGGGACAAAATTTACTTACATCAGTATTGCAGGAGCGGTATCTCTTCCTTTCTCCAAGACAATATTTGCCTCCACCTGAAGGCCTGGAAAAAGATGTTTTATATGTTAGTTTACATTTCAGTATAAACACATGTTCATGAGATATTTATTAGCATAGCACATAAGATATACATTGGTTGCTCTGAAAGTAATGCCTCCTATTCTTTTCAATGGAAGCAACAACAGATTAAAAAAAAGAACAGTAACACTGTCTGATAGAGCAAATTCCTAAGCACTCTTTTTCAACATAGTCATCACCATTAGGTAAGCATTTTTGCCAATAATGAACAAAGAAGAGTCAGCAGGATGCACTAAAAAAAAATCTGCGTGGCTGACTGGAACAATGATGCGATGAAGGAAATTGTCACCTTCAGTGATGATGTGATCAAGGAAACCGCCATGCTAAGCCTCTTATTGGTTCATTAGGTCCTGAAAGATTTGCATACAGTGTTCTTCCTGTTCTTGTGTGAGCATCTGTGGGAACCACCTGGCACAAATCTATGAACATTCCAACATTACCACCATTGTTCACAATGCACTGAATCCAATACTGAACTCCACGTATAGTTCCCTTTTTGTAACTGGCCAGTTTTCACAGATGAGCTGATCAAGTTACTCTTAACTTCATGGTGTGATAGCTGTGCGTGACTGTCCGGAACAGGGCTCATCTTTCACATCGCTGTCACCACTGCTGAAACACACCACCCACCACCCCACTGTTCTCACATCCACTGTCTGGTCTCCATAAATATTCAGAAGTGTCAATGAATGTCAGTAGGAGACACTTTTTCCACATGGATAGAATGGAGGAATACAGCGACATGCTTTTGCTCTTCCATACAGACTTCCATATCAGATGCCACTTTGTCAGACTGCCCGTCTGCTGCCATCTGTCACATGGCAACAACATGTGATGGAATACTGGCAGGAAGGTTCAATCTCTACTGCCATACCACCAACATCTGCGTCTGACATCATGGGCCAATATAAAAAAAAAGGAAGGCATTAGTTTTGGAGCAGCCCTCATAAGTTATAACATGCAAAGATAAATTACATTCCGTTTTTAAGGCAAGACTTTAAAATATTTTTATTATTAAGAATCGTAGCACTGACTTGAATGACAGCAGATGCAAGACAGTACTTGGTGTTTAAAATCTTCATTCACAGTATTCATGTACTTTGTAGGGATTTCAAGCAACACAGTGTAGCTGTATTTTGAACATATTAAAAAGGTTTTGCATTTAATTATTCTTTTCCTTAAACAACCTACTCACATTCTCATATTACTCTCTTAAAAATAACAGAATGAAGGAACTGCCTGCAAAATTTTGGAGTCAGTAGCAAAGACTGCATTTTCAAGAATCTGATTCTGATTTCAATTAAGCAGTATGAAATCTGAAGAAACTCCAGAGTAAGCAGGTTTCTATTAGTGTGATTAAGACGCTGGCTCTTAAATTCCTAGATTGTTCAAGGACCTTATCTATCTTCCACAGAGGTCAAATAATAATTAACATTGACTTTAGTGGAAGATTAATCAGCCATCAGATCTTTGGCTCATACCTTGAGAGGAGAAATGAAAAACACTTGGTGTTCATTTTATAATAAAGGAATAGAAGAACTTTCAGTTAAAAAGTTAATCAATACTATTTTCTTGTTATAGGTATTTAACCAGGAATCCTAATGAACCAAAGGGAATTTTTTCCTAATGCAGACATTAGAATAAATTAAAAAAAAAATTGCATATGCTTGCTTCTCTACTAAGCATTTACTGTCTACTTATCTTTCAACAAAACAGACATACATGGAGATAGGAGTAGCTAAAAATCTTACAATATTAATCATGGTTCAAGCAAACATTTCACTAACATTTTTACAGTGTTATGGAAAAAATAATGTGCTTATTATATTGTTCTCTCAGTGATGTCTGACATGTTACCTATGAGCAAATAGCATTCTGAATCTTTTCAACAAGTAGTAGTAAATTCCAGATTTGACTAACAATAACAGATAATAATAGAAAGTAAAAAAATAACTTTAAGTAGCATTAATGTCACATCATGGTGTATTTCTTACAGACCATTATAGAAAGCTGAAGTATAGCCTGGGTTGCAAAATTTGGGTACAAGAAATACAGAACGTTAAGTGTACTAAGACAAGAAGGTACAACAGGAATGAAAGAAGTCACAGAAGAAATTTTCATGAATGAAATGTGATATTTCCTAGAAAAAGTGATCTTAAAGGCTAACAATCATGGATGGAGATAGTAGTCCTAGAAGTTAAGTATGGGGTTGGAAGTAGAGATCACAGGTCATGACAAGAATGAAGTATTAAGTAATAAATCTACTACAGAGAGTTATAGCTGCAATGAAATAACCCAAACAGGACAAGGAGAAACAGAAAAAGAGTGGTGACTTATTCAGCAAAGAACAGCAAGGGAAGTAAGCATTCTTCATCTGAGAATTACTAGTGTCAGAGAAAGGCACGTACATGACAGACCTCTGCAACAGTGCTCAGGACATTGGGAAGCAGACAGATGCTTCTACAAGGTGATATACAGAACAGACCAAGCTGTAGTGGAGATGATGGCCCCTCTTAAGAGAGAATAAATGGACCAATAGGGAACAGTGGCAAGGAGAGAAGTAGCTCAATTGTTTTAAGATTCAGGGGGAAATCAAAACTACGTTGAATGTGACAGAACATAAATGTATTGTATGCTATGTAATATTACTAATTATAGTTTATATGTAAACCACTGAATGCAAAAAAAAGTGTTGGAAAAAGTGTTGCTTTTTTAATAATAACTGTCAATAGTTATATTCTAGACTAACACCAGAGATAACATGGATGAAGAAGAAATTTAAATCTTAATTTAAATATACTGTGTATAAAACAAAGTTGAAAAATTGCTCTAGTCACTACTAGATATAATTCCACCATTCTATATACTACATACATAATAGATAAATTAAAAAAAGTTATAAGTATGTCAAGCGAGCTTCTCCAGTTTAACTGTTTCTGTTTGCTATTTTGAAGACAAATGCTGGCAAACTAGCAAAACATTTTTACAGATAACATGTGAAACCACAGTTCTGAATAAGTTCCAACTGTGTCTTTTTGTTGGCTCCGGCTTACTTTAGCTACTTACGCTGGACTGTCACAGTGTCTTATTGATGAGGAGACTCCTCCACCGCAGGTCCTGCTGCACTCTCCCCATATTGACCACGGACCCCAGTCTCCATCTATACTCTGGGGCCAAGTGCCAAAAGGTACACACTCTCCTTGATAACACCACTGAAAGATTTCACACACACACAAAAAAAAAACCAAACACAAAATTAACTTTCAGGCTGACAGATATCAGGACAGAAAAATATAAAGGTTAGGCAATGACCAATTATAGGCATCAGCACTCTCTGAACAGATAACAGGACTAATAGTTTACTTAATCTAGCGATGTTTAGACATTGGTAAGGGCATGTGTGATTTGTTAATTGTCTTCACTAAGCTCTGAATCCTAAGTCCCATACACACACCAGGAGTTTAAGCAAGCTTAAAAAAGAATACTTTCTTATTCTATTATATATCCTCTCTAATGTTTCAGATTAAGGGAACCATCAAGTAGAAGCTGTATTAAATTTAAACACTAAGACAAATTTCTGGAATTAGTTTAGTTTAGTTTAGCTCCAATTAGTTTAATTTAGCTCCAATTAACAATTCATATAGAAGCTTCATTATGCAAAATGAAATATTTTCCCCAACAGTAATTTAGAGAAAGTATTCTTCTACATTAAAAAAAAAATCTAGACAAAATTACAATAGAAGAATCTGTTGCAGTACTTCCTCTATAGTAATGTTACAGACATAACAAAAGTAGTGCCAAGGCATGAGACATGGTACAAAAAAATCACTGTAACTGCTCCTTTGTTCAGGGGCAGAACAAACAACATGCTTTTATCATGTAATACTGTTACTTACACTGGTTATTAAAAATGACAGAGAATTCAAATAAAATGATAATTGTGAAAGTAAGTTCATCATTTTCTAAGTCAGCAAATTTATTACACCATTCAGAAATCACCCATGAGCTACAGTTTGATTCACACGCTAGTTTAGCACAGAAAGCCTAAAACAGTTCAATTAGATGAATCGTAACCACTGTTATTGCATCCAGCAACAGAACAAACAGATTATTGCCTCTAGAATAAAATGTCCCGAATCTGCACATTTCAGTTCCAAAAGGTAGGCATTTGTAGTGCCTTGAAGTTCCATAACAGATACAATAGTGAAACTTTCCAGAACAAAACTGAGCTAACTTAGAATCAAAGAATCATAGAATCACCAAGGTTGGAAAAGAACTACAAGATCATCCAGTCCACCTGTCTACCTATCATCGAGAGTTCTCACTAAACACACAATGTCTAAATGTTCCTTGAATAACTACAGGTTCTGTGACTCCACCACCTTCTTGGACAGCCCATTCCAGCACCTGACCACTCTTTTGGAGAAGTACTTCCTAATATTCGGTCTGAATCTCCCCTGGTGCAACGTGAAGCCATTCCCTCGTGTCCAATCACTAGTTACATGAGAGAAAGAGGCCAACCCCAACCTCACTACAACCTCCTTTCAGGTAGTTATATTGAGCAATTAGGTCTCCCCTGAGCTTCCCCGTCTCCAGACTAAACAATCCCAGCTCCTTCAGCTGCTCCTCATAAGACATGTGCTTCTGATCCTTCACCAGTTTTGTTGCCCTTCTCTGGCCATGCTCCAGGGCCTCAATGTCTTTCCTGCAGTGGGGGGGCCCAAAACTGAACACAGTACTTCAGAACTTCTGTGTCCAAAATCAGAAATATGAATTTGATAGAAAGTACTGAGACATACACTGAAAACACAGTGAAAGAGATATACTTGTGTTCAGACCATAAATGGTATAGTAAGACTCAATGTGGAGTTTAATTGGTTCAGCAAAACCAAGTTTTCTCTTCTCATCCTCAAGTTCATCTAAAGGCTCAGTCCCAGCAGTGTGGCATGAGTAAAACAAGTAAATGTAGCCACTAGCATTGACCTGAATTACTTTGGATTTTTATGATACTGATTGAAAATACAATATAATAATAATTAATAATAGTAATAAATGTTTGATACTAATAAGGATTATATACAGTGTTAGTAAATGAAAATTAACAAAAATCTTTAGGTTTTCATTAGAAATTTATCTTCGAATATAAAGTACTTTAATTGTCAAGCATGTCAGAAGGCCTATGAATGCACATCTAAAGAATGAAGAGTAAAACAGTTATGTTAATAATAAATTTTGTAGCTTATCAACAGCAAATACAACTGGATACAAAGTAGTTTTTCATACAAACACATGCTACCATTTAAGATTAATAAATGTGAAAACTAACACTGTTATTCTTTCCACATCAACTGTTTTTTCTCTCAATACATTTTAATTATCATATTGTCTAAATTACACAATATATATTATGCTATTTATTCTATATTTTATAGTTTCATTAGTTTCTTTTTATATGTTTTATGCCTGCACAGCCTCAAGGCTTTCTCTGTTTCTCACTTTGCCCCCCCAGGAGGTACACTAATTAGCGGGCAAGAGACTAGACAGGGACAGAGCCAGGACAGCTAACCTGAAACAGCAAAAGTATATGCCATACAATGTAGAACATCATATTCTGCAACAAAAGTGGAATCATGCTCAGCAATAACACCGCTGTGGTCCTTTGATGGCACTTAGTGCTTAGAGACTGGCTGTCTCGTGTTTGTTTACATTTCCTGTTGTTGGTTTTTTTTACCACCTTTATTTTGTAAACTGCCTTAATCTCAGCAGATGAGTTTTTCTCACTTTTACCCTCCTGGTTCTCTCCCTAGTCCTGATGTGGGGGAATGAGAAGAAACTGGTTGGGAGCTTAGCTATCACCCAGGGTCATATCATCATATTATGATGATTTAGTGAAAAAAACACAAAACAATAGGACACAAAGTTTCACAAAGCTGTTCTGAGTAAAAGAGGGTTTACTCTCCTTGCAGTTCTAAACTTAAAAGTTTATAATTTCTGCCAGTAAGCAGGCAATTAGCAGAGAAAAATACTCATAATATGGAGATGCTTTTAAAATCAAGACTGTCACTGAATGTCAGGAAAACACATAATGCAGTTCATGTAGTGAATATAAACTTTCCTCAGTGACAATGTTTTCCAATAACTGTACAATGGAGAATAAAGTTAATTCATGTGAATTAAAGTTTTCTGGTTTACTTCTCATGACAGTGACAAACTAACTGATAATTATTTCATTAACTAAAAGACAATAATCACTTTCCAGCATTCTGTTACAGAAGCCACAGGAGTACATAAACAGTTATCTAACACTAATGTCAAATGCTAGAAATTAAAATGTTTCCAACAGTAAAAATGTAAGTTAACAATTTAGATTAGAAACACATTTTAGAAATAATATAAACATTTCTGAAACAAGATTTATAAATCTTAACAGTTTGGTTAATTTGGTTATCTTGACAGTTAAGGTTAAATCCAAATCCATACCACACATGTACAAAGAGAAAATGCAAACAATACAATTCTGTGCTATAATGGCTGTACAGGATAGGCAGCTGCATTTTATGTGCTTTATTTCTCCAAACTTGTATAAAGCCCCTGTTCTTCGTACTCTTCTCTGACTTCCTAGTAGTTCTTTCTTCTACACTTCCACAATCCCTTGTGAAAACTCCTTCAGTGCCAGTTCTTGTTCTCTACTGAAGATAAATCTGAAGACCTACTGTGCTCTTCGGTGTCTCTTACATATTTGCTAGTGAAAATTTGTCTTTCAGCAGATGCTGAATCTCTGTACAATTAATTCAAAATGTCCATAAATCTGCATTATTTTTAATGTAACTGCAGAAATATGTTTACTCCATCTACTACAATGAGGCAAGGACTACAAAGTAAACAGTTTTTGGAAAAAAAATAAATAAAAAAGTGGAGGAAGTGACAGCTATTATAGAAGTACAATCTTTTATTATAGATTTAGAGCTGAAATGTTAATTGTCCTCTCCAACTGTAGAAGGAACTTTGAATTAGTTCCTGAGAAACTCTGAAAGACAGTGGCAATGCATTTCAAAATACACTAAATGTTTATAAAATTGTAACTGAATAATATGAGCAGTTCAGGATTCTTTATTTTATAGAGATCATTAAAAATAAAAGAAAATATGGTAAAAGAAAATACGACCACTTCTGTGAGAATTTTTGTTATTTTTTAACAGCATGTTTCTCAAAAACTCAGAGCAAATATTGCGAGTGAGGAAAATGTGTATCATTCTGCAGAGAAAAAAAAGGTGAATTCTATTTATGTTTTTCATCTCAGCTATAACAATAGATTTTCAATCAGTAATTTCTACAGTTACTTTGCACAGATAATTGATGTCCAATAACAACTTGAATTTAGATCAGTACCTAATCCAGGTATTCAAGCTGCCCTTTAAACACACAGTGCTTTTTCATTTTGCCCATTTGCCCCCTGTTTACATGTTTAGTATGGGTTTATACAACGACATGAAACCAGAGAGAAGCTCCATCTACACTTGAAAAGATTACTGCATGATTTGTGAAGAGTATACCTTCTTTTTGAACCCAACCACTGTATAAAATTCTTCACCAAGGCTTGAAGGTGTTAAAGAACAGATGGTCTGTCAGCAACAAAAAAAAACCTTCCACAGTATTCCGTTTCCTTTTATGCAGAACCAGCTGAATAACTTACAGAAAAAAACCTCTAAAAAATCTTCAGGCTTATGCAGACATCTACTGTGTTACAACCTAAAGAGTTAAAGTTTGGCACGTTTATATAAGCAACTACAAGAAGGATTATAATAAAGTGTTAGGCAATTTTTATTCTAGAAATCCCTCCTAACTCTGCCAATAAGATATTAATGCACACTCCATCATCAAATGATCATATTTTGCCTAGAGTTAATAGTTACACAGAATTTACATCAGTGTAACTAAAAGCAGAAATCAATCCTCTAAATACGATTAAGTACTCTGGGATCCTGCTAGGTCTTTAGAAGAGGGAATGTCATTTATTATGTATTTGGACAGTGCCCAGCAAAATAGGGCCTAATTTGGATGTGGCCTTTAGGCGTGACTGCAATATAAATGTTACTATTAAAATAATAATAAAGTCATATTGTAACCTATTATTTTCTCCTTACCGTGTGGTGAAGAAAACTACATATTTGGAAAGAACTGTGTTTTCTGTTTATTTGCTAACAGGAACTATTAATTTACAAGAACCTTTGAAATTCATAGCTGCAATTCTCTGCTGTTTAAGGGCATGAACAGTTTAGCTCTGTAAAATATTACTGACTCCCACACATCTCTAAAATCTAAAAAGAGAAGATACTAATGACCGGAGATGTTTAATAGAGAGCAAATTGATTGAAGCCTTCGGCAAATGGACACAGTAACTGTCTGAAAGCATCTTGACTTCTCCACTGCAGTTTAAATGGTTTGAAAAATATAAATTGAGGTAAATTGCTCCTTGTAGCTGACAAGGAGTGCTGATTCCAAAATAAACCTAGACTGTTGATTTAAGAATAAGGCTCCTTGCATTTTCTATTACTCTAATAAAAGGTAACATTTTTTGTAAAATGTGAAGGTCTCTCTATTTTCATTGGCTAACTATATTATTTAAAATGACCCCTTCAATGAATATATTTAACATGGTTTACCAATATTTCCAAACTAGGCATGGAAAAGTCACCACAATGGTGCTAGGTCATGGGCCCTGAAGGGAACCGTCAGCAAGGATTAATAAACTGTGACAGCTGCCCAAAAGCTTTCATTCTATTTAAACATCTGATTTCAAGTCAAAATGCAGTGTAATCTCTGTTGAAACTAGCCTAGCTAGCATGGCAAGAATCAGAACAGAGAACAGACGATAACAGTTGTTGTTAGGAAAAAGATCCAATCTGGAGCAGTGAATCTTAACGATAGATGCAGCAACACTCAAAGAGACACTAGAAACTGTTTGATATAATAAGCTGTCACCATTTTATAAAAACTTGCATAAAATGTAATATATTATCTTGGGAACTGGCATATGGAAGTAACTTTTTTTTCCAGTACAAAACCTGTAAATTAAAGATCATGTTATTTTTCATTCTTTTAAGATCTGTACAGATTTTCCCTTGCAACTGAGAAAATTCCATTACTATTCTTAATTTAAAATTTATTTTCAGAATTTTGTCTGAAACTAATAAAATATATTCAGTGTTTGAAAATCAAAATTCACATGTTCAAACAAAAACAGTAGTACTAAACTGCTGCAACACTGACTTTTGGTCTTTTGGTAATTTTCTGATAGGTACAAGAAGCCACGCAGTTATGCAATATTAAATAATTAAAAGTCTGAGTAGATTGGTCACTGGGAAATACGGTCTTTTAGAAACCATTTTTAGTAAGACAACCTTTCTTCTACATGCTTGTATGATTCAATAGAGTCTAAAGGAATAAAGATTCTTCTATCTCCAACAAGAACAACAGAATTAAGGCTCTAGACCTGTTACATATTTTCAGAACCCATGAAAGGCCTAGTATTGTAATGACTCATTTTGGTAAAGTTCTGTAAAATTTCATGTAGTGAAAATATCAGAGTATTTACAGAAATAACTCAGAAAATAAATTGAGATTGCATAGTTATTTGTTTGTTTAATTCAGGAAATACAATTCTTCAGTTTTGTTTTTATATATTTTATATATAGAATTGTTAAATTCTGCAGTGCAGTCACATTAGGATGCTAATGTATTTGGATCTCTCCTTTTTTAAACTCTTAGTCAAAAATAGGGATTTTAACTTTCTACTTCTTCATTCTTGTAACCTTCAAATAATAAATTACCTCTTCGAACAGTAGGTTACTTGTACTTACCCCTTTTTCAATGTTTCCTGTTTGGCAAAGGGTACCTTCAGCTGCTGGAATACTGTTGGTAACACAGCGATTACTTTTGCTGAGACACCAGAGCTCTCTACACACTTCCTAGGAAAGACGGCAGAAGCAAGTTGATCAGAGCAACAGCCTAAAATTGCCTCAAGTCTTCATACAAACATGTACACGATAATTTGTTTTGAATGTACTAAAACAATTTGCCTGGAGAAATACATCTAGGAGGTTGTAAAATATTCTGTAGCAATTTAATAGACACCATATTCTAAATTCAGGTACTGTGCCATAAAAATTATGGAAGCATCAAGCTGTAGACTACAGAATTGTGAGTTTCCTCAACCACTATGCATGTGTTTTGTCACAGCTGTTTCGTCTGAGCAGCATATTTATTTTATATTTACATTTTAGTGCTGTTGTAAAAGTCTACCGTAAAAAACGTGCTGTAATATCTCCATTACTAACATCATCTGGCTTAAAATACGATGCTAGAAGGAAAGATACTGTTAACGATTAAACATGAGCCAGTAAGATTGGCTTCCTTCAGCTTAAAACGAAAGGTCTCTGAGCTTGTATTACTTGCAATCCTTTTCTGGAGCACATGGTAAAATAGCACATATTTACAATATTAAAATTAATCCTTTAAGTATTTTAGATTTGTGGCTGATATTTCATAAATAATTTAGCCTACCTAATTTCCTCCATTGTCAGCTTTGAACAGTTTTACCAATAATCTTTTCTCCTACAGTAATTTCTCATTTGGTTATGTGCATTTAATCATTTAAATTAAGTAAACTTCTATTGACATTACAAATTCGTTAAATATGTGGTGTTGAAATTCATAATGTGGGGCACAATCCAATGTTGTTCAATGATTTTGGAAATCTCCATGGTCATTTCAATTGCTTCATTTGAGCTATGTACATAGAACAGAACTAGAAATTACTCACTTTTGTAGTAACTGACAATTTCTGCATGATCATTTTTAGTTGTACTCCTTTCAGATTTCAGTAAGAATTAACAACTGATACCTCCTATTTCCAAGTATTTTGAAAATTTGAAAAATATTCAGAACTTCAAAATGACCTTGTGATAGTCACTGCTAGTATATTTTATTAAACATCTGCTTAAAATGATCCCCAAAATATTTCCTGTATAAATTATCAGGCTGAATCTTGTTACAAAGAGCAAAAAGGAAAAGTCTGTAAGAGTAAATTAAGCTTACTAGCCTACCATCTACTTCACCCTCAGATTTACTGTTTATCTGAGGAAATGAATGAGTAACCGGCACCTAGGCTTCTCTGTGAACCTCAGTCCAAACAACTGTTAAGATTTACCCTAAAATTCATGTTTCTTCCATTGTACTGCACACAGAAACAGTTCTAAACATTATTACCTGGTAACCACAACAACAGTTCAAACATACAAGCATCTCCTGAATAATGCAAAATTATTTTCTACATTTAAAGTCAGGTGATGTCACTCTTGTAGGACAGAAATATACTGTGCATTTAGTTTCATGATGGTAAAAGCAAGTAATCTTCTAAAAAATCCATTAAAAATACATCATCATAGAATGGACTTAAGTTATGAGAAATCAGTAATGATGGAGAATTTCCACTGAACGTTTGACAATTTGGCCAAAGATAATTAGTTACATTAAATTATGCATCAACCTCCATTTGGTGAGTGGTTCTATGAAAACATATGAGAACAGAGATTCTAGAGCCTCTTGTTAGAAAAACTGTCCCAGCTAACATCATACCTGATGCCAATGAAGAACTACCTTGCTTTCCAAAGTTGAACTTATTTTTCACTGAAGAAATTAAAACATGATAAGTATTTACTTAAATCTCTGATTGAAATACTTTTACAGTTCTAACTTCTTCAGACTGAGACATACAAATACATGGTCTAAAAGATCAAACAGGAAAATCACGGAAAAAATCACGAAATCTTTTTGAATAATTATTTGATTATTAATTTTATAACCATTAAATTGTTTTAAAATCCAACACAAAATCAAAACCCAGTGTAAATCAACCAAGAATCTAAACTACAATCCAGTATATATTTCGAAGTAAGAATTTAAAAGAAGTTCCTTTCAAACATATTATAAGGTGCTCTCCTGATAATGTCTAATTTACTTTTTTTTTTTTGTAATTTAATTGCTCATTTGTTCTGTGTATGACTTTCATTGTCAGACTGTAAGTGAAAGTGCCAGACTGCAATGGCTGCAGCTGTGATTCATTTTCCTGTATTCATTTTGAAACAAATTAAGTTCAATGTTTTAAATTAACAGCTGTGTTGACTTTAAGAAGTTTGGATCAATGTTCAGAATATCAAAAATTCAAGTGCATTAGGACACTGAGATTTCAACCAGTCCAACGCAGACGGAAGAAAAAAACCTGTATCTGGGTAACTATCCATATTTTGAAAACTTCTACATTTCAAGGTGATTTGAATCCAGAATTATGGTTTGTGCTTCGTATTTTACTTGCAGAATTTTAGTTTCGTTATACCTACAAAAACACACCATCTACACATTAGCACAGAAAAGGAAGTAATAATTAAAACATGTATATCATCACCAAGCTAACATTTCCAAAAAGGAGAATATTTAACAAATATTCTCTGGCATTTTAATTCTGAGTAAATAATCAGTTGAACTGTGTCAACTAATAGCTACAGCATTCAGAATTATTTTAATAATTTAAAAATTTACAAAATTATTTTGAACAAGTTTGCTCCCCTCCCTACTTCAAAGAACAAGAAGAAATATTTTCCTTTTTCCAAAATTGTTTTGGGAGACAGCATGAGAAACACTGTATCACAACTAGATATTATTGATGACATGGTCTGTTAGTCCTTACTCTACCCTTAATTTCAGCAAGTTTTCTCACAAATCTCCAAAGAAACTGAAAGAAATTCGAATTGACTACAGTCTGTATTTGCACTACTAATATTTAAACAAAAACCCCACTGCTTAAATCAGAATGGATTTCTGTTCAGAGTCAGACATTCAATATCTTAAGATCCTGAGAATATTTCCTTAAGGAAAACTATGTTAAATACAGAGGACTTGTAAACTTAATATATATTATAACATAATATTATCAATTTGTAGATTTAAAGTATACTAAAGCAAGAAAGTACAGAATATATTTGTGTGATTTCTCTTAAAAGAAACCACACATTTATTTAAAAGACTATTTAATTTCGCCATGTGTATTGCATTTAAGAGAAAGAGTAGAATTTGAAGTACATTTCCTAGCACCTTGTACGTGAAATGAAAAATAACATGAATAGTGACTTAGAAACAAGAGATCTGAAAAGAAATGGCAAAATTAATCTGTGCTCTTATTCCATTAAATGGGAGTAGGATTATACCATGTTCATTATTGTTATGGCTACATCACATATACTTTCAGCTAATTTTGAAAAGAAAGAAAACCTTAGGCAACATTTTCTGTTCTTCCTATCAACACTCCACCTCATATTGCATCAGACTGATAATTACAGATTTTAACTATTTCCTTATTACTACTATCATATACATAATATCTCTAAGCAGCTGTTTTTAATCAATCAGTCTGAAAAAACAATGAGAAACTACCCTGGAAAGGTCAGGCCAATAATCATTAGTAGAACGAATACTGCTTTTCCTCACACAAGCACAAGTACACACTCACCCAATATATATCAATATAAGGTGATGGCCTTTTAAGGTAGCCTTTTCTTTGTTAGTGGAAATAGGATGAGGTTAAAGATGTATTTTTTTTTAACATTAAACTGTGTGAATAATTTACTGAAACTAACAAAAAGAAGCATAATCTGAAATTTCTTAAATGTTCTTCAATGAGTCAGACTCCATTTGTGTATTTAGTAGCTATTAATTTGTAAAGGAAACAAGGGGAAGTGTTCTAAACATCCAAGAAACATAAACTGAAGCTGAGGCCTCTCACAAGATCAAGACAAGATAGATGACAACCTGTAACGGTGTATCTTAGGGCTCCATGACTTCAGTTTGGAATTCGGATGCTTGTATTTGCAGTAAATTAAACAAAGCTGAACCAATCTAGAGAAAAAAAACAGCACATCAAATTATCTTCCTTTTGCCTAAGTGTTATCAATGATGGAGCCTCTTTCTCGTGTCATGCAGAGTTACATATAAGCATTGCAAATTATGTAACATGGAAGCATCCTATATCGTAATCATCATAAATGGTAACAATACAGCACAACCAAAACTCAGTAATGTGAGCAAAGGTCAACTTGCTGCGCTGTTCTGTTCTTTATGTTCAACACTAAGCCTCCAACAGAAGTTAGGAGATTGGCCCCTAAGATAAAAAAGCTAAGATAGAATACACATTTACAATGCATACTAAACTATGATTATTTTGGGGTTTCATAGTAAAAATGCATATTTAACTGCAGAAATCTAGGGACTCATTTTTTTTTCAAGTTAACAAGTTAAAAAATGTTAATAAGAATTTTATGTTTACTCACTGTATTTCATTTATAATATGCTGCACCTCTTGAAGAGCATTTGCTAAAACACAGCATGAAAATGATTTGCTTAAATTATAACTTACAATTCAAATATGTGAAGTATCAGCCCAGAGTACTTCCAGCCTCTAATTCTATCAGAATTTCACTGCTGAAATTCTGATAACAACACACTCAAAACTATAAGGCTGATTATATTATGGATGAACTCTAGAAAGTTCAAAGACAAATTTAGTTCAGATAAGCACCCAAAAGTTACCATTCTAGTACCATTTAGTTACCAAATGCTTGTTAAGTGGTGCAGCATGTTATGAGTAACAACATGCTGAAAGAATGTGAAACAAAATCTGTAGCTTAAATTGTACATTTGTATTATGTTACCAGCATACTTTCCTAAACATTGGGTGCTTATGTGAACCTTATGAAAACCATAGAAGCCCATAAAGGTCAATCACCTCCAAGTAGCATCTTCCCTTTGAAACCTTGCACACATTCCCATCATTACCCAAACCACATTACAGTACCCAGAGTCTCACTATCGCTTCTCATAACCTCTAAGCCACTACTCCTGCTTTGATCATTGGCTATCCTTTGCCCTTTTTAAATAGCTTTAATAAGATCCACATATCTTTCTGCTGTGGCCTTTCTGAGAGAAAAAAAATGAAAGAGACAAAGAAGGAGAGGGAGAAAGAGTGAGAATGTGAAGGTAAGACAGTCACAGGAAAGAAGAAAAGGATAGTATAATGGTGGCAGTACTGTGGGTTGTTGTTTTTTTTTTTTAAGATTAAACAGTAACATAAAACCACCTTAGGATTCAGGAACAGGAAAGCTTTTGGAATTCTACAGATCTTAATCTTAAGGAAAAGACTCATTTTAAGAATAAAGCTGAAAGTGTTCTAAACATTCCTATTTACAGTACAATCCTGGTAGTCATTACAAAAGAAAAGTTCAAAAATTTCATCTTTCTAAATGCAGAAGACTTCTGATATTTATTATAGGTTCTGCAGTTTGCTAGCAAAACCTTATAAATAGAGAATAATGGAAAGCTTGATAAGAAAGAATATCAATATGAGATTGTCAATTCCTCTAAGCCTGCACATATTAAAACTGCAATTTGTGAGCAATGCAATGTAAGTCAGCATGATTGAACTACTTCTGCATTGCTATCAAGTACCAAGTAAAAAGCAACTTAGCGATGGTGTGAAGTATAATGCCAGGAGGGAAAAAGAAGTCATTTATTAGTGAGACAGTATTACTCATGGATTCAACTAAATGCACAATATTTGTCATAGTATGAAGAAAGAAAAGGGAAATGGTAGTCTAGCATGAAAAACTCTGTCTTTCCTTTCTGGAAAAATAAAAAAAATTGCTTCCAGAATGCATTCACCTACTATAAAAGCCCTAGGACACACTAAATAGATACTTTTAATTTATTTATGTGGATAACATCATATCGCTATTTAACAAAATTCATTAACATTAAAATTTGCATCACATAATCACAAGGGTGAAATATAATTCATGTTGGTTTGTCCTAGAAATACTGCAGAACTGTGCATGGCAATTTGTTTATCTTCCTGAATTTGAAAGGTAGCTGACCAGAAAAATGCTGTTTTGTTCTGCTCATTCAAACTCAGTTAAATTATTCTGTCTCTGAAAAGGCATACTGGATATTAGGAAGCAGGGAAAGTATAATAACTCTGTGTTCTGTACTTCTACAGAAGATGCTTCCCAAGCAACTGTCTACTAAATGTCATTAGCTTCATGGATATTCCCCAGAATTCATTAAAAGCTTCCTAGAGACAATGAAAGCAAGGGAATCAACAGAAGAGAGAAAACAATGCCTTATTTTGAGAAAGTCTCAAAAAAGTCAAGGCCTCACCTTGAGTATTGTGTTCAGTTTTGGGCCCCTCACTACAAGAAAGACATTGAAGCCGTGGAGCATGGCCAGAGAAGGGCAATGAAACTGGTGAGGGGTCTGGAGCACAAGTCTTATGAGGAGCGGCTGAGGGAGCTGGGATTGTTTAGTCTGGAGAAGAAGAGGCTCAGGGAGACCTCACTGCACTCTACAACTTCCTGAAGGGAGGTTGTGATGAGAAGGGGATTGGCCTCTTCTCTGTAGCAACAAACAGGACCTGAGGAAATGGCTGCAAGTTGTATCAGAGGAGTTTTAGATTGGACATAAGGAAAAACTTTTTCTCTCAGCAAGTAGTCAGGCATTGGAATGGCCTGCCTAGGGAGGTGGTGGAGTTGCCGTCCCTGGCAGTGTTCAAGAGGCGTCTGGATGAGGAGCTGCAAGATATGGTTTAGTAGCTTGTGGTAGCAGTGGTAATGGGTGGACAGTTGGACAAGATGATCTAGTAGGTCCTTTCCAACCTTGTGATTCTATGATTCTAAGATTATATAAGATTATCACAAAGAAGAGATCTATCTGTCATAAGCAAGAAAATAATACCTGATGCATTAAACTCTAGTATGAAATAGAAAGTTCTGATGATTTGAGCAAAGCCATGTACTGAAAGTAGCATCTGTCTCATTATTCCCCTGTTCCACTTATTTAATGACACCAGTGAAGGTGGAAAAGCACTGGAAAAAATTTACCAGAGAATTGTTAGGCATTATCTCTGAAATTCATGCTAGCACCCAAGAGCTTCTCAGATCATAAAATACACCACAGCAAAATCAATCACATGCATAAAATATTAACTGCTATTAAAATATATGAGGTTTTAGCTCCTGTCCTAAAAATGTGGGGACCAGCTCCAAAGCAAAACATTACTATGAACCACAAAATCTGCAAGTTACAGTCAGGCATATTATTTAAACTCATAAAACAGAGACATTTAAAGTCAAGACTGGAATTCCTTCCTGATTTGGCCCAGAGGCAGCCAAGAACCAACTATGCAGATGCACAAACGTGAAGAAGGTAAGGAGTCAACAAAAGAAGTTCTCTTTACATTCATTTGGATAAAATGATCGAATATGTTTCTGAACTACAAGAGCACATGGCATATAGAGTACAGGACAACTGAGCCACACTGACAGTCAGGAGAGGAAAATTCACACTGCATCATTCTGAACAAACTTGCATTCTTCTTAATACCCTCAAAATCTCTCACAACACCGCAACTAATAAGTGACCTGAAAGCATGCATCACCTTTAGGAAAAAGGTACATGCCAGTAGTATATGGTGATGTTTCCACCAATATAATGTAGCTCACTGAAAATCAAAAATTTGAGACACCCCTGTATCTGAAAGTTTATCTTAAGAATCAAGTATGTAGGTTACTCCAAAAGTAATGCCTCCTAATTATTTCCATCAAAACCACAACAGATACAAAGACACAACAATGCTCTTTGATAGAGAAAATTCTCAGCTACAAAACTCATTTTTTCAGCACAGTTGACACCATTAGCTATGCATTTTCACAAACAATGAAAAAGAGTCTATATGCTGTACTTGTAAAAATCTGCACCAGTGGAGGTGACCTACTGTTTCACAGAGGCTTGATGGCATTGTTGCCAGGAAAATGTTGACCATGCAGTCTATCTTTAAATGGCCAGAAAAGATCAAAGTCAGAAGGTGCCAAATCCAGACCAGACTATAAGGTGTGTGTAGTGGGACAGTCCAGCCAAGATTGTCACATGGCTCCATGGTATAGGGCCTACAGTTACTGCATTGCAAGACAAAGGCTGTCATATTATCTGACCTTACGCTGAAGTTCAATACTTTAACTCAGTCTGCATCATGATGTAACAGTCAGAGTTGATGGCTCATTCAGGTTCTAGGAAATGAAGAATAATCAACTCTTTTCTATCCCAAAACACAGTGCGCATCACTTTAACCCGAGTGCTGCATACTGAACCTTTTCTTCAACTGGGGAATTCACATCACCACCACACAAACTGCCATTTTGACACCAGCTTGGGGTAGTGACAACATGTCTCATCACCAGTAATGATGTTATCAAGGAAAATGAAACCTTCAGCCTTGTATCGGTTCAATAGATCCTAACAAATTTGCATACAGCATTGTTTCTGTTCCTGGCACAAACTCTGTGATACTTCAGCACTGCCACAATCATTTCCAACACATTTAAGCTGATATTTAGCTCTGTCTGTAGTTTGCTGGTTGTAATCTGCTGGTTTGCATGGATGAGCTGATCAAGATGCTCTTTGTTTCATGGTATGACAGCTGTGCCTCACCATCCAGAATTTGTTTGTCAGCAGGCAACAATGAATGTCAATGTATGCCATATTTTCCACGTGGAGGAATTCAATGACACACCTTCGCTCAGACACACTTCCACATCAGACATCACTCTGTCAGACTGCCCAACTGCTGCTGTCACATGACATCAAAATGTAACAGAATACTGTGAGGAAGTCAATCTCAACTCCATACCATCAACAGGACACCTCTGATGTTGTGAGGCAAAATAATAAAAGAGGCATTATATTTGTAGCAGCCTAAATATCTCTAAGCATCTTGTCACATCGCCTCTCAGTTCTTTATTCAAATGACCTATTTCATCAATTAAATTCTATAAAATTGTTCCAATATCACAGATTGTCTGAAAGCACACAGCAAACAACAGTGAAAACTTGACATTAGAAAATTACTGTCTATTTGGAAACAATCATAAATATACTAAAGCAGCTCTTTGAATTCTCGCCTGACAATGTGCTGAACAATGTAAGAAAATCTGATCAACAGCTGCAATGCTTTTGCTGGAAGAGTTTTGCCCAAAAGTGACTGAAACAAAGGGGTTTATTATGTCTAGTAATAACAATAATATGACAACTACTGAAGAGCTGCTTTCCAGAACTCCTTGTCAGTAAACACACATAGAAAAGAAGTCTTCAGTAACTGAGTTCTTATGACTTAACCAATCAAACACCTTTTGAAGTTCCTAAGTGTGGGAGAAAACTTCATGTACTTAAATGAAGAAAAAGCTACATTATTTGGCTGAATAAGAACATAAATTATGAACAAAAACAACAAACAGTTAAAATAAACATACAATGGACTGGATGTGGGAATACAGGAGAAAAAGTAATGAATACAGACAGTCATCAAAGCTAGTTGGCCAAAAGAGCTACCTAGAGGTTTTCTATAGGTTGATAGGACATTCGGACAGAATTTCAAAGACCATTAATATTTTCTAAGTTACCAAATGCCATCTTGACATTTCTATCAGAGCCCAAAGGAGAATTTTAATTCTTTTGCCTTTGACCTGAGAGTTTAACAGCTTCTCTTGTCATGTCTTGCTATCACAAATCAGTAAAAAACATAAGCAAGAGCAAACAGCAAGGAATTTTCTCTGCAATAAAAAAAAAAAACTCTTCTAGAAAACTTGCTACACCTCTTCGTTTTTTAGTAGGCACTTCAGTAAGAAAGGGTGCACCACTAGAAAAAAATCATTACAGGAATCAGATACACTGTTAGTTAAGGATTTTTATTTTAAGGATTTTTATTATGTTTCTCACTTACTGTTGCATGTTTGTTAGACTGAGATCCATGAACTGTTCATAGCATTAAGTGAATATTATTTCAAACAGAGTCGAAGTACTGACTGTTCACTTTTGATAGTGAAAGAGTGGAAGAAAAAATTTAAATTAGCTTTCCCTGGTATTGTTATCCAGTTCTACTACTCAGCTCTAAATACTCATTCTTAAGAAAAAGTCTTTCTAATGTGAATATTTTCCGTCTGTGTTCTATCCCATCAATGTTATTACTTGAAACCTGTTTGACCACAATCATCACAATGGCATTTTCAAAACATTACAGCTATGGTAGATAATGTTTCTGGATATTACCAGGCTTCATATTGTGATACAGAAATATAAACAGTTTAAATTCTATTGTTAAACATAGGATTTTGCTTTTTTCTGAGACTCTTGTAATGTTCTCAAACAGCATACAGTACACTACACCAGTTCAGAGGACTAGTGATGTTACATGAATACTTCTTTTAACTGTTTAAATTTAGTTTCAGTCTTTTTTTTCAAAGTATAGGAGAATTCCCCCAAAAACGTTATAACAAAATGAATGCAGACTTCATAGAGCCTATAATTACTTACATCTACAGCACTTTGTCTGCATTTTTGAATGCAATGTCTCTCTGAAGGCTATGCTATAAAGAGCAAAATAAATGCCTACAGATTTCCTTACTGAAAATAAAGAATGTGTGTGAGAATTTCTAAGAAAAAGGATTAAAAATTTTGGAAGTAGTGACAGGAAACAATACCCTTAGAGAACAGCGGTGGACAGTGAGAACTTACAGAGAAACAATAAAGGCCAAGAGAGGTTTGATGAGGATCAGGAACAGAAGACCCTGCAAGCCAGTCAGCCAACTACATACAGCTTTTAAAATCTTCTGCACAATGCTATCTGCCAAAGAGGCATCCCAAGAAAAATACTGTATTTATCACCCAAGGGTTATTTAATATCCCTTTAATGGACTTTCTTTGGAGCTAGCCTTTAGAGAAGTGAACAGAGTAAATTTCATTACTGCAAGTGTTTCATTGAATAATCAATAATTAAAATATTAGTAAAGCTCTGTATTTTTAAAGCATTAGGTGTGTTTGAAGATTTTTTTAGTTTACTGTCAGTGGACTATTTAATGGCAAGCATAACAGAGTGCATATCTTACTACCTATTTTGGGCTGCAAGATTTTCTTTAAACAATACTTTTAAATGTACTGCATAATATCATGAAATATTAAGTATGCAGATTTTACTACTACTGTAAATTTCTTTACCTTCAATACTGCACACTGGTACTTGCAGCCAAAGCATTGCTAGTACTTAGCTATTCAATATGCTATTCAATCCAGCTTCATGTTTCTCTGTTCCCATAAACAATTATTCTCTGAACAATGTGAGAAACAACAAACTCATTGTCAGCAAAAAACAAAACAGACCTGACAAATTAATGCAAATACAAATGTAACTTCGAAACATAGCTTTCAACTGAAAAGTTAAAGTCAACGAAACAGATTTCATATTTCAAGATTAACAGAGCATGAACGTGATCCCATTTAACTGAAATCAGTCAAAGTTATGTAGTATGCTTTACAAGGAGCAGCATCAAGTGTTCCAGGCTCCCTTCTATCCTAACATTCAAGAAAGCTTCTCTAGCTCACTGTTACCCACACATCTGGGTGTAAAATACACACACAAATGACTCAAGCAAAAGATGCAGCATAAAGATTAAAATGTACCCTTTGCTTATATATGATAGTACCAGATAGAATGCTGTCGTGAATTTGTAACCCACTAGTGCATCTAACTAAAAATTTATGCTATAAGAGAATATATACAAATGACTAAGCAAAACACTCAGCATAAGGATTAAGACTTCTTACCCCATATTTACATTGGCGGGATGTTGCTCCATACTGGAAGCGACACTGTTCATCAGCATCATACACCTGACCTGGGGCCACAGCTGGATAAAGAAAGTCACGCTTGGGAGGCTCATTATCAAGGCAAGTACCACGGCCCGAACTGTTCAACATAAAGGACCAAAGGAATTAGGAATTCTACTGACTGTAAATCACAGTAATGATATAATGTATCTAGTTCTTACTTTTAACAGCTCTGGGTGTGAAACAAGTATGATTTCAGTTAAAAAAAAAGAACAAACAGTACAATGGTACACCCACAGTGAAAAAAAAAGTATTACGGGGAATTAAGAGATCAAAATATTTTTTCATCATAGTTATTAACAAAACTGCTTATTCAGGTCATATATTATCCTTTTAAGAAGTATGATAATTACTGAGCCACTCAAGACTGATTTTTGGTTCTGTTTAAAGGTTCCTGTTTGTCTTCATAGAAGAATAGCTACATTTAGTCACAGAATGAAAAATGAACAAATTAAGCAAATAAGTTTGTAACTCTTAATGATCCTCTGATCATTCAAACAGGCAAGTAATTTAAAACATAACGGATACAAGCAGCTTAGCTGATTCATATAAAACACATTTAAATTTCATGCATTACTACTCCTCTACATGAGAGAACAAAATAGTTACCATGGTAAAAATCTTAGAATTTACCTGTACTTGGGTGAGTAAAAAAATTTGTATGGATCCAAAGACCTTTTCCATTGCATTTAACTAAGATCATCTTCTTTCAAAACTTTCGTATTCTTTTATAGTCACAGGTTTTTTTTCAATGTATGCCCATATTCAACCAGAATATTTTAATGTAGTGGAATAAATAACAAAGAAAGCCAAAGGCAGACAGAGTTCTTTTGTTTAGAATACTTTATACTTTGCTAAATATAATTATTCAGTTTTATTTAGTCAGTGAGCATAAAAGAGGACAGATGCTTTTTTACTCTCACTCACATGTGAATAAGTGAGGATTTTTAAAGAATCCTCATGCCAACACTTCCATTTTTTTTCCAACATTCCTACAAATTTTGCCAGCACTTATGGTTTTTTTCAAATCTTTTCCATACACCTTGCCAAAGGAACATAATTTCAATAGTGAGTGTTCTACACTGTTTTGTGAAGATCTCCAATTTTCTACATCTTTCATCTACAGATAAAAACAAAAAGCCCCCCTTAACTATACCAAAGTCACCTCATTTTAACCCTATTTTATTCATTTTCTCAGAATACAACAGCAGACTTTGCAGAAAAACTGAAAACAACCAAGCACTGGCATCTGAATAAACAGCAACCAATTCAATAATCAACTAAATAATAATAAAAAAAAGATACATAGGTTCTCATCACAATAAATTCAGTATGGTTCACCTGCACCTCCTATTAACACAAACCAAGGCATAAAATTCTTCCCTTCACCCAGTCAATGCTGAAAATATTAAATACGTGATTCTAACATTAAAACGTAACATTTACTGCAGTTTTTATTTACTACAAGCACATATATTTTCTAGCAGCTGAAGTTAAGAAACTATCTTAGATTCTTCTGAATATAAAGCATTTCAGTGTTGTATTATGCATGAACGAGGAGTACATGCTAATATTCCAATATGGAAATAAATAAAATACAATCTAAGCTTTCTGCATTGCCCAAACCAAACTGCAGATATTAACTTGTTTAAGCAAGCCATGGGAAGCTTAACATTTGACATTACATGTAACAAGAGTATCTCCACAGATTCAGATAAACTGGTCTCTATACCTGCTGCATAAAACCCATAATTGTGGAAATAAATATTTAATACTAACTAATATTTAATACTAACTTCCTGCAAAATAAGTCAGATCCCTGTAGAAAATACGATTATGCCCGCTGTTCTCTGCTGTGGTTTTATGATTTCTGTTATTGATATTCCACACCAAAACATTTTGTAGTGCTCTGGGAGTTAAAGAGTTAATGCTTTAGTTCTGTGGAATGTCGATAGTTCCAGGTATCCTTCTCAGAAGAGAAAACTACAGCTCCAAAAGACTTCAATAGACCAGTTCCATTTTCCATTCACAGGGAAAGACAAAACTGACTGGGAGCCACAACTGCTACCCTTTTTGTTCTGTTCATCACTGCAGCGTGTGCTCTCTAGTCACCTTGTCTTCAACACTTGAGTAAACCTTCAGTTTTTGGAAACTCTCATTTATTTAATTCAATTCCATTATTTTGTATGATGTTATCTTCCATTGTGATATCATATTTAGTAAATTAGTTTTCTCCCTTAAGCTCGCTGCTGCTTTTTTGCTGGTAGGCCCATCTTCATATCTTTTCCCTTCCCATCTTTTCCCTTTTCCAAGGCATAGGTCCATGGGTCCCCCCCATCCCATTAGTCTCAGTACCAGGCCAAACCAGGACAGAACTATGACATTCTTTTAAGGCAGCATTTTCATCGTAACAAAATACAGCTCTATTAGTAAAAAAGCAAGAAAAGGTCTAGTAAGTGGCAATACACTTATGAGTAACTGCTCTCAGACTGAATATTAATTTCTTTTTCCTTCTGCTTCAGTTCTATTATTTCTCTCAAAGTACTTGAAAAAAACAGTGTCACAAAATTAGTGTGGGAAGCTAAATTAAAATGCTGCATCTGTAGAATAAAAAAAATAATAATTTAAATATCCTCATTGTTGCAAATTTGACAATTTCTACTCACCATCAGTTTCACTGCTTGTGATTTTATCTTACATAGAAATTGCATATAAAGTTAAAAAAACAACAAAAAAACAGATGATATAGCAGACAGAACATACATATTTTTGAAGAGTGACAGGGTCTTCCTTGTTTGCTATAGAAATAACATAACCTCAAACTCAACATATGTTCTACATACTCTCTAAGATACTACACTGGTACTCAAGAACATTCTCATTTTCCTAAGTTAATTTCATGAGTTTATATGGGGCACATTAAGATTATTTTCCATTATAAAATCGCAAAGCTTCATGCCATTTCACTGTCATGAACATAGGTATTCCAGTATAATGTGTCAAGAAACATAAGTAAAACTATCTATAATGCAATTTAAAATTTAATTTGTATTACAATATTTCCAGATAGGAAATTAATCTTATTTCTGTCTGAAAGGATACCAAGGATACTAGAGCTTTTTCTAGAAGCTCGCAATCTCAATCTTAATCAATGTCAAACTTAATGATCAAAATGACAGCAAGAAGGAATTCAATGCTAGAATCTTTAGAATGTAATGGAGACAGTCTCTGCACAGACATCACATTTTATGCAAGGCTGCTGAAAAAGAAAATAGAAAAACCAACAATGCAGACCCTTCAGCGTTTATGCTCATATTAGACTATTTTTTCTCACATATCTCAGGGACGTATACAGTACATTAAAACTCCTTCAATGTCCGAGGAAAATATCCAGAACACTGGCACGGAAAACGAGTTCGAGATGTTAGAGAATTAGCTCATAAATCATAATATAGAATATAATGCAAGCACATATTAGCTTCATTCTATGTATTTGTATTTAACTATCAGCTAAAAATCATATAGATTTACATATAGATAGTATGCATAATATTTTCTTTACTCATGTTGCAAATTTTCCCATAAAAACATGGAAAATATATTTTTATATATACAAACCTGTAAAAATATGAATTATTATATGAATATAAATAATGTTTGGCTCCTTTCAAAAGACTTACTTCATATATACTATGTATTTCTCCTGAGTAAAAAATGAATTTTAAAGAGTACTAGGATATATTTCCAGACAGGCTACAAAAACTGCTTAACCTGACATTAACAAATAAACTCAGCAAACTGCTCAATAATCTACAGATAATAACACATAAATATTTGTACAATAAGGGCATAAGTAATGGTGATATGATTCAGAGTGGTATGTTTAAAATTAAAAATGAGATAAAATAGGATTACTAAATGCAAACATTCTTGAACTTTAGAGAAATTCAGATATTGATGTGGATTTGCCAGACTCTCTCATGATACATTCTTCTTCTTTTCAGTCTTTTACACAAGGCTAGCTCTATGTCTGACTAGCTATTTTATAGCAAATATATTTCAATTTTGCACAATGTTCTTGTAATACTCATTTTCTTTTTTTTAAAGTAAATAATTTGTTATTTTTTAATACATATCTCCCTCCACAGTGTTTTCCAAATTGTTCTTTTCTTCTTCTGATTAATTCTTCCAATTAATTATCCAGCACCCATATTAGGAAAAATCTACTGAGCCATCTGTTAAAATCTACTGGTATCTGTCCTGGAGAATTTGAGAGATACTGCGCTACAAAAAAATTATCTAATTTTTTTTCTATTTTCATTTCATCAAACATTCTATAGGAAGCTGCAATTAATTCTGCCCTTTGCAATTTACTTGAATAAATAAAATAAAAACAAGAGGTAGACATACTCAGAAACATACTGCAAGTCAATTACTATGAAAACTGATTTTCTTCTTTGTAATTGCACAGTCTTTTAGGCAAAATACTGACTTTTGAAGACTTGAGATCTAAAAGAATATATTCTCTTTTATCCTTATTTGTCAGCAAAAAAGTAATCTTTAAAGCAAAGGAAAAAAGAGGCAATTATAATTCAAACTATAGGCCAACAGATAATGAATGTAAACTTTCAACATTTATTAGTACAGAAAAAGATGGAACTCTGATATTGTTAATGTGACCTTATCTTACTAAATTAGTCTCCTGGAGTAACTTTGTATGAAGCATCTGCCATTCTAAGTACATAAGGCATATAAGGAAAGTATCTTGTTCTTATTTTGCATATCCACTTGTATGTCTAGAGATTCTTGGCCAGATGATGCCTGAACACAAACACTAGAAGATTTTTTACATCAGCTCTATGAGCTTCCTTGCACTGAGGTATTTTTGGCTCCTTTACAGAGTTAGAAAGGACTAGTCTTTGAGAACTAAGTCCTGCGTATGACAATTCTAGAGATTCTCCAACAATATACTGTGATAGACCTTACATACTCAAATACCTAAAAGACTTCAGGTTCTTCTACATTCCTCTTCAAAAGATAGTTCTGAATTTTAAAGACTGAGCTGGCCATATGGCATCTTGTTAGACCTTCTATTCGACACTGACAAGATTAAACTAGAGACTAATGACTCCAGAAATCGAGCACAGTGTGCTATTACTAACCATAAAAGTAACTGAATAATGCACTGAAGAAGAAAGTTCTCTTTTTAAATCTCAAGATCTGCATGGCTACACACTATACAGATAAAGACTGGATAAAATGAAGCTTGGATTATATATATATAAACTCAATGATGTTTTACCAATTGATTTTGAACTACAGACAATATTTTTAGGGTTAGCTCATTTCTCAAGGAACAGATTTTAACATTTTCTACATCTCTCACAGAACCTTTGTCTTCTAACACTGCTCCCTCTCTCTTCAAATTTTAGTGAGTCTTTTTAATTCTACAAGAGGTTTAATGAAATGTAGAGTCATAGTAAAGCACGCACAAACAATTCAGGTGATAAATTAAATCCAGTTTCTCACTTTAACCCAATGTTTACAGCCAATAGCTATTATGTGCTAGAAGGAATATTTTTCCCAATAAATGATTTTCATTGGCCATTTCAAGACCTGTGCTATCAGGTCATCATTCTTCGGAGTTTTGGTAGATCTATTAGCAATACACAGCTTTGCTTTGACTTCATTCCCATGAAGTCACATTCACCCTCTGTCTGTCCATCTCACAAAGTGAGAGATTTTTTTTACAATATAAACTCATGAACTCACATTTCTATTTTCTCTGTTTACTTTAATTCCACCATGCTCCATTTTTCTTGTTAAATACAACTAAGTGAATCCAATACGCACTCAGCATAGGAAAAAAAAAACAAACAAAAAAAAAACACACTTTGTTTCCCTTTGCCATTTTTGATGAAAATTTGAAAAAAAGGAGCCAGAGTTTAAATTCTATGTGGAATAAACATCTGCAGACAGAGATGACAGTGCATTTTGAGGTTTTGCCTCTAAACCTCTGAATCAGCTGTTTCCTCATCTGTTGCTAAATTGTGAAGAGATATTAGAAAAAATAAAAATTGAATAATTTATCCTGTATGGATGCAGACTGTTCAGCTATTATAAGGGTAGTCAGGGAACTGCTACCACATGAATCTCACTATTTTTCTCTGCTTCTTGCTCACTGATCCTTACCTGAAAATAAAAAGCATCTGCTATTAAGGCCGTTTCTGCATCAAGGAAAGGTGTAAGGTGATAAAAAAGAAGCGATCTAAGTTTCTGACAGTTGTCCTATACATATGTTTATGACTTAAAAGTTCCCTGCTGTCATCAAAATAATAGGAAAATTTAGGGGGGAGACTAGAAACTTAAGAAAAAAATATTCATATTTTTTAAAGACTGTTTTACGTCGTAAAATCAGGTAACAAGTATTAAGAAAAAAAGCATTAAATCATTTCCAGGACATTAAAACTACAAACATGAAGAAGCACAGATTTAAAACAAACAGATCATGTTTGAGAAATCTGACTTTTTAAAAGACAGACTGCAAAATTAGTAGATAAAGAAGATGCTAGCTTTGGCTCTTTCAGTACAATATCCAACACAACTGGAAAATCTATTCATAATTATAATATGTAAAAGAATGTTTATTAAACATGGATTTGATAAAATAACATCTATAATATTAATAAAATATTTTAGGTGATAATTTATTATTGAAGATGCTATGTTTGTTTTTGCTCTAAATAGCATCTAGTGTGTTCAGTAACAACTTTTATGAAATAAACAAATGGAACTAATTCGATTAGAGTTGAAAATAATGACAGTGAAGTATTACGAAAAAAACAGAGCAGCTTAAAACAACAAGGACAGATTCACTGATGCATTATTTTGCCTTTATAAATAATATAATTTCAGTGGCATCTCACAGGCTTGAAAGTATTAGAAACTGAAAGAAACTTCACTGGGCTTCAATGAAATGGGAAAAGAATATTAGAGATGGTAAGAGTAAATAAAATAAATCATATAAAAAGAGTAGGGGAGACACAAGCTAGAAAATTTTAACATATAACTGAAAATCAAATAACTACTGTATAAATGGAGATATCAAGTAAAGAAACATGAACATTTATTCAGACTGAAATTTAAAACTGAAAAATTGTTCAGAGCTGTCACATTTGAAGCACAATATAAGTCACAGAATTATCATGTGTTTCCCTCTCCAAGTGCATAAGCAAAAAATGCTTTGCTACCTGTGGAACAGTCTTCATCAATAGATAACTTATTTTCAAAATAATTATGAATTCAAAATGGAGTTTAAAAGAGAGTGACAAATAGAAGGTAAGACTACAAACAGCAGAAATGTGATAGTAAGAGACAAAGCCCACCTAACTGCCCACTACTGCAAGGAAGCACACAAAGCACAGGAAGCTGGAGCATATGAAGTTCTACACAAACGTTTCTAGGAACTTCTCCACAGTAAGGGTGACAGAGCACTTGAACAGGCTGCCCAGGGGGGCTGTGGAGTCTGCACCTCTGGAGATGAACATTCAAGACCTGCCTGGACGCCTACTTGTGCAATCTGGTCTAGGGAGTGCGCTTGGCAGGGAAGCTGATCTCTAGAGGTCCCTTCCAACCCCTACAATTCAGTGATTCTGTGAAAATACCTGAAATGTAAGCTGATAGTCAGAAGTATTGAACTGTGAAATAATCTCATAGAAGGGATGCAAACATTCTAACAGCTGAAGTTTGGCTGTGTACTACACTAGAAGGAGTACTACAGGGAGCAGTTGAATTAACAGATGTGAATGGCAATGATAAAACAGTATGATGTAATTTTTTTCATACTGCTAGTGTTCAATTAATAAATACATATCTCATCAGAAAATAATTTACATTGTGAAAGATCAGCATTATACACATATGTAGGATAATTTATTCAGTATGATTTAGACACTCATTTTAAATACTTCAGCACATAAAATTTGGTGAATAGTTCAGTGAGGTTATATGGAACACCTTAAACCTGATACAGAAGTATTTTCCTCTCAACTACCCATAATACCAATGCATTTGATTATGCTCACTGTACGTACAGGAAGCCCAAACACAGCTTCTGTACAATCCAGTGATCTTGTACTTTGTGAGAGTAGCTACATTTGAACCAACTGAAGGAAAGAGTTATTGGTCTGGATGAAGTCCTTAGAAAACAGAATAATTATTCTGAAGTAATTTCTGAAAAAAAGAGAAGTCCATTTTGTTCTTACATATCCAATGACTAGACTATTTGGTTTAAGTTCATCTCTTAAAATAGTGATTGAATTTCTGAACAACTTTTATTTCTTACAGAATAATTGCACAGATGACACTGAACCTACCTATCAACTACCATGTGCTCCCATGAACCCACTGACTCATGCACATTTTAAAAACAATTATTAACCTGTTCTCGGTGAACTCACAGTTCTGTGCCTGTCTTTCAGAGGTTAACTACATACAATGGCTTCATTATACAACATGTATACAATGAACACATTTTTGATACTGAAGTATTTTGATTATTTCTATTTTTTCATGCAGAAGTAAAATTTTTGGGAGGAATGTATTTCTGGATCACCACATAAGTATATATTAGCATGGTTTAAAGATATTAATGTGAAAATATATGAAAGCCTCGACTCTGATTATTTTCATGAAAGTTGCCAATGAACACAGAAGAAAAAACACAGGAGAACACCAAAAAACATATGAATGGGAGAACAAGGAAAAGGGTCTCAACCTTGTTCCCTTCCCTGCATTTCCTCACTTTACACATTTATTTAAATGAAAAATTACTTCCTATTACTCACTGACAAATTCTACTCCTCCCTATTTCTCACCTTGAGATTAATTAAGGAAATACGATCATCACTTTAAAATGTTTGAACAGATTAAAATAATCCTAACACTGAGAAGTGGGAAAAAGATTAGAAGTTTTTTCCAATACACAGGAGAAGGGCTCTACAATGTAATTCTTCAGTGATGATATATTGTTGCCTTTACATTCAAAAACACAGATCATTAGAGCCAGCCACTGTATCTCTACTAAGTATTTCTTCTGAAAGGTGTGAATTTTTTGAATAACTCACAATTTTTCTTGAGAGATTACTTACTCTAAAAAACTGGTGATATAATCCCGACTGCAGGCTGACCAAGAGAAGGGATTGGTGTTTGCTGTAATATGAGCTGCCATTAGTTTTGCTGCTTCATGACCTTTGGTCCCACAGGAATTTCCTATTCCATCATGGTTCATGCCAAAACTGCCCAAAAGAGGAGAAAAACAGTTCATTATTTTTCTACAGCATCATTCATTCTACATCAATCATAAAATTAAATGTGATTTTTACAGAAATCATATTGGACCTAGGAAAACACACTTAGTATAGAAGAATTCCAAGTGGGGAATTAGGATCAGTTACGTTCTGCTCTGTTTACTCAGGCCTCAGAATGCTGTACAATTACTTAGCATTCATTTTGACAGTTTTGAAAACATTTTTTTCCTAAAGCTTGAAGGAAAATTTAATATTTGTAAGATTAAGAGCACTAAGTAATGAATATACATTATGGATTTAATTCTTCTGTTAGTAAACGTAGGGTACACGAAGTTGCTGTAACAATATATGAAGGCATGCAGTAGCCAGTAATATTTCAAGCAGAATATGGGTTTTGCAGTTTCCAGAGTTATACAGTATTCATGCTCCCTCTATCCATTCACAAGGTGACTTGCAGTTTTTTCTATTAGAGCTGTCCCTCATCACGGAAGTTCAGAGTGACAGATATAAAATTGGTAGAAAATACAGTAAGAAAACTCTGGGTGGAATTTGGCCAACAGAGATTTCCAAATTTTCTGACTTTCAACAAAGTTGACATGACTCTGGAAAAAGAAATACAGTAAAAGAATGCTCATAACCTAGAAATCCCATTCTACTGAAACAAGACCTTCAAGCTATAGACAAACAGTATAAATTAAGACTAGAGATTATAATTCACAGAGAATTTATCTCAAAAGACTTTAGTTATATATATAAAACTATCTTAAATTGAAATCTTTACTGCTATTCTAAGTAACTGACAACATATACCTGACAGGCCTGACATCAGTGAATCACCTGAAAAGAATATATAAAACCAAGCCCTTTCTTAATACTATACATATTTTTAAAATTCCATTTTTTAAGTCTGCCTTTGATTCATTTCTTCTCATTCACTTGGGATGAAATATTATATTTATTTAAATATTAATCTTCAGCAATATTAATTTCAGCTTTTGAAACTTAGGAAGTCAAAGAAGCGGGTATTGAGATACCTAAGAGTTTCCCTGAGCATCAAAAAGAACACTTAGTCAAAGACAGTCTCAAAACTGAGCTTCTGCATTTGCAGAGCAGTGAAAACTTGTCACTTCTTTATGTGTCATACAAAGAGGACAGTTTGGAGCTTTCTGTGATACAAATTTTAAAAACAATTAGATTTCCTGATTTCTTACTTAAGATTCATGGATACAAATGTGTTGAAGACTCCGTTTTTAATTTCCAGAAACTTTTCCTTCTGACTACCAGAAAGTACATCACTTCCAGGGCTATGTTTCCCCACTTAACGTGGTCTGTAGCAATGCCTGCTCTTATTTAGTTTAATGTGTAACACCTCATAAATGCAGAAAATTACATCACAGGAAACATCTGACTGATATTTGATGTCATTCTCAAATGAAGACTATCCCTGTTATACAAAAGAAATAGAGCCATACAAAAAGAACCTGTCTGAGAAACATGCTATAATGAAACTATCAGATGAGAGTTAATTATTATTAATTTGCCTCTATATTGATAAATTTGATGGGAGTGAAGAAGATAGAACTAAATCAGTTTATAACAAAAAATGTACTTTACTGGCCTAGTTAATTGCCACCATTTCCTAGAATTAGGGATATCTGCAAATGTAAATGTTTCCTTTCAAACTACTTCTGTACAACTTTGTAAAATGGAAAACCTTAGCTTTTAACAGTCTCTATGATTGTGCTGCTTATAGAAACCATTTTATTATTTGGGAAAGAGCTACACTGGATCATGATACTATGCTTTTCTGTATCAGAAATATGTATTACTGACAACCATCTTATTTCTAGTTAGCATGTTCCTTTTGTCGAAGAAATCACAGTACTCCAGCAGTCTGGGAAATGAAGGAGACAATTTTTATCTTCAAGGCCAACCAAGAAGAGCAACCTTCATAGTTAATATCTTCCTTTTTATGAGTTCTGTTTGTTGTTTTTTTGATCCTAACCCTAATCATCTATTCTCTTCCACAATGGCTATTCTGCTTGCTGCTGCTTCTGAGTTTAGCAGGAAACTAAGAACTAGGTGCAGATCATTATTCTGATGGTAAGAAAGGAGTTTTGCAAAAATTGTTACCTTTTTCCAAAGATGGCAGTGGGCAGCATGCCCTTACAGCCTACTAATTTACACTCTTATTGCAGATGAAAACACATTTTTGTCCAAAGTATTTGTTTTATTTTTATCAGAATATTTTACTTATATCTGGTCATCTAAGGCCACATCTTTTATAAAAGCATGTTTGTAATTCAGTTGGGGTGGGAAGACAAATGAGAACAAAATGTTCCTCATGGAGGCACTGTCTTTTTCAAAATGACTAAACAGACACAGTATGTATTTTTTTTAACTGGTTTTAAGAGCTTGTTTAAAACTGCCAATACAACTCTAGTTTTAAAGAAACAGCCAGATAAGCACGGAGACAGAGAGAAATCTTAACAATGGGGATTGGACTCAATGACACAGGTGTTTTCTATGAAATTATCTGTTGTCTCTCTCAAGGAAAGATGTTTACGTCAGGAGCTCTGAATTGCTCTTTTTTAATAGCATTATGTCCACTCTTTTCCCAGAAGCCCACATTACATATAAGAACTATCCAAAGCAGCAGAACTACAAGTTTTAAAATCATACTTGAAACTCTCCTGCTTTTTTTTTTTCTTATATATTTCTTAAAAATTCTAAAAAAGCAGCTCTGTTTCTGTTTCATTTACTAACATCTGCAATGGAATAGTTCATTTTTTTCTTGGCTGTGTTTTTCCTCATATCTGAAAAAATTATCTCAGAGGATTATTTGTAATACATATCTAACTTATGATCTGATCTCAAAAATCACAGGGGAGAAAACTGGCCTCAGCTGCATTGAATAAAACAGTAACAGATAAACAGAAACCCTGGAGAAAGAGCAGAGGAAAGGATGAGTATGTAAACCACTTGTGTACCCTTCCTTTACACTGTAAAGGAGCAATACAACAGGTCCTTACAATTTCATCTCTATTTAAGAAGAGGCTGCTGATTTGTTGGGTTGTTCTAAATTATGATGGTATGGTTAGAGCTGCCAAAACACTTATTGCTAATGAGTCTGAAATGACTGAAGTTATTTTTGTGAGACCGACAGGATGCTTCTGTCTTGATTTATTATCCAAACACATAAGACTCAGTGGAAGAAGATCCAAATCAATCTGAACGCTCCTGACTACTGCTTACAGAGGTTTATTTCATGTAACATGTACTTTTGCAGTGCTAAAATTAACTGAAATGTGCTACTCAGGTGAATTATTTTTTTCCTTGTCTTGTTAGCCACCTACTACTTCAGCTTTCCAATACTAACACCAACAATCTGCATGTCATGTCAATTCCTAGCTTGGAACACTGAGAACTGCAGAGATATCTAATGTTTATTTTCTCAAAACACAATACAGTATTTGTATTAGTTTATTATTTTATTAATTTTTAATTACAGATTCATGAGTTACAGTACACATGGGAGAATCTGGACTAATTCTTTTAAATCAGTGCCTCACACTTTGCATTGTCACATGTTCAACAATGTAAGGAAGAAAGTACCCGAGACTGAGACATGTAAGGAGTCAGGTAACACAACAAAGTTATAGGAATGAAAGAAAAAGTAATCAAGCTCTTCATTTTCCTGTTTGCTATCAGAAGCTGAGTTACAGCTCTGTAACTACATATAGCCCTTTAGTAAAAATAAATCTCTCTTTTCAAGGGAGAAAACAAAGAAAATTTTAACTTTAGAGATTTCATTATATTAACTTACTTGACCTAGGAAAGTCAAAACAAACATGTATATAGGAGTGACATGAGGCAACTTTAAGTATCTCGTTACAGTTGCATTGCTGGACCTTCCTGGACTGAATCAGTAAGATACACCTACTCTCACAGCTTCTATGGAGAAAAAAGCAAGGGGCAGTGAAGAGTCTGAAATGCACAACAGTGAAGTATACATTCAAGATTTCTAGCAGTAAATAAATCACTACTGCTACAGTGAGAAGATCAAAGGCATGTTTGAACAAACCTTCTTGTATAAGAAATAAGATATTGTAATTGCAATTTACTTGTAAGAAATGCCAATTTATCTGCTTAGGTAGGATACAACAGCTTTATCATAAACTTTACATCCATTTTATTTTTAGTTTGTGGTGCCTGTAATTGTTGCACAGATGTCATTTAAGTCTTCAGAAATCTTACATTTTATCTAATTAAAAGTACAGTATTCATCCAGCTTTGAATTCAGACTACAGAGAGCCTACACTAAAAATTAAGAAAATTAACAGTAAGCTTTTACTCTGTAAGCATTACACTCTTAAATGATCTTTTCACATCAGAACATGTGAAGGGATGAAAAAGAAGGAAATTCTAGAATGTTTCAGCATAATTTTGTGCAATGAATGAACATGAATTCAGACAAAATCTAACATTAGAGAATAAAATACTTTATTTCCTACAATATCAGAGCTATGATCTACATGTAATCCACATAGCAACTCCTGTGTAGACATATACGATAATTTTTTAAATTATGTTTGTACCTATTAACAGCAAAATAATGTAAATTGATACAAAGAAAGTCTGCTTTTATAGCAATAGAAGGCTGGAAGTATTTTTTATTATTTTTATTTTCCATCATATCCTTCATACCAACGGAAAGTTCTCCTACTTCAACGTGAAAGACCTACATAATTTCTAGCCAGTGTTATTGAATTATTGGTTACAGCTTCATAATTGTATGCAAATAGCAGCTAGCCCTTAAATTATACAAGAAAACAGAATAAGAAGGTATTGGTTTTCCTTTTGGGATCACAACTATTGATTTGTTGAAACTACCTGATACTGCATTTTTCCACCCAAGGAAGGGATCAAGGTTAGTTATTTCTCTTTTTATTTGCATGCCTTAATGTAGACTTTAGCCTTAAGTGGTTATTTCCTGTATTTGGAGATCATTATAAAGTTTTGGGGATCCCTAATCCTTTATTCTGAAGTAATGTAGAATTTCCAGTTTCAACTTCAGTTAAATAAGTTATTTCTCTACAAGTTAGGAAACATTCTGATTGAACAAAAGTAGCTTTATAACAAGTATACCTGCCATGAAATACAGCATAATTTTATCATGTTTCTAACGCAAATGTCTTCCCATCTATTTCCTAAATCTAATTATTCTCTTAGACTTTTGGCTAATGATCAAACAAATATGATCTTGATATATTAGCATAATTTAGAATTTAAAAAAACCCGCAACTTTAAAAAAACACAACAATTTCACTGAAAAAAAAAGGAATGTAGCCTATTCAGAAACCAGGACAAATAGCAAGCTTCCACAGAAATACTAGAAAAAGTAAAGTAGAAATATTTCTTCCTGGTATACACTACCTTAGGTATCCAGCCTTCATGCCACAAGAGTAACGTTAAATAATGTTTGTGTGCTAGGCAAAGGTGAAGTATGAATGTAATAGGTTTCTACACTTTAGGTCAAAGTGGAAAGCATTGCCTCTAATCAGGAAGCAAACTTCTGAGCTCAGATTTCCTTTGGAAATTCATGATGCCCTGAAGGTTACTATAACCTTCCTTTTCACCCTCAATTTATTCTTCCTATGCTTTCATAGAGGTCTGTTAAATTTTAATAAGTTCTTTTTCCTTGATTAAATGCTCTAATGCAGGACGTGATCTTATTCTATACTTCAAATAATGTTTTCAACATCCTGAGAATCCTAGAATCATTTATTTAGATATAAACTGTTTTCATATTTAAATGTAAACATATTACACTATTGATTGTAGACTCATGTTTACAACATTTTAATTATGTGCACAACGCATAACTAAAATAAAGGTCCCAATAAAGACTGTTTAATGGAAATCATATTTTTTTCATATTTGCAATATGAAAAGGCAGACAGAAAACAGTATTCAACTAAAAAGAGGAAAGACAGAATTATCTGTGTTTGAGTGGATGGTTCAGTCAATTTACTATCTCTTTGCTGTAGAGATTTGTAGAGAGCTGTAAGATCTCCCCTGAGATTAAACAATTCCAGTTGCCTTAGCCACTCTCTGTAAGATGTGTGCTCCACACTCATTAACAGCTTTGTTACTCTTCTTTGGACACACCTCAAGATCCTTGATACCTTTCCTGTACAGAGAGTTCCAAAACTGAACACAGTACTCAAGGTGCAGCCTCAACAGTGCTGAGCACAGAGAGATGATCACCTCCCCTCTCCTGCTGCCAACACCATTTCTGACACAAACCAGGATGCCACTGGCCTTCTAGGCCTCCTGGGCACACTGCTGGTTCACCTACAGCTGAGCATCGACCAACACTCCCAGGTGTTTCCTCTACACAGTCTTCCAGCCACTCTGCCCCAAGACTCCGGCACTGCCTGGGGTTCCTGTGACTGAAGTGCAGGACCTGGCACTTGGTCTTGTTGAACTTCGTCCCATTGGTCTCAGCCCAGCTTTCATGACTCACCAGATCCCTCAGAGCCTTCCTACCCCCACAGAGATCAACACTTCCTCTCAACTTGGTGTCATTTGCAAACCTAACGAGGGCGCGCTCAATGCCCTCATCCAGGTCATCAACGAGGATTCCAAACAGGACACCCCCAGTACCCATCCCTGGGAAACACCAATTTTCACCAGTTGCCAGCTGGTTTCAACTCCATTCACCACTACTCTCTGGGCCCGGACCTCCAGGCAGTTCTTCATCCAGTGAAGAGCGTACCCATCCAAGCCATGGGCTGACAGCTCCTCCAGGAGCATACTGTGGGAGATGGTGTCAAATCTAATTAACAAGATTTGTTTATTCGGAGCAGCATTTGACAAGTCACACAAGCTAGAGTGCAAGGTGAAAGCCTCAAAGAGATGAAGAGGTGAGATTTCAAAATTTCAAAAGATCTTTTGTAAAAGAAGCCAAGAGCTACCGATTGTAGCAAAGACGGTTAATAAAAAGCCTGTGATCTTAGGATATATATGATGGGAATACAGTTTTTCTTAAATCCTAATCAAAGTCATAAAATTACTGAATAAGCCGGGTTGAACAACCTACAGGGATCATGGGAGTCCAACTCCTGGCCATTTTGTCTGCCTGGGCACACTGCTGGCTCATGTTAAACCTGTCATCAACCAGAACCCCATATCTCTCTCTGAAGGACTGTCCTCCAGCATCTCATCCCTCTGTCTGTAGAGATACATTCAGGGTTGGCCCATACCCAGTGCAGAATCCAGCACTTGCTCTTGCTCAACTTCATGCCATTACTGATAGCCCAGCCCTCTGATTTGTCAAAATCTCTCTGCAAAGCCTCTTCACTCTCAAGGGAGACAACAGCTTCTCACTAGTTAGTGTCATCCACAAATTTAGCATAAATTCAGATCCTGCATCCAGGTCATTCATTGAAGTGTCTGATCTGCCTGTCAGCAGTTCACTCATCGCACTGCATTTTTGTTTAGCTGTAGACTGGATCTTCTATTCAGAGGAATACTGCGAGAAAAAAAGTATTCAAAGCTTTGCCAAAATCCAGAAGATAATGTCAACTGGCTTCCTTGGATAACTACATAGGTAGCCTTCTAATAAAATGAGATGATGTTTATTAAACTTGAACCCACAGGTTCTAATGAACCCATGTTGGCTGCAATCAAAGACTATACCACCTTTTAGGTGCTTTTCAGTAAGTCACAAAATAACATCCCTGATTTCACCAGGCACTAATCTTGTGCAAACAATGTCTTCTTTCTATCCCTGATTAAAAACTGCAACATTTGTCAGCCTCCTGACTGAGCTGACCAGATTCACAAGATTACTGAAAAATAATTGAGACCTCTTGTACCTATGAACCAATTGTTTGAGGACTGCTGACTGGTTTTCCTACTTGAATGGTAAGAGGATCATAGAATTACAGACTTTAGGAGTTGGAAGGGACCTCTGAACATCATCCAGTCCAATCCCACTGCTAGAGCAAGTTCCCTAGAGTAAGTTGCACAGGAAAGCATTCTTGAATAGTCTTGAATATCTTCAGAGAAGGAGATTCTATGACCTCTCTGGACACCTTCCAGTACTCTGTCACCCTCAAAGTAAAGAAGTTCTCATCATGTTCTGATGGAATTTCCTGTATTCAGTTTGCATTCACTGCCCCTTGCCCTGTCACTGGGCTCACTGAAAAGAGTCTGGGCCCATGCACCTGACATCCACCCTTGTGTTATTTATAACCATTGAAAAGATCCCCCTTCAGCCTTCTCTAGGCTGAAGAGTCCCAGGTCTTTCAAACTTTTCTCATAAAGATGGTGCTCCAGAATTCAAAACATCTTTACAGCCCTCTGCTGGACTATCTCCAGTAGTTCCCTGTCTGCCTTGAAATGGGACACACTACTCCAGATGTGGTATCACAAAAGCAGAGAAGAAGGGGAGGATCACCTCCCTCAACTTGTTGGCCATGCTTTTTTGAATGCATCTCAGGATATCATTGGCCTTCTTTGCAACAAAGGCACACTGCTGGCTCATGGCCAACCTGCTGTCCACCCAGACACCCAGGTCCTTCACTACAGAGCTCTCTCCAGGTCAGCCCCTAATCTGTACTGGTACATGTGGTTATTCCTTCCCAGGTGTAGGACTCTATGCTTGCCCCTGTTCAACTTCATAAGGTTTCTCTCTGCCCAACTCTCCATCTTACCTAGATCTCACTGAATGACCTACATCAGAAGGCTGAGTTGCATTTTTAATGTAAAACTCCTAAAAGCAATGAAGTTGCCCTAGTATTTTAGAAAGGGTAGAATACTGTAACTTACAACTGGACAGGTAACATTTTATGGGTTAGTTTGGCTCAGTTCTATGACTAACTGGAGTGGAGGGACCCACCCTCCCATGCCCTGGTAGACTGGTAAGGAGAAGAAAAAATGAGAAAAAAGGTAGGCAGATGAGCCTAGAAAGAAAAGAGCAGCAACAAGCTAAGGCAGAAATCTAATTTACTAAATACAGCATAAGAATGGAAGATATCATACATGATATAATACACAATTATATACAATATAATACAACATAATTGGAATTGAAGTTAATAAATCTAATAAATGAGAGAGAGAATGTCCAAAATCAAAGGCCTTACTCTAATGTTGAAGGCAAGATGGCTTACACACTGCAGAGACAATCAGTAAAAGAAGAAGCAGTCTCATGACTCATGAGCAGTTTTATCTTTCCCTCTAAACAGAAAACGGAAACTGAACAGTGAAAGTCTTCTGAGATATGTAGTTCTTCTTTTCTGAGAACCAAGTACCCGGAAACATCAACAGTTCACGGAACTGGAGCAGTAGCTCTTTAACTGCCAGTGCACTACATGATGTTATGATGCGGAATACCAGTAACAATAATCATAAATCCATGACATGGACATAATCTGAAGCTCAGAAGTAATTATATATTTAACTTTGCCCACCACTTAGCTACTGACATGATATATATGGAGAATCACTTTGAAGAATCACTATCTCTGTGAAGATACTGCATGAACTTGTATGCCAGTGGCCTTTGAAGTCTTCTAGTCCAAGATGAAAGTAATCATCTTCTCTCTAGTAAGATCAAGCTTGAAGTAAGGGCTGATTTATTTCTTTCTGCCTTAAACAAAAGCATCTACAGCAATCTCAAGCTAGATTACTGCTATGTAGCATAAGGCAGAAGTACTGTTACCTCTGCCACTGGCAACAGATGTAATATTGGCATCATTTGAATACAGAGGATATGGAAACACCAACTTTTTCAACCTAATATTTTATCCACTTAGTGGTGCTATGTCAAGTCCTAGAGTACCCTCCCTACCATTCATTTCCTTCATCCACTTGCTCAACTGTGTGAGAGGACTTCAGGAGAGATCAGTTCCTCCTCAAAGCCACTTGATCAGCAGAAAAGAATGACAAAACTTGACGCCCACCACTGTTTTGTTGCTTTCTATTTTTCTATTTTTAGAAGTCTCTAAACCCATATTTTTTAAGCTATGAGGATCCTATCCTTTTAACACATTCTCTTCCAACTTGTTTAATTTGAGACATATTTGTCTACAGAAATGATAACTGTAAAGCTAAATACTTGAAAGTATTGTACTATATTTCTTTACCTACAAACTGCCGTAGTCATAATACTGTAAAATATTTTTAATCATTCTTGATGTAGGAAAATATATTCCTATTCAATATTTTCGAAGCCTGCTTTTTTTTATTAAGGATTTACTCACTTTATTGGTCCCAATTGAAATGAAATAACTGTCACAAAATGGTAGAAATTATATTTTAACACAACTTGTCAGAGTGTTAATTGAAAAGTAAAATGGAAGCTTCATTACAGCTAGTTATCAAAGCCAGAATAGTTTATCAATACATTTCCAAACAGAATAAAATGTCTCCCTCTTCCATTCCACTCTGCTGAAACATTACTCCATCTCATAAGCAACTACACATGGAACACTTTGAACCCCATATCCTAGTTAGTTGACTGCTAAGATTTTAAAGCTCCTGGCATTGTCCTGTAATTCAAATTTTCTTCTGCAATATAAACACAACTGCAGTTTCCTTACAGCAGGCTGCACAGTCAGGCATCCAGGCGGGTCTTGAATATCCAAAGGAGACTCCACAACCCCCCTGCTCAGCCTGTTCCAGTGCTCCATCACTCTCACTGTGAAGAAATTCCTTCGCATGTTGGTGCAGACCCCTTGTCCTGTCCTTACAGACCGCTGAAAAGAAGTTGGCCATGTCCCTTTGACTCCCACACTTAAGATATTTATAAACATTATTAAGATCACTTCTGAGTCTTCTTTTTTCAAGGCTGAACAGACACAGGTCTCTCAGCCCTTCCTCACAGGAGAGATGCTCCAGGCCCTTTATCATCTTTGTGGCCCTCCACCGGCCTCTCTCCAGGAGATCCCTGACTTTTTTTTTATCACAGAGCCCAGAACTGGATACAGTACTCCAGATGAGACCTGACCAGGGCAGAGTAGAGGGGAAGGATCACATCCCTTGACCTGCTGGCCATGCTCCTTTTAATGCACCCCAGGATCCATTGGTGTTTTTGGCCACCAGGGCACACTGCTGGCTCATGGCCAGCCTGTCATCCACCAGGACACCCAGGTTCTTCTCAGCAGAGCTCCTTTCCAGCAGGTCACATCCTAGCCTGTATATAACTCACGATGAATGTGGTGTATGGTTCTGAGCTCCATAACATAAAAAGTATGCTAGGGTCCTTGAGAAAGCCTTTAGAAGAAGGCAATGAATCCAGTGGCAGGGCCGGAGTTTAAAAATCATTACAAGACACTGTCCTAAACATTGGGGTGCTGAGGGTCCCAGGGCCCATCAATGGTGCTGAAGATAGAGATGAAAAAAGGCATTACACATTCCAGTTTTGTCTGAAATCCTATTTGTGAAGTGACCAACCTCATCAAGTAATGGACCAATGTTATCTCTGGTCCTCAGTGTGCTGTTAAAACACCCTATTTTGGTGCCCTCCACAGTACTGGCCAGCTTCAACTCTGAGCTTTGACTACACAATTTTTTCTACAGTGGCAGACAGAATCTCTGTATTCCTCCTGTGTCACTCAATCTTATTGCCAGTGGCCATACACTTTCTTTTTCCACCTAAGCTCTAGATGAAAATCCCTGTTTAGCCAAGCATTCTTCTGCCCTTCCTGTATGATGTCCAACATTTTGGAGTAGCCTGTTCACGTGCTCTTCACAAGTAGTACTTAAAAAGTGATAAGCACTGATGGACTCCAATGCATTCAACAGCAGTTTCCCATGGGACCGTTAAACTAGTTCCCTGAGTCTGCTCTCCTTGCATCCGGGGTTGAAATTTTCATGGCAGTTTTCCACCTATCACCAAAGATTTTAAACTTAACTACTTAGATTAAAATCTACGCTCTATAAATCAAACACTGTAATTGTGATAGCTTTGAATGATAACAAGGCTGCGTATATTTTAATTTTTATTCATGGAATAACCTTCATAAAGTACACAGTTACATGACATGTAGACTGAGATGTGGCTATTTTTTTCTTCTCAAACATATGACTTAAATTCAAAGCAGGGTTGCATATTACTATTAAAAAGAACTTCATATTCTCAATGTTAGAAATATATTTTAATAAATACTTAATAAATGCTTAATCATTCCTATAACATCATGCTCTTCAGAGTGATATATTAATGCTTAAAATGAGTAAGTGATGTTACAACTTTTTTTATATATCGCATGCTTGAATGAAAGAAGACTGATAGTGTATGAATACTGACAAGAATAGCAGTGGTTTAGTAAAAACAGTTTGAATTATATTTAGGACAAAATAATGAAAAGCAAAGAAAAAATATTTTAACCACTTTTTTTTTTTTTTTTTTTTTGCCAAAAAGGTAGACAAGTAAGAGATGAGACACAGAATTTTTTTCAAAATGTAATATTAAAAATATGAAACGGTAGGAGGGTTGGGAGCCAAATCTCAAAAGCACAGATTAAACTGGAATCTGAAATCAAAAGATAAACAATAAGTCTTCAGTTCTAAAGTTAAAGCCCCTGATAAAATATACTTAATCAAATGTAGTGCTGTTCATGAATTCTTTATACAGAAACATGGAGCACCAAAATAGGGATGGTACAGCCATGCAGAAAAAATGATATCTATTATTAAACTAATAGTAAAAATGTGATACATTAAAACATATTCTTTTTGTAAACTCACTCACTTGTGACCAATCTCATGTGCAATGGTAAAAGCTGAACCTAGGCCAATGTCTTCATTAATGCTGCAGCTCCTTTCAGGCTCACACATTCCAGCCACAGAGGCCAAGCCTGAATAAACAAAAGGAGACACAAAGGGTCATGCCAAGGTGTTTCAGTCTTAAAAGCCCTAGTTATAAATGCCTGGATTCTTTTTAATAATCTCTACGCACAGAAGGAGCAGTTGGCAAAAGGTTAACTTTCTAGTCATTTGCAAAATCACTGGGGGGAATTTCACTTTGCCGGCTAGACATTAATATTTTTTGAACTGCAGTCAGTGCTGGAAAATGTCTAGACTAGGGGTTAGATTTATAAATTTTACTTCTGGTAACTTGGGACCACCTAGTAACTTGAGCCAGAAGAGGGAATTCAAGAAAGCATTTCTATTTTAACATTCTTGAGGCTGAAGAAAGCAAAATGTATCCACATTATTTTTCTAAAGAAATCTGTTTAAGTTTAGTGGGTTCACAAAAACATACAAGCAACTTTTTTAGCTACAAGAAGCACCATATGGTCCTTAAAAAAATTATGAAAACAAAACTGCATGCGTCAAGGAAGAGAAGACATGTTAATAAGTTCCTTTAAACAAGGAAGTCTTTTCCAGTTATCTTCTTTTATCTTCTGAACTAAAGCCTTTCTGTATGATAAGTGCTTCTAAAAACTTTCTTTAAAAAAAAAAAAAAGACACTGGTGTTTCCAGAATATTGCTCTTCATTACTTCTTACATTCTTCAGCAACAGAATGTCACACAACATACTGCAGACAAAATTTGCTACCCACTAGAGAAAGCTCTAAGCATCACATTATTTGATGTATCCTCCTTTAGGGTTTATTATCTGAAAAACAGAAACAGTAATCCATTCTTAAGATGAAATTACCTTCACAGTTAACTACACTGTGACAGAATAATAATGGGGAAAGGTGTGACTTTGCTACGCAAAAAAAGAAAAACAAAAACAAAAAAACCATACTTTTTATGAACAAGCAGGCACTTCAAATTATTCCGTTTGGACTACCAGCAAGCTAGCAATGACAAGTGCTTCCTAGCTGTGTCCACATGAGCGAGTAACCTGGTCACAGGAGCTGGTCAGCAGTATAAAGCGATGACATTCAGTGCTATTGCTCTGTGCATTCTTCTATGCAATTTTCCTCTATGCATATAACTCTATGCACTACTTCGGACTACTTTTACCTCCTTAAGTTGAGCATATTACCATATTACATGTGGTTCAAAGCTTCCAACAGGAAAAAAATGTCAGCGGTTATAATTAGGATTTAGATCCTCAAGTCTCTCTTAAGCGTATACAGGAGTATTTGGGCACTGCATGTTCTGACTTGCTTTTCTCCACAATAAATCAAGTCAGCACAGAACAGAACTACTCTTATAACCAAACCAATGTGGGCAAAGGGCAGTTTTGCTTGTTGAACTTCCATCAAAACAATACTACTGCTCTAAATCAAATCACTGAAGCAGACATAAGCGCTGAGGGCAGGATGAAGAATCAGAAGAAAACATTCTAGCCTCTGACAGAAGTGTGTAAACTGCTTTGTGCAACCTGTAGAAAATAAAATAATTACAGTGCACATGCCTAGCTTACATTATTCTAACAGAGCAGCAAATTCAGAATACAACATGGCAATACTTTTGTAACAATGACCATGTTCCTCTGCAAAGATTATGACATTCGGGTGGTAAAGCCATCTTGGATTTTTCACTGAGTGCTTGCTTAGTGACTTACAGAACTATACCAATAACATGTAATTATGAAACATGCTTGCAGAAAGTGACAGAGATCAACTTAAGAATGCAGTCTATGGCTCAGATCTAAGGAGAATGTAATTGGCCTTCTCTGCTGAAATAGAGCTGCTGCAGAGAAATCTGAGTTCTATCTCTGTGCAATTCTTCACAAGATTCCCAGTTTTAGGAAACTATGACAGAAAAGAAATGTCTGTCCTCCCGTAGAGCTTCTGTTACTTCCTGGAAATCCAATGATACAGATTTGTTCTGACATTTTGAGACCTGAGACTTCTGTTCACAGACTGGTTAAATTTATACTTTAGTTCCTGGAGGTCAGTGGGACTTAAGCATATTAAATGCCTTGCAAAAGAGGGCATTGCCAATGTAGCATTATCTCTTCTCCAGTACAATGACTATAAAGGAAGTACACTGTCACAGTTTTCATACCAAGGGTCTCATAACAGTACTCTGATACCACACAAGATTTGATTTTTAGAGCAGAATTTGCCTTTATATCTAATACAGAAATGACTAGTACACTAAAGACCTGTATTAAAAATATTACATATAAATATCAAATAGTTTGTGAGTGGATGTTTTCCGTTTTAAATTCTCTTATCACTTGCTAAGACAATGTTGCAACATCAGTGTATACATTCTCTTCAGTTTCGTCTCCTCCATGCTGGTATCAAAGAAAACCAATTACATTTAGAAATTCATATTTTTCCTTCTACTCAAACATGTTGCTAATACATTTTTTATTTCCAATAGGTGAAAAAATTCTGATACCCTTCTCCTCGTGAAAACTATTTTCCTTTGCCACAAGTGTATTATAGGGAAAGAAAAAGCAAACATAGTTATGAGAAAAATATTAACAATCTGAACTAACAAAATTAAAATTGTATCTTTAAGTACTTCTGAGTAAATTTGAAAAATGCATAAATATCACAATAATCTTTGAATAATGTGTCTTTAATGCATTAAAGCACTACTACAGGTAATAACTATATTACAGTAAATTTTGGTGACAAACGTAGGAATGAAAAGAACAACCCTGCACCTAGGATTGTTATACATATTATCCATTGTCAAAGCACTGTTTTAAGGAGTTTCACTATTACTTTGTAATTTATATTATAGTGTTGTTTTTTTCCAAATTCATGGAAGGAAAAGTCTGAAGCTATGCTCCTCAAGAACAACAGAGCAATATTGTAAATCTCAACACCTTCTTTCCTAGCTTGATTTTTAAAAAATGTTCCTGAGCTCTTCTACTTTTATTTTGTAATAGCTCATGAAGAGACGTTAAATAAAAATAAACAGCAAGTCTTCTCCTCTAATTACCACTTGCTAAATTTGAGTGATCTTCTAGGTTTTAACAGCATTAAAGCTGCCAGAGATGAGATGTCCGTCAGCAGCTCTTTTAAATTCCAGCTGTCTATCGAAGTATCTTCTCTTCTAGGTTACCTCCTATTGTTCACATTTATAAAACCACAAAATTTTGAAAACATGAACTCAAAAAATCTAATCAGTCCATAATCAACATCTGAGTACAAAGCAAGGAAACAAACTTCAAATACAGACTGAAATTTCTATGTATAATCTTACCGAGAGTTCCACATGGTTTGTTCTTGTAAGTGCAGATATCATATCTGTTTAAGAGAAAAAGGTAGATAAAATACATCAGAATTAGATTTGTAGGATATTTTGTATATTTATCACATATCTATATCATAGATCAAGTTGTCAGACGGCAATCAGCTTAATTATGTGCGGCCAGCTGGCGTCGGCATTTTCTACACTCTGGTGTAAACCACAAGCTGCAGTACACTCGCAGCCGCTGGCCGCAGGCCAGTAGGACACCTGCCAGCAAGAAAAAAATGGTTAAAGTGGATCTTTGTAATCACCAGCTCCATAAAGCAGTCTACCACGGTGTTAAGAAGTTACAGAAGCACGCCTCTGGACTGCTACTGCTTCAAAACACTTGACTTCTACTTTCTGTACGTACTGGAAGTCTCTTACAGTCTTGCACTTCAAAACAAACAGTATTAATTGCAAGTCCTAATATTTAGATTTCCGATTCTAATTAAAAACAGTATCTTTTGATAATAACACCAAACATTAAAAAAAATCTTACCACCTGGCACTGTAATTCTCATCTTTTTCTTACAGTGATTATATGTGTCCTAAGAGCACAATACAATGAACTAAAATGAAAAACACACTTCTGCCAAAAGCTAAATATCTTTAAAGGAAAATTTCCTTTATTTTAGATTTGATCCATTAAATATGGAAACTAAAGTTTTTCTGCAGTTATCATGCAAATATCTGAAGCTGAAAATTGAATCAAAACATCTTCTGTGACTTAGCTAATCACAATAACAGTGGGTCTTGCAACAGTCATAATTCATTAATGACAACTTCATATTTTGAGTACGTAGATCTATAATATGGCTAGTGATATGAGAACACTCTTATTATGTCTTTGATTTTCTATGATTTATACTGATTTCCTTGCAGTGTGTTTCAGTATAATTCCCGTTATTTTGGATCGCAAGAGAAAACAAAGACAAGAAGATCTTTACACTATAATTTTTAACCTAAATATTTACAACTTCCATACCACTGGCCGTTTCTGCTAAAAGTAACATGTAAGTACTGTTTTCAAAAATGTTATAATGTAGGAGCCAGATCATGAGATAAATACCTTTCAGAGTTAACAGAGTTAATATCTGTCTGCAAGCCAAATCCATGGACAAAATAACAAAGCTTAAAATTTGGAACAAATCCAGTAAATTCTCTGTGCATGTAGACTGCTGTGACCATATGGAGTCCCTGAGATTTTTAAAGGTACTAAACATGGATCAGTTTGCTGGATTAAGCTTTAATTTTTAACTCAAATTTCCACATGTACTGATCTCACCAAAGGGGCTCAAACTGTCAGCTTAAATGCAACATAAAGGCCTCACTGATGTCCCATTTGCTCTTTCTGGAAAGGGTTGTAATTAAATTAGCATTGTTTTACAAAATGTGTAAGAATATAATAAGTTCTTGTATGTTACAAAGCTGAAACATAACAAAGAATGATTTTAGTGAACATTTTCTGCCTTTATTACATATAGAGAAACAAACTTAGAACTTACTCATTTAGAACAGAGTCTGAACCTAATGCTTTTGAAGCTCATGCAAAATGATTTCTCAAAGCAAGCAAAGATCAGAATTATTTAAAGAGAAAATTCAAACTTTCCTGAATTCTCTTAATAGGGAGTCTAGAAATCAACACCAGTAGGTTTGTGCACTTCACCAGAATTACTGTTCTCATGCTTTTTAATTTTTCAATATTAATACTGAAAAAATCAACAACATACATTCTCAGATAAAAATGATATTTAAGAAGAAGCCCAGTCCCACTAAACTCAATTAAAAAGCTGTTACTGACTTCATTGGAGCTGTAAATTTACCCTTATGGCCTCCGCTTACTTTCAGAGAGGTATGAAGCTGAAGGTACTTCCTCACATTCAATTACATTTCAAAATATATTGCTGATTGATAGAAGAAAAAGACATGAATTTAACCCTTTGTTTCTCTTACACTATTGAAAAATAAAGACGAAATCCTTCTGATTGATTGTGGTGGCGAGTGAATAATCTGCATTATGAAGAGTTTAGCATTCATAAGAAAGTTGGATGATAATAAAACTTAAATTAGGATAATTAAATAAAATTAACAAAGATACTTCATTTTCCAGTCAATATGATATTTTTGCAAGAACAGTCCCACAGAGTAACAGTATTCTAATTATGGTTTGAATAGATACTCAAATAATCAATTAATCAAAATTAATATGCAACAATTAAGGCTTACAATTAAGGCACATTAGCATTCTCCAGTCTCACAAGAAAGAAAAAGTTTTCAATGTCCACCTGTATCATTGTCTTCAAGGGTATTTTTTTTTTTTTTTTTTTTTCATTTTTCCCTTTCACTTGGATAGCTTCTACTTGCAATTCTTTCTACAGATGGTATCATTTTCAGGTACTGAAATATCCAATTCCATCATCTACTACTCTTTATAATTCAAAGACATTAGGCTAGTTTCTCTTTTTTGGTTTTGGCACCACTTCCATGACTTCATTTGGATTTTCAAGGAATCCATCTAACAATGAAGATCCAATAGATACTTTTGTTGGCTTGTTTGTTTTCACAGAATTTGAAAGGAAAATAACCATCAACCTAGGTGGTTCTTGTCCATACTGCTTGCTTTCAAATCTTAACTAAAGAAAACAGTACAAAGAGAGGGCTTTCTTTCACCAGTAACTCACAACCAGTGATGTGTAGTTCTTACATACACTGTGAGAGTTTTCACACTCATTACATGACTCTAAAAAGCTTCTCTCTAGAAGGAATACTCCTGCTCCTTCTTCCTTTCTGTTCCATGCAAGATGTGGAAGGGAGAGCAAGTCTACAAATACCTAAACCAATTCCTCTCACTGAAGAATAACAGATTTGGGATAAAATGCTAACATAAATGGGGACTATACATATCAAAACCCATACAGTACTATGCTAAATTTCCTGTTTTGAGGAAAGATCATAAAATCACTGAATGGTTTGGGATGAAAAAGATCTTAAAGATCATCTAGTTCCAGCCCTCTGCTGGAAGGGTCAGCTTCCAATAGAAAAAGCTGTTGAAAACCCCATCCAACTTGACCTTGAACACCTCCAACAATGGAGGTGCTTCACAGCTTCCCTGGACAACCCATGTCAGTGTCTCACCCCACCTTCAAAGTGAAAAATTTCTTCCTAATGTCTAATCTAAACCTCTCCTCTTTTCCTCCTTTCATTTTAAAACCATTACCCTTCCTGTCAATATGCAAAAAGTCTCCATCTGGTCCGCTGCATGAACTAAAAGGCTGTAATAATGTCTCCTTAGAGCCTTTCCTTCTCCAGGCTGAACAATTCCCATAGACTGTCTTCACAGTAATGGCACTCCACCATTGTGACGCTCCTCAGGACCTTCTTCAACAGCTCCATGTTGTTCTTGTGCTGGGGGCCCCAGAGACAAATGCAGACAGGGCCTTACAAAAACAGAATAGAGGAGCAGAATCACCTCCCTCACCTTGCTGGGCATACTTTTAATGCAGCCCAAGATACAGTTGGCTTTCTAAGCAGCAAATGCACACTACTAACTCATGTCTAATTTTTCATCAGCCAGCATCTCCTAGTCCTTCTCCTCACGGGTATTCTCACTGCTCAGTGATTGCCCCAACACAGGTGCAGAACCTTGTACATGGTCTTGCTGAATTTCATACTTCATACAGTGAGCATGGTGGGGTTGGGTTCATGGTTTGACTGGATGATCTTACATGACTTCTCCAAACTTATTCTATGATTCTACTCCATGATTCATAATGTACACACAGGCACCCCCTTCTCAAGTCCACCAAGGTCCCTCTGGATGGAACAAATCCCTTCCCACTACCACATCAGTTGCACCACTCAGTATCACTCAGGATGGTAACAAAATAATAATAAATAAATAAATAATAAACCTGCTGAGGGTGTACTCAATCCCACTGAACAGGGATTAAGATATGAAACAATACTGGTCCTAATACAAACCTCAATGAAGATCTTGTAATATACATTTTAAGAGGGGAGTATCTTTCCTATTTGATTCACTGACAGAATATATACAATGAGCACAATACAAAATACACATAAGGATATGCAGGTCAGAGGGAAAAACTAAACTAAGAGGCATGATCATTATTATGTGTCCATTAATACCCTGAGTGAATCCAGAAGTTGTTGTGGAGATTGATGGCAAAGTGAACTGAAATTTTTGGGCATACTTACAGGGTTAGTGCAGTAGGAAATAAATGGTGGATGTCAGTGTCACTGACAACTCTGATGGAAAAATCAGGCAGAAGGAATGTTCAACAGGATGGTGAAGAATTGAAGTGCCTGGTCCAGTGGTTAGCAGCCCCGTGTATGGTAGGGGGGTTAAAACTAGATGATCTTTGAGGCCCTTTACAACAGGCCATTCTATTATTCTATTAACTGCTTCAGTTCAGAGTTCAAACAGAGACAACTACTACAATTACCAGTTAATTTTTATTGAACATCTCCAAGTTTCAGACAATAAAGTCTTATTTTTCATCTGTTTGAAACTGAATCCTAATTTCAGCACTTTTTATCATAACAGATTTTTATAAGTAATTACTCAAGTATTCAAGGTAGGTTCCTTGAATACACCCTTGCTCAATGATAAACCTAATGGGTTCATTGGAATTTGATCTTCTTACTATTCATTCTATGCAATTTATACAAATACAGTATGTCTCTAACTGGATGCACAGGTAAGTGATAAAACACTAGTCAAAAAAAAAAAAACCAAAAAGTATTTTAAGTAAGTTAATCTAATTTCAACTCCCAGAGCTATAAACTGAACAGCTGCTGATCAAATTGGAATTTCAGACTTCCAGTAACAAGATCAACAATTCAACCTCCCATTTCTAAATTACAAAAAAATGAAAAGTGAAAAATACAAGCAATGAGTTACTTGAGTTTCAACATACTCTTTTCCATTAATAGCTATGTTTTAAAAAGTTATTTTGCAAGTGCAGATGATTTCATTAGTGCTAGTGTGTGAAAAAACAGCTATAAAACCAATACTGGCATCTAATCAACTTTTGTAATAAACTTTTTTCTTGTAATTCTTCAGTAGTTCTCTACTTTTAAGAAGATTTGGTCATGCTCTGAACTTGCACAGGTTACAAACAGTAGTACTCACTCACACGTAACACAATACTTGCTGATCTCTTTTTAAAACTTTTACTACAGTATATGCCTAGACCTACAGAAAGTGGTATACCACAACAGCATTCTGCCTTAAAATAAAGTACACATCTTATTTGACTTCTTCCTTAAAAACCTCAAACCAAAAAGAACTATTTAAACCAAGGAAGGAAAAGCATAATATATATGTTACGCATTACTCAACAGAAAGATCTTTTTCTATTATTAGCTTTCCATGTGTTGAAAAATGCCACAACCAAAGTCTGGCTCCATTGCACTTTCTATTGATACTCAAGTTTGTTGGA